>NC_082670.1:75042911-75667911 GCF_025265405.1 Mesoplodon densirostris
ATGGTATGAATTCAAACTAGATTGTTAAAAGTTAAGATGTTGATCATAATCCCCATGCCAACCAATTAGAAAATAACTCAAAATATATGGTAAAAGAAGCAACAATGGAATTAAAATGGTATACCAGAAAGTATCTATTTAACACAAGAGAAGTTATTAATAGAGGAATAGGAAAAAAATAGGCATAAGACATAGAAAACAAATAATAGAAGTGTAAATCACATTAAGTATAAATGGATTAAACACTCCAGTTCAAAGGCAAAGATTAGCAGAATGGGTTTTTTAAAAACTCATAATATATGCTATCTATAAAAGACATATTTAGATTTAAATATACAAACAAGTTGAAAGTAGAAGGATGAAAGAAATAACCCATGCAAAGAGTAACCAAAAGATAGCTGGAGTGGCTATACTGTTAGACACAACAGACTTTAAGGCAAAATTTGTCACTAGAGAAAAAGGACATTTTATAATGATAACAGTGTCACTATAGCAAGAATATATAACGATTATAAGCATATATGCACCTGACAGAGTCCCAAAATATATTAAGCAAAAACTGGCAAAATGGAAGGAAGAAATAGACAATTCAACAATAATAGTTGGATACTTTAATATCCCAGTTTCAATACTGGCAAGAAGAACTGAATAATCTTCTTGAATTAGTAATAAAAAATATTCTTACAAATAAAAGCCCAGAACCAGGTGGCTTTTCTGGTGAATTCTACCAAACATTTAAAGAATTAATTACAATTCTTCATGACTCTTATGTAAAACAGAAGAGGGGGAAACACTTCCCAGCTCATACTATGAGATCTGTACTATCCTGATACCAAAATCAGATAAAGACATCAAAAGAAAAGTACAGACTAATATCCCTGAGGAATAGAGATTTAAAAATCCTCAGCAAATATATTAACAAAATGAACCAGCCACATATTAAAGGATTATACACTATGACAAATTGAAATTTATCCCAGGAATGCAAGTTTGGTTTAACATCTAAAATTAATGTAATACACCATATTAATGGAATAAAGGCAGAAACCATATGTCATCTTAATAGTTGCAGAATATGCATTTGAAAAAATCTAAACCTTTCATGATAAAAAGTCAATAAACGAGGAATAGATGTGAACTCCCTCAACCTGATAAAGGGCTCTACAAAACAAAACGCACAGCCAAGATCACATTTAATGGGTGAAAGAATAAATGCTTTCCTCATAAGATCAGCAACAAGACAAAGATGTTCACTCTCACCATTTCTATTAACATTATATTAGAAGATCTAGCCAGGGCAATTAGGCAAGAAAAATAAGTAAAAGGCATTCTGATTGAAAAATAAGAAATAAAACTATCTTAATTTGCAAATGACCTGTTCTTGTATATAGAAAATCCTAAGGAATACACACTCATGCACATGCATGTACACACACACACACACACTTAGAGATAATAAATGAGTTCAGCTAGATTTCAAGATTCAAGATTAATATATAAAAATCCACTGTATTTCTATACACTAGAAATGAATGATCCAAAAATGAAGTTATGAAAACAATTTCATTTACCATAGCATCAAAAATAATAAAATAGGAATAAACTTAACAAAAGAAGGGCAAGACTTGTACACTGACAACTCTAAAACATTGCTGGAAGAAATGAAAGGAAACCTAAACAAGTGTAAAGGTATCTCGTTCATGGATAGCAAGACTAAATATTAGGATGACAATACTTCCCAAATTGATCTATACATTCAACAAAACCTCTATAAAAATCCCAAATGGATTTTTATAGAAAATGATGATTTAATCCCAAAATTCATATGGAAATTCAAGGGACCCAAAATAGCCTTTATTCTAGAAAAAGAACAAAATTGGAAGACTCACACTTCCTGATTTCAAAATTTATTACAAAGCAACAGTAATCAAGATAATGCAGGACTGGCATAAAGATAAACATAGAGATCAATGGAACAGAATTCAGAGTCCAAAAATAAACCCATGTATTTATGGTCAATTGATTTTGACAAGAGTGCCAAAACAACTCAATGCAGAGCAAGAATAGTCTTTTCAACAACGGTGCTATATAGTCACATGTGAAAGAATGTGTTGGACATATAACTTACACCATATACAAAAATTAACTCAAAATGAATCAAAGCTCTAAATATCTAAGAGCTAAAACTATAAACTCTTAGAAGAAAACATAGGTGTAAATCTTTGTGATTTTGGTTTTGGCAATGATGTCTTTAGATATGACATCTCAGGAAGAGGCAACCAAAGAAAAAACAGGTAAATTGGACTTCATTAAAATTAAAAGGTTTTGTGTATCAAAGGACCCTATCAAGAAAATGAAAAGACAGAGAATGGGGAAATTTTTTATAACTCATATATCTGATAAGAGCATCCAGAATATATAAAGAACTCAACAATAAAAAGACAAATAACCTAATTTTAAAATGGGCAAATGATCTGACTAGGCATTTCTTCAAAGAAGATATAAAAATGGCCAATAAGCACATGAAAAGATGCTCAACATCATTTAATAATCAGGGAAATGCAAACCAAAACCACATGAAATATCTCACATACTAGGTGAGTGATATCACACACTAGGATGGCTATAATAAAGAAAAAGAAAGATTGACAATAACAAGTGTTGATGAGGATGTGGAGAAATTGGAACATTTATCATTGCTGATGAGAATGTAGAATGGTGTAGCCACTCTGTAAATCACTTTCAGTTTCCCAAACAGTTAAACACAGATTAACCATATGACCCAGCAATTTCACTCCTAGGTACATACCCAAGAGAACTAAAAACCTATGTCCATACAAAAACTTGTGCATAAATGTGTATAGAGGCATTATTCATAATAACCAAAAAGGTAAAACAACTCAAATGTCCATCCACTAATGAATGGATACACAAAATGTGTGGTATATACATACAGTGGAGTGAACACACTCAGATTTTGTTTATCTGAAAATGTCTTAGTTTCTCCCTCACTCCTGAAGAGCAGTTTTGCCAGATAATCCTGTATCTGAAGAATCCTGTCTTGGCTAACAGTTTTTCCTTCTAGCACTTTAAATATATGAGTCTACTGCCTTCTGGCCTCCAAATTTTCTTATGAGAAATCTGCTGATAATCTTTCTGAGGATTCCTTGTGCATGACAAGTCACTTCTCTTTTGCTGCTTTCCAAATTCTTTGTCTTTGCCTTTCAAAAACTGGATTATATTTCTTGGTGTGGTTCTCTTCAGTAACTCCAAGTAGTCCTACTTGGAGTTCTTTGAGCTTCTTAGATGCTTCTAGTCATGTCTTTTATCAAGTTTGGGAGGCTTTTGGCCACTACAAAAACTTTCATGGCTCAGTTAATTAGTACCCTCCCCTTCTTTTCCCCTTCCCCCCGCCCCTTTCCTTTTTGATGATCAGAAACTCCTTTGTGACCAATTGCAGATGCACTGCAATTTTATCGCAAGTTTTTGTTTCTTTTGGTAGACTCAACTTAAGTTTCATGGTTTAAGTGGCACCATGCATTTTCAATGGCAATTAAAAGAACAAAATTTCTCTCTCATCTGGCCTCATTCAATTATCTTGGCAGAAAAAAATTTGGTGATTTATAGCCATATTTAACCGTAAACCTCTACAGAATAAAGGTTCACAGGCCAATGCATTCAGATAATTTATGTTGTGTCTGAACAGCTGGAGATATAAAGTGTTTTGTAGTCACTTGGAACCTGCTTGATTCCATGGGATCCAATCACTATTTGGCAGATTCATTATTAAGGTTCTGATAGAATCAAGTTCAAATCAGGACATTTATTGTACATCTACTATATGTGAGGCACTATTATCTAGCTTGAAACTGTGATTTTGCTGAATCTAATTATGTTTATAAATAGATTTCAAAGGAAAATTTGGAATGTCTTATCATATTCCATTATTACTAAAGATGAAATGCATTATATCACTAAATGCTATATGCATTATATCACAAAGATAGTTTTAGGATTTTAAATTACTTGTTATGGGTTTAATTGTGTAGCCCCCTCAAATCCACATGTTTAAGTCCTAACCCTAGTATCTCAGAATGCGACCTTATTTGGAGATAGGGTCTTTACAGAGGTAATCAAGTTAAAGTGAGTCATTAGGCTACCTTAATCAAATATGACTGGTATCTTTATAAAAAGAGAAATTTGGGCACAGAGATACACATAGAAGGAAGATGACATGAAGAGACATAGGAAGAAGACAGCCATCTACGTAGTCCAGGAGGAAGGCATGGGACAGATCCTTCTCTCACAGCCCTCAGAATGAACCAACCCTGCTGACACCTCGATTTTGGACTTTGAGCTTCCAGAACTGTGAGACAATAAATTCCTATTTTTTAAGCAATCCAGTTTGTGATACTTTGTTATGGTGGCCCCAGTAAATGAATACATTACTTGTATGATTTTTTTTGAAGACAACCAACTCTTTAAAAAAACTACAGGGGCTTTCCTGGTGGCGCAGTGGTTGAGAGTCCACCTGCCGATGCAGGGGACACGGGTTCGTGCCCCGGTCCGGGAAGATCCCACGTGCTGCGGAGCGGCTGGGCCCGTGAGCCATGGCCGCTGAGCCTGCATGTCCGGAGCCTGTGCTCCGCAACGGGAGAGGCCACAACAGTGAGAGGCCTGTGTACCGCAAAAAAAAAAAACAACAAAAAAAACACAAAAAACCCCATAGAAATGGGAATATTTTGTGACTATTTATGTTTTGTGATTTTTAAAGTTTGCAAGAATTTACAGATTATTTTTATGCATGCATCTTTTCTTAGTGGAGATCTAAGTTCATGCAATGAGGAAATAAATATCGCCCTGGTCTCATTTCTTCTCATTATTTAAAAAGAATCCTGTGATGTGATGCTGTCAGCTAAGTTTTCACTTTCATGTATCTTGCTCAAAGGGAAGCTCACTTTTGATGTTGTTCTCATCAAAGGTTTCAGAGGTTTCTGTACTTCATGCTTCTCGGCAGAAATCACCCGCAACATAGCCAAAGTCTTTTCCTCACAGTGCCTGGCAGACTGATTTGTAGGTTGCTGAATGGAGCTAAATTGGAAAGTGCCCTATTTGAAAGGAAATGCATGTCGTCAATCCTTCCGGAATATCAAAAGCTACAGGACAGATAGCCCACAAAATATAATGACTGCCTAGAAAACCAACTGGAGAATGGCAGCAAGTGTAATGTGCTGCATTTTAATCATCTACTTGGCATACTGGCTATGGAATCATTTAATTTTGAAAGCCTCATTCTACATTTCAGTGGCCTGTGTGGTAACTTGCGTTGACAAAGAGAGAGAGGCCTCCCAGCCTTGAGGAATCCCTTTAGGACACTTTTTAAAAATTGTGGTCTACCTTTTACTAGATTCCTCAGAGCAGAACAGACAGACAGACAGACAGCAGGCCTCAAGAAATTAACTGGTTCCAGCTGATTACATGACTCACCTGGTTGGCTATGGCAGTGAGCTTTCAAGTCTCCTGTATCCAGGCTCTTTGATGGAATTGGGCCTCCAAAATCTCTTGCTATATCTGAGTCTCCTGAATCCCTAAATTAATCCAGAGATATGTGTATTTGTGAGGATGGAGGTGGGTGGGTTTGTCAAATCCTTTCAAACGTATTGAGATGATTACCAAAGCTGTAGAGGAAACTTTATTGTGGGAGGACTTGTTGTTATGCCATGACTAAGACAACTAAGCCTTACATTGAAATGTCCATGATGAGGCCATGGATGTGAAAACCATTTCATAGTTAGTTGAATGACTGGAGGGATACAAATACAGGTTGACATCTTTTTTTTTTTTTTTTTTTTCTTTTTGCGGTATGCGGGCCTCTCACTGTTGTGGCCTCTCCCGTTGTGGAGCACAGGCTCCGGACGCGCAGGCCCAGCGGCCATGGCTCACGGGCCCAGCCGCTCCGCGGCATATGGGATCCTCCCAGACCGGGGCACGAACCCGTATCCCCTGCATCGGCAGGCGAACTCTTAACCACTGCGCCACCAGGGAGGCCCCAGGTTGACATCTTTTGGGAGGACATGGAACAGGAGTAGGAGGCAGTTAGGGGAACTATTACATTTTATCTTACATGCTTCAATTTAGTTTGATTTTTTTGAAAGTGAGAATATTTGTATTATGTATTCATTTTACCAAGGAAGATAAAAATATAAATCTTGAACTAAACTGAAAGCAAAATCCAAAATACTTGGGTAATTAACACCAAATGTTTTGGATGCTTTTTTGGAAAATGGTAAGTGGGAGTGGACTGATTAACAGAAACATAGTTTTCTTGTTTCCTCCTTCCTGCCTCTCATGTTACACTTTTTAAAATGCTGTCCCCACATTCCATAAAAAATAACAGTAGCCTGCATTTCCTGAGCATTTACCTAATGTGTTGGGCACTGTGTTAAGTGTATCACAAATGTCATCACCTTCAATCCTCACCAGAATCCTAGGGATGAAAAAGGGTGAATGTTAGAGAGTTAACCATGTAGGTGTCATCTACAGTTACTGCATCAAGTGCATTATTCTCAGGAACACGTTGCAGATACCAAACTCCACAGAACATCATTTGGAGACACTGTCTTTTCATTGGATTTACTATCAATTTGATGAATTGTTCAAGCAGAAATAAATATAACTGTCTTTTTCTCTTTGAGTCATCCTGTCGTCACTAGAAAATAAATTTCTGATGGTCACATTGTGATGTCTATCAATACATCTATAGAGATAGCTGATGTTCTGGAGTTTTAGCCTGAAGATCATATCCCAGGCTAGAAGAATGTCAAGATGTATCCAGAAGCGGGCTTCCCTGGTGGCACAGTGGTTAAGAATCCACCTGCCAATGCAGGGGACATGGGTTCGAGCCCTGGTCCGGGAAGATCCCACATGCCACGGAGCAACAAAGCCCGTGCACCACAACTACTGAGCCTGCTCTCCAGAGCCTGCAAGCCACAACAACTGAAGCCTGCGCGCCTAGAGCCCGTGCTCTGCAACAAGAGAGGCCACCTAATGAGAAGTCCGCGCACCACAACAAAGAGTAGCCTCTTCTTGCTGCAACTACAGAAAAGCCCGCGCACAGCAACAGAGACCCAATGCAGCCAAAAATAAAAATAAATAAATAAATTTATTTTTAAAAAACAGTTGTATCCAGAAGTGAATTTACTAATATATGATATTCTGAAATAGTTTGAGCTATCCCACAGTAGTAAATTCTTCAGATAACTGATATACAAGCATCAGAGCTTTTAATGACTTATCCGTTCTTTCTTTTTTCTTTGTTTCATAGCTGGTGTATGCTTTTTTTTTTAACTTTTATTTGAGTATAGATAATTTAGCTTGGGTTAGCTTCTGCTGTACAGCAAAGTGAATCAGTTACATATACATACATCCACTCCTTTCTATTTTTTTTTTAATTATTTATTTTTGGCTGCGTTGGGTCTTCCTTGCTGCACACAGGCTTTCTCTAGTTGTGGCCAGCGGGGGCTACACTTCGTTGTGGTGCATGGGCTTCTCATTGCGGTGGCTTCTCTTGTTGCGGAGCATGGGCTCTAGGAACATGGGCTTCAGTAGTGTGGCATGCGGGCTCTAGAGCACAGGCTCAGCAGTTGTGGTGCACAGGCTTAGTTGCTCCGCGGCATGTGGGATCTTCCTGGACCAGGGATCGAACCCGTGTCCCCTGCATTGGCAGGTGGAATCTCAGCCACTGAGCCACCAGGGAAGTCCCGGTTTTTCATACTCTTATTAGACTGAGAAAATTTCCTTCTATTTCCAATTTTCTGAAAGTTTCAAAAAAAATCATGGATTTTGCCAAGTGCTTTTTTCTACATATATTCAAATGATTGTATGGATTTTCTCCTTTATTATCTTAACGTTGTGAATTTACATTGATTAATTTTTTAACAGTAAGACAACTTTGCATCTTGAGAAGCCACCCTTGATCATGATGTATTAATCTGTTCTATATTTTCTTATTCAAGTGTGTCACATAATTCACAAGTCTATTCTTCAGATTCTGAGGGCAGATTTTTCTCTTTTTATAAAAAATTAAAAGGCTCAGTGGAGTAGTTTGGTCCTGGCAAAGTTTACTGAGGAAGGTTTTTTTTTTATAAAAACAAAAAACTATCCTGGAGTGCTTAAAGTCAGAACCTTAGCAAGGTGTGAGGATGTGTGATATAATAAAAAATAACCATTTGATCTTAGTCCCCAATTCCTGTCACACAGCTCCTAAAGCCCTGGGAACCTCAGGAGTGATGAGTGCCTTTTGTATGCTAATGAGATGTTTGGTGGCTGGGGGCTCCTAGGATGGATGCATAACCACAGTGGAGGGGCCAGGGCATGACTAGAGGGTTGGAACTTTCAGCCTTACTCCTTGACCTCTGGGCAGGTGAGAGGGGCTGGAGATGGAGTTGAGTCAATAATGGCCAATGATTTAATCAATCATGCCTCTGTAATGCAACCTTCATAAAACTCCCTAAATGGTACAGTTCCGCGAGCCTCTGGATTGGTGAACGCATCCACGTGCCAGGAGGGTGACCCACCCCATTTCCAGGAGACAGAAGCTCCTGTGCTCCTGACCCTTCCAGACCTCATGCTGTGCACCTCTTCATCTGGCCATTAATTTGTATCCTTTATAATATCATTTATAATAGCCTGGTAATAGTAAGTAAAGTGATAGTAAGTAAAGTGCTTTCTTTTTTTTTTTTTTGCGGTACGTGGGCCTCTCACTGTTGTGGCCTCTCCCGTTATGGGGCACAGGCTCCGGACGCGCAGGCTCAGCAGCCATGGTTCACGGGCCCAGCCGCTCCGCGGCATGTGGGATCTTCCCAGACCGGGGCATGAACCCATGTCCCCTGCATCGACAGGCGAACTCTCAACCACTGCGCCACCAGGGAAGCCCGAAGTGCTTTCTTGAGTCCTATAAAGCATTCTGGTGAATCATTCAAGTGGGGGTCATGAGAACCTCCTGAATGTATAGCTGGTCAGTCAGAAATGTCAGCCTAGGTCTTGGAACTGGCATATGAAGTAGGGGACAGTCTTGTGGACTGAGCCCTTAACCTGTGGAATCTGATGCTAACTCCAGGTAGAAGGTGTTAGGATGAAAGTGAATTATAGAAAAATAAATAAATAAACTGAATTATAGGACACTTACCCGGTTTTGAAGAGTTGGAGAAGTGTTGGAAAAGACACCATGCATTTGGTGTGTAAAAAACCCCCAAAATTCAACCAAGTAAAGTTGAAGAGCTAATTGGCTTGATTCACAAATCCCTGAATCAAGCAGCATCCTGTCCAGTAAATAGAACGGTGGTCTGAGGGGGTTGTACAAAATGGAAGATTTTTATAGGCAGAAGAAGGGTGGGGCAAGGAAGTTATTAGCAAAAGAAAAGAAAGGATTTTTTCAGGCCAGGTCACCTTATTTGGGGGGAATGCCTAGGGTCTATCATGCAGATTACCTCACTGATGTTGACCAGAAAATCCCAGGCTGGCCGATTAAGATTACATTCCTGGGGAAGGTTAAAGCAGCAATTAGCTCAGGTATTAAACCTAAGTTTGGAATCATGCACCTTAGCACAAGTGACCCCATTTTGGGCCTGTGGTTTTCCTCTTTATCAGGTGCCAGAAGTATCGTGAGTAAAAATGGTTTGGAGGTGACAAAACCATCGCAAGCTCCTCCTTCCTTTCCTCTCCATCCCATCTCTCCCTTCCTAGGCTCTATCTTTTTCCCCACAGCTGCGTCTACTCCACTTTCATCAAGATCTAATCCCAGCTAGTTGCTGTAACCATACAAGGAACTCTCAAGGTCATCTAGTTTGATCCAATATATAAATTCTCCTTCTCATACCTGTTACCGAACCAGGTCCCTTTGCCCAACATGCAGCCAGCCAAAACGCTGAGACGCCGAGGTTTGCAGCCAAGTGAGGAGATGGGAGGACAAGCCCGGGATCCATGTCCCTGAAGACAAGAGGGCTTGGGCACTTATAGATAAAGAGGCCGGGCGGTCTGAGGCATGGGGGGTGTGGGGAAAGGTGATTGGAGATAAGAAAAAGGTGAGGTAATCATCGTTCTACGCAGGCGTAACTACGCTATAGGCTTCTTCCTGGGACGCGTGTTCAGAAAATGGTGGAGTCACATGTTCTGAGGGTGGAGTTTTTAGCCTTCTGATGTCAAAAGGTCACCGAGTGGACACTTGCACATGCCCAGCTGGAGGGTCAGCAGTCTTACCCAGTCTTAACCAGCTTGAGCTCCAACTAGACACAGCTGACTCCAAATTCTTGGAAAACAACTTGGGCAAACATCTGATTGTTTAGGCTCCGTGCTGCTGAGAGGACATGCAACTTTTTTTGTAGCAACAATGAAAGCCAGCTGGATCAGTGAAGGAAGGTTACAGGTGTAATGGATCTAATTGGTGATTACCCATGGCTTCACTCCTTTAGTAAATAGTCAGTTGGTCCCATCTTTAATTTACCTTCCTTCTTCAGAATGTTAGCAAGGCTTAAACTACGACCCACGACAGAGTTATTAGCTCTTAGTATGTGTTATTAAGGGCTGCAGAAGGTTTTCCAGCACCAAAGGAATGAGCTACAAAGTGATGGAAACCCAAGTATTGATACAGGTGAGGAAGGAAGCATTTGGGAGGCAGAGAAGTCTTTTCAGCTTCCCTAACATCAGACTAACTAGGCTGTCTTCTAGTCTGTCCAAAAGCACAGCCGTGGGGCTACTTGCTTTAAGTGACATAGTTATTTCCGGTCTTTGAATGGCTTTCTTCAGGCTTCTCTCAGGCCTAAAACAAGAGTCATTTCTGTAGGAGAAGTGTTTTGGACAGCACAGTGTTTATTAACTTCTCACCTCTCTGCCTTATGAAATCACAAAAGTTTTAAAAGGATATAAGGCTACACTTGTTATCAGCAATGGAGTAAACACGCAAGAGACTTTAAGTTGGGCCCTGCCCACCCCAAGTTCTCTAACCTTCACGGAAATAGAGTCGCTAAAAATACAATTTTTCTTCAGGCTCCTGCTTGGCCACTCCCCTTCTTTCTCCCACTAGATGTCACCACACTACACAGTAATGAAGGGAAATGACATAAGTGATAGGCTTCTAGTCTTTAGAGAAATGGTTAGCAGCAAATTGGGCCTAATTAGTTTATTTAATAAACTGTATCTTTAAGATATAAAAATCACATATAGTCAGGCCAGAAAGTAAGTTACCTCATTCATTCACTCTCTTAAAATGCTATCAGTCCTGGAAACCCAAGCAGAGAGGAGCTTACACTCTATCGGTAAAAACCTGGCTGGATTAAATCAGCTGATGACCCTGCAAAGGCTGAGTGGATCTCACCCCTCAGGATATTAAATCTCTTTGTTGAGAGGTTGGATTACTGCTAGATCCCTTTATCACCCAAGCTGAGCTCCTACGGCTGCTGGGGATTAGACATGATCCTTCTCTATCCACAGCACTTTCACATCCTTCCTCCTCCCACTGCCTCCTTTGTGGTCACTCTTCTGTGAAGGCGGAAGATAAGATGCCACAGATAAGGCGGGAGTGAACGTGGCAGCCTCTGCGGCATTTCATTCCCAACACGCCAGCTGACAAGCTGTCCCACTGCTAGTATAAAGATTCTCTCTAGTCCCCAACGTCCAACAGCCTCTGCAGTCCAAGCCCGTGATTTTCAGCTTGATCTCAGATCTAATTTAGGATATCAGGATGCTCCGTGGAAAGCAAAGCCCAGCTAATTCCACGTATCTCCTAGGAAGAATGATAAACACTTGCGAATGTATCTAAATCTAATGACACTTGGCTCCATGAGGCTGACCCCTTCCATCTCCCAGACAGGTCTCCCTGTGCACCACCATCTAACTTCCTATGGATAGTAATTTAACAACCAGGAATCAGGAAGCTGGTGGGTCAGTGATTACTCTGTGTTCTGTTCTTTGACCAAGACAAGTTGCCACTGACATCTGGCCTTCCTTCTGATGGAACATTTAAAGTTTCATTTCAGCTAGGTCATCAGAGATTGCTATTAAAATGTCCTGGGAGTTCGCAAGCTCTCAGAAAGAAGATTGAGATTCAGCTGCAATCATTAACATCAAGCAGCATTTATAAACTATCTGTGTCAAACTTAGCATGGGGGGGCTCAAATGTGTTTACCCAAAATAGAACACCTTCCCCTCCCCACTTCTCCTAAATAGACAAAACCAGAGTTACCATATACAGTTGTGCACAACTTAGGGGGTGCCATTTGCGATGTTTTCTCTGTAACCATAGGTGGTGCCTGGGCAGCACCCCAAAATATAAAGCAAATAAAATCAGTATTTTATTGATATAAAAAATTGTACATTCTACTTTTGAACCTTTATTTAAAAGCCAATCAGTGGACAAAGCGAGAGAGAGGCATGGATATATATACACTACCAAACGTAAGGTAGATAGCTAGTGGGAAGCAGGGAGATCAGCTCGGTGCTTTGTGACCGCCTGGAGGGGTGGGATAGGGAGGATGGGAGGGAGGGAGATGCAAGAGGGAAGTGATATGGGAACAGATGTATATGTATAACTGATTCACTTTGTTATAAAGCAGAAACTAACACACCATTGTGAAGCAATTATACTCCTATAAAGTTGTAAAAAAAAAAAAGCCAATCAGTGGTAAATACCCTTTCGATGAAAATTAAGGTTCTAAATTGTGAGTTGTGGTTGAAAGTTGCCCTCAGCGGCATCTCAGATCATGCAGATAAGCAGTTGAAATCTCAGAAGCATTTTATTTTGTTTTTTATTTTTTAACATCTTTATTGGAGTATAATTGCTTTACAGTGGTCTGTTAGTTTCTGCTTTGTAACAAAGTGAATCTGCTATACGTATACATGTATCCCCATATCTCCCCCCTCTTGCGTCTCCCTCCCACCTCCCTATCCCACCCCTCTAGGTGGTCACAAAGCACCAAACTGATCTCCCTGTGCCATGTGGCTGCTTCCCACCAGCTATCTATTTTACATTTGGTAGTGTATATATGTCCATGCCACTCTCTCATTTCGTCCCAGCTTACCTTTCCCCTCCCTGTGTCCTCAAGTCCATTCTCGACATCTGCGTCTTTATTCCTGTCCTGCCCCTAGGTTCTTCTTTTTTTTTTTTTTTAGATTCCATATATATGTGTTAGCATACGGTATTTGTTTTTCTCTTTCTGACTTACTTCACTCTGTATGACAGACTCTAGGTCCATCTACCTCACTACAAATAATTCAATTTCGTTTCTTTTTATGGCTGAGTAATATTCCATTGTATATATGTGCCACATCTTTATCCATTCACTCAGAAGCATTTTAAATCAAACAGATCCAGACAATCATAAATAAGAGTGGCAGGAATCACAGATTTTGAAATTTAGGTAATCCTGTGGAAGAGGAGAAGGGAATATCTATCAAATGGAGGTACCGTTTGACCCAGCAATTCCACTTCTAGGATGTTATCAGGTGTACTTTCAAATATGAAAAATGATCTGTAGACAAGAGTTATTCATTGCTGCATTGTCGGTAACAGCAAAAAACTGGAAACAACCTAAATGTCTGACAGAGGACAAATCACACAATGGAACACTTGGTAGCTTTCACAAGGAATAAGGAAACTCTGTAGAGATGGAATGGTCTGCAGATATAGGGTCCCAGGAAAACAGCACGGTGCAGAAAAGCATGAATAATATGTTACCTTGAGTGAGTGAGTGTGTGTGTGTTTATTTATCTGCTTTTATGTGCATAAGAAATCTCTGGAGAAATACCCAAGAAACTAATATCACTGTTTGCCTCCAGGGCAAGATACTGACTACATGGGTAGGGATAGAGGGCACTTACTCGATATCTTTTGTACCTTCTGAATTTTGAACTACATGAATGTATTACCTAATCTAATAACAACAAAAATAGTAATATTAATAATAGATTCCCACTCCCCCACCAACCCCCCCAAAACATATGATAATCACTGTAGCAGTCTAAAATACAATGTTCTCACAGCATAGCCTGACCCACTGCTAATTCGCTTTGATGGTGCAACTTCACACCAGGATCAGCTCCACTACTGACAAGACAGCATAATTTAGTGCTGAGGTTTAAATCCTGCTTCTATTACTTATTAGTCATGTGACCTACGGCAGGTCTACTTAGCTTCTCTGTGTCTCAGCTCCCTTTTAAATAAGTGATGGTAAATCCTACCTTGAAGGGTTACTGAGAGGACTGGACGAGTTGCTATCTGTTGTGTTCAATGAAATGTTTAAAAAGAACACAGTAGAATAAAGAACCCCACTGTGCCTGCCATCCATTATCGAGGTGTGCAGGGGCTGCAATGGTGTAACTCATAAGAGGGAGCGTATAAGTGTAGCCCTTGACACATAGTAGATGCTTAATAAACATTAATTCCCTCCTCATTCATACTTAATTGGGCTGCCAGGGGCTTTATAGACTCTTTCTGAGCAGTCTGCGCCGTAATTTCCTACTGGACGTATTTGTGATCTCTCAATTTTAGTCTGCAGATGGACCCTTTGAGCTGTGTTAGACTGGGTTAGGGTGCTTTTAAAATGAAAACAACTATTTGGTTGTATTATTTCCATGTCAGTTTCTTGGGCTTATCTTAGTAAACATTTCCATATTTTTTTTGCCTAAGTTTTATATGGATTAAATTGTTGCAGTGGAAACATGCCTTGCTGTAAAATGCAAAATCCGTGGCTCTGACTTCAAGCATAAATTGAAGAAAGGTGCAAGGCAATTATATGAATAATTCTTAGAAAAGCAGAAATAAAAACAAAAGTAAATAGCCAACATTTTTAGAATATTAGAGTCTGTGCCCAGCACTCTACAAGCTTTATCCTTAACCCTTTGCGTTAGTTATTATGATCAGTCCCAGTTTAGACTTGAGGAAACTGAGGCAACTTATTCAGGGTTACAAGGTAGTAAATGGCAGAGATAGGATTTAAACTCATCTGGATAATTTCAGTTTCCAAATTTTGTGCATATACCTCTTCTTCTGAGGCAAATCATCATGAAACTAAATTTGTAAGCCTTAAACAGAAACTGCGGATTTTAGGATATAGTTTTCTAAGTAAGGAAGGGATCATCATCTGTTTGACTTCAATGAATTCTTGGGTCCTTGTGTGCTGTATCTTTTCTGTTCTTACAGTTACCGTGTGAGTTAGGGATTGTTCTCATCTTTCAGGCAAGGAAACCAAGACTCAGAGATGTTAGGTAACTTGTCCAAGACAGCACAGCAAGTGGAGGAGAAAGCATTTAAACCGAGGTCTGTCTACTTCCACAGCACTCAGACTTACAGTTCTGAAGAACTTCTAGTCATCTTCAGTCTTGTCTTGTTTTTCCTCAAACCCCCTGCTGGTGCACAGGTTCAAAGGAAATTCCATAGGAGGTCCTCAAAATTTGTCTCATGGAGCTGTTTCTCCTGGTCAAATACCTATGTGACTCAAAGTAAAAAACAAACTTTCACATTAAGATAAGTCTCTGTCTCTCTGGATCTAGATTCCATCTACCCTCTCTCTATCTAATGTAATATTTCTCATTAGAACATACATTTGTGACATGGTTCTTGTAACAATGCAATAGTTTCTGCAATTCTTTATAGTCTGAGTTGTCAGTGCCTTAAATTAGGTGGAACAGAATTCCTTTCAGACTATGAGTCTCTGACACGGTTTGTTTGGATTCCTTTGACACAGCTGTTTACATTCAGAGTTTCCGTGTCTGAGAGCCCAGAACCTGAGGCGACCAACAAGTGGTAACGGGGAGACCCTCATGCAAAGAATGCTCTGGGGAGAAGTCCCTGAAGGGAGGGAGAGAGGCTGGAACGGTGGCTGGAGCCCTGGGTCCCCCAGGGTGCTTTGCCATTGCCACCTCTGGGATTCCGTATCTGTAGAAGGAGGTCGGGTCAGATGGTCTCTTATGTAGGTATGAAACCAGGAGCTGGATTATGACCTCTGGCAGAAGGTGGAGGTATTTTCCACATATGAGAATTGAGTGCTTATCATGTGCCAAACAATATGCTGAGCACAGTTGAGGGATGATTTGATATAATCCTCAAAACAGCCCTGTGAGGAGAGGTTCTGCTAGTACCCTTATTTCACAGATGAAAAATCTGAGACTCTGAGAGCTTCACTCATTTTACCTGAGGTTCCATAGGCAGTAAGTGGCAGAGCAGGGATTCAAACCCAGGCCACCAGGCTCAAGAACTTGCCCCTTAACCACTCAGTTCTCCAGACCTGAAGCTAATAGAATTACCCCTCATTCTGCTGCCCAGAAAGAGCTCGTTCTCTGTGAAAATGTATTCACAAAACTGTCAAAACTGGATCCTACTGTGCATACTGTCTGGTAATTTCTTTTTCTCTTAACAATACACTTGAAAGTTTATCTTCATTTTTAAGATAATCCCTCACTTCCCTCTTGCAGGGGTCTCCCTGTGGAGCCAGGCAGACTGAGGGGTATGGTGCTGAGAAGAGCACACGAGCAGTGTGGAAGGAATGCACTGTTAAAGGAAGGAGCCAGGGCCTTTAAATGACCCCCCAAACAGCCAGATCCTATTCAGCAAAGGAAAAAAAAAAAAGAATTTTCTTGGCTGTGTTTTGTAGCTTCCATTACCTTAACTATCATCAAGAACAATGCTGAGTCAGGGCCTGAATGATCTTTTTCTCGGCTTGGGTTCTTGTCTTTGGCTTGCTGCCATTCTTTGCATGCTACAAGGCATGAAGACAGGTCTCCACCTCATCTATCTCTCAAGAAAGGTGGTAGACATTATACGTATTTTAATAAGGAGCAACATAGCGTGCGGGTTAGGAGGATGCATTCAATCCTGGCTCCAACCCTGTCGAGCCGTGTGTCCTTGAGCATGTGATTTAATTCAGAGCCTTGGTTTCTTCGCCTGCAAAGCACGGATTCTGAGACAGCCTCCCTCCTAGGGCTGTTGTCAGTTGGAATCTGATGGGCATGAGGATACTCTGCACGGTGCCGACACTGCGGGGGCAATTCCACTCTGTGCCCTTCACGGCTGCCTGGGATCATGTTGCTATTCCCAAGGCTCTTGGTAAGGCTACCTGGGACCTCTTTGACTCACCACTTAGTGTCTGGGAAACTCTGGGTCTTGCTACCGACCAGGCTTGCTGGGGACAAGGGCATAGCTCTCCCTTTTTCAAATGTCCAGATCTGTCCTCCTCTTCACCGGGAATTTGGCCCAGAGGGAATAGGTGCAAGGTACCTTCTCACGGATGCATTAGCATTATGATTTTCTTTTCTTTTCTTTTCTTTTTTTGGCTTCCTTTCTTTCCCACTTGCTCCTTCCTACCAAGCAGAGGCAATTATGATCTATCCTGGGGCAGGGGAGGGGGAGTTGTTAGACAGCAAATCTGTCTTCTACCACGCTTTCTTGCAAATCTTTTAAGTAATTTAAGGAGAGACTTTTAAAACCCAAAAGCCAAGCACTGATCCCTACATTTGTTATGTTCCCCTATTTCAAAACAGTATCCTGCTATGGTAGCATGGCTTTATTTTATGGACAATGCTGAGGAACTCAATCTCTTTTGTTGCCTGGCTAATACCTGTACAGGCTGCTGTTTCAAGATTCTCATGTGAGCACCACCAAGACACCACCAAGAGAAGCCTGTGAGCGTCTCAGTCTCTGGCACCCAGCACGGTGTCTGTCTTGTACACAGTAGGCGTTTCATACATGCCTATTGAATGACATCCTACCTTACCCAAGAGATATTCTGCTCCAAGTTGTTAAATGTGATTTTTAAGGTCCTCAGTGGTAGTTTTTGTCCACAACAGAGTTTATTCATAAGTATGAATTTTTTTGACTTTTAAATCAGTCCTTGATTTATTAAAATTAAAAAATTTAAAAAGCCTTGCACTTCATAAGCTTTTAAGTTTAGATTGCAGATCTTTTTTTTTTTTTTTTTCCGGTACACAGGCCTCTCACTGTTGTGGCCTCTCCCGTTGCGGAGCACAGGCTCCGGATGCGCAGGCTCAGGGGCCATGGCTCACGGGCCCAGCCGCTCCGCGGCATGTGGGATCTTCTCGGATCGGGGCACAAACCCGTGTCCCCTGCATCGGCAGGCAGACTCTCAACCACTGCGCCACCAGGGAAGCCCCAATTTCCTTTTAAGTACTATAATAGTCTGACTTAACAACACCTTCCTGAATATTTAAGTAACTCCTGTAAATCTAATACATTAAACTTATAAATATGGTAAACCTTTAGTTCTATTATTCAGGTCTGTAATATACTTATTAAGATTTGAACTTAAAAATCACAAGTCTAAATCAAGTACATATTTAAAATTAGAATCACAAAGATGACTTCTTGCTTCATAAGGCCAATTCTCTTAAACATCAGAGAAGTATATAAAGTACATAAAGGCCAAAAATGCACTGACTCCTTAACATGAAAATATTAATACTACACATCTGAGATTCTTAAATATTTCTATACTTATTTTTAAATCATCCTAGTGGTAAAAGATACTGATGCACCAAGAAAATAACTGTGTCATCCCAAACAACCTTCCTTTTCTTTTATTTTTCTCCTCTATAAATTTGTTCCCCAACCAACCTGGCTATGTATCAATGAAGGCCTTGCCATCAACTGCCTTGGAGATCTCGGCAAAAGCTGTTGCCCTCATAGGGTTTCTGTTTCTCTACCCATAAGAAAATGCATGGGGTTGGGTTAGATGATCTCTAAGGTCTTAACCATGTAATTCTGGAATTCATATTTTTATGTTTATTCACAAGTATGGTTTTCCATTTAGGCTAACAGGAATGGACAAAATTACTAAATCAGAGCATCTACTGCTCATGGAAAGCTACCATCGCAGAGAATCCCCACCATTGCACATACTAAGTTTGCAATCTGCTTCTACTCAGGGTTACACATTTGGTTGCATGGACCCTAATGATTTTTAGACTTTTGACTTCAGAGCACAAGCAGTCAAGAAGTCACATCTGGGGCCATCTAGGAAGAGTTTTAAAACTAGAAGGATTCATTTGCAAAGTATATGTTCCAGTTTATTTTGAAAATCATGCCCCTCGTTGATGGCTCAGGTCATGGCTACTGCTTCTGAGTACAGTTTGAGGGCTTGAATTAGACATCCTTTTGTTTAAATCCCAGATCCACTCTTTAAAATCATGTGACTTTGCTGACCAATCTTATGCAAACTAATTTGATAATTTAAGATGAAGTGAAAATATTCCTGGAAAGATACAAATCACTGAAACTAATTGAAGAAGTAAAAAATCTAGATAGACCTTTAAGAAGTAAAGGAATAATACCAGTACTGCACAAACTCTTCCAAAAAATAGAGGAGAATAAAGTATTCCCAACTCATCTGTGAGACCAGTATGACTCAGATGCTAAAGCCAGAAAAAGACGTCATAAGGAGAACTAAAGACCAATATCCCACATGAACATAGATGTGAAAATCCTCAACAAAACATTAGCAAACCTATCCAAATCCAACAATTTATCAAAAAGATTATACACCATGCTCAAGTAAGATTTATCCCAGGAATGCAAGGTTGGTTTAACACCCAGAATCAACTAATATAAAACACCAAAAACAACATGATCATCTCAATAGATACAGAAAAAGCATTTGCCAATATCCAACAACTCTTAACAAACTTTGAATAAAAATGAACTCCCTCAGTCTGGTAAAGGATGATATGAAAAACCTACATTGAACATCATACCTAATGGTGAAAGACTAAATGCTTTTCTCCTAACATTAGGACCAAGGCAAGGATATCTGTTGTCACCTCTTTTATTCAACATTGTATGGGAGATTCTAGACAGTGAAATCAGGCAAGAAAAAGAAATAAAAGGCATAAAGACTAGAAAGGAAAAAGTAAAATTGTTTTTATTCACAGATGATATGATCCCTTATACAGAATATTCTAAGGCAGTGGTCTCCAAGCTTTTTGGCAGCAGGGATGAGTTTCGTGGAAGACAATTTTTCCACAGACCGGGGTGGGGTGGGGAGATGGTTGAGGTGGTAGTGCAAGCAATGGGGAGCCATGGGGAGTGACAGATGAAGCTTCCTTCACTCCCTCACCCGCTGCTCACCTTCTGCTGTGCGGCCCGGATCCTAACAGGCAGCAGACTGCTACAGGTCCATGGCCCAGGGATTGGGGACCCCTGTTCTAAGGCATACACAACACACCCACCCACACACACACAAAACTGTTAGAACTAACATAGAAGAGAATCTTCAAGACCATGAGTTAGGCAAAGATGCAAAAGAATCAAAATTCAAAACTTTGCATCTCAAAAGATACCATTAAGAAAATAAAAAGACAAGAAACAGACAGGCGGATTTCCCTGGTGGCGCAGTGGTTAAGGATCCGCCTGCCAATGCAGGGGACACAGGTTCGAGTCCTGGTCCGGGAAGATCCCAAATGCTGCAGAGCAACTAAGCCTGTGTGCCACAACTACTGAGCCTGCACTCTAGACCCCGCAAGCTACAACTACTGAGCCCACGTACCACAACTACTGAAGCCCGCGCACCTAGAGCCTGCGCTCTGCAACAAAGAGGAACCATCGCAATGAGAAGCCTGCGCACCGCAACGAAGCATAGCCTCCGCTTGCGGCAAGTGGAGAAACCCCACGTGCAGCAACAAAGACCCAACGCAGCCAAAAATAAATAAATAAAACAAATACATTTCTAAAAAAAAAAAGAAAAGAAACAGATTGGGGGAAAACATTTGTAAAACACACATCCAATCAAGGACTCATATTAAGAATTTACAAACATATAAGTACAATTTAATTATAAGACAAATAACCAAAACACGGGAAAAAGATAAACAGACATTACACACACACGCACACACACACACAAAGAGGCTAAGAGGTACATGAAAAAATGCTCAACATTATTAGTCATTAGGGAAATGCAAATTAAAACCATAATAAGATACCATTTCATACTCACTAGAATGGCTATAAGAAGTAAGACAGACAATAATAAATGTTGGTGAGAATTTGGAGAAACGGGAACTGCTGAGGGGAAAGTAAAATGGTGCAGCCATTTTGGAAACATTTTGGCAGTTTCTCAAAAAGATAAGCATAACAACTATATAATATGCAATTACATTCTTAGAGAGAAATGAAAGAAAATGAAAACATAAGGCTACCAAAAAATTTGTACACAAGTGCTCATAACACTGTAATTCATAATAGCCCCAAACCAGAACAGCCTAAATATCCATCCACTGGTGAGTGGATAGACAAAATATGGTATATTTATACCATGGAGTACTTTTCAATAATAAAAAAAGAATGAACTATACTGACTCATGTTAATCATGAGTGAACCTCAAAAACATTATGCTAAGTGAAAGAAGCCAGACACAAGACACCACATATAGTGTGATTTCATTTATATGAAATGCTCAGGATATAGAGACAGAAAGTAAATTAGTGGTTGCCTGAAACTCATAATATGAACAGGGATTAACCTTAAATGGGCATGAGGAACCTTACTGGAGGGATGAAAATGTTTTGGAACTGATTTATGTTGATGGTTGTACTATTTGGTAAAGTTACTGAAAATTATTGAATCATACACTTGAATTGAGATGATTTTATGATATGTGAAATATACTTCAATAAAGTTGTTAAAGAAAATCATGTGACTTTGGGCAGGTGACTTACTTCTCTATGCTTTAGCTTTTCATCTGTAATATGGGGATAATGAAAATATTTACTTTATAGGGTCATTGGACAGATCAAGAGAGAAAACAAATATATAATGTTTAAAGTAAGACTGCCTTTCACATGATAAACACTCAATGAAATACTAGTTTCTATGATTATTTTGAAATATCAGAAAAAAGGTCTGAAGGAATAAGAGGTTTGTTTCATTTATAAATGATACTGATATATTAAAAACCACTTGAAAAGACATGAATGCTTATTAAATGTATATTACTAAGTGAAAGAAGCCAATCTGAAAATGCTTCCAAGTATACGACATTCTGGAAAAGGCAAAACTGTGGAGACAGTAAAAAGATCAGTGGTTGTCAGGGGTTGGGTGTAGGGTGTGGGGTAGGATGAATAGGTGGAGCCCAGAGGATTTTTAGGATAGTAAAAACACTCTGAATGATACCACAACGATGGACACATCATTATACATTTGTCCAAACCCATAAAAACGTAAAACACCAAGAGTGAACTGTAATGTGAACTATGGATCTTGGTTGATGTGTCAGTGTAGGTTCATCATTCGTAAAAAATGTGCCACTTTGATGGGGATGTTGATAACGCAGGAGGCTATGTATGTGTGAAGGCAAGGTGTGTATATGGGAACTCTCTATACCTTCCTCTCAATTTTGCTGTGAACTTAAATTATTCTTAAAAAGCAAAGTCTTAATAATAATTGTGAAAACCCACTTATCTCTTTTCCAACCCTAAATTTTCCATCTGTAGCATGTAAAAACTGGTAGGAAAGGGGAAAATAACTTGTGGGAAACAGAAAATTGGGCTTAACAGGTCAAATAGGCAAAAAATTCATTTTAAGGGATAATAAAACTGGAAATATTTGTCATTTCTTTTTATGAAATTCCAACTTGGTAGAACTGAAAGATTGTGTTAGCCAAAGAAAACTTCAATCAAGACCCAGTAAATGTTTTTCTTTTTTATTTAAGATGTTTAAGTATGTGAAACCTTTTTACGGTTCCAAAGTCAAAATTACACCATAAAGTACGTCAAGAAGTCTAACTTCTATACTCATTTCCTCTATCCTGTTTCTTCTTCCCTCTATAGGTAATCTTTTTTTGGGGGGGAGGGGTTTGCAATTAACTCTCAATTTTTGTCTTTTTTTAAACTATAAAGAAATCCCCTTTCTTACTAAAAGATACCACAATATAAACCTTCTCCCCCTGCTATTTTTTTCACTTAACAATATATCCTTGTGATTATGCTATGTGGTAGACATTCCTCTGTTTCAGTGGCATAGTCCTCCGTTGTGTAATGCACCATGGTTTACTCAGCCAGTTTCTTGGTGATGATCATTTAGACTGTTTTCAGTTTTTTACTACATAATGCTACAATGCATAGTCTTGAAGTTGCTGTAAATTTAAGGTGCAAACTATGAACATTCCTTGGCATCTGAATGAGTTTCTCCTTCGGCAGGCCAAGCTAGCTATGGCTTATATGACTGATCCAGTACTGTTTGTGATGAAATTCCATTTGGACTACCTATTGGTTTAAATCACTTTGAAATTATTTAGTTTTCTAAGCTAAAATATTTTGGAAACAAATCCTTGATACAGATGCCATTTGTTATTGACCATCTTGTCAATATGTAAATCCAATATGTAAATATTGGATTGCTTCCTGCCTACAACCAAATTGACTATCTTTAATTAGTATTTCTGGGACTTTCCATTTCATTGTATTAACATTTTCATTATTAAAGTGGGGAAAGCTGGGGTCTAAAAAATTTATCAAGTCAAATGTCAGGTATCTGGAGTTTGATAGAGCCCTAGACATATTTTGCAAAGACTTTTAAAAAAATATTTATTTATTTGGTAGCGCCAAATTAATATTTATTTATTTGGTAGCGCCAAGTCTTAGTTGCTGCTTGCCAGCTCCTTAGTTGGCTCCCTAGCTGAGGCATGTGTGTGGGATCTAGTTCCCTGACCAGGGATCGAACCCGGGCTGCCTGCATTGGGAGTACAGAGTCCTAACCACTGTGCCACCAGGGAGGTCCCTGCAAAGACTTTTAAATGTCTTGAGTCTTTACAAATATTTCTATTTTTTAAAAATAAATTTATTTACCTTTTTATTTTGGGCTGTGTTAGGTCTTCATTGCTGCGAACGGAATTTCTCTAGCTGTGGTGAGTGGGGGCTACTCTTCGTTGTGGTGCACGGGCTTCTCATTGCAGTGGCCTCTCTTGTTGCACAGGCTCTTGGAGCCTCTTGGAGCACAGGCTCTAAGTGCGTGGGCTTCAGTAGTTGGGGTGTGCAGACTTCAGTAGTTGTGGCTCTCGGGGTCTAGACCGCAGGCTCAGTAGTTGTGGCGCATGGGCTTAGTTGCTCTGCGGCATATGGGATCTTCCCGGACCAGGGCTCAAACCCGTGTCCCCTGCATTGGCAGGCAGATTCTTAACCACTGCACCACCAGGGAAATCCCCAAACGTTTCTATTTTTAACTTTTATTGATTTTTTTTTAATACAAGTCACCTGTATTCACTAGAGAAAAATTAGGAAGTTTAGACAAGCAGAATGAACAAAGACTACCTAAAAACCCAACCCTTGGTGATAACCAATATTAGCATTTGTCTTTCTAGAATTTTTCAAGGAACATAACAGCTTCTCTACCCCAACACACATGCTTATGTAATTTTCCATCCCTTGTTCTATATGTAGTTTAAAGGAAATCTCATCTTTTCTATTTATTAGGTTTTTTCCCTTTAACTTTGCTGTTTGCTTTGCATACCATTTTTTTTTTTCTGTTTCCCCATTATTGTTAGCTCTTTGTATTTCTCTCTATAGTGTTTACCTTGGAAACAGAAAATCAGGTTTTCTTTTTTTCTGGATAAATAAATTGAAAGCCCCCAATATTTGTTTCCCATGGTCTTCTAAGTCCTTGAACTGCCCTCTGTGTTTGCGCAAGGGCCATTTACTGATTACTAAAAGGAAATAAGTATATGAGACCCAGTGGAGACCTGTTCTTGGAGAGACTGGTTACGCAGAAATGTAAGTCAAGCAGATCCTCCATGACCATTACTCTTCTATTCAAAAGATTCACTGGAAAAGAGTTATACCTGCAAGTGCTTTCTGTGCTCATGATTGCCTATATCTTGTTCTAACTACTAAAACTGAATATCTAATTAAAACCTGAGAAGTTTTATTTACCAAAAATAATTCCCGATAATGAACTGAAGTTTAAATTTTTCTATATGGATGGATTTTGACATTTTGCACACTAGAGTTGTGTACCTAGGGCAGAGGTGGGACGTTTTTCCCTGCCATGGGTCATGGTGCCAGGGGCCACATGAAAGTATTTTAATTATTACTTGTTTTTATTAGTGTTTTATTACTTTTTTTTAAAGGAAGAGATATATATGAACGATAAAACTACCTGATCATTTATTTAACAAGTGGGAACAGAAAACATTAAAAGTTAAATTTTTAAATATGTTTTTATGTCATTTTATAGTCAGTTAAACAGGATGGTAAAAACAATGGTGAGATATAAGTAGAGAGAAGCAGAGAGTAGACCAGCAAAAGTGAAGAAGACAGATAAGAGGGGTAAAGGGTGGGGAGACATAGACTAAATACCACTGCCCAAAGCAGGAGAGGAACACATGCAGAGAGAAAGAAGTTGGTTAAGAAAGTCATTTCGAGAGCAATTTGACAGTCTCTATCAAATATTTATGTTCCTAGCTCTTTAACCCAGCAGTAGTACATCTGAGTATCTATATGACAGAAATACTCACGTAGATATGCAGGGATGTTTAGTGGAGCATGTTTATATCAGCAAAAAACTATGTACAATTTAAATGTTGAACAGTAAGAAAATGGTTAAATAGATATAAGTACATTCATTCAGTGGAAATACAGGCAGTTATTGAAAAGAATAAGGTAGAGGGTATGTATGCTGATGTGAAAAGATAGGCAGATATGCAATAAAGTAAAAAAAGTATGTTGCCAAACATTACATGTAGTACGATTCCAATTTTGTAAAAACAAAAAGTGTGTATATATTATATGTGCATACCTTGAAAAATAGTCTAGGTTGATAAACTTAACTGTTGATAGTTTTGGATGGGAAAGTTTAAATTGTTACAATGGTATTTATTAGTCTGTGAGAAGATGAACATAAGAGAATAACTCATGTGTCTGAATGCATTGAGAAGAAATTTCACAACTGGGATTGAGTTATTCTCTGAATGCTAGCAGCAGCCCAAACAAATTCAGTTTAGAGCTGAGCCAGTCCTGCAGCTCTTTCTCATTTCTAGTGTGCACCATTGAGTCCAGACCTATGTAATTCTGTTCTGGATATTAATAGACAATTTTCATTACAATTGTGGGATTTTGGGGAAAGCCATTGAAGGAAAGGGGATTTTATCATCTGTAATTTGGGGATAATAATAATCTTTGCCTTAAATAATTATTTTGAGTGTTAACTGTATTAGTCATTAAGGCAGTCTCCAAAAAGTATCTGCTCATTTCCTGAGTACAGACTTTTTAACTTTAATAATGTATATAATAACTTATATAATTTTGGACATTTTTATTATTTTTAAATGAAGCAACTTTCAACACATTAAATTTATTCCAAGAGATGACATTAGGCCGTGTTCTTATCTGCTTTCTTGAGTAGATTTAATGTACTTCCACATTCTTAAAATGTATTTATAATAGCTTCATAATTACAAGTGATGCTTTTTAAATGTGTTGTCTTCTCAGACAACAGTGACTCTGACTTGTAGTTTTTATGAATTTTGCTATTTCCTTAATGCTTCAACTTCACCCGCTCATAGGAAGAAAAAGATCAAGTTACACAAACAGCGAGTTCAAATGTAGATGTTAGGAAAGCCAGGCAGCGTTGACTCATGGTTACCATGCATGGTGGGAATGAGTCTGTTGTGTTCCTGGTCATATTTATTTAATAATTTAATTTAATAATTGAGAAAACTATGTACTTAGAAAACAATCTGCTCTTTAGTGGAGACATGTAAATAAGACATTTGTATTCTAAAAAAATTTTTTTATTTTTTAATTTTAATTAAAAAAAAAATTTTGGCCACAGCGTGCGGCATGCGGGATCTTAGTTCTCCGACTAGGGGTTGAACCCACGCCCCCTGCAGTGGAAGCTTAGAGTCTTAACCACTGGACCGCCAGGGAAGTCCCTAGACATTTGTATTTTTTAAACAATTTTTTTAAATCAAAGGACCAAGGATTCCCTTAAGTGTAATAATAATTCAGTACCCTCACTCTAATATGCGTTATCATGGTTCGATGCCCGTAACAGGGTAATATGACACCATATATGGTACAAGTGCTGCTCCTCATCCCCTCCAATCCCACTCCCACCCACTCTCTATCCCCTGCCCCCCCAAGTCCTTCCCCATCACCCCCACCACTGTGCCACACATCTATGATGGGCATCACTAATCATTTAGCAAATGTTTTCTCATTGATCCTGCATGTGACCTCAGAATCCCTTGAAATACTGAGCCCCAGGTAACCACTTCCAGTTAACTGCTACAAAGGAGGAAACCTATCAATATTCCAAGGTTTAGCAAATATTGACAATATATCTAGTAGTTTAGGCAATTCAGCTGTTATGTTCCTTGAAAAATTCTAGAAAGACAAATGCTAATATTGGTTATCACCAAGGGTTGGGTTTTTAGGTAGTCTTTGTTCATTCTGCTTGTCTAAACTTCCTAATTTTTCTCTAGTGAATACAGGTGACTTGTATTAAAAAAAAATCAATAAAAGTTAAAAATAGAAACGTTTGGGGATTTCCCTGGTGGTGCAGTGGTTAAGAATCTGCCTGCCAATGCAGGGGACACAGGTTTGAGCCCTGGTCCGGGAAGATCCCATATGCCGCAGAGCAACTAAGCCCATGCGCCACAACTACTGAGCCTGCGGTCTAGACCCTGAGAGCCACAACTACTGAAGCCCACGCGCTTAGAGCCTGTGCTCCAAGAGGCTCCAACCACCAAGGCCCTGTTCCTGTCCCTGTTGAACCCCATCCTGGGCTTAGTCACCTTAGTCTTAGCCCCTGGCTAGGCCTCAGATTGGTCTGTGTGTGTGAATGTTCCTGCCCTGCCCACTCGTGGACTTGGGACAAGCTGCAGGCGTGGCCCAGCAGTGTGCATG
Organism: Mesoplodon densirostris; assembly: GCF_025265405.1. NCBI lineage: Eukaryota > Metazoa > Chordata > Mammalia > Artiodactyla > Ziphiidae > Mesoplodon > Mesoplodon densirostris. Next base: position 75,070,813 of record NC_082670.1, read on the forward strand.
GACGCACTCAGTGTGCTGTCTGTGTTCTTCTGCCAGAGCTGCCCGCTCTTTCTCTCTTGTTCATTTGCCCTCTAAGGTGACCTGGCAGCCTGAGACTTAAAGCTGGTACCCCAATTTGGAGTTTTCAGGACAGCTCAATTCCTCAGGCAATAAATGTAATGTAATGACTAATTCATTCTCTTTTATTTTGAAAATTAGAGAAGTTTTTATTAAAGTAAATTCCTTACAACAGGACTTTGGATCTGAACTGTCTCTTAAAGTTGTGTCTGGTAAATAATTAATGGCTCACTGCTCACACTAGTCAATAATTACTAATGCCTCATTTGCACATGTAACTAATATTCCATATGGTTGGTCCTATCATTTAAGCCTAAGCCAACAGGAGGAGGCATGCTGACTTGAGCAGAAGTTTGGGTTGCAATGGAATAAATGATTGGGTCGGTATCCGTACTTTGATACTCTCATGGCCAGTGCTGGAGGCAGGCAACGAGGGCACATTTTTCATTGTTTGGTGACACTTTTGTAAAGACAGTCTTGTCCTGAATCCCAGGTGCCATGAAGATCATTCTATCATGCCACAAATATTTGTTAGATTCCTACAGTGCATATACCACCAGGTCCAGAGCACCTGTGTTAGGTGCTTCTAACGGTTGTTAGGATTGCAGGAGAGAAAACAAAAACTTTGAACTCTGCTTTCATATGGAATTGGTTTCCAGATCCCAAGCGCAGACTATTGTCAATGCTTTGAAACCCCCTGGTTGCTTGACATTTGTCAGAATTTTTCTAACCAAGAGGTCTTTCCCCTGAACCTTTGGTTCATCAATTATGGTTATTAATTATGATTAAGTTCATCATCAATATTCTATTAATAAGCAAAGAATATTTTCTTATATAATGGGAGTACCAAAGCTGATTTCTATCAATGCAAGAATATAAAGATTAATATTTGTTCCTTACCATATTGTAGCAGACTTTCATAAATATATGAAGAGCAGAATCTGATGGCTTAGGAAGTGCATCACATAAACTCCAGCTTGGGTGTTATGCCGGTGATGTCCTTAAATGATGTTGCCTTCTTTTGGCGGTGGTATTTAAGGAGGATACTTCTATTTCATAGATAGACCATGTACCAATCAAGGTAGGCAATACTATGTTATTGTAAGGGAGAAGAAATCATTTTCCCTCCACTCTGGTGAGTTCTTGGCTTAGGCCCTGTAATAAAAGACAAAGAGAAAAACAAACAGAAGTTTATAAATATGTATACATGGGAGATACCCAGGAAAATTGAGGAAATCTGAGGTGGCTTAGAATTCAGGATAAAATGCCATCTTAATAAGGAAAGGGGAGGAGGAATGTAGGACTATTAAGGGAGAGTAAATTATTTTTAGGAATGTTGAATGGGCCCTTAGAAGAATAGATGGGAGGTACGACAGTTTGTGACAAAGTTTGTCTGGGCGTAGTGTTGACTTCTAGTCTTCTCTCCTGTGATAAGAGTCAGTCTTCCCTGGCAGGGGATTTATGACAATTGAGTTTGTTTTGGAGGATTTGTCTTTAGGCAGATAAGGAGATATCAAAGAAACATTCCAGGATGTGTCAATCTTATGCCACATCCATGCTGCTGACATGCTCTTTCGTGATCACTGTGTCAGGGAAACAGAGGACTGAAGAGTGGAGCAATGACCATTAAATGCTTCCACCAATAAAATGTAGCAGAGGAGGTGTGTGCCACTTCCAGGCTCATGGAAGGACTTCAAGGAAGTCACTTGGCCATGTTCCTCTTTAAGGAAGTAAGCTCATCCTTCCATGAGCTTGGAAGTAGAGGGTGTCTGAGCATTGATGAAAAGAATGCTTGCCTGTTGGCTGACTTCAGGCCATTAGAAAATCCAGAAGAACTTATGTCTTTCTTTTGACTAGTGAACTCGAAAAACAAATAAATGTCCCTGAATGAAATTTTCTTTAGTGTGAGGGTGATGAAATAAATGTGGGAAATGCTTCCAGATTATTGAAATGACTGTGTCACAAAAATTAGAAGTCACTATTAGTAATCTACATATGTTGGTAGCTTCAGAAATATGAACTTATTATATTCCTTAAGGGAGATCATATTTGCACTTCTTCTTAGAGGACTCATGTACTGTGGTTGGCAGAATGATGGTGCCCAAAAATGTTCACGTCCTAATCCCTGGAACCTATGAATACGTTGTGTTACAGGGCAAGGAGGAATTAAGGTTGAAGACAAAATCTAATCAGCTGACTTTAAGATAAAGAGATTATCCAGGATTACTTGGCTGGACCCAAAATAATCACTAGCATCCTTTAAAGTGGAAGAGGAAGGTGGAAGAGGGGGTCAGAACCGAGAGATGGCAGCACAGGAAGACTTGGGCTGATATTGCTAGCTCTGAAGATGGAGGAAGGGGACCATACGCCAAGACTGGGTAGGCTCTAGAAGCTGTGAAAGGCAAGGAAATGGATTCTCCCCTAGAGCCTCCAGAAGGAATGCAGCCCTGCTGACACCTCGATTTATCCTAATGAGACCCATTTCAGACTTCTCACCTCTAGAACTGTAAGATAATAAACTTGTGCTGTTTTAAGCCACTAAGTATAGGTAATGTGTTATAGCAACAGTAGGAAACTAACACACATTCCATGCCTTCTCTAGAAGAAAGGTTAGGGCAGAACAAGTATTCAGAGGAGTGACTGATGGATGGCTTTGGAAAGGTGACGGCTAGGTTGATGTGCTAGAGGATGACTTTGTGTATGATGCGTTATTTGGTTAAGAAAAAGAAGATTGGAATTATGGATAATGTGTACAACCAGACTACCTTGAATCTAGGGTGTAGTCAAGGTGAATAGCAAAGTTCCTCTTTTCCAAGGATTATTGTGCTTGCCACTAAAAAACCTGTTTTTGCATTAATGCATGACTCTGCAGGCCCTCTATATAAACACATATATGTGAACATATACATACATATTGATATATATAGCATATACTTCGCTCCCTTGAAGAGATCCCCAAAGAACGTAAAATACAACAAAGTTGTTATTTAGAATAACTGGCAGCTGGAACACATACAGAGAGACAAGAATTTGGCTCAGAATAAAAAACTGTTGAAGACCGTTCAACGAATGGCCCGAAAGATCACCAATGGTAGACACCCAACTAGACAGGTTGTTAACAATCATTATCTTTTACTAGATCCCCATAGATAAGCATCTTTTTCTATTTTGTTTGCTAAAATTCTGTACTGATCAGAATTAGAACTACTCCCGAGCTCCTTTCTTTCTTTGCTAACCTATGCCACTTACCATTATTCTCCTCCCCACTTCCTCTCCTTATTATAAGGAGCCGTGTTCTACTTGAGAGTGTTATATTTCGGCCATTAGTAGCTGCTTTACAATAACGATGGCAAAAGATCGCTAATAGTTCTATTATTTATTTATTTCACTCCCACCTTGTTCTAAAAAGAATTTAAGGTGGGTTGCAAAAATGCATGCAATATAGCACAGGGAGATCAGCTCGCTGCTTTGTGACCACCTAGAGGGGTGGGACAGGGAGGGTGGGACGGAGACGCAAGAGGGAGTGGGTATGGGGATATATGTATATGTATAGCTGATTCACTTTGTTATAAGGCAGAAACTAACACACCATTGTAAAGCAATTATACTCTAATAAAGATGTTAAAAAAATTTTTTTAAAATGCATGCAATACAGCAAGATGAAACAAAGATTAGTATAGCGAAGAAATTAAGGCAAAAGGAAGATAAAGGTGGGAAGAATAAGAAACTGGGAGTACAAAATAGGCTCCGTGAGGCTCTAAGCCCTTGCCAGGCGTGGACCCCAATTTTGGCCCTGGCTTTCTAGCAGTCAACTCAAAAGGGGGAAAGTGATCAGTGACATGAGTCACAAGTCAGTTAGTTGGTCAGAAGCAGCGCAATACTTCCTGGAATTTAGACAAGAGAGAAATGTCTCTCATAAGGCTCTGAAATGAGGACCTTTGTGGAATTCCCCACCTGGAAGAAACAACAAATTCCTCAGGGCTATGTCTTGTTACAGCCTTCAGTATTGGCCTGTGATGTCATTCCCCAGCAGAATTCATCAAAAACTGTCTCCCGGGGATCACAGGGATGTATTCCAGGTACTCTATGCATTGCTGGCTTAACCAAGGCACAGATTAAGAGTGTCTAGAGGAACAGGGTGAGCATCCTCCATAAACATTTCTTCTCAGCTGGACCCCGCTGGCGTTAAAAGTGTGTGTCTTTCCTGTGCTTCAGTGAAAGGGTGAACAGTCAAAGCATTTGCAGAGAACTTCAAGGTTTGGGAAAGAGCTTCAGTCTCCCTTTTTTGTGTTTGGGAGATTTAAGAGGGGAACCCCTCAGGCCCAGCAGAGACACCGGGAGGAAGGAAGGGTGCGTGGGTATGTGTGACGTGTTACAAAGGATTGGAGGTGGAGTGGTGGTGGTGTTGGGTCTCAGGCTTCTCGGGTGTGGACAGTCCTCTCCCAGCAGCAGAAGCAGTTCAGCTCTGGGACTTCCCTGGCGGTCCAGTGGTTAAGACTCCACGCTTCCACTGCAGGGGACACGGGTTCAATCCCTGGTCAGGGAACTAAGATCCCTCATACTGCGTGGCCGAAAAAAAAAAAAAAGAAGCAGTTCAGCTCTTTATGCTGTTGCCTTCAAGGGTGCCTGGGTCCAGGAGTCACTGGGCAGAGCAAGCTCCCCTCCGTGTGCTGGGGACCCGTAGCCATCGGTGAGGATCTGTCTTCATCTCGGGCTCCCTCCCACATGCAGGCCTCCTCCAGGGCTCTGCGTGTTCATCTGACACCCTGACATGTTGTAAACAAAGATCACTGATGCTGTCCCCCAGCAGCCCAGCACCTGCCTCTCAAAAACTCCTGAGGCCTCAGTGAGGTTTGGGAACCCCTCCAGGCTCCAGCAGTGGCCACTCACATTTTTCTAGCGGCATTGTCCTTGTACATTTTTGGCAGGAAGAGGAAATAATGAACATGTGTTCTTCCAAAAATACTCCAATTCATTCTTCACACTGCAGTCCCCGTGATCTTTCTAAAACATAAATCTCATCATGTCACTTCCTGATGAAAACCTGCACATTCTTTCCATGCCCCTCAGGATAAAGCTGCAGGTTTGAGTACAGTCAACCGGACTCTCAGTTATCTCTAGAGCCTCAACCCTCCCCATTTCTCCTCTTTTCTGCTTGTCACCACTGCTTCTCTACAGTTGTCCACACTTCCATCCTTTCGGCTGACTTACTCCTACTTCTATTTCAGGTGACAGACCAGAAATTAATTCCTGCGGGGAGTGGTCCTGGAGGTGCGTCTGCTGGGTGCTCCAGGGGCATCCTTTGCTTTCTCCAACACAGCATTGTGTTAGGAAAATGCCAGCTGCAGAGACAAACCCCAACATTTCAGTGGCTTGATGCAATGGAATTTTATTTCTCCCTCCTCTAACCATCCAATGCAGGTGCTCCTGGCTCTCAGGTGGTTCTCTCCAGGGTTATTCAAGGCTCCAAGCTCTTTCCATATTGTTGCTTTGCCATCTTCTAGGGCCTCTGAGTCTTCAGCATGCACCTGGGGCAGGAGAGACAGGGGCTGGAAGGCACACATGCACTTTACTGCTTCAATGTGAGGGCGTCCCTTGTCCTTTCCACCCCGATTCCATTGGCATGAACACGGTGTCATGTCGTTGCCAGGGGCAGCTACTGTCCACTGACAGTGTTATAATATGGAGGGAAGTGCACAAATTTTGGCGGGCACACAGGCTCCTCAAGAGCCTTAATTTAATTGCCCGTGGTTCGGCTAGACTCTGAACTCAGTGAGGGGAAAGAAGGTGACACTCACTGTTAGATCGCTTTGCCAGCACCGTCAGTGGCACTTTGGGGCAGAGAGTGACTGATAAGTGCTTGGCTGGAGGAGGGAGTGGGTCATGTAGACAAGTCCTCCTCTTGAATACCCTCCCCCATACTGTGAGCGCTGGGGAGAGAGAGCCAGCAGGCAGACAGGTGCTCCTTGCTGCTGCTGCCAGGCAAGCCCCTCCAAAAAGAGCCAATTCCCTTCACAGAAAGGCATTCATTGTGAGCAGAGAGGTTCCGTAATCACAGGTGCCTGTCAAGGCATGAGCCTCCTCTTGGATGATAGGGCCTTCTGATTAAAGACTTGTTATTGGTACTTTACGGGGCAGAGAGAAAATGTGCTGCTGTTGCTGTTGCTGTGATGCTGGAATTGCAGCTCCACAGCACATCTGGCACCTGCCTCTGAGTCCAAGGAGATGGGTGGCGAATGCTTTTTTTCTCCTCTTCTTTATAAGTCAGCTACATCTTTAAAGTGTCTCTTCACAAGCCATTTTTTTGTATATGTTGTTATGAACATATAATGGTAAGAAGGCAATCACCTATCATATTGTCTGGGTAGAAAAGAAGTAATCAATAGACGTGATGTCTAATTGACTTACGAAATGGGAAAAATAGAATTCACTAATCTCAAGCAGTGAGATTTTTCTGTTTCTGAAAATCCTCAGGAAGGACAGTAATGCCTCAACTTGTGAAATTGGGACCTTCTGCTTTACAGTTTGAGGCCCAAATAGTGACCCAGGGTTATGTCACAAATGAAAACACTGGAGGGTCCTATCCCCACAGTCCCATATGGGGAGGAAGTCTGGTACCCCGCTCCGGAAGGTTCCCTTCTTCTAAGTCAAGAAGCCCAGGGCTGACTCAGTCCAAAGGGTTCAGTATTCATTGCCTTTGGTGTCGCTGCAGAAAGTCCAGCCATCTTGGTTATAGTTCAGCACATGCTACCCCAAATCTGACACATTGGCATATTGAATATTTCAAGCAGGAAGGTCACTCTGACCTTCTCCCCCATTGCCCTTCTTCCCTGAAATAGATCATAAAACCTTCCTGTGAGAGGTCCCCTCCCTATACCTGGAGGAAAGGAGCATCCTTATCTCTGAAGACAAAGGGATGCCAAAAAGAACCTGAACAAACAAGCCTTGCTAAGTTTCCCCCAGTTTACAGCACTTATACTCCTTAAGTTATCCTATTCCTGCATGACTGTCCACTTGCCATCAAACCTAGCATAAAAATACACAGGTCCAGCTGTTTTGGGGGGTTTTCATTTCACTGTGAAGGCTCCCGTGTAAAACTTACATTAGATAAATATGTATGCTTTTCTCCTGTTAATCTGCCTTTGTCAGTTGACTTTTCAGGCCCAGCCAGGGACTCTAAAAGGATGGAGGGAAACTTTCTCTTCCCCCACACCAGGCAGCCCCCATCCAGTGCAGGGGTCATGGTGGAAGTCCAGCAGCATGTTGCTATCTAGGGTCTTGCCAACTTTCTCAGGGTTTGGGGGAAGGAGAAAGCCTCCTTTCCCCCTTGTCAGTGGTCCCCTCAGCTGTGGACGCTGCAGGCCAAAGGGGCAGTAGGGAGCCAGGTTACAGCTCTCCAGTGAGATGGTCCTGTTCAGGGCAGTGACGTCTCCAACTCCAGAACAGCCAGGGCAGAGCAGAATGGCCCCATTTGATGCCTCTCTGCTCATGGCCAAAGAGCTAGCCCCCTGGACTTGGTTCTGTAAACCCCGAGGGTCAAGCTGGCATGAATCTCACTGCCCCTCCCTAGCACTCAGTTTTGGCCACAGCCATTCTAGGCCTTAACAGGTGCCTGTGACTTTGAACCTCAGAGATGTTCTTGGTTCTTTCCCTCCAGGAAGGCCCAGGATATCTGACCCCTTCCAGGGACCATCCTTCTCCAAACCGTGAATTCCTATATCCCCTACCGCTAATAAAAATCATTAATATCTACGAGCACTTACTACGTGCAGGCGTTGTTTTAAATCTTTTACATGGATTAGCTCATTTAATCTTCACACGCACACACAAATTAAGTAGGCCTTAATTTCATCCTCATATTATGTAGAAGGAAATTAAGGCGCAAAGAAAGTAATTGCCCCAAATTAGGCAGTGTCCAGTTTGAACCCACACTCCACAGGCCAGTTTCTTCACTTGCTCCCTGCTCCCTCATTTACATAACAAAAATCAATTTTTCTCAGAACAGAGATGGGCCCCAGGCCATTGGACTTTCCTGCTATTGTCACCAGCAAAGCTCACTGGGGTCCCCAGGAAAAATCAGATGGAATCTAGGTCATAACGTCTAACCTTTTGGGTTTAGTCTAGTTTCACTTGCCTACAGGGGGCTGTGTACAGAGGCCTTGCACCTAACACATCGGATTAGAGTTCCCAGCACAGAACCTATGCTCCCGATACCCCAAGTTGGCTTACCATATGCAGAAGTGCTGCGCAGGATACCTCCATTCAAGATGGCGTTGTCGTCAGCAGAGATGCCGCCCCTGGCGCTGAGATCTGGACCCGCGAGCAATGCGTCTGTACCCAACCTATGAGAACGCTGCCCCTTCCCCCATGACCAGACCCTGTAACGCAGCCCTGCCCAGGGCCTGTTGGGCAGAGTGTGTGCTCTACACTGGGAGCCAACACCTGTCCATTCTTTTTTTTTTTTTTTTTCGGTACGCGGGCCTCTCACTGTTGTGGCCTCCCCCGTTGCGGAGCACAGGCTCCGGACGCGCAGGCCCAGCGGCCATGGCTCACGGGCCCAGCCGCTCCACGGCACATGGGATCCTCCCAGACCGGGGCACGAACCCGTATCCCCTGCATCAGCAGGCGGACTCTCAACCACTGCGCCACCAGGGAGGCCCCTGTCCATTCTTTTATCAAAGACTAAAACTTGACTTTGTGTCTGAACCAAACTCAGTCTCATTCTGTTGGTGCAAGCAATACCAGGCAGGAGGACCCTTCTTGGAACCCGGACTTGAAAAAGTCAGAACATTACCATTATTAAAAATGTACACAATGAAGAAGTTTAAAAAATACAGAGTAAATCCCTCAACCCCCACTTAATCATCCCTCACCACAGGTGATGGCTTAGAACAGCTGGGTATGTGCCCTTCCAAAACTCCCAGCCTTTGAGAACATGCCCATGTGTTTCTACAAAACTGGAATCATTTCTACAAAGCAAAGAGTGGAATAGCTGGTGGTGTCTTTTGCAGAAAAGTATTTTGCAAGAAAGTTCAATTCTGGCCACCTTGCTGTGCTTATAATTCAGAGAGGTCTTCCTGACCACCTTACTAAAAGTAGCACCAGTGATATAGATGGAATGCATGGGTCCTCCCCAAATTCATATGTAGAAACCTAATCCCCAAGGTGATGGTATTAGGAGTTGAGGCCTTTGGGAGACAATTAGGTCACTAGGTATTAGGGTGGAGCCCTCATGAATGGGATTAATGCCCTTTTAAAAGAGAACCCAGAGAGCTCTCTTACCTCTTCCACCATGGGAGGTTACAGTGAGAACATGTATGAACCAGGACGCAGGTTCTCATCAGACAGTGAATCCACTAGTGCTTTGATCTTAGAATTCCCAGCCTCCAGAACTGTGAGGAATAAATGTTTGTTGTATAAGCCACCCAGTCTCTAGAGTTCTGTGATAACAGCCTGAACAGAACCAGGCACGGTACACACACAGAACTAGATTCCCCATGAGCCCCTAAGTTTATTGCATACTAGAGAAAGGATTTGCTTTGCTTCATGTCTTGTGCTCTGTATGCCAGTGGAATGAAGCAAGTGCTCTCTTAGGCACTGCGTCAGACCAGGATACTGGAGCCATTCTCTTCCCTTTGCCCAGTCTTTCCATCTGAAGTAGGGCAGTGCCTTCTCGCTTGCATGTGGCCAGTCATGCTTTATGCTTTCTCCTGTGAGATGCTCCAGCCAGACCTAAAATGCTTGAAGCCTGGAGACTAAGACCTTCTGCTTTCTGGACTTTAAGACCCTAGGAAGAGTTATCCCAGCCTTGGTAGGCAGCTTTTTGGATTTCAGTTTTCCCTGGGAGGTGTAATGTGGGAGGTCCCGTGTGCTTTGGGAGCACATGGTGGCTGACAGTGTTCTTTCGCAGGCTTCCAGGTGTTCACTGCAGCCTCTGGAGAGAGAGAGGGAGGGAGGGAGGGAGGGGTCACTGTCAGGAGTGGCACACGCTTTTCTGAAGGTGACTCAATGAGGCGGGGCGGAGCTGGCACTAAGAGCCGTCAGATCCTGTACTCCCCCTCCCTCCTCACAACCATTCAACTGCCTCTTCTAAGTGGTACTTTTAAATGCAGATAAGGATGCTCCCAAGGGAAAATTCCTCCTCTTAAAGTTTATTGTCCACCCCCCACACCAACCCCCCCACCAACCCCCCCCTCCCCAATTAGTGGTCATTCTGGCTCCTTAGACTGTAATATAATTGTGATCTGCTTGGTGGAAAAAGATTATTCTATTTAAGTGTCAAATTTACAAAAGAATTAAATTAGGAATTGATTTTTTTTTAATTCACCAAAAACTTTCTTTAAACAGAGAGGTACCTTGGAGGCATTTCACATTATGTGATTTACAAACACTTGATTGGCACACAGACTTCCAAGGAAAATACACTGTGTAGAAGGGAAGGTAGACAAGTGTGATTTGCATGGGCACAACTTGTGTGCTGCTTCCAAACCTTGTACAGATCCTATGATTTGATCTATTGTACTCTATATGTTGTGATCACCTGTTTTCCTGTCTGTTATTGCCATTATAGCGTGAGTCCTTTGCTGGCAGGGAGCACATCTTAATCATCTGTGTATCTCCAATATACAGTAGGGTTGTTGACAGCTGAGTTCATGTCTTATTTTCTTTCTATCCTTGGCACCTGATTTGGGGACTGGCATTTGGGGGCACTCAGAAAATATTTATTGAATTGAAATAGCTAAATACAAGTTTCCCTCTTTAGAAGTAGTATGGATTTTTGTACTTGTAAAATTCCTCTCATTAGTATAGCCCATTAAAACAATTATTTCATGTTCCTGGCCATAGGCTATCTGTAGGAACTCTGACTTCCCACTGATGAATTCGTTTATAGAATGTCTATCGTGTACCAGGCACTGAGCTAGTAAGTAGGGATACAGTGAGCAAGGCACATGGGGTTTCTGCCCCTGTGGAGCTTATGGTCAAGGGCACAAGGCAGAGGGATGAGAAATAACAACAGCATGGTAAGTCCTGGTAAGAGCAGAGGGCAGGAATGGAAGTGATGTTTGCACTAAGACCAGAAGGACAGGGAGGAATTAAGCAGGCAGTGCAGATGGGAAAGGGGTCCTAGGTACAAGGAATTGCAATTTGGCAGGGCCAGAGGCTAGAGAGGAAGCCTCAGAGAGGGCAGAGACGGTGGGGAGGTTGGCCAGGGAGGGTTGGCAGAGGCTGCATTACCTACATGCAAGACTGGAGTGGATACTGAGGAGGGGGAGGGGAAACATGAAAGGTGACTCTGGCTGCAGAATGGAGGTTGAATCTGAGAGACCAATACTTGGATCAGTTTGGATTTTTAATGTCCAAGAGAGCATTTATTGTGGAGATAAATGAAGACCAGCCAAATGAGAATAAGCAAAGGTTATTTTCTCTGAGCTTGCTATACAAGGGAGTGAGCCACCATCACCTGCGTTTTGGTAGAGGCTCGAAGGCAGGTAGAGGAGTGGGAAGGCTTTATATCTCGAAAAAGGGGAAAGCTTGAGTCTCCTTATCAACAGGGAGAACTACAGTATTTACAGTTGCAGGTATTTAAATTAGAGTTGCAAATAAGAGCAAGCACTTTCATTAATGTGTATTAAATTCCCCTAAATATTTATTCCTAATTATATAATTAGTCAATTAATTGTAATGGTCTAAGACACACTGAAACGGAGCAGCACCCTACGGTCGCGTTGCCCCCATGTCCTCCACCTGCCTTTTGTCTGTGGAAAAACTTTAGCCAAAGAATAAGTTTAATCAGAGAAGTGAGAAAATGCAAAAACAAAGGAAAACAGTCCAACAAGACTAAATAGTAATAGTTTAGTCATTAAGCATAATTCAGGACCTTAAGTTCCTCCTTAAGGGTTATAGATAATATTCTGACCCATGTCCTGTGAGCTGTCTCGTAGATGCTGAAACCCCAACCAGGTGGAAGAAGTCAACTACATGATGACCAGAGTGTAGCCATGACATAAGCTGCCACAATTCCAAGAATTGGCCTCAAAGAAATGGGAACAAACCGACCCTGGAACTGAAGACTAACTATACCTAAAACAATTAAGATGACACTGATCAGACCACCGATGACCAATTTCAAGATGCCTGTCAGAGCTGACTGTGCTGTTTCTGCATGTAGCCCCTTCCCCCTCAGCCTGTAAAAGCTCTTGCCCACTGATTGTCAGTGGAGGGGGTCAGCCTTTGGACAGGCGTCTGCCCTGCGGCCTGCCGCACCCCACTTGTTGCTGGCATCTGAAATGAAGCAAACTCTCCTTTCCACCTACCTGGCCTCTTTCTTGGCTTTTGAGCAGCAAGCAGCCGGACCCCACTTTCGGTTACAACATTATACTACATTTATAGATTTATTTAGTATATCTGACTTCTTTAAAGCATTCCACGTGCCTCACTGGGAGGACTTACACCTTTAGAAACTTTTTAAAAATCCCAAATCTGAAATAAATCACATAGATTCAGCAACATGCATTATTAACTGTTCCTTTTTTTTTTTTTTTTGGCCTTGCCCTGTGGCATGTGGGATCTTAGTTCCCCAACCAGGGATTGAACCTGAGCCCCCTGCAGTGGAAGCACGGAGTCTTAACCAGGGAAGACTGGACTGCCAGGGAAGTCCCAACTGCTCCATTTTTAAATAACAAATGTACACAGGTTGTCCTAAAGATTACAAAACTTAGTTCTCTAATGACCAGTATTAAGCTTAGGCTAAGGTACTTATCTGTAAACCATCTCAGTTTGTAAAGTCACTTACGCAAGTAAGAAGAGCAGTTTTGCCACCTCAGGCAGGCCAAGGGTACTAGGTAAAAAAAAAAAAATGAGGACCGCAGTATTGTTCCTTACCAATCATATTTGAGACTGGGACCTGGGACCTGATACTACATCCTCCTGGATAATTCCACCTATGCCACTGGAAAACATGCCAGGCCCTTGGTTAGCATCAGTTTCTGTCTTCCATTGTTGGCAGATGCCTCCTGGCCATTCCTTGCACTGGGATTTATTGCAGCTCAGTGCATTCTGTTTCGCTGGGGAGTCTTTCAGCTTTCGCTGATGATTTCCCTTAATTTCCTTCAACTCTTGTCACCACTTGATTGGATTAATCTCTTTACCATCCCATTGGATTCCTTATACATTTTGCTTGACAACCTCTCCAGGGACTCATGTTAAGAGGCTGTCCTGGTGAGAGGCAGAGGGGGTGGTGGCCTGAATGTAGGGATGGAGAAAATTTCAGAGCTACTTAGGGCAGAAGACAGGTAAGATTTAATGACTGATTAGACGTTGGGCAGAGGGTGTTGAGGGGAGAGGAAGGAGTCAGAGAGACTGCCCAGGTTTTTGGCTTGGACAACTCAGTAGAAATATGTTTTATGAAAAATCACTGACAGGTATAAGACATTAACTCCTTATGTGCAACAGGTTTAGTTAGCCAAACATGGGTTACTTTGTAAACAGGCAGATGCGGCATGCTAGGGGCAATGAGATGGGGCACAGAGACCCAGGACTAGGAGTCAGGAAACCAGGTTCTTTTCCCAGCTCTGCCAATGACTTTCTAGTTGCCCGCTGGACAGAGCCTGTCTCTTACCCAGGCCTCCCTTCTCTTGTAAATAAAAACATACACTAAAAGTCTGAGTCCTATTAGCTCTAAAATACATAAAGCTGCCAAATAAGAGGGTTGGATTAGACAAAGGTTCACAAGTTTCTCTGATAATCTGATGAACACCAAGTACCCTCTCCCCAGGAAAATGCATGAAACGTTTACATACCCTTTCATGGGACTCCTCCTGCCTTCCACCCTCCATACTCGCAGATTAGATGGTCTCTGAGGCTCTTTCATGCTCTTAACTTCTCTAATTTTATGATTCTTCAAACAAAGACATGTCTTCTTCAGCATTTTAAATCACCTTATCTCTGCCAAAGAAACAAGGATAAAAATGGTGTTGACTTTCTTAGTTGCTGTGTTCTTTCTTTTCCCTTTAAATTACCTGGGCCATCTTTTTTTTTTTTTTTTTTTTTTTTTTTTTTTGGCCATGCTGTGAGGCATGTGGGATCTCAGTTCCCCTACCAGGGATGGAACCTGTGCCCCCTGCCCTGGAAGCATGGAGTCTTATCCCCGGGCCATCTTTTTAGAATGGACTCCCTGGGGCAAAGGCTGTCTCAGTCTTTGTATTATAATGCAGTTGGATGCTTAACAATGCCTAATTATGATAATATGGATTACGCTATAATGTCACCTCTAAAACTTGAGAAGTTTAGGACACATTCATAATATTTAAAAAATCTGTACCAAATAGAAGGACAACATTTAAGGGAATATACAGTGTAACTTGTGCTTTCACGTTACAATAGAGGGTTAATTAAACATCCCCAGGAATTTATCTCTAAGAAGTCACGTCTCACAGAATATCAGAATATATATATATATATAATATGTATATTCAATATATATGTATTATGTGTAATATAACAGTTTTGTATATATATACAACTATGTTATATTATATGTAATATATATTTAATATATACATTATGTATATTCAAGAATATTTTGAACGCTTAATGATAATAATCTTTATAGACTTAGGTAATCTTATTTTTTTTTAAATAAATTTATTTATTCTATTTTTGGCTGCATTGGGTCTTTGTTGCTGCGTGTAGGCTTTCTCTAGTTGCGGCGAGTGGGGGCTACTCTTCCTTGCAGTTCACGGGCTTCTCATTGCTGTGGCTTCTCTTGTTGTGGAGTGCAGGCTCTAGGCGCACCGGTTTCAGTAGTTATGGCATGTGGGCTTAGTTGCTCTGCGGCATGTGGGATCTTCCCAGATCAGGGCTCGAACCCATGACCCCTGCCTGCATTGGCAGGCAGATTCTTAACCACTGCGCCACCAGGGAAGTCCTCTAGGGGATCTTATTGACTATTGAAGTATATGCAGAATTGTTTGCCCTTGTACTACAGAGTTTTGGTTTTTAGAGTAATACAGGCATGTAGTTCAAAGAGACAAGTTCTTCAAGTCTGATTAAGAAAAAGAGTAGTCCCCAGTCTGCCTTGCACCCTTTTTCCCTTCCCCAGAGGAAACCACATTTACATTTTTTAACTGACTGAAAAAATTTTCCTTCCATATCTATGAATAACATGGTCGTGTTGCTCCTTGTTTACTTTTCTCTTTTTGGCTTTATCTACTGACTTCCCACTATGGAAGATGAGGATTTAACTCTTGCTTCTTCCCATCCCTATCACACATGGTCACTTTCCATACTCCCAGGTTGATTTTTCATAATTTTAGTTAAATCAATGTTCAGTGTTTACATATTATGACCCGATATATTATTCAGAGCTTACCATGTAGAAAACAATCACTTTTCATTTCCTGCACAATTTTGTTTTCTCTCAATAACTGTCTTAAAAATTTTTTTTTTGCTTCAGTTTTCTGTGTATTTATTTATGCTTCAATCCAGTAGTACTTCTCCAGCTATCTGTGATGAAGGACTAGCTTTTGTTTGTTTGTTTGCTTTTTGCGGTACGTGGGCCTCTCACTGTTGTGGCCTCTCCCCTTGCGGAGCACAGGCTATGGACGCTCAGGCTCAGTGGCCATGGCTCACGGGCCCAGCTGCTCCGTGGCATGCAGGATCCTCCCAGACAGGGGCACGAACCTGCGTCCCCTGCATCAGCAGGCGAACTCTCAACCACTGCGCCACCAGGGAAGCCCCAGGACTAGCTTTTTTTTTTTTAAATTTCTAATCTGTTACAGATAGATGTTTTTATAAAATATAATAAAAATATATTTCTAGAACAGTTCATGGATAGCCCCAGGAAACTGATCGTATTTACTTTGGGTGGCACTGTCAGATTGCCTGTTAATACATCTAAACATATTGAGTATTCTGTCAGTTTCATCTTCTTGAAGAAGGCTCTTTGGCACTTTCTGACATGCCACTATGAATTGGTTACCTTCTGTATACCAAGGTATACAGTTGTTTAATGGGTCTGGATTCTCCTCTTTAAGCCTCAGGCTTCTCTTTGCCCTGCTTTTTTTCTCGTTCCCATGCCTGCCTCATTCTTGATTTACTTCCTTGTTTTTATGGAGCATATCCTGCAATAGCTTCCTGGAAAAGAGGTGTGTGGAAAAGAAATTTTTTGAGACCCCAATGTCAAAAAATGAAAACGTTTTCATGTCACTCTCCTGACTGCTTGTTTTGCTGAGTATAGAATTCTTGGTTGGAACTCATTTCTGTTCAGAAAGCTTTCCTGTTTTCCAGCTTCCAGTGTTGTTGTTAAGAAGTGAAAGACTATTCTGGTGCCAGATCCTTTTTATGGGACCTGTTTTTATTTCTGGAAACTTGTAAGATGTTTTACATGTTGTGGATTGACTTTCATTCATTAGACTGGGCACTTGTGAGCCCTTTCAGTTATAGGAAATGTTCTTGAATGATTTATTTTATTCTCCCTCCTTTTCTTCTCTGCTTTTTCTTTCTGGAAACATTATTTGGACATTGGGCCTGCTAGACAGGTCTCGCAGGTGAGGATTCTCTGTGTAAATGGACTTGGTTCTCTGCTTTCCTCTCTGTTGACTTAGGAATCAGCATTCTCTAGGCTACTAAGTTACCTGCCTCCTTTCTCCTTCTCCAGATCCTGGTAGTAATTTTTTAATAGTAAATTTAGTAGGGTCTCAGGAGAGAGCAAAAGTAGGTGTGTTCAGTCTGCCATCTTTACCCAGTGTCTGGTGTCTGCTTTCTAAATACTGCTGTCTGCTTTCCATTGTGTCCTGGCTTCCATCTGTCTCTTCCCTTCCGTCGAGTAATGTATTCGGTGAGGACGTAGCTGTTGCTTTCCAAAGGCCTTGGTGCCAGCCCCACTGACATCATTTACCAGCCACGTGACCTTGGACAAATCACTTCACCTCTCAGAAATTTAGTTTCTTCATCTGTCTAATGGAAGGAATAATAATATCTACCCCAAGTGATTGTGGAGAGGTAGCACTCAGTACACAAGGTCGCCATTCCATAAATGGCACCTTGTGTTGCTGCTACTGCTTAGGCTTGACCCTGCCCCCTTCCTCCTCTCTCTCACAGTCTGTGAACTAGAAAGTTGAACTGCCATGGATGCTAGGCTGAAGTAAGACTCCTAAGTGGGCTCTCCTAACGTTAAGGGGAAACGTTATTTCAGAGACTTGGTGGCGTCAGGTTTGGCTGCCCAGAGATTCGTCTATTGGTTTTAGCTATTCTCCCAGCTAAAAGAATCTCCCAGTATCCTCTCTCCCAAATGCAGATCTTATCACTGAATCTCTTGAGCCTTCATGATGCAGGCGTGGTCTTTGGACGATGTCCAGGTGTCCTCCTTCATGTCCAGCCACAGGGCCCCACTCACTTGTGGCTCCCAGACCCCACGCTCTTGCCTCCATCCTTGTCCCTCTACTTCTGTTCTTTCAGCCCTGCAGACCCCAGAGCGAAGCCTGCTTTTCCTGCAGGAATTAGATCAGTTTTCACCCTTTTCTGGAAGATTTTCCTGACCTCCCCCACCCTGACCCCTGTCTCTCAGACCCCACTCTGGGTTAGTGTGCCTTATGTGCTTCATTATATCCTCTGGGTGCACACCTCTGTCACAGCACTTGTGACTCTACTGTAGCTGGTTACTTATCTTTCTCATCTGCAGAATTGTAAGTGCCCTGGGGATAGAGGATGTGACATTCTTATTATCTTATTCTTAGCATCCAATATGGTGTCTGGCACATCTTAAGTGTGTGCAATTTTTGAAGTAAAATAAAATTTTTGAGTGAATGAGTGAAAAGATCTCAAATAGTAGTTCGGTTTGTGCATACTTAAAGAATGAAATCCTTGAGTCAAGGAACTGAAAAATGCAATTCTCTTTGGAAATCTTCAGAGTTCAAAACCTTCCCCCAAATAACAATATTGACTTGGCTTTGCCCTACCAGTTTGAGTAGGGAAACTATGACTGAGGTGTTGTAAATGCTCTCTGATCCTCCTCTCCATGCTTGCCAGCTGCTCAAGGCATCAGCACAAGAGCAATCACTGTATTACAATTGTCCAAAGTACACACAGGCAGCTTTGTAACTTCTCTAATCAGCCCAGCAGTAATATTTCAGTCACATTTCTGGGTGCTCATTGCCCTTCTTAAAATAAAAACTATCTGCATGGTGTTTCCAGCCAAATGAAGACAGGGCAAGCTTTACATGCCTAATGAAGGAACAGCTCAGAAGCTTAGAGAAAAAAGGATGTCGGTCACATCAACATGCACTGCAGACATGTGAGGGCAGGGACTCCTGTTCATCTACCAGTAGGTTCTGTCAGCCTCAGCTTTTATCCTGGTCACTCCTGAAGGAACCTGGATTAACATAACAAGCGTTCTCGTGAGCCAGCTCATTATCTTTTTACAAAACTTCAGGGCCCAATAAAACACCAGACTTTATGCTCAAGCAGTACTACTGACAGACATTTACTTAATGAACTATTTTCTGCTTACAGATGGAGGTTGAAGTTGTATTCACGTGCTCTAAATGTCAGCCTGCCTCTTTAGACTTAGAGAAGGGAAGAAAAGACAAAACATGAAGTGTGGAACCTTGTTATGCCAAACTTGGGCATCCAGCTTCTGGGGATAGTTTCATTCCTCTCTTGGCCTTACTGATGGCGGAGTAGCCAAGACAGGGCTTCTGTATACAGAGGAAGTTACTGAAGCAATTCACCAATCAGTGTCTGATTAGTGCTATAGTTTCAAATATAAATAAACAGCCCTCTAGATTTCAGGTGAGACCTGGACTCTTCAAAGATGGTTTCTCTCTGTGGCTGGAATGAGTGAATTGGACACTCTTGAATTGCAGTTAATTTTATATACTAAGTATATTTTTCATCTCTCAATATGCATTCATGTTTTACCAACAGAAAGTGAAGACCCATCCATAGCAATCTCTTAGGAAAGTCAGAGGAAACTGACAAAACAAGATCAAAGGTGCAAAACTGACATTGAGGAACAGTGATGGCATTAACAGCCTTATTATTATTAAATGGAATAAAAAGTCATTAAATGCATATGACCTCAAAACAAAATTGATCACAAGAGTTAATCACCCTCATCAAGTCACATTTCTGTACCTCTGGGTACAAGTTATCACTGCTCTTGGACACAGGCTGTTCATCCCTTCAAGGGCAACAGACTCAGAGCTGGAAGCAGCCCTGGTTTTTGGTTGGGGCTGAGAGAGAGGAGAATCCTTGACCACATGGATTCCATTTATGTTGCTCAAGACATCAGTGGTTCCACTGACTCTGACTAATTTGGACTCATAAATATATTAAAAAATAATCTCTGTATTTAAAGGGCTTTCATCTCACCTGGGGAGATGTAACATGTCTTGTATTCCAGGTAAATTGGATTTAGTTGTTTAGTGCTTTGAGCCACATGTGGTCAAGGAGCTTTATTGAATAACTACATTGATTGACTCACAATCCCTTGGCTGTAAGAAAGGCACGAGAGAGAGCTAATAATGGCCAGCCAAGTGTGTCCATCCCACTCATGGCCTCCCTGGACAGGAACCAGTGGACCAGGGATCTCCTCGAGGCATCTAAAGTCCCCAGACTTGATCTGATGTGGCTTTGCTTTTGCTCATCACCTATAAATTGGACCTAAAGAGGCACTACATTTTACACATAAAAAATACTGGCTGATTCTTCTGTTTCATAAAACTAAGGAAAACAGTAACTATTTATCTACTGCCCATTCTGTCCAGGCACATGCTAGTCATTTTGCTCATTTGAAATCAAATCTTCACTTCTTCAAGATACATTTTATGATTCCCATTTGACAGATGAGGAAACTGAAGCTCAGAGAGGTGAAGTGACTTGCCCAAGATCTAGTAAGTTGTGCAGCCGTGGTTTAAACCCAGGTCTATCTGATTCAAAGGGCATCTTCTTTCCACCCTGAATCAACAAAAGATTGTGTGAGTGATATATCAATATATCTATATAAAATTGGTACCATAATCTATAACTGGAGGAAGTCTGGATTTCTAAAAAAAATTAAAAATGAAATTACCATAAACCCAGCAATTCCAGTCCTACATATATACTCAAATAATTGAAAACAAGAACTCAGATATTGGTATACTAATGTTCACTGTAGCATTATGCACAGTGGCCAAAAGGTGAAAACAACCCAAGTGCACATTAACAGATGAATGGATAAACAAAATGTGAGATGTCTCTATCTCCCTCTATCACAGATATCATTCAGCCATAAAAAGGAATGAAGTTTTGACATATGCTACTACATGGATGAACCTTGAAGACATTATGCTAAGTGAAAGAAGCCAGTTGCAAAAGGACAAATATTGTATGATTACAGCTATATGAAGTACCCAGATAGACAAATGTACAGAAACACAAAACTTACCAGGGCCTGGGGAAGGGGGAATGTGGAGTTACTGGGTTATGGAGTTTCTGTTTTGAGTAATGAAAACAATTTGGAAATAGTTGTGGTGGTTATACAACATTTGAATGTACTTCCCCCCTCTTTTTAAAAAAAATTTTGGCTGCACCTGCAGCACGTGGAGTCTTAGTTCCCCGACCAGGGATCAAACCCCTGGCCCCTGCCTTGGAAGTCAGAGTCTTAACCACAGGGCCGCCGGGGAAGTCCCTGCGAATATACTTAATGACACGAAATGTACACTTAAAAGTTGTTAAAATGGTAAACTTCATGTTATGTATATTTTACTATAATTTTTTTAAATTTATTTAATATTTTTGGCTGTGTTGGGTCTTCGTTGCTGCGCGCGGGCTTTCTCTAGCTGTGGCGAGCTGGGGCTACTCTTCGTGTGGGGCATGGGCTTCTCATTGCAGTGACTTCTCTTGTTGCGGAGCATGGACTCTAGGCGCGCGGACTTCAGTAGTTGTGGCTCGCGGGCTCTAGAGCGCGGGCTCAGTAGTTGTGGCTCACAGGCTTACTTGCTCCGCGGCATGTGGAATATTCCCGGACAAGGGCTCGAAACTGTGTCTCCTGCATTGGCAGGCAGATTCTTAACCACTTCGCCACCAGGGAGGCCCCTATTTTACTATAATTAAAAAAAAAGTTTGGCATGATGAGAAGAGTCAAGCAGATGTAGATGTGAATCCCAGACCTTCCTCCTTCTGGTGTGAACAGGGAGAATGACTTAATCTCCATTTTCTCTTCTTAAAAGTGAAGGTGATACTGCCTAACTCACTAGGTAGATAGGATGTAAGTCATCGCGCCTGTACTTCAGCACCACATGTAAGCACTCAATAGATGTGGCGGTAACAGTGTGGTAGGAAGTTATTCCTCTTGTTGGCTCTGAAGTGCCACACCAGAAACTTAAACACACGAAGAATATTTCTCACCACACACACTGAGGGACAGTTAAATGATAACTGAGATTTTGTTCTTGTTTTGGAAGAACTTTTTTTCAACAGAATGCCAATGAAGAACCAGGTGTTTGAAGAATGTGTCTGTGTTAAGTTAAATGAGCCTTTTTTGGATGGCAGATGGGAACATAAAGCTGTTTGAAACCCCACGGGTCTTTTCTGGTTGAGTTTCACATGACTGGAAAATTATTTGACCACAGGACAGAGGAGCTGTCCAAGTGTTCTTGCTACCAGTTCCTCGGCTGCCATTTAAGGAAAAGAGGAGGTGTTTTAGAGCAAAAACACGTAACCTTTGAAAATAGGAGGCTTGCGCTGGCAGCCTCTGAGGAGGCCTTTAATTATGGCGTTGCTGAGGTGACGTGCCTGTTACAGGGCTCCAGGACAATTCCTTTCAGCTGAGTGTCCTTGTCCGTTGTGTCATGTATGGAGAAATTGAGTTCCATGGTGAAAGCAGTGGAAGAAACCCACCAAGTTGGAAAAGACCTACAGAAAGCATTTAAACACATCTGCTAGACTGTTTGATTTCTGTCTTCCATAAAGTGGATGACCAATCCCTGCTTCCCATATACATGAAATCTGTTTTCAGTGCACGTTAACATTTTCCAGAATAAGTTTATGCCAAATTCTTATGGATATTGACTGTAGCTCCCTAATAAAACACAGCTATAGACCTGGAAACGTTTCCTTTGAACGTTTGGAAGCAGTTCTGCAGGCTCCTTTGTTTGCTTGAGACACATATGGCCACTGAAAAATAATGGGCCTTTGTATTTAACTCTTCGTCTTTCAAGGAACTTTTTTGTGGAGTTGAATTTAATTTATTTAGTGGTTCCCTAATGATCTGCAAGACTGAACACACTTCCTAACAGTCAACCTTAGCTCCCTCCATGTCCCCTGTACATGGTTTCTGGTCGACTGGAAGTAAATAGATTTTCATGTGGTACTTAGTGTCTCATCCAGGGCTGATGCCTAATACCTGCCCCTTTTATGAAATTAATTAGATACTTTGTATAGAAACACAGACTAATCACCACAGTCCAACTGCTCATAAATAACTATTGTTACATTTAGGCATATAACTCACCAGACTTTTCCATACATGAACATCAATTTTTACCTTTTAAAAAAATGAGATTATACTGTACATGCTTTTAAAAACTCTGCTTTGTCAAATACCAATATATTGTGAACATCTATTCATATAGTATTATTTTGAGTGGCTGCTTAGCTTTCATCATGTGGATTCCATGTATTTTATTTAACTAGACTTCAACAGTTGGATTTTTAGGTTACTAATTCTATGTATTAGGTAAAATTAGGTTCAGCTTTTCTGTAGAAAACTCCAAAGAACCGTGGTTTAAATAAGATGGATGTTTATTTCTCCTTAATGTGAAATAACCCAGAGGTGGGCAGTCCAGGGCTGGTATAGCAGCCATCAAGGACTCAGGCTTCTTCTATCTTTTTGCTCCATCATTTTTCTGGATATCTTCCTTTCTTAGGGTCACTTGTTGGCCCAAAATGGCTGCAGGAGCTCTGGACATCACATCAACGTTCTATACAGTGCACAACAAGGGCTTAATTTCCAAAATATACAAACAGCTCATACAACTCAACAACAAGAAAACAACCCAATAAAAAAGTGGGCAGAAGACCTAAATAGACATTTCTCCAAAGAAGACATACAGATGGCCAATAGGCACATGAAAAGATGTTCAACATCACTAATTATTAGAGAAATGCAAATCAAAACTACAATGAGGTACCACCTCACACCAGTCAGAATGGCCATCATTGAAAAGTCTACAAATAACAAATGCTGGAGAGGGTCGGGAGAAAAGGGAAGCCTCCTACACTGTTGGTGGGAATGTAAATATGTAAATTGGCACAGCCACTATGGAAAACAGTATGCAGGTTCCTTAAAAAACTAAAAATAGAGTTGCCATATGATCCAGCAATCCTATTCCTGGGCATATACTCAGACAAAACTATAATTCCAAAAGATACACGCACCCTTATGTTCATAGCAGCACTATTTTCAATAGCCAAGACATGGAAACAACCTAAATGTCCATCAAGAGATGAATGGATAAAGATGTGCCATATATATATATATATATATATATATATATATATATATATATATATATATAACTCAGGCATCAAAAAGAATGAAATAATGCCATTTGCAGCATTATCATACGAAGCTAAGTAAGTCAGAAAGAGAACGACAAATACCATATGATATCATTTATATGTGGAATCTAAAATATGATACAAATCAATATATATACAAAACAAAAACAGATTCACAGATATAGAGAAGAGACTTGCAGTTGTCAAGAGGGAGGGGGTGTAGGGGAGGGAAGGAATGGGAGTTTGGGATTAGCAGAGGCAAACTATTATATATAGGATGGATAAACAACAAGGTCCTACTGTATAGCACAGGGAACTATATTCAATATCCTGGGACAAGACAAACCATAATGGAAAAGAATATGAAAAAGAATATATATATATACACATATATGTATATATATAAAACTGAGTCACTGTTGTACAGAAGAAATTAACACAACATTGTAAATCAAATATACTTCAATAAAATTAACCCCCCCCAAAATCCCCAAAGTTCTAGGTAATACAGAGGAGAAATGAAGAGTTCAAAAGGCTCCTCCCCAGCCAAATTAGCTGCCTTTAAATAGCCTCCCTGGAAATCCTGTACAACACTTCTGCTTTCTTGTAGTTGGCCATACTCAGCTGCAAGGGAGGCTTTGAAGGGGACTTAAAAGAGTTCTATTGCTAAGAAAAGGGGGAAGAATGGCTATTGGGTAGCAACTAGTGGTTTCTGCCACACCGATTTTTGCCCTTATAATCAATGCTGTCATGTATCTCTTCTAGCTAAATACTTTTACACATCCATAATTGTTTCCTTAGAATTTATGTTGCAGAAATAATTGTGCCAGGAGAGCACGTTTTTAAATATTATTACTATTTTTTGTTATTGCAAAGCAATGTGTTTGTTAAAAAAAAATCCAAAATAGTAGAAATGTAAACTGTTTTAATACATATTGCCACTCTACATTAATTAGCAGTGAGCCAAGGGGGCAATTTCCCTATATTCTTACCAGTTCCCTCTGGCCCTGTTGTCTTATCAACTAATCTAATAAGTAAGAAATATATTAATTTGTACTTCGATTACTCACCAATTGCCTTGAGATCCTTTGCTTATTTTTCTAAAGGGGTGCTCATTAAAAATAACTTAAAAGGGCTCATATATTTAATAGTTACTTGATAATTACTATGTGTTCTAATACTTTTTCAAGTTGTCACTTCCTTTTAAGTTGATTTACAGTGTTTTCGTCATGTAAAAAATTTTAAACTTTATACACTCAAATCTATCTTTTCCTTTAAGGCTTCCCCTTTGGCATAAGTGCTAACACTTAACAGAAATAAACTATTTTTTATTTTCTCAAATTAACAATTTCCGTGGTGCATTCGGAATTAAAGTCTAAGTGCTGAGAGCCAGCTGTTAAAATAGGCAGTCAGTGAAGAAGTAACCTCCTTTCTTTTCTCCTGGAACAGAGCCTTGTGCCAATTACCTGAGGGGAAATATCTGAGTATGAACATCAACAGTAAAGCAGCATAGGTGAATCTCACCTGCAGTGCTTATGTTTCTGATGACTGAAATGTAAATGACATATTTGTTTCAGTAGAATCCTATTTTTCCTTTTACTTACATTATGCCTAATCTTAGGGAAATATTTCACAAACTAGACACCTATTAATTCAAATGGATCCTCCCTGTGTCTGAGAAACTATGGAATTGTGGGAAGAACATGAGCCTTGAAGTCAAACAACCTCAGCTGAAACCCTACGAACATTTACTACTTACGGAATTTTAGGCAGGTTACGTGACCTGGACGGGTCTCAGTGTATTGGGGCATTAAAAGGATTAGAGAAGATAATTAATGCGAAAGCACCTAGAACTATAACTAGTTCATGGTGATGAAGACCATCAACAGATGTTTCCCCAATCTGCCAAGAAACTGAAGACTTTAAGTGTATCCATGCTTGATATTGTCCTGGGTACTAAGAATTCCTTTACAAGGCAAATAATCACCTTCTACTTTTTCTGTTTGGTGGCTCCTATTTTCAAATATTAGGGTAGCCGAAAAATAACAGGACCTCTCTGACCTTCCGTGCTCCTACTCTTCTACCTTGAACCCAGTCTTAGAATACCCTCCCTTCTTCCTTTGCCCTCAAATCTACTCCAGTTAATGGGAGGTTAGGGAGGGGTGGGGGAAATTGGTGAATAGGTGTTACCCAAGGCCACAGAGCTAGCAGGTCAGTGAGCCAGCAATCAGCCCCACATCTGATTCCTTCTCTTGACTTTTAAGAATTCAAATTGTTCAAATCTCTTTTTTTTTGAGAGTTATGTTGTATTCGGAGGGAATTTTTAGGACTTCAACTCCGGGAGGCAGCATCTCAAGTAACCCTGAGAGAACTGCTCCAAGGAGGCGAGGTGGGGAGCCAGGATATATAGGAGTTTTACAAAAAAGGGTAGGTAGTCGGAACATCAAATTGTTCAGATCTCTTAGACCGAGTGGGATCTTAATATCCTTGAGGAGGGGAGGGCCAGGGGCTTTTGTTTATTCCCTGGCTGGACCTGAAGAAACTGAGGCCCAGAGAAAGAACAGACTTGTGTGAAATGCGCAGTCAGTGGTGGAGCTGAAACCAGGGCTGCAGCTCCAGCCCAGGCCCTCCCTCCTAGTCCTTCGGTGCTGATGACTGGACACGATGGGTCGCTCACAAGTTTGAGGGGCAGAGGTCAAGACATCATTAGTTGCAGCCTGGAAAAGAGCCATTTTGTATCCAAGGAGAATCATATGCCAGATGAATAGAAACATTAGTGATTTTCATTTGCTATGAGCTAATTTCTCTCGAGAAAGGTGAGTGGACTTTTTAAAGCCATATGCTGGCAGATTTCATTCTGTGCTATTTCTGAGGTCTTGGCAGCAGAGCTGACTCTCCATCCCAGATCTCTGAGAACTCCAAAGAATACAGTGCAGGGTGTTCCTGTGAATTCAGATTTTGAAGCATCAACAGAATCTGGGTGCTATGGAGTGGAATGGGGATGCATGGTGAACTGCTCAGGCCCCAAGGTCCACATCGGCTTCCAGCAGATGGGCTGATCGCCAGTCTGAAGACTCAGCAAAACCATTCATGGACCTCTTACTGCCGAGATGGGTGTGGAGGGAGCGTGGAAGTGAGGTTTGCTGGGAGTGGGTGACCAACCATGTGCCAGCCAGATTCCCCCAGCTGTGGGGAATATTGTCCATAAACATCAATTATCAATTACCCATCTGGGCCTGGCAGGTTCCATGAGTTTACAAGCAAAATACCCATAATAATTTCATAGCTGGAATTCACTGACCTGGAGCTTTTGTTTACTCTCCAGGAAGTTCATATAATGCGCATTTGTGTGATAAGTGGGTGGGTTGTGGTGCATGCTGGGAAAATAATTTGACGCACACATTTATTAATAAATTTAGAATTGAAAAAAATTACTGTGGCATTAGCAAAATATGCTCTGGCTCCTTTATCCTCGTGGAATGCTTAAGCAGTTTAATTGGTTCAATTCATCCTGGCTCTAATACCACCCCTCACCTCCACCATCCCTAGCCCCTACCTGGGGACCCATAGGGTAAAAAGCTCTTGGTAACAGTCCAGAGTTCATGTTCACTCTGTGTGTTGCAGAAAGGGACCTTGGGAACCACTCTCCCCTTGCATCCCTGTCTTCCACATTTTATCAAAGCGCCTGGCTTCATAGTGATGCTTGTTAACTGAGGAGTAGAAGTCCCAGGCTGGGCCTGTGGTTGGAATTCTGATGGTTTAGGATGTGTCCACTGAGTTAGGGGGTCAGGTGGCCGGCCTGTGTCTCTCTGCAAGAATGAATTTATATGGACAAGAGAGACTTGCTCAGAGAGGAAGTTGTATACTGGGGAAGAGATGGGAATGTGGCAGACAGGAGAAGAGGATGTATGTTTCATGCATGAGTTCTCCCACAGGGACCCCAGACCTCATCTGAGCTCTTTGGAGAGGGCTGCAGGCACAAGCCAAACAGTAGTTTTCATCGGGATGGTGGCTTGTGGTAGCACAGCTGAGGCACTTCAGGGCCTAGGAGACTCAGGACAGCGCAGAGCGGGACAGAGGAGTGCCTCAGAGAGTTGCTTTGATAGCAAAAACTTCAGTGAACCTGGCTCGGCCTTGGCACCCAGAGGGCTCTCACTCTGGGACTGTCTTCAGACATGAGTGTTCCCATGGAGGGTGGCCAGCAGCACTGGTAGGGTGAATCCAGCCCTCACTTGGCTTTGTAGGGAGCTGAGATCAACTAGGGGCTCAAGCAGAACACCAAAGGGGATGACTGTGACTCAAGCAAGATACCTCAGGTTCTCTTAGAAGTAACTAGATAGGACTTTGTGGGGTTCAAGACCTGGTGAATTGGGGCTCTTAATGACTGGCACGGTGCCTGGGGAAGCTCAGGCTGTTTAAATTCTCCAGCTGTTTTGAATTCTCTTCCTTCATCAAGAAGAAGAGTAACCATTACATTTAGAATGGATAAACATTAAGGTCCTAATGTATAGCGCAGGGAACTATATTGAGTATCCTGTGATAAACCATAATGGAAAAGAATATAAGAAAAGAAATGTATATATGTGTATAACTGGGTCACTTTGCTGTGCAGCAGAAACTAACACAGCATTGTAAATCAGCTATACTTCAATAAAAAAAATTTTTTTTTAAAGAAGAAGAGTAACCAAGGATTATGTGGTACGTGGCAATGATAACAGTCTTTGGTCTTGAGTCTCCATCCACTGTCCTTTCTGGAATCCAACACCCACTCTGGAATTCTCTTCCAGTTGTCATTAAAGTGTTTCACCTGCCCCTTCAGGGCTGCTCCCTCTTTCTCACTGTCTTCTTTCTTCCTTATACACTGGCTGTTTCACCTACTTGTTCTTTCCCTTTGCACTGACTCCAGTTTCTCACATCCGTGTTGGTGCTTCTGCCACTGTAGACCCTGATGCCAAACCCATCCCTGCCAAGGTAGGGAGCCCCCTCTCCATCAGAGCTGAACTTTCATTTGGCTCTTCAAAATAGTATCTTTTGCTCTCTAATGTTCCTATAGCCTCCCCATTCAGTGAACTTAAGAACAAGTTACTGCCAAGTGTGGTTGCAGGACACGTGAACAGTTTTACAAATTGTCTCATGGAAAAGTTCTCTGTCCACTCACAGTCAAAGAGGGTCACCTCACATGACACCATAAAACTCCTAGAAGAGAACATAGGCAAAGCATTCTCTGACATAAATTGTAGCAATCTTTTCTTAGGTCAGTCACCCAAGGCAATAGAAATAAAAGCAAAAATAAACAAATGGGATCTAATCAAACTTACAAGCCTTTGCACAGCAGAGGAAACCATAAACAAAATGAAAAATCCTACAGACTGGGAGAAAATATCTGCGAATGATGCAACTGACAAGGGCTTAGTTTCCAAAATACACAAACGGTGCATACAACTCAATAACAAAAAAACCAACAACCCAATCAAAAAATGGGCAGAAGACCTAAATAGACATTTCTCCAAAGAAGACATACAGATGGCCAACAGGTACATGAAAAGATGCTCCACATCGCTAATTATTAGAGAGATGCAAATCAAAACTACAATGAGGTACTACCTCACACCAGCCATCATCAAAAAAATCTACAAATAATAAATGCTGGAGAGGGTGTGGAGAAAAGGGAACCCTCCTACACTGTTGGTAGGAATGTACATTGGTGTAGCCACTATGGAAAACAGTATGGAGGTTCCTTAAAAAACTAAAGAGTTGCCACATGATCCTGCAATCTCACTCCTGGGCATATATCTGAACAAAACTCTAATTCGAAAAGATACATGCACCCCTATGTTCATAGCAGCACTATTTTCAAGAGCCAAGACATGGAAACAACTTAAATGTCCATCAACAGATGAATGGATAAAGAAGATGTGGCATATATATATATATATATATATATATAATGGAATATTACTCAGACATAAAAAAGAATGAAATAATACCATTTTCAGCAACATGGGTGGAACTTAGATTATCATAATAAGTGAAATGTCAGACAGAGAAAGACAAATACCATGTGATATCACATATGTGGAATCTAAAAAAATGATACAAATGAACTTATTTACAAAACAGAAACAGACTCACAGACTTAGAGAATGAATTTATGGGTACCAGGGGGGGAAGGGTGGGGGGAAGGGATAGTTAGGGAGTTGGGGATTGACATGTACACACTGCTATATTTAAAATGGATAACCTGGGCCTCCCTGGTGGCGCAGTGGTTGAGAGTCCGCCTGCCGATGCAGGGGATACGGGTTCGTGCCCCGGTCCGGGAGGATCCCATATGCTGCAGAGCGGCTGGGCCCGTGAGCCATGGCCGCTGAGCCTGCGCATCCGGAGCCTGTGCTCCGCAACGGGAGAGGCCACAACAGTGAGATGCCCGCGTCCACGAAAAAAAAAAAAAAAAAAAGGATAACCATATACTACCAAACGTAAAATAGATAGCTAGTGGGAAGCAGCTGCCTGGCACAGGGAGATCAGCTCAGTGTTTTGTGTCCACCTAGAGGGGTGGGATAGGGAGGGGGGGAGGGAGACTCAAGAGGGAGGAGGTATGGGGATATATGTATATGTATAGCTGATTCACTTTGTTATAAAGCAGAAACTAACACACCATTGTGGAGTAATTATACTCCAATAAGGATGTTTAAAAATAAATAAATAAATAAATAAAATGGATAACCAACAAGGACCTATTGTATAGCACAGGGAACTCTGCTTAATATTATGTAACAACTAAATGGGAAAAGAATTTGAAAAAGAACAGATACATGTATATGTATAACTGAATCACTTTGCCGAACACCTGAAACTAACACAATATTGTTAATCAACTATATTCCAATATAAAATAAAAAGTTAAAAAAAAAAGAAAACAAATTTATGGTTACATAAAGGGAAAAGGGGTGGAGAAGAGATCATTTAGGAGTTTGGGATTAGCAGATACAAACTACTATATATAAAATAGATGGACAAGATCCTACTGTAAAGCACAGGGAACTATATTCAATATTTTACAGTAAACCATAATAGAAAAGAATATACACAGATAGATATAGATATATAGATACTGAATCACTTTGCTGTACACCAGAAACTAACACAACATTGTAAGTCTATACTTCAGTAAAAAAAAAACAACACATCAAAGAGGGTCATCTCAAATATCCTCTGCTATAGGAGAATTCTCTTCTCCCTACCCCTCTGCTCATTGATCATTTTCCACACATTAAAAAATTTTATATTCCTCACTCTTTAGCATTTTTCCTTCTAGAATGGAATGCCATGAAACAATCTAATACTCTCTTTCAGAAGATTTTCTGTATGAAATATCTGGCAGTTGCTTCTGTTTGTTTAAACTTAGAAAAATCAATGATTTCAAACTGCAAATTCAGTTAAAATTTACTTTGTGATAATGTTGTAGGATAATATTGCCAGAGTTTGGAAGCAGAAACAAATGAGGCAGGAAAACAAGATAATCAAGAGGATGATAGAACAGGATCTCTGATTAGTGAAGCATAATTACACGGAATAAATACAATATCAACTTTTGTGTAAAAATCACCCACAGAGGGCTTCCCTGGTGGCGCAGTGGTTAAGAATCTGCCTGCCAATGCAAGGGACACGGGTTCGAGCCCTGGCCTGGGAAGATCCCACATGCTGCGGAGCAGCTAAGCCCATATGCCACAACTACTGAGCCTGAGCTCTAGAGCCCACAAGCCACAACTACTGAGCCCACGTGCCACAACTACTGAAGCCTGAGCACCTAGAGCCCATGCTCTGCAACAAGAGAAGCCACGACAATGAGAAGCCCGCGCACCACAACAAAGAGTAGCCCCGGCTCGCCGCAACTAGAGAAAGCTTGCGCACAGCACCAAAGACCCAACACAGCCAAAAAATAATAATAATTAAATTAATTAATTAATTAATTAATTAATTAATTATTTTAAAAAATCACCCACAGAAGGGGAAAAAAAGGAGGGTGCTTTGTCATCTTTCCCTTTCGTTTCTATTTTTAAAGATATTTTCAAGTTCTCTGAACCGTATTAGTTGTTGCTGTTGTTGTTTTTTAAATACAGTTCTGACTTAGGTGATTGATACTGCTTTAAACGCCTCTGGTATTCCCTCTTTGGAAGTGTTTCTTCTGAACCCCCATAGCTCTGTGTCAGGTCCACTCTTCGGTCATTCCTCATTTTCTACATGGTGTTATCAGTATTTGTGTCCATGTCTTCACTCCCTTGTTTCACTGTAAATTTACTGAGAGTAGACCCATACTTGTATATGCGTTATTAACAGTGAATTTGCTGGTGGAGTTCTTATTTCAAGAATATGTTTTAAAATTTTTGAGTTATCAAATATATTATAATGAGGATTTTTCACATGGAATGGATGTTTTGGTGACCCTGAGATGGAGAATACATTTATGTCTCTAATAATTTGTAAGCAGAAAGGGTGTTTCAGCTATAAACCATTTTTTTCCCCTATTTTTGGTTACTTGTATTTGTTTATGTTTCCCAGGGTGCATATAAAATGGAAAGACACACACATATATGCACAAACCCTTGAAAGAAGTGGGGATCCCACGGTGCCCTTGCAGGAGGAGAACAGATGTATTCCCAACACCAGCACTGTGTAGGAGTTTTGATGTTCCCAGAGGGTTGGGGATCGCAGCTCTCAAGGGATGAATTTGGTGCCAGGGCCCTGCTGGTACTTAGAGGTACTTAGAGGGAGAAGGG
Source organism: Mesoplodon densirostris (assembly GCF_025265405.1). Taxonomy (NCBI): domain Eukaryota; kingdom Metazoa; phylum Chordata; class Mammalia; order Artiodactyla; family Ziphiidae; genus Mesoplodon; species Mesoplodon densirostris. The sequence goes on from NC_082670.1 coordinate 75,103,191, forward strand.
AGGTCTGGCTGTGGCCCTGTTGATCAGTAAACCCTCCCAACTGCACTTCTCCAAAGGAGAGCACAAGGGAATGCAGAGATGGTTCCTATTCCCTTTCTGTTTTTATTTACCTTTTGGTGTTTGATAAACTTGAATTTGTCTGAGGACTCTTTACCTGATTTTTAGCTTAACCCTTTGGAACTCAAGGATTCTCTGGAAATTTTACTGTGTATGTGACCTTACAGAAAGAATCTTGGATAATCCTTTGGCACTTCATGGAAGACCACTGCTAGAGAAGTAATGCTGAATTGGACTTGCATACTCTATTTTGTGAACTTCTTAGTTAGCATGTAGAGCAGAGGTCAGGTGCTCAGGGCCTGGAACCAGAACAACTTTGGATTTGGGCTCTATCATGTACTAACTGTGCAGAGGCCAGTTTACCATGAAGCTGGTGACAGTTAAATTTCAGATTCGCTTCCTTTCTAGAGGGACCCTAGCCACGTGACCAACATAGTCAATCAGTTAAGACCACTGTCTCTTTCCACTCTGATTTCCTCTTGGTCTCTGTTTACCTTGTTCAGAGTGGCACTGTAATGCCCAAGGGCATCTTGGGGATCTGAGTAAGGGGAAGATGAGTGGAGAATATGCCATTTCAACTACAATTTGGAGAGTCATTTTGGAATGTGTCAATAAAATAAGTGAGAAATTACAGACTCGTGATTTGAATACAAGCGAATAGTACTTTTTTGGTGGCTATCTTTAAATTCACTAGAGAACTGAAAGAAAACTCATTTAAAGATAAAAACATGAAACAGAACTGACACAGATGAGCAATAAAATCAGTAGACACCGAGAAGCAAATTATAACAAAAATTTTCAGATTATATCCAATGCACTCAACAGAAAGAAAAAATTCATTCATTTAGCAAGAAAGAAATATTGACTAGAAATAATAAAGAAATACTTGTAGCTTTGATAATCCAATTAACAAAGGGGGGTGAATTACATGAGCACACTGGGAAAAGATTTAAATTACGTGCTAATTTGACTCAGAACAAAGATAACATGAAATTCGTAAGTCACTGTAGTGAAGATGTCTGTTGACAGCAAACAGGTTAATGAGTGTTGTCTAATGTGATGTTGATTCAAGATTAATCATTGACAAGAAAACTTGAAATGCCCTGAAGTCTTAGGGCTCAGATATGAAAGAAACTTGATAGAGCTTGTCCCCCACCTTTGACAACAGCCCTAAGGATTTATCTGCTATCATCTCTATTGAGTGGTGAAGCTGAAAGGTATTTCCTTAACTAAAAATTTTGATCAACCACAATAGGGGAAGATAAATTATTTTTCTGTTCTCTTTATAGAAAAAAAATGCAGCCAAAAAATATAAGAAAAAAATATAATAGAGGTATGTCTGACAGATGATAAAAATTAGTTATTTTTCCAGATTTTATGATACTTGTAATACTTTTATGTTTGTAATTTGTTGCATTTTCTTTCCTCATTCTAAATAAACATTTACTTACATACATAAATTTATATTTGGAGTTATGTATTCTTCTCCTTAAAGCAAGAATCCTCAAGTTTTATAAGTTTCGGGCTCCACAAAACTGGATCTGCCCTAGAGCTAGGATGATCCTGAAGAGGTGAAATGCATGTTCTGAATCTCAGTTTCCTCACGACAGACTGGGGATTGTACAGATTCCTGGTGAATAGGTCAAGAGGCTTAAATGAGATCATAAGGATGAAGTATTTAGCACAGAATCTGGGACATGGTAAACACTCCTATGAGTATCATCCATCCATTCATTCAGTAGATGTGTATGAAGTAGATGTGTATGATCAGGCACTGTGGATTCAGCAGGGAACAGGATGGAAAAAAGTCTCTGTTCTTAAGAAGCTTATATTCTAGTTTATTCTAATTATTATTGCTATTTACTACTCTCATTATTGGGTCTCTTTATACTCCTACTCCTCCTAAAAGAGTTGCCAGCTCCTTACCTTTTCAAATGAAATGAATTAAAGTACATTTGTTTTGAAAATTATGTGCCATCCTTTAGATATCTGGTTCCCCCCGTGATGGTGCAAAACCAGAGTTGGAAACTGATGATTTGACATCCATTCTAATCCTGAGGTGGGATGAGGTTGGCTTTTACAGCCTGCGACTTGGCAGGGGTCAGTGGGGAGGGGTCAGTGATGGAGACGGCACAGCTCAGCAGAGCTCATCATAGTATCTTGAAAGAGGCCTGTCTAGAGGCTTTCACTCCTAACTTCCCTTGGAACCTCAGGGTAGAAGAGACCTCTTGGAACTAGGACACAGAGCTCACTCACTCCTTTTTGGAGCTACCTATTTTTGTAGGGTTTTCTGGGGTAACTCATCATTTTGGAAATACTGTTTTCTGCACTAATAGCTTCCCCAAACACAGATTTCTAAAGCTGGCGAGGGGTCAGGAAAGGAGGCAGCACATGTTTCTGAGGACCAGAGGGTTGGCTCTCTACTTGTACTCTTTGAGTTCAGGCATCTGCTGAAATTTATTTATAGGTTTACAGAAAGGGTCTTGGTTATTCTAAAGCAGAAGCCCAGGGTACTGGCTTTGGTCCAGTTTTGGAAAGCTGAAATGTTTAACTCTTTTTGTTTTATTTTAGGAGTGTGCTACACTGGTGGAATCAATTGAGGAAGCAGTGATTTGTGAGCACAATGCTTTTTTTTTTTTTTTTTTAATATGAATGACTTGGTTAGAGGTCTGATAGTATTCGGTCACTTAGTGGCAGCTACATTCAGTTATTAAGATTCCAAATGTAGAGGATCTACTTATTCTCTTCTTGCACTGTGAATCTGTTTTTGACACCTAAAATCCCACTAAGAGTCCATGAGTTCTGGATGCCTCATTTTGAACAATCCCAGGTACAGACTGTGGGTTCCTTCAGGGCAGTACCCTCATCAGCTAAGTCCTAGGAATCAGGAGGGTATCTGGTACTTAGTAGGTGCTCAATAAATGTTTCTTGAATGAATGAATGATGAATGAAGGACAACATAAGTTGACAGCATTTCCAAAATGGAGGAGGCCTCCACTACCAAAATAAGTTCATATGGTATTCATTTAAGGCATGCTAAGGAAGACTCTGTTAAATAAGTTTACTTCAAAAATAAATGTCGTGTTTTGAGAATCAACCAGTTCCTGTGTGGATACAGAATAAAGTGCTTTACAGCTGTAGATGCATTTCTGTAAATGGGAAACATTTAAATAGTGTTAAGGTAATTGAGCTGTTTGTTAAGAGTCAGGATAGGCCCATGACTTAGCCAATGGGATTTAAGTCAAAAAGCCTGGGATCTAAACCCTGCTGGGACACATACTGGTTCAGTGGTCTTGGCTAAGTTACCTAAGCTCTCTGAATTTTCTCATCTATATAATGGGAATAATAATAATGGATTTCGTAGGGTTGTGAGGAAGATTGAATGAGATAATTCTTGGCACAAAGCAAGTGCTCAGTAAAAATGTCTCCTCCTCCTCTTTATCCTCCTTTGCCCCCTGCTAACTAACCTGGGCATTGCTGAGGTCTCCTGCTCACTTTCTCAGCTGAACTCCCCTGGAAACAAATTAGGATCCAGGGAAAGTTTCTGGAGGCCACTGTTCAGCCCCACCTGGCAGTAATTTTGCATCACTTTTGAATATTCAGAGAGGAAACAACTATTTCTATCCCTAGATTTTACGAAAGAGTCCAGCACTCACATTTTTGCTCATTTAGTTACTGACTATTCCCCACCTACACCTACTCTCCCCCTAAGTTGGATTTCACAACTATTCCAAATCCTCCGGGATTGCTCTGGGGTTTTTTTTTTTTTTTTTTTTTTTTAGTTGTGCCAGCCATTTCCCAACCAGGGATTGAACCCAGGTCACCAGTGGAAGTGTGGAGTCCTAACCACAGGGCCACCAGGGAATTCCCTCTGAGCTCCTTTTTCTTCTTGGAAGGCAAGCCTACTTTTATTTTCCTTGTCAGAGATTTTACTGGGTGAGAAACTAGCACTGAAGGCAGTTTCCTAAGGGCTTGGGCCTTGAAGGTGACTGACTTTTTTTTTTTTTTTTTTCTTTTTTTTCTTTTTTGCAGTACGCGGGCCTCTCACTGTTGTGGCCTCTCCCGTTGCGGAGCACAGGCTCCGGACGCGCAGGCCCAGAGGCCATGGCTCACGGGCCCAGCCGCTCCGCGGCATATGGGATCCTCCCAGACCGGGGCACGAACCCGTGTCCCCTGCATCGGCAGGCGGACTCTTAACCACTGCGCCACCAGGGAGGCCCAGGTGACTGACTTTTTAAAAGCTATTAGTGACGTAGAGAAGCCAAGCAAAGCTCACCCTTCTGGAGGGAGCCCACACACAACTCTCTAAAGCAACCCTTTCTCCTAACTCCTCCATGACTACCCAAGGTCAAGCTCATCCGTGCCAGTGGCTGGATTTTGCTCATTTTGTATATTATTTATGTAACATGCGGGTTGTGAGGGAGTGTGGATGTAGATGATTCATAGGCACAAGCAGTTGGAAACAGATTGCAGAAGCCCAGCTCCGTTACTTGGGTGTCCCCCACCCCCCACCCCCCAAGATGCTTCATATGCTCCTTCCTGCATGCCCTGCAGTGCTGCTCCAGCTAAATGCAGTCCTAGGTCTCCCACGTCCCTGTAGAGGAGGGGGCCCACGGACACTTCAGAGGCTCTAAACCTATAACAGATTCTGAAGACAAACCCACCTCCCAAAACGTAATTCTCATTTAAAAAACCTAAACCATAAAATAGCATAAGGAATTCCGAAAAAATTATGATGACTACTTCAATGCTTATTTTTTGAAATATCAAGTTCTTAAAAAAAAAGTTTCTCATTTTTGTGCTGCTGCCGTGATTTTCTAGGCTCTGCCTGGCACCTGTGCTTAGCTTGCCTAGTGGGCAGCCCAGTGCCTGGTGGGCATGCCATCCTCACATGGCTGAATTGCAGAGGAACCTCTTCTCCACTTTTTAAAAGTTTTGTCCCACCCAAGAGACCTGCCTTCAGGTGACATCCATCACTATGTGGTGCACCGGGCAGAGTATAGACTGTGAAGGTAGACAGGCTTGGGCAGGTGACTCATGAGTTCTATGTATTAGTTATCTACTGTGAAAATAATTCAGTGGAACAAAACCCCCCAAAATCTCCATGGCCTACAAAGCATTTATTGCTCATGATTCAGGGTGATCACCTAGGCAACTTTGTTGATCTTAATGAGCTTATTTACATATATGGGGGTTAGCTGACCACTAACCTACGATGGCCTAGGCTGGGGTAATTGTGTCTCGACCCTGAGCCCCATATCTCCCATCCTCCAGCATGCTAGCCTGCACCTGCTCTCTTGGCAATGGCAGACCAAGAGTGAGAATATCCCTAGTTTATGTTAATCTCATCCAAAAAACACCCTCACAGAAACATCCAGAATAATGTTTGACCATATATCTGGGCACCAGTGCCCAGCCATGTTGACACATAAAATTAACCACCACAGGTACTACAGGCATGGGTCTATAATTAATTATGAATTCAACAAATTCAACAAAATATTTAATGAATGTTAAATACAGGGCTACTGTATGCCTGGAACTATGTTTATCCATTGGAATACAGCAGTCAATAAGTCATTAACCCTGCCTTCAAAGAACTGACTATTTATTAAGTGTAATTAAGTAGGTAAGAAAACCAAGCACAGCAAATGCCATGAGTTAGCCTTTGTGCAGTGTGGTTACATACTGAATGGAGGTTTTGCATGTGCATTATCTCATTCAATCCCTGCAACAAACCTGGTAGGCAGGCATTGCTGTCTCTATTGTGCAGATGAGGAAAATGAGATTTGGAGGAATTACATGAGCTGTGTGGAGGTCACAAGGTTAGCAAGTGCAGAGCTCAAATTGAGTTCATCTCTGCCTGGTGCCCAAGCCTAGGCCATTGGTGGCTTCACCGTCTCACTCATGTCCTCGTCCTACGACTTGCCACGGACGAGAACACAGAGGGGGAGCGGGACAATGTGAGCCTGAGGTCAGCCTGGAAGGTTGCGGGGGGAGCTCTGCTGCCCTCTGAGACACACGTGCCCTCTCATCCCTGCTGGCTGGTTGGCATTGCCACTTCTGGAGCCTCTGGGCTGTAGGTGGCAAACAGGCCACCAGCATTATCCTGGAGTCTGCAGGTCCATCCTGGGAAAAAACACTCTCAGTATCCTCATCCTTTAAAGGAACAAATGAGCGTGTGTCTGTGTGTAGGTAGAGGGATGGAAGATTTGAGCCCTTTCCAGGGAAGCCACCTCTCATCCATTCTGCTCAGGGACATGCTCTGGGTGAGCATGTGTACAGACATACATATGTAATATTTTCAGATTTTACTGCTCGCAGCAGGGGTGCAGATGGAACTATGCTAACGGACATTGGGGAAGCATGCTCCCCACATAGGGATTGCTCCTATGCATGTTTAGAGCAAGCTATCCGCTAAGGGGCTTCTCTCTCTAGCAGTTAGCTCTGGGCTGTGCATGGCTATGCACACGTTAGCTGTTGGCCTGGTGTAGCTGGCCAAAAGCCTGACCTGGCCCACAGATGAAGAACCGGCGGAGGCGAGGGAGAAGGGGGCGCTTTATGTAAGTGGTTTTTAGACAGATGGAGGATTTATTTTAATTGCATAAGCAGTCTTTCTTGAGTAGAGATGTAGCTCCTTTTGCAAACCTGTGTTAGACAAAACTTGCTGCTGCCACTGATACTTTCCTAAATGCCCCTCTATTTCCCTGATAATTGCTCATCAGTGTGTCAAGTTGCATCTGAGCCATTTGCTGCTTATACAGACGTTCAGCAATTCTCAGTATATCCCCCACTCACTGCAAGTTTACTCCAGTCCTACTAATGCCACCTGTAGAGCCTTGAGCCAGGTTGTAGCTGATCCAATGGCTTTGAGAAAAGACAAGCGGATATTCACAACATGGGGCAGTGAGGAGACTGAACAAAGCAAGTACAAGTTGTGCCCCACAGACGGTCCAGCTTCAGGGAAAACCCATTGATCTCCATATCTTTGCCCCATTAGAGTTCACCCTTGAGAGAACCTCCAAGTTCTCCCAGAATAAGCACTCACAAGACTTAGAGGAACCTGGCTTCCAGCATCTCCATCTTCAGAGCTCATGCTGGGAACCATCTTTAGTAGCCTTTCCCTTGGGAACCTGGAGGAAGGAGAGGCTGGCATCCTGGATATGCTTTGGGTTAAAGAATTCTGACTCTAACAGGGAAAACATCAGCTTGGATCATCTGGCTCCTATGCAGCTATAATCCAGATGAAATCACTTATGCCAACTGTTAATTTTATCAGTGACAAGCCAGTAAAACCTGATCTCTCCAGCAGGAAGCAGCTCTTTTGAGCTCACAGCTCTGTAGGATGAGATTTTCACAAGAAAGAACAAAGAGGTTTGAGGTGTTACTTGCAGAGATCCTTTGTCCTAACTAGTTACATGCTGGGCAGAAAGAAGTTCACCCCAGGTGTGGGTTTGTGTAGGCACTGTGCCAATTTTGCTAATCTCTGTAAAGCCAGCACCCTTCACCGAGAGGCACACAATACGTGTTTGTTAGATGAGACCAGTCAGAATGGTGGCAGGATCAACCAAAATAATCCTAACCAATTTGTAGACAGTACAGTGTGTGAAACCAAGTTCTTGTGCAGGTTGCTGGGGACAACATGGCAGGGGGACAAGAGGGACACAGAGCTTCTCAGCCTCTGTCACTGGCCCCCCTCCACACTGCCAGTCACAGAAATTCCAAGAATTTCTTCTCTGGTCTGTCCACTCTCTGCATCTTGGAAAGTTTGCCTTACTCCAAAGGAGCACATTGTTTTTCATCTCTGTGGCTTTGCATGTGTTGTCGCTTCTACCTGGAGCGCTTTCCCCACTTGCCTGGTAGCCTTTCTCCAGAACAAACCTGCTTGGATTTCTGTGCTGGGGTTACTTGTGACCTTGGCAACTTGCCCAAATCATCTAATAATTTCCATCTGGAGAACAGGAATGATAATAATAGTATCCAAATCAGAGGACTGCTATAAGGATTGAATTGGTGAGTACACACAAAGTACCCAGAACAGAGCCCGGAACATGGCACTTAAGACCCATCAGCCACCATCTCTCTTGTGATTCCTTCCTCTTCTGCACCCCTGTCAGGGTTGTTTCCTTTTTTGTCTACCCATACTACTTTATTCTCTTCTCTTTCCCACTCAGCCCCTTGGCTGGCCCACTTCCTTATTCAACAACTCTCAGGGGCTTGCCGATTCCCACCCAATTACATTCAAAGCTCCTCAGCAGAATTCAAGGCTTTCCATTTTCCAGGCCAGCGATTTTGACAACATGTTTCCCCACTATTTCCTGATCCACACCTGATCTTCCTGCCTAAAGGTGCTCTATCTTTGTCCCTAAGCAAGTTCTGTGCTCTCTCACCTTCTCGCTCTGGCTGGCCCTGTCCTTCCCCACCTCTGCTTGCCCAGACTTCAGCCCATGGGGGAGGAAGAGCAGCAGTTGCATGCCAGGGTTGGTCTTCCTTGATTTTCAGGCTTCAGATACTCTGGGCTTGGTTCTGGAGGTCAGATCCTGCACTCACATTCAGAAAGGCAGTACATCCTCAGATCTATTCGGAGGTACATTTGTACATTGTAGCCAACTGAAACCCATCAGCTTTCAAGCTTATAAAAGGTTAATGCTCTCTCCTCACCCAGAGTACCCTGATTTGCTTGCCTCCTTGTGACATTTGTTTTATCACACTGAATTTGGTTACTTCAAGGGCCAGTACTGGTTATTCTGAGGGATTTTAATTTAGAAAATATGAAGGAGACCACTTGTGCTATAGTCACTGCATCTTATTGTCCCTGAATACGTATGGCTTTTTTTTTTTTTTTTTTTTTTTTTTTTGCGGTACGCGGGCGTCTCACTGTTGTGGCCTCTCCCGTTGCGGAGCACAGGCTCCAGATGCGCAGGCTCAGCGGCCATGGCTCACGGGCCCAGCCGCTCCGCGGCATGTGGGATCTTCCCTGACCGGGGCACGAACCCGTGTCCCCTGCATCGGCAGGCGGACTCTCAACCACTGCGCCACCAGGGAAGCCCCGTATGGCTTTTAAGATCACCATTTAATGATTCATATATGGCAGAAAGTGCTTATCATATAATGTTAGGTGAAAGAAATCAGAATACAAAATTGCACTTACAATATGATTATAATTATGTACGAATCATGTGGGTCAGGACTAGAAGAGGCCAGAGGCAAATGACAATAGCTTGATTTGCTGGGGTGATGGAATTAGAGACAACTTTTCCTTCTTTTTTTTACTATTGTGTAAATGCTTTGCCATTACGCAAAATAAAAATATCAGTTAGTAATGTTAATAGCCACCATTTCTAATATTATATTCACAACGTACTAATAAACACATGCTCAGTCTGAACTGCTGAGCTCTGTATTATCTCATCTAATCCTCCCCACACGTCTGTGAGGTGGGGATGTTTACCCTTGGTGCACGGGCGAGAGAGGAGGATTCTCCCCAAGTGGCACAGATGCTGAGGGGATAGCTGAGTGGCCTTCCGCACTGTGGCTCCTGTCACTTTAAACCTGTTCTCTTATCTACAGTTTCTTTCTTATCAAAACAAAACCAAACAACTTTTCATGAATCAATCATACAAGCTTATTATAGAACAATTAGAGAATACCAGAAAGAAAAAAACTTTTAAGATAAAAATTAGTCTGAATGACAAAACCTGGGAAATCCGTTGTCAATCTGTGGACATACCTTCCAGGTCATTTCCTTTCACGGCCGCCACTGTGATCCTCCTGCAAATGGCTCACTAGGACCTTTGGTATGTTTTCCCCATCTGGGAGGTAGAGAAGGAGGAGAAATATTTGTTCTTAAACCATAGTCTTTATTTATTTATTTTTTTGGTGGTACTTTTTTTTATTTTTTATTTTTTTATTTTTATTTATTTTTTTTTTTTTGCGGTATGCGGGCCTCTCACTGCTGTGGCCTCCCCCGTTGCGGAGCACAGGCTCCGGACGCGCAGGCTCCGGACGCGCAGGCTCCGGACGCGCAGGCTCAGCGGCCATGGCCCACGGGCCCAGCCGCTCCGCGGCATATGGGATCCTCCCAGACCGGGGCACGAACCCGTATCCCCTGCATCGGCAGGCGGACTCTCAACCACTTGCGCCACCAGGGAGGCCCCGTTGGTGGTGGTACTTTTTTAATTGAAGTGTAGTTGATGTACAATATTATGTTACAGATGTACAGTATAGTGATTCACAATTTTTAAAGGTTATACTCTGTTTATAGTTATTACAAAATATTGGCTATATTCCCCATGTTGTACAATATATCCTTGTAGCTTATCTTATACCTAATAATTTGTACTTCTTAATCTCTTATCCCTAGGTTGCCCCTTCCCCCTTCCCTCTCCCCACTGGTAACCACTAGTTTGTTCTTTATGAGTCTGCTTCTTTTTTGTTACATTACTATCTTGTTGTATTTTTTAGGTTCCACATATGAGTGATATCATACATATGTTTTTCTCTGTCTGACTTATTTCACTTAGCATAATGCCCTCCAAGTCCATCCATGTTCTTGCAAATGGCAAAATTTCATTCTTTTTTATGGCTGAGTAGTATTCAATTGTATATATATGTACCACATCTTCTTTATCCATTCATCCATTGATGGACATTTAGGTTGCTTCCATATCTTGGCAATTGAAAATAATGCTGCTATAAACATTGGGGTACATGTCTTAAGCCTTAGCCTTGGGGCTAGAGCCTAGAAAACTCATGAAACTACTGCTGAGTGGCAAAATTTCCTCTCCTGAAATCTAAGATGGGATTGACTGAAGAAATGGAGTTTGGATGGACTGAGTCTACCCCAATGACAGAATTAGGCAGGTGAAGAAAAATGTTATGCTCGTGTGACTGTTCTAACTCTCATACTTCCATGATCTGAGGAGTAGATAGATTCTAGGAACTCTTGAAAATCTTTAAAGTTTGATCTTTAAACAACTTATGCATATCTGGAATGGAGAATGGAGACCACCTTATCCTAAAATCTCTGTAAAATTATAAAGCAATTAGATAGTGCCCAAAGCCTTATGGTTTTCCATTGTTAGTGCTATCAGAAGATAATCCAGTTTCCTAATATTTTCATTTGATTAAAATAGTTAATAACTTCCATACAGTTTAGGGTTTTTTAAAAAAAATAATTTATTAATTTAGCAATGATTTCAATCTGGCATTTAGTTCTATCGTACTGACAAAATTTATGAAGGATATGTGGGATAAGAATGCAGATAAGCTGATTTATCTTTTATTCAATTATTTATTTACTTATTAATTAACCTAGTAAATATTTATTGAAAAACAACTATAGGAAAATCCTGCCTCGTGCATTTGCTATAAAATTATAGTCAAGGGCATTGCCTATTATACATATTAATGTTCTATGTATGAAATCCACATGAAAAGTTTCTTCTAGAATTAAGTTCCAGAAAAATACTTTAGTTCATTTGAGTTATACCAAGCTGTCTCTTTTCTGATAATAGCCATTTATCATTGTGTTTCCCATTTTGCCCTGGCTGCCAGGAAGTTCAGAGATACTCTTTTTTTTTTTTTTTTTGGCTGTGTTGGGGCTTCGTTGCTGCCTGCGGGCTTTCTCTAGTTGCAGCGAGCAGGGGCTACTCTTCGCTGTGGTACGTGGGCTTCTTATTGTGGTGGCTCCTCTTGTTGCAGAGCATGGGCTCTAGGCGCACAGGCTTCAGTAGTTGCAGCACATGGGCTCAGTAGTTGTGGCCCTTGGGCTCTAGAGTGCAGGCTCAGTAGTTGTGGCGCATGGGCTTAGTTGCTCCGTGGCATGTGGGATCTTCTCAGCAGGGATCGAACCCATGTCCCCTGCATTGGCAGGCAGATTCCTAACCACTGTGCCACAAGGGAAGTCCCCAGAGATACTCTTGATAATCAATCACAAGCATCATATTAACCTCATGGTTGGTATATTTATCCCTTTCTCCTCTTTATGGCCCTGATTTTCTGCTTTATTAACATTGTTATGTGTCTATTCCTTTGACAGCCCACCTCAATTCTTGTAGACATCCTCATCAGATGCCTATCAGTTGGAACTAGATAGAGGTGATGGTTGCACAACCTTGTGAAGGAACTAAACGCCACTTTAAAATGATTAATTTTGTTAGGTGAATTTTATCTCAATAAAAAAATTTTTTTCTTAAGCATATCGGTGACCAAATGACTTTGATGATGATAATGGTGATGGTGATGACTAGGTTCTATTTGAAAACAGAGTGTTTCCCGTGATGGCCAGTGGGAACTGTGGGAAATCATCCAGGGAACCTGCCTCATTGCTTTAGAAGAGCAATAATTAACACTGGTATGTGTTCAAGGCAGTCACACAGCTGGCTTTGAGAATGAGAACTCTCTCCCCCATCTCCATCCCTTCTCCAGCCATTTTTTAAAAATTAAACAATTACAAAACAACTCTGTTATTTAAATATTACAAAACAGGAATGTTTCTTGTGGGAAAAATCACAAGATAAAAGCTACCTATACTTCCAACAGCCAGATAGAATCACTGTTAACATTTTGTGTGTCTTCTAGACTTCTATATTGATTCATTAATGCATACATTCAATTATCCATCTATCCATCTTTCCAAAGTGTGGCTCTCAGGACACCAGTTTCATAATTAAATAAGTTTTAGAAAATGGCTCATATTAGCACCTCCTCTTGGAAATTCATGATGCTCATTGGCATATTCAAAAATTTGAGAAATTTAGTAGCAAAGCTTATTTCACTGTGGTTAATCTAGAGTTTTTCCAATCTACTTGGGCATGGAATCCTTAATTTCTATAACTCAAGGAACTAATGCAAGTTTTCATGGAAGACAAGAAAGCTGAGGAATACTGAGCTTAAGTCCTAGACCATATTTAATCTCTATAGTTGTACTAGAGAGACTGCCTGAATTGATTCTATGGTGTAAATATCTCTCCATGTCAATTACACACTCCTAAACATAATTTTTAATGACTGCATAGAATTCTATTGAATGAAGGTCCCAAGGCTTTCAGAATCAATATCTTATTGCTGGGGGTTTGGATGTTTCCCATTTTTGTCTCTCATAATGAGCCAACGTTATTATTGCTAACTAAGGCCCACCCCCTAAAACATCCCATCACATGAAAGTCAGTTTTCCTAAAGAGTAATATCTGCACAGATTCTCCATGAGTGTTTTTTAACCTCTAGTAAAAGACCTGTTACTCAGGAACACTCCAGAAAAAGAGAAAGGATAAAAGGATAAACAGTAAGAGTAGAAGGGTAGGAAGAAGGGATAGTTTTGCTGCTGAATTGGATTTTTAAAAATTAAAAAAAAATTTATTTTACCTTGTGTATCTGTGACCAGAATTCTGACGTAGCTCCTGGCCGCTCCAAGAGGAGCCTGATGTTCTAGGACGGCTAAGCTTAAATTTTCTGGGGGTTATGGGTCAGGAGCCTCAGACAAGGGTTAGGAAACTCATGGAATGTGGGAGCAATCTGTGAGTAGCGTGGAATCAACCTTTCTATGAGTATTTAACCTTATCCTTTTTTTTTGGGGGGGGGCCACATTGTGCAGCATGTAGGATCTTAGTTCCCCGATCTGGGATTGAACCTGTGCCCCGCAGAGTCTTAACCACTGGACCACCAGGGGAGTCCCTTAATCTCATCCTTAAATTGTGGGATAAGCCTCACTGGTATATGGAGGGATTCAAGATGGTGCAGGAGATGATTTTTAGGTGGGTTTCTATGGGCACAGATCACGTGATGAGAAAGACATTCCCTTTTCAATCCTTGTTCAGTCCTCCTCATGTTTTTTAAGGAGCCATTCTCAGTCTGATGCTGGGATACCCTCTAACTTCCCCTGTTGACAAGGAGAGAGACTTCAGAGTTAGATCAGGGTCAGAGCCTTGGCAGTGCCATTGTTTCATTTTCACTGTATTCATTATAAAAACTATCTGTTGTAGTTATCTCCTGGTTATGGCAAGAGATCCTTATAAGAGTTCTTTAAAAATAAATGTCAGTAAAGAAAGCAGAAAAAGCAAGTAGATAGCAAAGAAAATTATAAGTAAACAGTGATACTCAGATATGGCAAAAAAAATCATGACAAGTAACTGAAATTTGGGGAAAAAAATGAGTTAACCCTGGTCTCCTGGCCCCTGGCCAGTGTGAGCTCTTTTCAACTGTGTTTCTTTGTATGATTATCATTCATGGACCCATTTTGGGTCTTCAGTCTGGCTTTCTTTCTTCCTTCTCATCTGCTTTCAACTGCCTGGAGGAGCCAGGGAAGACTTCACATGGTAGGGACATTTAGCTGGGTTTTAAAAGGTGTGAGCATTTGCCACATAATAGAGAGTGGGTATAGAGACGCCTCAAGGGGCCTGACTCTCCTCGTAGGTCACAGTCAGCTTTTCCTTTATTATAAGGGAAATTGCTTATAATGGGAATAAATAACACTTGGGGCACTAAATATAGAAGAATTCACTGAAAAACAGTTTGGCCAATAACAACACTATCTGGGAATTGGAGAAATATTTCTCCTTTCCCCTTTGGTAGCTGGGAGAGCAAACAGCCTTAACAGAGACCAGCAAATAACAGTAATAAAAACTAAAGCCCATGCACAAGACTGAGGGGAGATGTGGGCTTTGAGCAGGGCAAGGACTAGAAGTGAAGCAGAGGAAAGAAAGGCAGGTAGAAGCCTATGAGGCACAGGTGGGATTTTTTATGTTAAGCAAGCAAAAGCTTACAGCAGGAACGAAGTCTGCCTTTATTTTTTATGACAGAATCAATAGAATCTAATCAAGTTTTGAATGCAATCAGAGTAAGATGAGACATACCAAGTAGGTCCTAGTAGGCAGTAACTAGAACATAATTGTGTCCAGAAGGGATTACCAGAGTGATATCCTACATTTCTCTCCAAGCCCCTCGGGGAGGGAGACTCTGAAATTGAGAGAGGGTGACATGGTGTGGGTTCACGTCCCCAGAGTTTTTTTGTTTTTTTGCAGTACGCGGGCCTCTCGCTGTTGTGGCCTCTCCCGTTGCGAAGCAAGGCTCCGGATGCGCAGGCTCAGCGGCCTATGGCTCACGGGCCCAGACGCTCCGCGGCATGTGGGACCTTCCCGGACCGGGACACGAACCCGTATCCCCTGCATCGGCAGGCGGACTCCCAACCAGTGCGCCACCAGAAAGGCCCTCCCCAGAGTTTTGATGCCCTGTTTTACGTTGATTTTTTTCTTCTCTGTAGGAGCTCCTGTGAGACCAGGTTTTCAGCTGAGAAAGGAAATGAAAGAAAGCTGTTCTTCTGGAGGGCGGTAGTGAGGGTTGTCACAGGTCACTTTCTAGGGCGCACAGACTCAGAAAAGAGAGGCTCGGCTGGAAAGCGCTGAGGACTGGGGGCTCCAAAGGTGGTGGGTGACGGTCAAGCGCCTTCGTAATCTTCATGCACACTCTGCCCAAGTCACCCTGAATACAAAAAACCCAAGCAAAACCAGAGTGCTTACCGTGCTAATGCATCTTCAAGCTCCCCGGGTGGCCATGCTGGTGCAATCCACTTAAAACAAGAGGGCGGCTCATCACGTGTTGCTCCAGCCCCCAGCCAGGTGCCCCTCATAATCACCTCCCCAGAGAGTGCTCCTGGAGCCAGCACTGAAAGGTGATTGTGAATTGAATTCAGTGATTCTACGAGGTACACGAGAAAAAGAAAAACCACGTACTGACACAGGCTCTAACATCTTTCATTGTACAGGATCTGGCTTACAATGATTGGGTGCCAGGCCCTGGGTAGGCAGAGCTGGGTTGGAAGCCGATCCTTGCCCTTGAGGAGCCCTCTCCATCTCAGTGGGTGACCCAGACACATAGTAATGTAACCCCACCAAATTGGGCTGTGATGGGGGCCCCAGCATTGGGGTAGGGGGAAGAGAAGCAAAGATAACCAGTGATCACGATTTTGACGTTGATTTTAACGCTTAAGAGTGGTCTAAAGCCACACAAGCCCCTGGGGCAGGGGTGGGGAGGTATCATTCCTCAGGCACATAGTCAGCGTTCAAGAAGCATTTTTGAACATTTGGAGGAAGGAATAAACGAGTGTCTCCGGTGAAGAAACTGGGTCTCAGAAAAGAAAGAACGTGCCTGAGGTCACACAGCTGATACATAGCAAAGCTGGAAATCAGACCTAGGAACCTCATCCTCCTTCACACACACACAGCATTTGCTGGATGGAGGAGTGGAAAGAGCTAGAAACCAAGACAGTCACAAGGAGAAAATGATAGGAACCAGCCAAGGTTGATTTTTAGAAAAGAGAGAATCAGCCATTGCTTGTAGATGTCTGTTTTCTTCTCATTCTGACAAGATCACAGCAGCCAGAGAGCACGCTGCTAATCTGTAATCATATTTGTCTTTAAAAACACAAAATTAAAAGAAGCTGTGTTGCTCACTCTTCACTCTCTGAAATCTTAAAGGGTAGCTCTGGGGCTGTGATCTCAATGAGCCCTCTAAGAACATTCTCTTTTCAGCCCACCTGGTTTGGATATTTGATTTAGAAACAACTGATGAAGTCCATTTGCCATATGGGTAAGGGAACTTTTTTAAGTAGGTGTTCTGCATCCCTCCAGCTCCAGGAGCTGTTGTCATAGCAACTTGCCCCCTTCGACTTGCAGAATGCACAGTCCATGGAACCAATGGCAATGTAGGTCACGAGTGAAAAGGGGTTTGCTGGCATCGCCTCAGTGCCCAATTTGGCATAGCTGGGGGCTCAGAGTGTTCTCTACTAGGACTGACTGCAGAGGAGGGAGTGGGGGAAACAGGAGGTACGGGAACTGTGAGGGGAGGCTGGCAGGAGCTGGGCCCCTGCATGGAGATTCAGAACGTCCCAGAGCCCAGGGTGACCTGTCCGTGGTCACAGCTGAGGGAGCAGGAAGTGGAGCATTGGTGGCTCATTGCCTCTGCTGCCTGGTGGGAATTGGCGCCCCTGCAGTTCAGAATCCCTTCTGAGTTGGTTCATGAAGGCCCACGTCAATTATCTATACAAAAAGTTTGCCTGCTGGAGACCTCAGTTTCGTATATAGCCTGGAAATGTATTCAAGGATACATTTTATATGCATCCTGCCTCTATCTATCTATCTATCCATCCGTCCACCCACCTTTTGTCAAAAGGAAATTCTAAGAACTTTACTAGATTCGGACATTTTATTGAATGAGAAATAAAATGTTCACAAACTAGGAGATGTCAAACCCGAAGATTATAAGAAGTCAGAGGCTCATTACAGGATGGTTTACAAAGTGAAAATGAGGTGTGCTTAACCTTACAATGACTGGTTGTTTCAATGAGGTTTTCCAGATGCAGGGGATTGGTTAAAAATGATTATCTATATCATTTTAGGAGGATGACAAGTTTTGTTTATGATTATCAGAGGCATTTACAGGAAATACATGAAGTTTTCATGTTCATGAAATAAGCTAGAATAAATTTTGCTTGACTGGTTTCATCTATTTGGGGGTTCCTCCTATTTGGGGGTTCCTCAAGCCTGGTCTCCATTTTATGATTTTTTAACACCATCCATCCCTCCATCCACCCATCCATCTAATCTATCTATTGTTTGATATTAAGTTGTAGACATGATATAATGCCCTTTTGCTGCTAAATACTGGAGTCTATTTCCTAAAAACAAGATAATTCACTTATATCACCATAGTATATTTAACAACATCAGGAAATTAACATTTACACATGATTATTGTCTATGTACAAATCTTATTCAGATTTTGCCCATTATCCCCATAATGTTCTTGATGACAAAAGGACATTCTGTATCACATGTTGCATTCTCTTCTCTTGTCTATACAGTCTCCTATAATCTGGAATAGTTCCTAGTCTTTCTTCCTTGACATTGATAGTTCTAAAGAGTGCAGATCAGTTATATATATATATATATATATATATATATATATATATACATATATATATATATATATTTTTTTTTTTTTGTGGTACGCGGGCCTCTCACTGTTGTGGCCTGTCCCGTTGTGGAGCACAGGCTCTGGATGCACAGGCTCAGCGGCCACGGCTCATAGGCCCAGCCGTTCTGCGGCATGTGGGATCCTCCCGGACCAGGGCACGAACCCCTGTCCCCTGCATCGGCAGGCGGACTCTCAACCACTGCGCCACCAGGGAAGCCCTAGATCAGTTATATTTTAAAAATCAAGTGTATCCAGGTATAATCTTCATACAGTAAAATTCACCCTTTTTAGATGTACAATTCTCAGGTCAATGATTTTTTTTTTAATAAATTTATTTATTTATTTAGGGCTGCATTGGGTCTTCGTTGCTGTGCGTGGGCTTTCTCTAGTTGCGGCAAGCGGGGACTACTCTTTGTTGCGGTGCACGGGCTTCTCATTGTGGTGACTTCTCTTGTTGCGGAGCATGGGCTCTAGGCGCCAGGCTTCAGTAGCTGTGGCATGTGGGCTCAGTAGTTGTGGCTTGCGGGCTCTAGAAGGCAGGCTCAGTAGTTGTGGTGCATGGGCTTAGTTGCTCTATGGCATGTGGGATCTTCCCGGACCAGAGATCCAACCTGTGTCCTCTGCATTGGCAGGCGGATTCTTAATCACTGCGCCACCAGGGAAGTCCCAGGCCAGTGATGTTATAGAATGGCCCTTACTTTGGATCTGTCTGATGTTTCCCCATGATTAGATTCAGACTCTGATCCTTAAGCAGAAATACCACAGAAGGAATGTTGCATTTTTCTCAGTGCATCATATCAGAAAAGCACATGGTATTGATTCTGCTCATTACCTGATGCTTTTGGAGATGGTGGAAATATTCTGTTACTCCCCAAACTTCTGCCCACTAACATTTTCATCAGTGATGATTCTTTCCTGAAAGTTCTTAATATGGTGGTTGCCAAATGGTAATTTTCTAATTCCATCATGCCTTTTATATTTGTTTGTTGTCTTTCTTCTGTCAGGAGGACAACTTCTCCCCTAACTAATTAATCAGTTAATTGGCTTATTATCAGCCCTTCCAGCTGGGCTGTATTTTGACATGTCCCCCATCACTCTTTGGGCTCTTCTTTACTTTCTTTCACAACAAGATGTTCCAAATTCCTTTTGTATTTCTGAGCCCCAGATCTGGAGTCCACTGTTTCTTCAAAGAAGGGTAGTTTTCTGAAGGTGCACGTTTCCTGAAGTCATTTCAGTCTTGAGACTCCAAATTCATGTGGTAGAACTAGAAAGTGGAGACTTTCTAAGTAAAATTTATTCAGGATACGTATCTGGCTCTTTTCCCTCCTTAACTGAATTTGAAGCAACTTACCAAAAAATTTCATACAACAAAATGTATGAACTAGCAATTTTCAAATGGAAAAGTAGTGACTAAGAGGAGGAAAACAGATGTGCTACCCACAAAAGTTGCTGGGCTTGCCCAGAAAAACTTGGCATTCAACATTCTGGAAGCCAAATTGAAGGAGGAACTGCATGGGAAGAAGATGCCCAGAGCTCACGGACACCTTCAGGGACTCTGTCCTGCTGACAAGGGCAGGTGTGGCAGCAAGGAGACGGGCTCACACTGCGCTGTGGGAATAAAGAGGTTTTCTGGATGGTGTTCCAACCATGAAGATGTGGAATGAGCCACAGAGAGAAAGCAGCAGGGCCAGGATTTTTTTTTTTTCTTGAAAGCATTTGGGGTATGTTCTAGCTCTTGGACCAGCATTCAGCGCAACCCCACAGTTAGAAGAGAACTGGTACTTAGGGTCCCATAATCACTCCTTCATTTCTCAGTCAGTGATGTTCTATTGAATATTTACCAAGAAATGTGCAGCTGTCAAGCCTAGGGGCAGTAGAGATGACTAAGATTCCGACCCTCACCACTGGGTCCAATAGCAAAGGAGGCCTGGCTGTGAATAGCTGTACACCAGATTCAACACTAATTGTGCTACGAGAGGTGCTATAGGAATTGAGAGGAAACTACAAGGCATCTCTTCCAGCCAGAGGAGTGTTTCCCAAAGAGCTGCTATGTTGTTAAAACATGGAACTTCAGATCTGCAAAAGGGTCTCGAAGGGAATCCTGGCCAGGGGCCCAATTAGATGCTTGAATCTCTTCTACCATTGGACCTTGTGGGTGAATTGTCATTTGCTAGAAGTAGGGGTCAAGTAAAAAACTGCCAATGAAGGGAGTTGTCCATGTGTGACCAGGCCTCCTATAGTTCCTTCACTTATTAATTCACTTGATGACTATTATATTGAGGCCCTATTACATTCTTGGCACTGGGGTAGATGCTGGGCGTACAGTGGTGAGCAAAAATGCACTCAGGGTCTTCCCTGGTGGCGCAGTGGTTGAGAGTCCGCCTGCTGATGCAGGGGACACGGGTTCGCGCCCCGGTCCAGGAAGATCCCACATTCCACGGAGTGGCTGGGCCCGTGAGCCATGACCACTGAGCCTGCACGTCCGGAGCCTGTACTCCGCAACGGGAGAGGCCACAACAGTGAGAGGCCAGTGTACCGCAAAAAAAAAAAAAAAAAAGAAAAAAAACCACTCAATTTCTGCCCTCACAGTGCTTGAGATCTAATAGGAAAGACAGACATTGATCAGATTAATTTAAAAATACATGTATTATTAAAAATTGCTCCAAGTGCTGTACTGAAAGGTATCTAGCACTTCCAGAGCAGGAGATGGTTGTCTCGAGAAAATGACTCTTAAGCCAGGTCACTAGTGGGGCAGGACATGGGCATCCCAGGCAGAAGAAATGGAGTGTATAAGCCTTGCAGGGATCAGAGAACATTTGAAGAGGGACAGACCCATGTGGCTGGAGGAGAGCAGGGGGGATGTGAGCAACAAAGTATGAGGGGCCGAGTGTGCAGGTCCATGGCAAAGGGTCTTCCAGAGGAAGCGGGGAGAGGCGTCGGGGTGAGGAGAGCCAGGCTGATTGGATCACAAAGCAGGGCGTAGAGGAGTGAGCCTAGAGCAACAGTTCTAAGAGATGAAGGAGGTAGGAGGTGAGCTGAGGACAGAATTATAAAATAACTGGCAAACAGGTAATAATAAAAAAAAATAGCACCTCCTATTAGTGAGTGCCCCACTTGACTAAGAGGAAACAAGTTTCTGAGACTTCAGTGATAGAAAACATGGTACAGGGAAGGCAGGGTCTGTATCTATTAACACAGAGCTGAAAATAACCTAGGACTTAATAATTCCATTTCTCACTAACTACCCTACGGAAACACTCTCTCTTGCATGAGGAGATACATCCAAGTATGTTCACCGCAGCAATGATTGTAATCACAAAAGAACTAGAAACAACATAAATGCCCATCATTGTGGGAATGGGTAAATAATCTATAGTAAACCCTTACCATGCTATGCTGTGCAGCAATGGAAGAACAGAATAAATCTCTGTGTGCTATGTGGAAACTCTCCAAGACATACAACTAGGGGAAAGCACAAGGCAGGATATTAAGTCATTGGTGTACATGGAAAAAAATACTATTCCTCCACCCTTGTGAGTATATATATAGTTCTAAATGCCCAGAAAAATGTATGGAAGGGTTCAGAGCAAACTGGAAACAGTAGTTACGTGAGGAGAATCCTAGGATTAGGGTTAGGGCCCCTAGGTGGGATCAGGGGGGATTTCAGCTTTATCTGTAATGTTATAATTTTATTGTGGAAACTTTCAAACATATAGAAAAATAGAAAACTATAATAAGCTCCCAAGTACCTGTCAACCACATATTCCCTCCTCCAGAATTACTTTAAAGCACACTCCAGACACTGTACTCCATTCATAAGTATTTCTAACAGATAAGAACCCTTTAAGAAAAACATAACCATAATACATGAACACACCTGAAAGTACTAGTAATAATTCCTTAGAATTTATCAAATACCCAACTAGCGTTCACATTTCCTTTTCTTGTTATTACAATTTGTTGTTCAAATCTGGACCCAAATGAGCCCCATACATTGCAATTGGTTGATATGTCTCTTATGTCTTTTTGTGTATTTTTGACAGCATATCTCCAGGATAGATAGCTAGAAGTGACTTTGTTGGGTCAAAGGTCAAGGGCATGTGTAATTTTGCTAGGGCTGTAGTCATTTACATTCCCACTGGCAATGGGTGAGGGTGGCCATTTCCCCCAGAGCCTCACCACCAAGACTATTCTGTCAAACTTTTGGATTTTTGCCAATCTGAGAGATGAGAAGTGGTATCTCATTGTACTTTTCACTTCTTTAAATTAGGTTTCAAAAGAAAATGAGCTCAGGGAGAATTCTAAGTCTGTAGAGGAAAGAAGCAATTTGCATAGAAATAATACTGTTGCCAACTACCATTCAGCACATATATTATTTTATTGTATTCAATCCTCCCAACCCTACAAGGAAGGTGGAGTCCAGAAACAGGAACCAACCAAATTCAGACTTCTAAGTGAGCATCCTTCTGTCAAATACCTTTTGATTACTGAAATATTGCTTTGCACAATTCCCTGTGAGAATAGACTATCTTGTTTTAGCCTTTCAACAAGACCCCAAATGAGCAAGGATGGTCGCTCATATTCTAGCCACTCTCCAGAGGAGGAGACCGAGTGACAGGTCATCTCAGGGACTCTCCAAGGCTGTAGAAGAAGCCAAGACCAAAACTACAGTTCCTACAGGGAATGTTAGCCAGGATCCTCTACAAAATGGATTTTGGTCAGAGTTTGAACTTTAGGAAGAAAGGTCCTCACTTGCTTCCCTTAGCACCCTGAGGGCTGGGACCCCAATTTCTCCAACTTCTGTCCTCTTCACTCCTCAGCACCAGGCTGGGATTGGGGGATACAGTGGGGATCGATGTGCATGACCCTCAAGGAGCTGAGAGAGGAAGAGAGGGAGGCATACAATTAGGTGACTAAAAAAGAAAGTCACAAACCAGCACACACGCATATTTACCCAGCACAGTTCAAAAACACTGGACTAGCCTCAGAAGAGGTGGGTTTGAGCTCTGGCACTGTCACTTCATGGCTGGGTGGTTTGGGGCAAGTCACTTTCCCTCCTTAAGTCTCAGTCTCCCCCTCTGAAAAATGGGGCTGATGATCCTTTTGTCAGGGAGACGCTGTAAAGATAAAGTGAAATGCATATAGCAGGGCCAGATGACATGGTTAGGGCAGTGCCTGGCACAGAGTATATGTTCAGGAAACACTGATAGAATCTGATCCAGAAACTGGACAGCTACATGTAAAAGAATGAAATTAGAACACTCTCTAACACCATACACAAAAATAAACTCAAAATGGGTTAAAGACCTAAATGTAAGGCCAGACACTATCAAACTCTTAGAGGAAAACAGACAGAACACTCTATAACATACATCATAGCAAGATCCTTTTTGACCCACCTCCTAGAGAAATGGAAATGAAAACAAAAATACACAAATGGGACCTAATGAAACTTAAAAGCTTTTGCACAGCAAAGGAAACCATAAATAAGACGAAAAGGCAACCCTCAGAATGGGAGAAAATATTTGCAAACGAAGCAACTGACAAAGGATTAATCACCAAAATTTACAAGCAGCTCATGCAGCTCAATAACAAAAAAACAAACAACCCAATCCAAAAATGGGCAGAAGACCTAAATAGACATTTCTCCAAAGAAGATATACAGATTGTCAACAAACACATGAAAGAATGCTCAACATCATTAATCAATAGAGAAATGTAAATCAAAACTACAATGACATATCATGTCACATCAGTCAGAATGGCCATCATCAAAAAATCTACAAACAATAAATGCTGGAAAGGGTGTGGAGAAAAGGGAACCCTCTTGCACTGTTGGTGGGAATGTAAATTGATACAGCCACTATGGAGAACAGTATGGAGGTTCCTTAAAAAACTACAAGTAGAATTACCATATGACCCAGTAATCCCACTACTGGGCATATACCCAGAGAAAACCATAATTCAAAAAGAGTCATGTACCACAATGTTCATTGCAGCTCTATTTACAATAGCCAGAACATGGAAGCAACCCAAGTGTCCATAGACAGATGAATGGATAAAGAAGATGTGGCACATATATACAATGAAATATTACTCACCCATAAAAAGAAACGAAATTGAGTTATTTGTGGTGAGGTGGATGGACCTAGAGTCTGTCATACAGAGTGAAGTAAGTCAGAAAGAGAAAAACAAATACCGTATGCTAACACATATGTATGAAATCTAAAAAAGAAAAATGGTTCTGAAGAACCTAGGGGCAGGACGGGAATAAAGATGCAGACCTACTAGAGAATGGACTTGAGGACACAGGGAGGGGGAAGGGTAAGCTTGGACAAAGAGAGGGTGGCATGGACATATATACACTACCAAATGTAACACCGATAGCTAGTGGGAAGTAGCTGCATAGCACAGGGAGATCAGCTCGGTGCTTTGTGACCACCTAGAGGGGTGGGATAGGGAGGGTGGGAGGGAGGGAGACGCAAGAGGGAAGAGATATGGGGATATATGTATATGTATAGCTGATTCACTTTGTCATAAAGCAGAAAATAACACACCATTGTAAAGCTATTATACTCCAATAAAGATGTTAAAAAAGAAAAAAAGAAAAAGAATCTGATCCAGTAAGCCTCAGGACTGCTAGAAGTGAGAGGATCTTGGAGGGCCAGCATTCATTCTTCTCATTATCCTTGGGAGTTGCGGGTGATAAGCACTATGCCTTGCCTTGCTCTGATTAGGGGCAAGGCGTGCCCTGGAACCCAGCCTTCTGACACCTGGTTCAGGCCCTCATTGCCACACTGGACCAGGCCAGCCCTGGATCCTTCAAACACATGTGTGTTCGCAGTTCACTCCCATTTCCTTTCCACTAGTGCTTAAGCCCCCAGCCCCACCACACGTACCTTTTAGAAAACGGAAGAAAGAGCTGCATCTGCACCTTTGTCTTTGAAATAGGTTTTGAATCACTTGCTTTTCTTTACTGGGTGGATTTTTGGTGTTTTGCCCGCCTCCCACTTCCTATCAGTCATGAGCGCCTGCAAAGGTTCATTTCAGAGTTGTGAAGAGGGGAATCAGTTTAGTAGAAGATCCTCAACCCCTCCACGTACCTCCTGCCCCACAGAAACTCAAAAACAACAACGACCACCCTCCCTCCTTCCCCCAAATCTAAAGACGTGGCCTCTTCCCTCTCCAAGGGCTCTGGGACAAAGAGCTGGAGAATTACTCTGGGCTCTGGCAGGACTTCAAATTCTTCTTCTTTCCCAGTAGAAGCTCAATAATTCTCAAGATCCAAATTTAGAAGCTTGTATGGAGAGCCCCGAGATATCAGTAGAAAGACAGCCAGGCTTTCTAACTTTTTTTTTTTACCCCAAGAAATCTAATAAAGCTATTGCACAGTCATTTCCCAAGGTCAATTTTCAGCTTTTAATAGTTTTAATGAGCTGTTTAAAAGGCTCCTCAACTTGTGCTCATCCAAGCTTGCACGTGTTTGGGAGCAGAGAGGAAAGGAAAGGAAGGAGGAAGGTGGGAAAGACGGGTTAGTCTTGCTAACTTGGGGACAGGAAGGGGACCAGCGCAAGGGTTAGCAGGTTAGCGCCTCTACAGGACGTCCCAGGGATGCTAACGGGACCATTGTTGCACCTTCACAGTCAGATCTAAATAATTCAGGGACCTGAAAGTCAGCCTCTTCTATCTCCAAGCAGGACCCACGAGCGCCCCCTAACCCTTGGCCATGTGCAGGGAGGTGGAGGAGGAAGCAGAGTTAGAGAGCGATCATAACGGCGGAGGGAGAGCTGACAGAGAGGAGCCTCAAGTGTCTAATGAACATGTGAAGGGGCTGAGGAGCAAGGAGAGAGAGAAGAAAAAGAGGACGGAAGTTCATGGGGAGTGGTGCTCCAAACATACCCGGGGCCTGTGTATTAGGTGGTCTGATGCTAATAATCACAGTCATAATTGTGGTTCGGTAGCAATGCTCAGTACTGTTCACGCGCAGTTACCGTGTTCCAGGCTCGAGGCAAAGCGCGCTGTAGGTCTTCACTCCTTCAATGCTTACAGCTACTCAGGGAGTAGGTTCTACTGTTGTTCCCTTGATACTGTTGAGGAAAGCGGAGGGTTATGGAGGAAAGGTCACTGGCCAAATGTCATCCAGTTAGTAAGGCTGATTTGCATCCAGTTTGGCTCCAGAACCCAAGATTATACCCATGACTGTTAGTTTGTCCTCAGAGCAATATGAAAATTTCAGAAAAATCCAGATATCTATGTAAAGAAGAAGATAAAAATACGCCTAAGCCCACTTCATAGTCACAGTGACGAGAGCATTTTGGTGTTTGCGGCACGTACTGTGGGCTGTCCACCAAAGCCATTCTTTCTTTTTCCACAGGGATGGAATTATAGCCAGGCCTTGGCTGCTGAGCTGGGCCGCCTTTCCCAGCCTCCCTGGCAGTTAGATGTGAACAGGTGCTGTGGTTGTCATCGTGGAACGTGAGTGGAGCTGAAGTGGACCATCCACATGCCTGTGGTGACGATGGGGGCGAGTCCTCAGTACTCTTTCTCCTTCCTGTTGGCTGGAACCTGCCTGAGCAGCCACCCAGTGTCCACCAGTGCTTGTGATGACAGTGGCAGGAGGTGGGGGGCACATAATGCAAGGAGAGGTGCCCAAATCTTGCACCACCCAGCTTGACACTGTTGTATGAGAAAGAAGTACAACTCTTTGTTTTTCTGGTCACTGTGTTGTTGCATCTCTCTGTTACAGCAGCTTTCCCTGACTATTACAGTATGCTTCCTTTTAACTTTCCTTCCTATGAATATGTGTATGGTCATTTTTTACACCCTGGCCCTCTGAGGTGTTTGTTCTTTTCCTCACATTTCATAGTCCTCTCTCAGGATCAGTGAGTCCAGACTCTCTATCTCATTCCACAACAATATTTATTAAAAAGGATGATCCAAATACAAACCACCCATTCCCTACCTCTCCTGTGATTGGAGACCTTCTGTCTCAGACACTCAGTGGGGCAAAATCCAGTTCCCAGAGTACCATCAAATATGTCCAAGGTTTTTAAGACTGTAGGGTAATGCAGCAATCTCTCTACTTTGTGTAAGCGTGAAAACTTATCCTTGTATCTTGTGCTATGACACGCAAAGCCCAAGCATCCTAGTTTCCTAATTTTGAGACTTTCATCAGCGCTATGTCTTAATTAGGGCCCAGGAGGTCTATTTTATAGATTAAGACACTGCGGGTCAGAGAGGATCTGGTTTTCTGGACTGCAGCCCTGGTTAAGGATGGCCAGAACATGTACTCAGCTCTTTTGATTTCAAAACTAGAAAATTAAAAAAAAAAATTTGAAGGGACTTCCCGTATGGTCCAGTGGTAAAAAATCCACCTTCCAATTCTGGGTATGTGGGTTCGATCCCTGGTTGGGGAACTAAGATCCCACATGCTGTGGGGCAACTAAGCCCACATGCCACAACTATTGAGCTCGAATGCCTCAACTAGAGAGGCTGCGTGCCACAAACTACAGAGCCCATGTGCCCTGGTGCCAACATGCCACAACTAGAGAAAACCCACACGCCACAACTAGAGAGAAAACCGAGCAGACCACGCACAATAACGAAAAGATCCCGCGTGCCTCAACAAAGATCCCATGTGCCACAACTAAGACCTGACACAGCCAAAAAATATAAGGAAAATAAATAAATAAATAAAATATTTTAAAAATAAAAAATTGAAAAATAAAAATTGTCAAAAGTTAAAAAAAAATTTTTAATTTTCTTACATTTTCAAAAGTAATTTGTGTTCTTTGTACACACTATTTCAACAGTGGTCAGAATAAGCCTTTTACTACATAAGTCATAAAAGGACAAATAACCCCATTTTTTTAATGGGCAATGATTTGAGTAAACATGTCTTCAAAGATATACAAATGGCAAATAAGCACTTGAAAAGATGCTTAGCAGGGACTTCCCTTGTGGCTCAGTGGTTAAGAATCCACCTGCCAATGCAGGGGACATGGGTTCTAGCCCTGGTCTGGGAAGATCCCACGTGCCACAGAGCAGCTAAGCCTGTGCACCACAACTACTGAGCCTGCGCTCTAGAGCCTGCAAGCCACAACTACTGAGCCCATGTGCCACAACTACCGAAGCCCGTGCGCCTAGAGCCCGGGCTCTGCAAAAAGAGAAGCCACCGCTATGAGAAGCCCGCGCACCGCAACAAAGAGTAGCCCTTGCTCTCTGCAACTAGAGAAAGCCCACGCACAGCAATGAAGACCCAATGCAGCCAAAAATAAATAAATTTAAATAAATTAAAAAAAAAAAAGAAAAGATGCTTAACAGCATTAGTAACTAGAGAAATGCAAATCAAAACCACAATGAGATGCCACTTTACACCTTCTAGGATGGCTATAATCAAAAAAGCAGGAAATAACAACATTGGAGAGGATATGAAGAAACTGGAACCCTCACATACTGCTGATGGGAATGTAAAATGGTGCAGCCGCCTTGGGAAAGAGTTTGGCAGTTCTTCAGAATGAATTGAAAACTTATGCCTACATAAAATCTTACAAATGTTCATAGTAGCATTATTCATAATAGCCCCAAAGTAGAAACAACCCAAATATACATCAACTAGTGAACAGATAAACAAAATGTGGTATATCCATAGAATGGAATATTATTTGACAACAAAAAGGAACGAAGAGACTTCCCTGGTGGCGTGGTGGTTAAGAATCCACCTGCCAATGCAGGGGACACAGGTTCAAGCCCTGGTCCAGGAAGATCCCACATGCCGTGGAGTAACTAGGCCCATACGCCACAACTACTGAGCCTGCGCTCTAGAGCCCACGAGCCACTACTACTGAAGCCCACATGCCTAGAGCCTGTTCTCTGCAACAAGAGAAGCCACCGCAATGAGAAGCCCATGCACTGTAACGAAGAGTAGCCCCTGCTTGCTGTAACTAGAGAAAGCTGGTGCACAGCAATGAAGACCCAGTGCAGCCAAAAATAAATTAATAAATTAATTTTTAAAAATTCTCTTAAAAAAAAGGCAAGTACTCACACTTGCTACAACATGTATGAACCTTGGAAACACTATGCTAAATGAAAGAGGCTAGTCACAAAGGGCCACATATTGTATGATTCCAATTGTATGAAATGTCCAGAATAAGCAAATCAATAGAGACAGATTAGTGATTGCCTATGGTTGGAGGAAGGGGGACTAGAGAGTGACTGCTAATGGGTCTGTGTTTTAGGGAGAAAGGTGTGTGAAAATGTTCAGAAATTTGATAATGGTGATGGTTGCACAATCCTGTTAATATACTAAAAATCACTGAATTACATACTTTAAATGGGTGAATTATATGTAAATTATATCTCAATAAAACCATCTAAAAAATGCAAATAAATTCTGTCATTTCTTTTCTCTGACCTTCCTTAGCTTAAGACCCACATACGTCCACATGACCCATGTCGCCCTGCAAGGTCCCTGGTAACCTGGGCTTCAGTTTCTTTTGTGACTGTACCTGCACTGTGCCCAAGATGTGCCAGGAACACACCTGCCACAGGGCCTTTGCCTGGGCTGTTCCCTCACCTGGAGAAGACACTTTCCCATGTGGCCTCCTAAACAGCTCCCGTTTGACTGTCGAATCACTTGTCCTGGAGGATTTCTCTGGCCACTCTCTTTAGAATTACAATCCTGCCCCACCTGGCACTCTTTACGTTTCTGCTTTATCTAACATACTATATAATTTATTATTTTATCAATATTATATTTATTGCCTGGCTCTCTCCACTAGAATGTAGGCTCTGTGAGATCCAGGACTTTATCTGTGTTAATCACTGCTGTAGCCCATCACCCAGAACAATGTCTGTCACATAGCAGGTACTCTATAAATATTTGTTGAATAAATGACTGGGAATATATGGGGCAAACATTGCTGATTATTCCCAACTCCCTTCTTCCACACCCACCTCCTGTGATGGGGGCTGAAGGACCTAGGTCTTTACTTTCCCAGTTTACCTTCAGCTGTGGGCACCCAGAGGACCAGCTACCAGGGAATTTCTAAGTAAAACATTTATTCCTCAATTAAAGAAAAGAGTCCTCTTAGGAGAGGAAACCAGTGTCTTGTCTGCATCTTCCCTCAGCTTCTCACCTTTAAATGTTGATGTAAGGGCATCTTTCCAGAATTTTGTTCTTTTCATTTACACACTTTTTATAAAATTAAGAATAGGATTATCCTCTCTACACACCATTTGAAAATCTGCTTTTTCCCACTTACTGTGTCATGGACATCTTGACTTGTGTGTCATTCTGTCCCCCAGAGTTGAGCTCACTTTATCTGTGTTTATTCATCCACTCATCTATCACTTACTTAGTGAGCACCTACTATAATGAGAGTTGGGCAGCACAGACGAAAACAATGGCATGTCTAGAGGGGCTGGGATGGAATGACGAAAGGCGGGACCTGGCATCCAGAAAGGCCAGGATCTGACAGGGGAATGCTGCAGGAAGGGATTCAGGGCCCAGTCCCAGGAAGGAAGGTGGCTCATCAGTAACGGTTGGTCATGAGTCTGCAGAGGCACAGGGGCCCTTTCTGATCAGACTCTCACTGTTTTGATTGCAGACACACTCTAGATGTGCCTCCACCGGGAGCTGTCTTGCTGGAAACAATACATATACCTCCGAATCTGGGAGGAACAAGCCATGGGGTGGTCTCATTCCTGTGCTTTTTGCATAACACAAATATAATTAATTATGTCTACAATGGTTTATAGTTCAGCACTTTTTTTCATTTTGAACAGTCTAATTAAATTCATTTAAACTTTATAAGTAGGTATTTTAGAATTTTACTTTGTACCCCCCACTGCTGCAGTGCTGAAAACTCACAATCAATATGTCTCAAGGTTGCTACTGCTGTTTTCAAAATGAATCTTAAAAGCTATTCAAGTGAAAAGTATTATTGGGTTACTACAACTTAAATTAGCCATAGAAACAACTGGAGAACTGTTTCTTGTTCTTTTATCTTAAAAATGACTGTGCTTTAAACAATTAGGATGGTAACTGTGATGAGCAAGAGCCACTTGGCAAGGTCTGTACCCAGGATGGGTGGGGATGTGGAGGTTGTGTGTGCTTCTAGGACACAGCTCTGCAGGCAAAGCTCTCTGCTGCCTGATTTGGAAAAGAAACCACATACATCTGTCTCTAAGACAAAAGCCCACTTCCTGATATGTTGTGCAGAGCTCATTTTAATGGTGTAGTAATTAAGTTAGAAATATGTGGTGCTTATCCCTTTTATGAATGCTCAACTCACCGAGTTTACAAATTCTCTGTGAAAGTCAGAGAAAAATTATTTAAAATAAGGATTAAGAAAAAACTCTATTAATAATGAAAGAAATGCAAAGGAAGGCAACAACAAGATACCATTTTTCTCCCACCAAATTGTCAAAGATTTATATCAATGATTAATATTCTGGAGTTGGCAGTGGTGCTGGCAGAAGTTTGCACAGGTACAATCTTTGTGGGAATTTTTTTTTTTTTTTTTTTTTTTTTTTTTGCGGTACGCGGGCCTCCCACTGCCGCGGCCTCTCCCGCTGCGGAGCACAGGCTCCGGACGCGCAGGCCCAGCGGCCATGGCCCACGGGCCCAGCCTCTCCGCGGCATGTGGGATCCTCCCGGACCGGGGCACGAACCCGTGCCCCCCGCATCGGCAGGCGGACTCCCAACCACTGCGCCACCAGGGAAGCCCTGTGGGAATAATTTTAAGAGCTAGTAACAAGAATCTGCATTTTGTATAACTTTTTGTTTTTGAGGGCAGTCTTCATGTTAGTTTGAACTAGAAATCCTACCCCTCGGATCACATTTTAAGGCAGTACAGAGTTTAAGCAGATATGCAGATAAGAGGATTTATATTCATACAGTCATTATTGTGTACAGTCGGCCCTCCATATCCATGGATTCTGCATCTGCAGATTCAACCAAACCCAGACGGAAAATTTTTTTTTTTTAATTCCAGAAAATTCCTAAAAGCAAAAGTCAGAGTTTAGGAAATGCAAAAGCAGTTATTCTGGTTATTGCTCCAGAATATATTT
Organism: Mesoplodon densirostris; assembly: GCF_025265405.1. Classification (NCBI taxonomy): domain Eukaryota; kingdom Metazoa; phylum Chordata; class Mammalia; order Artiodactyla; family Ziphiidae; genus Mesoplodon; species Mesoplodon densirostris. The sequence continues at coordinate 75,135,291 of NC_082670.1, forward strand.
TTCTTTCCCCTGATTTTTTTCTTTTTTGTTTTTTTTTCCTTCTCTTGTCCCCAACATTCTTGGTATTACAGATACCTGCTTTCATCTAGGAGTTTGCTTTACTTCAAATCTGTTTATTATGTCTAGAATAAAAAAACGTATTATTAGGATAGCTGGCCATATATCCTTGCTTTGCTTTGTAAATCACGACTGTGTTCTCTTGTTATGGAACAAACACCTGTGTTCTATAAAATGCAGTCTTTTTAGAGCAAAGCTCTTAAATCTCTGGGACTTTTTTCAACTTGTGTTTTGCTGCACATGACCTAACAAGCTGCCATTGTAGGACATCCAGATAGAGAGACTGATAACTGTCATAATAATGATCATGGAATCTGTTGACCTCTCATCACCATTCCTTCCTCAGCACTTTTAGTTCCTGTGGGATGAATCAAGGCTTCTCCTCCTTCTGCTATATTAATATACCAGAAAAAGTTCAATCCAAATGGGTATCAAGTTGGTGTATTTTTGGAGACACTGGTATGTCTGTTATTATCAGACCAACTGCTAGTATTGTGTTGCATTTAGTCTCTGGTTGCTGTCTTATTCAGTGGATTTTTTTTTAGAGCTTTGTGGGTGAGCACATCTATGGCATGCTGATCAGATTTCCAGGCTGCCATGGCTCTGTGGGTGAAAGAATAATGAGCCAAAGCAATGTTGACAGTCTGGAAAGCAACCTGGACTGTCACAGAGACCAATGCAAAGTCCAACTCTTGAGTGCAAATGCCAACTTGCAGGAGGACAGCAGGTGAGGGACTCAGCCTAAGCATCTGGGAAAGAGTCATGCGTTGTAGCAAACGGCAACCTCAAGGTGTGTGATGGCTGCCAAGAAAGTGAAATTGGGCATGTTAGGATGGAGAGGGAACAGCTCTGTCCTGGGCAGCTGTCACAGGGGGCTCGTGTTGAGTTTTCTTCCCCACACTTGACAAACAGGGGTCATATCGAGGAGACAAGTTAGGGTGGTAGGGCTGAGGTCGGGACTTGAAATGTCATGAGAATCTCCGCGGAGGGAGCCTAGAGACCTGAGGCTCTGGTGAGCCATAATTGGTTGAAACATGTTCCTCTGCAACTTAGGGAAAACTCAGCTAGCAGCGGTTAGGTGATAAAAATGTGATTATCTCACAGAACAAGACATCTGGAAGTTGTGGCTTAATGATAACCACCTGAGGGCCAGGCTCCTAGATTTATGTTTTCCGTCTCTGGCATGTTGGCTTCTTAGGTTTGTCGCCTTACGGTACCAAGATGATCACTGTGACTCCAAGCGTCAGGCTTCACCCACCACATTCAAGGCAAGAAGTGGGGAGAGGCAGAGCCACAGGGAGCTCTTCTTGAACATCTCACCCTTCCATCAGGAAGCCAAAACTTTTCCAGAAGTTCCTTAGCAGGCTTCCCTTATATCTCATTGGCCAGATTGTGTCATGTTGCTGTCCCTTTGGCTCTTTAGTTTCAAAGACTAACTAGACCTGGGGCTGGGGAAGAGATATCTTTCTTCGAGCATATTTCCACCCATCTCATAGCCAAACAAGATAGGCATTCTTTTAGCTCAGAAGAAAGAGATGTGAGGAATGGCTGTTGGGTGGGCAACCAAGTGTATCTGCCACTGGGTATAGCTTCCTTTTCAAATCGGAGAAGATATTTCTTCTTGGTACGCAGAAAACGGTTTATGAGTCTCCAAACACAAAAGCTGGGCAAATGTTGTGTCAATTGGTAGAAGTTATAAGAAAGCCAATTTTTAGTTTTACTAGGGTCGAGATTTTCTGATAACTGTAGTTATCCAGAAATATTTCGAAGGTGCTGCTTCTATGGAGATATGAAGCAGAATTAGCATCTACCTGGTAGGGACGTGGTAAGGGGGATTCTTGTACCAGCTGAGGGTTGTGGAAGGTGGGGAGAGAGGGCGGGCATTTATAGAGAGCCTATGATTCTCATCATTAGTTTTTCCCCTTTGAACGTTCATTAGATAATTATACTAATTGGAGATAATGTTTCTACTAAGTGAGGTATAATTTCAAGTTGAAAGGTATTCTTTATCTTTAACATCATTTTGTGAGACACAGAGTTTGCCTTGGACTTACATCTGTACTTGGTTTGTAACTGTTACTTTTACAAGGATAGAGCAAGGAAGGACACATTCCCTTTGAGTTAGGTTATGGATAACTTGCACCCTGGCCCACTAACTGGCATCGTAAGTACCAATTCCTGTGGTCCCACAAATATTGTTGGAGTTGCCACACTGAGGCGGAGTATCAACCCGGCAGAGGCACCCTCTTACACCTTTGATATTTTATGCCTGAGAGAGAAGCAGCAACCTCATATGGATTAGGGTATCAAAGAGAAAAGGGTGAATCAAACCAACTAAAAGAACTTGCTAAATTTCTCTCCAAATGAGAGATTTCTAGTGGTTTCCAGTATTTGAGGCAAACACCATCTCTTGTCTAAAGAGATGACTGGTCATATAAACAGTGTGGGTCAACACCTCCTACCATGAAGAGAGACCACGTGGCCAAAGAGAGGGGCTGAGGCCTTGTCTGCTGTGGCCGGTCATGCTATCTGGCCCAGGCCCCACTTCCTCCAAGGCCCCTGGACATTTCTTAACCTCCTATTCTGTGCCACAATCCAGAGTCCATCCTGTAACTCCTTCTCCATTTCATTTAAGCTGGTTTGCATGGATTTTTGTTATTTATAAGAACCTGAGAGAGATCCGATGCTTAGAAAGGCCTAACAGAAAGCTCATATGAATTTTTAAAGGAATTTTTTTTCAAAATACAATATTATAAATGTTCATTATAAAAAATATATGTATAGAGAGAAAAACCTGTGTCTCCAAATGTGAAAATTCCAATACTTCTCCTTAGAGATAACTGCTCTCAATAGTTTAGAGGCGAGGGTATGACCAAGTACAAGCCAGCAAGTATTAACCTTTATTGGCTCTTACCAAACACATATTGTTTTAACTCATTGAGTCATTTCCACAAAGCCATGGGGTAGGATTACTTCTACCCTCATTCTAAAGATGAGGGAACTTAGACACAGAGAGGTTATGTGGGAAGGCAGGATTTGAACCCAGGCAGTCAAGCTCCAGACCCTGGTCCCTTAATGAAGTTGTTGGGCAGGGACTCCTCTGAGGCTTGACTGGGATGGAATCCACTTCCAAGCTCACATGGTTGTGGGCAGGTCCTGTGGGCTCTTGGACTGAGGGCCTCAGATCCTTACTGGCTGTTGGCCAGATGCCACCCTTCAGTTCCTCACCATGTGGGCCTCACCGTAGGACAGTTCTCAACAAGGTAGCTGGCTTCATCAAAGTCAGCACAGGAGAGAGTCTGCCAGAAAGATGGAGGTTACTATCTGATGTAACCTAAACATCTCACCACTGTTGCCATAGTCTATTGGTTGGAAAAGTCCCCAAACTAGTCTACATCAAGGAGAGAGGATTACACAAGTGTGTGAATTCCAGGAGCCAGAGATCATTGAGGGTCATTCTTAGAGTCTATCACATTACTCTTATTTTTAACTTTCACTTTTTTTTTTTTTTTTTGCGGTATGCGGGCCTCTCACTGTTGTGGCCTCTCCTGTTGCGGAGCACAGGCTCTGGACACACAGGCTCAGCGGCCATGGCTCATGGGACCCCAGTCGTTCCGTGGCATGTGGGATCTTCCCGGACCAGGGCACGAACCCGTGTCCCCTGCATCAGCAGGTGGACTCTCAACCACTGCGCCACCAGGGAAGCCCTAACTTTCACATTTTTGACAAACCTCTGGTAATGGCTAGATTGGAGCACTTGGCTTAGGGTAAGGCCAAGAGGACACCTTGAATTGGAGGCAGCCAGGTTCACAGCTCAGGGCAGGGATGGTCTGATCCCCACTCTCTGATGTAGGAGAAGGAGCTGGACCAGAGAGGGAAGGCTGGATCTGCTCACCTCTTCTTGCCTCTCTGCTGCTGGTTTCTCACTTGGGGACAGGAGCCCAGGGAAGGGCCTGAGAGATGCCACAAGCACCTGCCACACCCAGAAGCAGGCAACTTAAAGTCTAGAAGACCTTGAGTTCTTCCCCACTTCCCTGCCTCTGGAAAACATGGCACAAGGGATGGCCCTCCTGGGGAGGCGTGAGTCAGGGATGGAGAAGGAGATGGGAGGTGTTGGCTGCAGGTCTCTTCCACTCATGTGCATAGCGGAGGGAAGGGGAAGAGGTAAGGTTCTCCCTGACCTGTGTCTTACAGAGAATTGCTTTTGTCACTAGACATGCATTTTGATGTCTTCCTGGGCCAGAACACAGGGATCCAATTCATCCTTTTTTCTGGCTGCTTAGTATTCTACTGCATGGATGGCCTGATAGAACTTGAGCTCTAGGTCTTTGGAGGCCATCCCATCTTTGTTTGAAGGGCATCATTTGTGGAGGACCTTTGGGGTGGGCCCCTTGGGCTGTGCTGTCGTGGAAGTGTGTGCTCTAAATTTAAGCCTCCTCGAAATAGTCTTTCCGAGTTTGGTGTATGTGTAGCCCCCAAGGACTCCAAATGGGGCCTCTGAGGCCTTCTATTAACAAGGATGGCTCCCAGCTGTCTTTGTGGAGGTCCTGGGGCCACTGAAGGAAATGCAGCCAAGTCCCTGCTGCTCCTCGGAGGAAGGAGGAACTCTCTGCATTAGAAGAGGCAGGTGTGTGAAACCCTGGCTGACATCCCTGTATTAGCTCATCTCCTACCAAATGAAAGGAGGTGTTATTTCCTTTCAAACAGCCTCACCTTTTGCTTCCACACTTGCTTCTGTTTCATGTTCAGCCAGCTCTTTCACTGTGCATGCTACAATCAGTGATGTCTGTTTCATGTGTGCCACACCAATAACAGGCTGAAGATATTCTTTCATTTCCCCTTTGCTTTATTTAGAGTTTTAATAAATAACCTTTTCCCTCATCCTTCTTTCCCCTACAAAATCCAAAATCATATGGTGTGATTTCTGTATACAGCTCAGTTCCCTTTCACGGCTGTCCTGTTTATTTCAAGAGGTTATAGTTTTAGCTTAATGATTAATAATAATAGCCGTTATTTACTGAGGTTTTAGTGTGCACCAGGCCCTGTGCTCAATGCTTTGTAGGATAAAGTGCCTGGAAGCTTCATCACAGACAGCCCTATAAGATATTTTTGTCATCCTTGTTTTACAGAGGAGGAAACCCAGGCTGAGAGAGGGCCTCACTCAAGGTCACCTAGAAAGTGCCTGGATCTGAAGCCACCCCTGCTGAGAAATCCCAAACTCATGCAGAATTATTGCCCTAACTCCTCTGAAGGTTCACAGTAGGTCCCGCTAAGAACAAGTTTATTCAGCTTCTCAGGAGGACAAGGAGAAATTGGAGAGCCTCCAGGGAAGGTCCTGGAAAGTGATTAAGAGGATGAGAGTAAGACTGGTGAGAAGGCTCAGAGGAATAGGAGTAACTTAATCTGGAGAAATAAATTCTAGGGTCTAAATTAATGGTATACCACTGATGTCTTCATGAGAATCAATTAAAATATTTTAAAAACAGGGCCTCCCTGGTGGCGCAGTGGTTAAGAGTCCGCCTGCCGATGCAGGGGATACGGGTTCGTGCCCCGGTCTGGGAGGATCCCATATGCCGCGGAGCGGCTGGGCCCGTGAGCCATGGCCGCTGGGCCTGCGCATCCGGAGCCTGTGCTCCGCAACGGGAGAGGCCACAACAGTGAGAGGCCCACATACCGCAAAAAAATAAGAAAAAAAAAAAAAAATTTTAAAAACAGGAACCAGTCTGCTAGTTTTATTATGCAATATCAAAAGAACGATTTAAATATTATTTTATTTAATGAGCTCAACAAATATATAGTAAGCAGCTGCAATGGCCCAGATACAGAGGGAAAAGGACAAGCAAGGGCCCTCCTCTGGTAGGATTCACATTTTGGTGGCAGGGATGGAGACAGAGGGAAGAGGGACCAGCTGTGAACAAGGAAACCATACACATACAGAATCATTCTAGTCAATGATAAATGCTGTGAAGACACCAGGATAGGAGAACGGGAAAGCCAGTGTCTGCAAATGGGCTTCTCTGAGGAAGGGACCTTTGAAATGAGAACTTTAAGCCATGTGAAGCTCAGGGAACAGAGCAGAGGTGGTGGAGAATGATGGACCATCCACTGGGAGATCATGTTGGAGCCTCATCATGCTGGGCCATGGGAAGCGGGGAAACAGAGGGGTCACATGTGTGAAGGAGCCCTCCCCGGCAGAGGGTAGGGAATGGATTGTGGGAGGTCAGAGTGAGAGATGCTGTGGCAGCTCAGACCAGGATGGAGTTAGAGGAGGTGGAGGGAAGTGGACATTTTGGATCCATCTTGCATTGTTAGCACTGATAGGAAATCACAGTGGATGAGATATAGGGAGCGGGCAGAGGTAAGAGGGAGAGAAGACTCAGGCATGACCATCAGGGTTTTGGAAAGAAGAACCAACTATTTATTTTGTTGTCATTTTACTAGGAGAGAGACCTTTTGAAGGTATCTTGCTTGGGAGTTTTCAGCTGATACTCCTGATACTCCTGGGCCATCAATTCTAGGTACCATTTTGTATCTCTGTGTATTTTCTAGGGAGAAGATCCACACCTCTCATCTGTTTCTTGGAGGGGTGAACCTGGCCCTCCCCACCTTCCAACAACAAAAAGGTTGAGTCTGACCCAGGCCAAGCTCTCCCCACCCCCACCTCATTTTGCAAGCAGGGAATCTGAAGCTCAGTGTCGTTTGTATGAAATCACCCCTCATCTGGTCCTTGGCAGAGTCTGAGGTCTCCTGACTCCTCAGCCAGGGTTTTCTCCACTGTATGGGCTGACCCCAGGCACAGGGGTGCAGAAGTTTGAACAAGCAATGATTCTAACCCTCCTATCCTGGACTAACACAAGGTCCTTGCTATTTAGAGGTCAGTCCTCAGAATTGGCTGCCTCAGCTCCAACCATGTCAGTGTCTTCCCTCTGGCCAGCCTAACAGAAATTTAAGGAGGTCTGTTTCTAAGAAACGTCCCCAGTATTCAAGTGTCTATGAAATGCAAGTAAGATCCAGGTGTGACTGGAACATAAATTAGGCAGCAGTGAGGTATGTGCATCAGTCTATTTTGGGGTGCAAATCACTAAGGTTTTGGGCCCGTGGAAGGGTGTTAAGCTCCTGCAGGAAGTGTTCCCTAAATATTTTTTCAGTAAGTCCTGAATTATAGTCTATCAGATAGGATCTTGAACAGAAATCTCAGTCATGGTAATACCGCTATATACTTTTTAAAAGCAGGAGTTAAAGTATTAGAGTAACCAAGGTGAAATGAATTCATGTTTCTTCTCAGTTTTGACTTTCTGCAATTCAGGCACACTTTAGGGGTCAGTCTCTGAAGGTCAGCTAAAGGAAACAGAAGAGAAAAAAAGAAGTTCCTAAAAAAAAATAGACTTGTATTAGGAAGACAAAACCACGATGTTTCTAAAAGTGTGGATTGATAAAATGGAGACTTCCTCCAGGAGATTTTCAAATGAAATTTAAAAAATCTTTATAATGACCCTTTCTGTAACCTGGAGAGCAAATGCACAAAATAATGAAAGTATTACAATTATAATGCTCCTTACTCAGAAGCTTAATGTAATGTGGTGAGAATTTAGACAGTGTCCACAGCCACATTTCTTATGGAATCGTAACTACCTCAAGACCTTTGGTTGAGTTTTACGGTATGGTCAACTTTTAACCAAAACTGATAAGAATTTCTAGGACAAACAAACGTCTTCTCAACTAAACTTACTCCACTAGAATATTTAGATGTACTTTTTGTGTTGAGGCAGGTAGTTTGTCTCAAAGAGGCCTCTGCTTAAAGGAATATATGTTATTTGGGAAATGCTATCACGGTTAACCATGAATTACATGATCAAGCTGGTTGGCTGATGAGTCGTTTTGGCAAAGATCTGGGGGAATGAGACATATGACAAATAAATTTTGACAAGTTTAGGAAGGGAACAAAAATCCTGAGGCCGGGGGCTGCCTGGGGTGGGGAAGCTCTGCAGTGGGGAACACCAGAGTGGCTATTTGGGGTACTGAAAACCAAGCTAGTCTCCAGGTCTGGCCCTACTGGGACTTGTCGAACTTTTTTTGCCAACAGCTAAGTTTCCTTTGAAAGTACATAGAAGCTTGAAGTTAGTTTGCTTTAAGCTTCAGGCATGATGTTTATGACCCAAGGAGTGTGAGTTAGGCTCTTACTGTTCAAATGGCGAAGTTTGGGTCTCCAGATAGGTGGCATTCTACCAGGCAGGGGCTTGCATAGCACCTAGAATTCAGTCACCTCTAAAAATGGAGCCACTTCCTCCCAGGAAGTGATGTCATCCACATTCGAGTCCTGGAGATGAGCTACTCTATCTCCATTTCTGCACTTTTATCTTAGCTAGCCAAGTTGTAGAACTGTGATGATTAAATCAGCAAAGCACATTCTGGGAGTAAAATGTTTACGACATGAAAGTAAATTCACCTCTAAAAAGGCATTGTTTCTCTCACTCTTAGAGTTTGTATAGTTTCCCTGGATATATATTTAGTTTTAGTGCCCTACCCACAAAACTTTGGGAAAACACACTATACACTTGAAACCCTCAGATAATGCTTGTTGAGTATTAGTTTAGGCTGAACAGATGAGTAACCTGCTGCTCAGAGAGCTTAACTGCTTGTCCAAACTAGAAACACATGAAACTAGGGTTTGAACTCAGGTCTATCTGGCTGTAAAACCAACCATATTTCTACTATCCCATGCTTGATAAGAGCAAACTTCGATAAGTTGGTAGCTATGGTGGGGGCAGGATAGGAAGATGTTTCTGGCATCTGGGAAGGGAGGAATTCCTTCTCATTCTTTTTTTGTCTCAAAAACCTGTGGTTCACTACATCAGCTTTGAGTGATCTGGGAAACGCTCTTTCTATCTCACTGCCCCCATCTGTCCGAGTAGACAGTAGAACAAGATTACCTGTCAGGACCCTGCTGGCCCTGCCTTAATGTTTGTTGGACCAGAGGAGAGCCAGTGGGCCATTCTGGCTGTGTGTTAGATACGGGTTGGGTTTGCCTTTGTATCACAGATTGGCCAGGTGGCCACCAAATCTCTTTTCTCGTCTTAGGCACACAGCTGAATTGTATTTCCCAGCCCCCTTGCATCTGTGTGGGGTCATGTGACTAAGTTCTCACCAATGAATACAAGGGCTGATTGATGTGTCATTCTGAGGCCAAGGCAGCTGAGAGCAGTTATGCCTTGTCCAGCTCCCCTTTTCCCTTCCACAACAAGCTTGGAGACAATGTGATGTGGATAGCGGCATTCCCAAGATGGAAGAAGACTGGATTCCTGAGTCAGTGCTTGGTGGAGAGCTGCCAAGGGAGCGGCCCAACCAGGACATCTCTGCATTAGACTTTGTATGAGTGGAAAATACAACTTAATGTTAAGCCAAATACAACTTTAGATATCTTAATGTTAAGATATTTGGGATTGCTTGTCATAGCAGCTATTGTTAATCACTTTGACTAATACAGCCATCCAGTGTCCATTTCCCTTTCTGAGGGACATAGCATCATTTTCTGTCCATACGCTCCAGAGAATATGTAAGTAATACAGGCCTGGTCAATCGGAGCATTGCATCCCCCTAGCCATAGTGATTGGTTTTAAAATGGGCATTTGAGCCAAGCAGAGCCTTTCTACTGGATCTGAAGCTACAATTAGAATGCAAGCTGCTGAGGGCTTCCACATGAGGAGAGTGTAGCCTTAGAAGAGAGCAGAGCCAAGAGACAAGGAGAGTGAGATTGGGGTGACCTACTGACACTGCCTAAGACCCTGGGTTCAATCACACTTGATCTGCCCAAGGTTATTTCAGTTGCCTAAACCAATAAATTTGATCCCTCTTTTGATTAAGTTATCTTGAGTTGGGTTTTTTGGTCGCTTGTGACCAAGAGTATTGACTTATACAGGCAGTAAAGATGAGGAGGGTCAATGTTCTACATTTTCTATGTCATCCATCTTTATCCACTCAATTTCAGAACAAGTGAATGAATCAATGGCCATAGGGGCTGGAGTCATGGGCAGAGTGAACTATGATCCAGCCAAAACACTAGGGCAGTTGGTAAAAGGTCTTAAAGTTACATCACTGAGTCGTTTTCTATATAACATTTGAAAATGGGATGTATTAGAGCAAATGATTATAACTTTAAGTTACATAATGAGTATGTATTACAATACAGGATGTACAAATAAAGGCAAAACCTGTAAATTATTTGATGGCTTTCTTTGACAATCAGCAGTAGCCTAGCTTGAATTCTTTCTGAATGCTGAGGCTCAATTATCATTGCAGGAGTGATTGTACCATTATAGTTAGGTTTGGTTTGGAAGCTTTAGTAATTGTGAGAGAAGAGCATATGGTCTTTATAAGGCAGAAAAAATATATATTTCAGTAAGTATTTTCAATATTGAGTTTTCCTTGGTCCATTTCAAATTCCTGTGATCTGTGATAGTTCCTTACTCAGCCAAATTCAGAATGAATGAATGAATAGCAAAATTGCAAAATTTAGGACTGAAAACTCAACTCAAATTGGTTACTAGGAGAGAGTAATAGCTCTACTAAACTGAGAAGCCCAGATGTGAGGTCAGTATTGATCCAGATAGTAAGATGCAATCCTCCCAGGCCCATTTCTCCCAATTCCTCTAGTTTTTCTCATGGAGCAGCATCTGCAGGCTTCACTCAGCAGTCCTGGCAGGCCAGCTTTCTCTTGGGCAGCAGCAAGATGGCTAGAGAACACCTCACCAAAAAAGATACATAGATGGCCAATAAGCAGAAAAAAAGATGCTCCACATCATATGTCATCAGGGAAATACAAATTAAGATAACAATGATAGGACTCCCCTGGTGGCGCGGTGGTTAAGAATCCGCCTGCCAATGCAGGGGACACAGGTTTGAGCCCTGGTCCAGGAAGATTCCACATACCACGGAGCAACTAACCTGTGCGCCACAACTACTGAGCCTGCGCTAGAACCTGTGAGCCACAACTACTGAAACCCACACGCCTAGAGCCCGTGCTCTGCAACAAGAGAAGCCACCACAATGAGAAGCCTGCGCACCACAATGAAGAGTAGATCCCGCTCTCCGCAACTAGAGAGAGCCCGCGCACAGCAACGAAGACCCAACGCAACCAATAAATAAATAAATAAATAAATTTATTAAAAAACAAAACAATGGGGGCTTCCCTGGTGGCGCAGTGGTTGCGAGTCCGCCTGCCGATGCAGGGGACGCGGGTTCGTGCCCCGGTCTGGGAGGATCCCACATGCCGCGGAGCGGCTGGGCCCGTGAGCCATGGCCGCTGAGCCTGCGCATCCGGAGCCTGTGCTCCGCAACGGGAGAGGCCACAGCAGTGAGAAGCCCGCGTACCGCAAAAAAAAAAAAAACAAAAAACAAAAAACAATGCTATACCACTACACACCTATTAGAATTGCCAAAATCTGGAACACTGACGACACCAAATGCTGCCCAGGATGCAGTAAAATTACTCTGTATGACACTATAACAGTAGATATATGTCATTGTACATTTGTCCAAACCCATAGAATGTACACCACCAAGAGTGAACCCTCATGTCAGCTGTGGACTTTGTGTGATGATGATGTATCAATGTGGGTTCACTGATTGTAATAAACGTACTACTCTGGCGTGGGATGTTGATGGCGAGGGCAACTGTGCATGTATGGGGCAATATGAGAAATCTGTTTCTTCCTCTCAGTTTTGCTGTGAATTGAAAACTGTTCTGAAAAAAAATCTTTTTTAATAAATTTATTTATTTTACTTATTTATTTTTGGTTGTGTTGGGTCTTTGTTGCTGCACGTGGGCTTTCTTTAGATGTGATGAGAGGGGGCTACTCTTTGTTGCAGTGCACAGGCTTCTCATTGCAGTGGCTTCTCTTGCTGCGGAGTACGGGCTCTAGGTGTGCGGGCTTCAGTAGTTGTGGCGTGCAAGCTCAGTAGTTGTGGTGTATGGGTTTAGTTGCATGTGGGACCTTCCCAGCCCAGGGCTCGAACCTGTGTCCCCTGCATTAGCAGGCGGATTCTTAACCACTGCGCCACCAGGGAAGTCCTGAAAAAAATAATCTTAAAAAAAAGATAGCTACAGAGTTCCAGACTTTAACGTCATTGCAATGTACTCTCAAGGCTGAGAGAGAGGGTCTCTTGGACCAGCTTTTGCAGAAGAAGAGAAATCTCTTCTTTGCTGGAAAGACTCAGAGATTCCTCCTCATGCCCTTGTGTTTCACTGGCTAAGTGCTGTCGCCAAAGGGTCAGGAGTACTTGTTGGCTTAAGCCAATCTGGGGTTTCAGCATCACCTAAATCACATGGCTGGGCAGGAAGGAGGATGGTTTCCCAGGAAGAGGGTGCATGAATGATGGGTAGTAGATAACAGATGTTCTTTGTAAAGGGTAAGTTTATTTTCTTCCCTGAAACTAATATCCCCATTTCTCAAAGTTCTGTAGCATTTCTCTGAAGAGCCGTTTAATTTTGGTCCACTGAACTTGTCCCTAAGGGACACAGAGAATCCACAATAAGTATTATTGAAAGAAAGACCACTGGTAAAAGTAACACTAGTTGTAATGGTAAGTCCCCACGTTTCAGTGGCTGAACACATCAGAAGTTAGTTCTTGCTCCTCTAAAGGGGCTGGGTTGGCAGGTGGTTTATCACACTCTGATTGAGAGATCCAGGTTTCTTCTGTCTTGTGCCTCAGCCAAAGACCTAGAATTCTTCACTTCCAGATAATAGATGGGAAAAAGAGTGAAACATTGACTGTAGGAGGTTTTTCTATATATCACTTCTCACATTCTGTTGGGCAGAACTCAGTTTTAACGCTATGCCTTAACTGCGAAGGGAGACTGGGAAATGCAGTCGAGCAGAGTGTCCAGGGGAAAAAAAAGCCATAAAAAAGAAAAGGAAGGAAGACAATTGGAAGAAATTCCATTCACCTAGTGCATTTGCTGATAAAGAAAATCTTTATCTAAATTAAAACGTATTACTAAAACAATAGGTGAGGATAGCTGCAGATTACATGCTAACATTATTTAAAAATTGTTAAAAGTTGATCCAAACATAGATAATAAGGACCTACTGTATAACAGGGAACTATACTCAATACTCTGTAATGGCCTATATGGGAAAAGAATCTAAAAAAGAGTGGATATATGTATATGTATAACTGATTCACTTTTCTGTACACCTGAAACTAACACAACATCAGAAATCAACTATACTCCAATAAAAATTTTATAAATAAAAAAATATTTAAAAAACTAAAGTTGATCCATATGGAGCTGACCTGCATAAACTGCAATTTCACATAGTTCAACTTAATGACAATTCAACATGAAATCTAGGAAATGGTGACGTTGCAAACATATTGGGAGTAACTTCCATTGAGTATTCGGGGATCTTTATTTCTGAAACAACTTTTCTGAGGTATAATTTACACATGGTAAAATGCTGGTAATTCAGGTGTATAGTTTGATGGGTTTTAACAACCTTATTACATTTTTTGATAAGGAAAGTGTCCAGGGAATTAGGTTTATACTACCACTATATAAAGGAGAGTGTTGAGGGAATGTCTGGAAACTTCTGTAAAACAAATTCTCTTTGAGTTTATTAATAGTAAAGAAGGAATTTTGTCCAAAACCCTTAGATTAATGCTTCAGTTCGCTTAACTAGAACAGATGTGACTTTAGCCTGAGTAGCAAGAGTACTTCCAGGCTCCAGGATGAGCATAAGTACCACATTCCTGATAAACCACATACACCACGGTTAAGAGCTTAGGCTTTGGCATCAAATAGATCTGGGGTTGAATTCTGGCTCTGCCACTTTCAATCCACGTTAACGTTGGGTATTCTGAGCCTCAGTTTTCTCTTCTGCAAAGTGGGACTAATAACAGCACCTACTTATTAGCGTATGAACATTAAAAGATATAATGCATGAAAGCACTTAGTACAATGACCAGCACCTAGCAAGTGCTTAATTTCCATTAGCTGCTATTATTAGTTATTTATCGTCCATTAGAAAAATACCCATTCTTGGAGAATAACTGGTTTTATACACTATATGCCACTGAAAGGCCCCTGAAGAAATCATGCTCAGCTTGACTTCTGCAGCCTTTTTTATTCACCATCCCATTATTTTTTATAAGATATTTTGAATTCCCTGTGGAAGCAAGAACCATAGTAACAAGCTTTCAGCTTCATTTTGCTTCTGAGATGATCATTAATGGAGTTATTTTGATACTTTTTTTTTTTTTTTTACCAGAGAGCCTTAAGCTGTAACTACAAATGCTTTTTCTAAATTCCCTGATTTATTTTTCTGTTCAGCTGAACTTTTGTGTCTTTGTCTTTATATGTTTTTGATGAATGGATGATGTTGTCTTTAGATGTTCTCAAACATCCTGAGCACATTAAAATCCCCCCAATGGCTTTCATCAAATGGAGAGCAAGAAGGGAAAATCCAAGAAAGACTCTGTTTCCTGAGACACCCATGCACCTGCTAAGGGACTGGTGTTAGGGAAATTTACAAAGTCAGCCTCTGATTATAAAGATTCTTCCTTAAGGAGAAAGGAAAAAAAAAAAAAAAAGCAAAAGAGAAACACATTTACTTCAAAGAACTCCTGTCTGAGTGAAGGAAAAGTAGCCTCATCGCTTTGATCCTTTCACTGAGAGAAACAACATGAAAAGAAAAGAGAAAACAAGACTCAGAATATGGGCTTTTGTTGAGAGCATCATTAGGAGTGCTTATTGGCTGCAGCAAACACATATTACAGCTCTGGAGCATTCAGTGAGGCCTTGCCAGCTTCCGCCTGGAAGGCCAGGCCGTTGATTCTGGGCCGCACTCTGTTTTTCTAAGTGAGAGAGCAGGTCTCAAATCTCCTTGACCCCTGGTGAGTTCAGAATTTAGTAACAAACTTGGGTTTTTTTCCAAGACTTTGGTTCGTTTACCTTTGGTAAACACTGTCTGATTCGTTTTTCCCCTTGAAGAGAAAAGCTCTTCAAAAAGCTGATGAAAAGCCTTTTTGCACGTTGGCTTCTTCAAAACAACATTGTGATAAGTGCAAACAAATCAGGATCAGATGAATTACATTTTCCCTTTAAAATACAGACTTGAAGAGATTTAAGGGGGTGGGGAAGTGTTTTGTAAAAGTGTTCTTCAGATCCAGAGTCCTGAGTGGCAGTCAATATGGACAGAATTTGTCTCTCTATGCTTCTAGGACAGTATTTCTCAACTGGTGTGCATGGCCTCAATTCCTTCCAGGTAAACCTTCAAATTTTGATGAATGTGTAAGGTTAATTTGTCCTGCAATGAGGAAATTCCCAACACAGTGACACTGAAGAGACAGAATAGGAAGCTGATTGCACAGCTACTGCTTGCTGCAACGAGGTACTAGGTACAATTTAACAGGAAACTGGCACCAAAGAAAGATTGAGTAATTTGGGGACTGTGTGAGATTTTTGCTTCATGAGCATATAAGGGGATGTGGTCAGGGCAAGACACAGCTCTCCTCAAAGAACGCTGCTGTAATTTCCATGAAGGTTGAAGCTCCAGGGTTCCTCTAGAACTGGGTGCCCATTGCCAGCATGGAGTTAGCCCAATGACAAATCATTAATGGTTACATGAAAGAAAGATTGAATAAACCAGTCATACAGCAGCCAAGGGTGATCACATTAGGCAGGGTCCTCCAGAGAAGCAGAACCAATAGGATATATATTTATATACAAAATAAACATTCTATTATACATAATATTATAAAAGGAGATTTATTATGATGAATTAGCTCAGGCAATAATGGAGGAAGAGAAGTCCCATCATCTGCCTTCTGCAAGGTGAAGACCCAGGAAAGCTGGTGACATAATTCAGTGTGAGACTGAAGGCTTGAGAACCAGGGGAGCTGATGGCATAAGTTCCAGCTCATGGGCAGGAGAAGATTAGATGAGGTGCCCCAGTTCAAGCAGTGAGGCAGAAAAAAAGGGCAGGCGTTGGGGGGGGGAATTCCTCTTTCCTCTGCTTTTTTTTCTATTTAGGTCCTCAACAGGTTACATGATGCCCACTCAACACTGGGGAGGGTGATCTACTTACTGAGTCAAATGCTAATCTCATCCAGAAACACCCTCACAGACACACTCAGGTATAGTGTTTAATCTAGACACTCCATGGCCAGTCAAGTTGAAACATAAAATTAACCATCACAGTGACCAAGAGACTAAGCTCTGTCAAGAAGCCTACTTTCAAATCAGGACAGAAAACCAAAAGGCTAAGAACCTTTGCTTTGAGCAAGATCAATCCCCGTCTTTTCTACAGTCTTCTAAAATGTATGTATTTTCTTGCTTTACCTCCTCTCCTGGCCTGGAAGCTTGCTGAGGGCAGAGTACCTGCCTTACTTGGGTTTTTCCTCCCCCTAGAGTGACTGGTGCATGGCATGTGACACTAAATGATTCTGAACCCATGAAAGAATCTAGGCCATCGTCATCATCACCATTTTTTCTCCTTTATTGCTTTCATCTTATGTCAAGATAGTGTCGTTCCAATTTCTAAGTACAGTCACGGGCATGATCCCATTGGAGGTACATGTTTGTGCTGTCCATCTGCTGTGGTTAGAATTTACAGAGTGGTCTGCTTTGGCCCTTCTTTTCTTGCCACTCTTCAGTTCTTGCCAACAGCTCTGTTGGTGCTCCAGGCACATCTTCAGGCATGGGCAGCTTTAGATGTAGCTAGGTGACATGTCTCAGGAAACAAAAGCTAGTATTTATTAGTTAAGTCACTTAGCAAAAATAAATAATTCAAACAAAAGCCAATTTTTAAAAAAGGGACTAAAGTTACATTGTATTTGGTTGGAATACTGTGCATCCACCCTGTTGTGGTCAATGTTTACAGTGCAGAAATGCCCCAATTGTTAAATGTCATATTTATCCCTTATCACTCTTAACATGGTAACAAAGAAGTGATGGTGAAAGCAAACTTCCCATCCCACTGGGGTCAGGGCAAAGAAAGATATATTTTGTTGCAACAGGTCTTGCCTTTGAAAAGAGCCACAAATGCCTTTTCTTCATCATTTCTGATTCTTTCCTGGTTTTCAAAGGTCTTAACTCTCTTCTTTCTCTTTGGCTTCTTCCATCAAAAGTATAAAGTAGAGGTTCATGGAGTCCTAGAGCTAGCTCTTTTGTCTTCAGATAACTCATTTGGGTAAACTTGGGTGAGTAAATTCAAATAACTCCTACTCAAAGGAAGAGAGCTGGGCTTCCCTGGTGGCGCAGTGGTTGAGCGTCTGCTTGCCGATGCAGGAGACACGGGTTCGTGCCTCAGGCTCTGGGAAGATCCCACATGCCGTGGAGTGACTGGGCCCATGAACCATGGCCCCTGGGCCTGCGCGTCTGGAGCCTGGGCGTCTGGAGCCTGGGCGTCTGGAGCCTGTGCTCCCCAACGGGAGAGGCCACAACAGTGAGAGGCCCGCGTAGCGCAAAAGAAAACAAAACAAAAACAAGGGAAGAGAGCTGCTTTGAACCTGTTCTGAAATGAACAATGTTTGTGGCCTTTTTCTTTTAAATATTGAAAATTTATTTTTAAATTTAACTTTTAAATTTCTATTGTTTTTCTTTGTGGGGACTTTTAAAGGGAAAATGATCCGAGAACCACACTCTTACCACCACCAAAGTGTGGAGTTTTACTATTTGTATTACAATATTACCTAAATGTATATTGCAGAAAAATAGATATAAATTTATGTTTGTAGTTCTTATAAATAAAAGAAAAAACAAATCTACAGATTAAAAACCAATCCATCAAGTGAATAAAACTCAAACTAACAACATTAATGTGAAAGATGATATAGTTTTTCTGGAACTAAATCACTGCTCAAAACAAGATGCTGACCACCTTGGCTTTTTGGGAGCTTTTTTGGCACAAATCCAGCCCTTCAGTGGTATGTCCAACTTGGTTCTTTACTGTCTAGCCCTTGACAAAGTAGTATTATTGGGTACCAAGGTAAATGTAACCACAAATGCAAACTTGGGCTTTGGCACTGCCTTGTATAGGTTGGCCATCCAGGTAATAGAGAATATGCTAGTATTAATATTTTTTATCATCAACCTGAAAACCCCAAATTAAAAACTCCCCTTTAGAAAGTTCATAGGTACCTATAAATTCATTCCAGTAACCCAGTAAATATAGGTGTAGAGTTAAACTATTTAACTCAAGCTTAGAATGAAAAGGTTTTGATTATAACACAATGAACATTTTTAGGATGATTTTGTACTTGTGTAAAGACTTCATTCAGCTTACTTATCATTTACCAAATGGGGAATGAGTGTTTCAACAGGAGCATAAAAGGTCTTTGAAGGAATTCAAGTTCTCTTTTCCTTTTTTTTCCTTCTATACAATCAGTATAGGCTTGGTTATGCTGCACTAACAAATAACCCCCAAAGGGCAGTGGCTTAACTTAACAAAATGCATTTCTCCAGTGCCGGTTGGAAGTGGGCCTCTGCTCATTGTTGGTCCCTTAAGGATTCAGGCTGATGGAGGTTTGACCTTGAAATGTGCTTCCACCAACTCCCTGGCTAGGGGATGGGGTGTAATGACTCATGCTTGGTTCTCTAAATTTCAACTAGAAGTGACATAATTACTTGTATCCATAAATCATTGGCCACAGAAAGTTACATGGCCAACCTAACTTCAAAGAAGTAGTGTAGTCTTACCACGTGCTCACAAAGGGGAGAACTAGAATGTTTGTAGCCAACCCTAGTGCCCACTATCTCTTCCTTTATCATCTCTCACTCATTACAGAGGCAGGACCTGCAGGAGGAGGTATCGCCTCTGATGTATCTGTTAGGCTGTCTGGCTTTGTTATCCAAAAATGCCCCTGCCGTCTTAGAAAGTAAATAGTTAGTGTGAAAATAACAAGGTCTATTTATTACTTTTGAAAAAAAAGGAAGAAGTACATAGTTGAGGAAAGGTTCAACAAAAATGCAAATTTTATATTTAAAGAATTAATAAACATGATACGATCTTCCCTCCTAGAATAGAGCTTATCTCAAATGACTCTGGTAGTAGGAAGGTAAGCTTTGGAATTTGAATCCTGTAGTAGATACTGGTCAACAAACAAGGCTCCAAAATCCTTTGAGGTACATGGATCATTCAGGGGTGCTTGGTAATTATGAATTTTTTGGTAACTATAGTTATGGAGGCAAAAAAACCTCCATGAGTATTTAGTATTTTCAGTTTTGTACTTTATTATTAAGTGGAAGTGAGGATCAAGGAAAATTATGCATGTAGTTTGTATTTAAATAAGGCATCTGAGTGGAAATATTTAATTTTACTCTCAGAAATCAGTTTCAATCGCAATGTTGAAATGTGCCATTAAGAGTACCTCATGCTATGATAATTAAATATTATGTTTTCCAAAGATGCTAAATGATATCTCCTGAGGGTCTCAAAATTTGCAAGTGTCTCTCTTTTATATAATGGGGCTTTGAAATGAGCAAGCATAACTATTTTATAAATTGAGGATTTAAAATGAAAATTGGACATACTTATGCTCTCAAGATATTTTATTCTATTATAAGACCAATGATAAATCCTTAACTGTCTGGATACAGTACATAAAGACTAGAAACGTTTCTCTTTTCCAATAGACTATGTTAGATATGCTACTTTTTAGTTTTATTTTGGCCATTATATTTTAATAAATGAAATTAGCCTCTTTTGTGATAGGTGATGTAAATTTAGCTGGAAAACACTGTTCTATTGCCGTTGATGTCTACTTATAAAGTAAAGAATATTCATTGCAGAAAAATCAGGAAGTGCTGAAGAACATAAAGAGCCCAGCCAAACAGAACTAAAAACCTAGTAGTAATCTCCCTACCTAGGAGCAAGCATTTAACATAGTATTTTTCTTACCAGTCTTTCCTTTAGTGTGTGTGTTCATTGCGCTCACAGGCTCTTACCTCTATTGGGATCATGTGTGAGAGTTCTATTTTCTACGTTTTTCATTTAACATTAGAATATTTTGGGTGGTGGTGGTAGTGTGGAATGTATCAGGTTCCGTTCCAAAACCTTTTCCTCAGAATTATGCATTCTGCACCCAAATTTCAGAACACTGTTCTTCTTGGGATAAAGGCAACAATCCTTACGCACAAGGATGTATCCAGCATGATGCCTTTGGGAGCAAGCGTTAGAAAACCTGGCTGAAATTGGCTTGAACAACAAGAATATTTATTATCTTGCGTTCTAAGAAGTCTAGAAGTAATTCAGCCTTCAGAGTTGCTTGATTTAGTGACACAGCATGGTCAAGGACCAAGGTTCTTCCCATCTCTCCTCTTCGCTGTCCACCCAATTGGCTTTACCCCATGGCTGACAACAGCAATTAGGTCAACAGGCTTCCTGCTTTATGCCTAGAGGGAGAGAGAAAGGCCTCTTCCCCATCAAGGAATGAAATCCTGGGCTTCCCTGGCGGCGCAGTGATTAAGAATCTGCCTGCCAATGCAGGGGACACGGGTTTGATCCCTGGTCTGGGAAGATCCCACATGCCGTGGAGCAACGAAGCCTGTGCGCTACAATTACTGAGCCTGTGAGCCACAGCTACCGAAGCCTGCACACCTAGAACCCGTGCTCCGCAACAAGAGAAGCCACCGCAATGAGAAGTCCACATACCACAACGAAGAGTAGCCCGCGTTCTCTGCAACTAGAGAAAGCTCACGTGCAGCAACAAAGACCCAACACAGCCCCAAATAAAAATTAATTAATTTTTTTCAAAAGGAATGAAATCCCTCCCATCATTTGGGGGTCCAGTTGGTCCAGTTTAGGTTACCTGGCACCATTAGTAGTTGTCTCATGCAGGGCTTAAACCTGGGATAGGGAAGGATTGACTTAGATCTGCTGGAACCCATCCTTGGAGCTGAGGATGCATCATTTAAGCTGTATGGAGGAGGTTGAATACCTAAAGAAATTTGAATTCTACTGGGAAAGGTAGGATAGATGCTGGATAGGCATCTGATATTGTTCAGCAAAAAGGCTCCTTATAATGTCTCCCTACCCTAGTCATGTTCTCGTCTTACTTTGCACCATGTTCTCCCACCTCTTTCTTGATTCCAGTTTCTAATGAGGTGGTCATCTTCTCTACCTCGGGGCCTTTGCACATGGTATTTCCTCTTCCTGGGCTGCTCTTCACTTCTCATCTCTTTTTTCTTAGTTAACTCCTACTCATTCTTCAAGGGTCAGCTCAGCACTCACCCTGACTAGGTCAAACCCTTTATTCTTCTTTCTAGCACTTGTTAGTGTTTAGTCTTTAGTGAATAGTGTGGGGTTTTTTTTTTTTAGGCTAGTATTTATTTTTTCCCACTAACATTAGGCTCCCTCAGGGCAGAGATGAATGCACCATTTTATTTCCTGGCCCTAACATAGTGCCTGAAATGTGTAAGGTGCTCAATATATAAGTTCTAAATAAAAAATGAGCAACCGAAGCTAATTTTAAACAGAGGTTAGATGCCAGTATATCAAGATGAAATTTAATGTTCAAAATACCAAGTAAGTGCTTATTCATTTTTATTTCAAGTGTTTTCTTACAGAGTAACGGAGATAGTACAATAGGAGGAGTTCAGGATGTGGATGGAGGCTAGGGGTTAGAGAGGATGTACCAGCTGTTTGCAATACCAGGTGATTAAATGAAAACTTAACACATTATTGTGGCAGATCTCATGGGATTGCTTAGGACACAAGATAGTCCCATATCCCCTTTTCCCTTGGTTACTTTGTCACCTGAGGAATCTCCTTTTTTCTGAGAAAAGAGATAACCATGGATATAGATTATGATGAGAAATAATACAGTCATGATATGGAGTTTCTTGTGGGTAGTATTTTTCTGTTTCATCTAATGAAAAAATATAGGTGTTGTGTTAAGAAATTAAAGAGTTTGTTTCAAACCTTTAATATTCATGAAGAATGCTCTTTACTAGAATGCTAATAACTCACTAGGTTTCAAAGAATTAATATCAAACGTCTATCAATAAAAATGCTAACACAAATGGTCATGGAGGGAATTTATAGAAGAAATCCATTTTGTACAGAAAAACCATTGCTTAGTATTTTCCTATATATTTAAACACTCTTTGTTTTATTATTATATTATTTTATATTATTTTTAATTTTTATTATATTATTATTATATCATTATATAATTTTAATGTCTGCCTACTCTCTCATGTCTGAACATATCATATCTAACCTTAAGTTAAGACATTTCATTTTCCCCCCATCTCTTGCTTTGTAAGTAATTCTCAGATGACCATCTCAGCATAAATCCATATTCCAGGTTATATCCTCCAGACAGATCCTCAGAAATAGCATTACTGGGATCTCTCCTTTTAATGTCCAGCTTTGAAAGCTTTCTGTGAATTCAGTGCTCTAAAAGTGAGTTGGCTTACCACCAGTCTGAAACTAGAGAAGAATAAGCAGGGGAGGTGAGGTGTCTAGCTCAGGACATTGCACTGATTCACTGGCGACATTCAATAAAGGAGGACTCCGCAATTGTGCCTGGGGTGGGGATATTGGGATCTGCCCAGATATGCCAATTGTCAGAGAGATGGCTGTGTCCGAAAAAACAAGGAAATTTCCTGCCCAGGCCCCAATGTGTGAGAACCCTGAGGGAAACTCAGGTGAAGTCCATGTCAGCATTTTACCTTTAAATATTGGACTTGGAATGTGATCAATCAGCAAGCCACAAGGGAGGAAGTATAAATAAAACATGTCCCTTGCAAAGAGGGCAAAGCTGCAATTTGCCAAGTGCACTATAATTGTTTCTGGTTAATTATCTCAGTGGTGAGCTGGGCACACATTTACATCCATACTGTGGATAAAAATAATGCCACTCCTTGGATGATCCTGATTTTGTTGTTGAGATGCGGACAACACATTCCCATGTCCCTTGGATGGTAAGTGACGGATGGTGACCTCATACAGCTCCACTTTTTGGGTCGTCAATTTTTTTTTTTTTTTTTTTTTTTGGCTGTATTGGGTCTTCGTTGCTGTGCATGGGCTTTCTCTAGTTGTGGTGAGCGGGGGCTACTCTTTGTTGCAGTGCGCAGGCTTCTCACTGTAGTAGCTTCTCTTGTTGCGGAGCACGGGCTCTAGGCGCGTGGGCTTCAGTAGCTGTGGCTCACAGGCTCTAGAGCGCAGGCTCTGTAGTTGTGGTGCATGGGCTTAGCTGCTCCGCGGCATGTGGGATCTTCGCAGACCCGGGCTCGAACCCGTGTCTCCTGCATCGGCAGGCGGATTCTTAACCACTGCACCACCAGGGAAGTCAATTTTTATCATCATTGTAAGTACTTATAATAATTATGTTACTATAATTATTATATATTTAACATATAATAATTATATTGCTATAATCAATAATAAGTACTAATAATTACAATAATACTAAATGCAGTCACTGGACTAAGTACTTTAGCACATGCATTAGCTCACTGAATGCTCAAAACAACCCTAAGAGGGAAGATTTTTTCCCTAATTTTCAGATTTGGCACCTGAAGCTTAGAGAGGTTCAGTGACTTGCTCAAGGTCACACAGCTCACACTGAATCCCATTTGCTATGCTGGGATCCAGAGAATTTTCTCTTAAGGACTGTAGCAGACACCTTGGTGCCCCACCTAGATCTCCTGGGACCATTTTTATCATTCACTGAACCCATCCCCCAATTGCTGGAGGTGCTTTTGTTAATAGTGCACACCTGATGCCTTTTTGGGAGCCTTGCCCTTCAGAGACAAGAGCCAATTTTCCTGGAAGTACCTGAAAATAACAGCCCCCCCGTTGGACCAACCCATAGCTAATAACTAGCTGGTGTAGAAGTGTAAAAGCCCAGCAACCTCGCTTTGAGGTGGTTCAAGTTCTGTAATGCAGTATGTGGTTGGACTTGGAGCTCTCCGCAGGATCAAGCTATGATTAGACGTCACCTGAAACTACAGTCTAGCTTAATTTCTTCTCCTTCCTTATCCTTCTTCCTTCCTTCCCATACAGGTTCTTTGGAGATCACTCCCTTAATAAATGCCTTTTACACCAACCCCTTCTCAGGCTCTGCTTCTAGGAAGCCCGACCAAAGACAGCCACTACACAAAGTGGGCTCCTGGTAAGTCTGCTGATTTGCTGAAGGCATCTTTCCCACTGAAGCAGTATCACCTTGTCTGTATGACCTTGGGTAAGTCCCTTACATCTCAGGCCCACGTGTCCTTTCTCTGAAAGATGAGAGGAGTAAATTGGATGGTCCCCAGAGCCTCTTCTAGTCCTGAGAACGACTGACGTTTCCACTTTCTAAAAATCCATTTGTCTGTAGATAGCTTTATGGCTGTGCCCTAAGAGGGTCATTGGTTTGGCAGCTTGCGCCTGGTGGGAAGGCTCCCAGAGAGTGTGGACTTTTTTTCCCACTGTCTCCATCTCCACCACAGGGCACTCCTGAAGAGACTGGAGCCTACAAGCTGCTTCTGTGTGTGACCCTATGGGCAGGAGTATCCAGTTCTGGAACGTCTTTCGGAAGAAACAGTATTCCTAGGTTAGGCAAGAAGGGTGGCATCCCCCAGGGCAGGCAAGTTACTGTTTGGGGTAGGGGTGCTGAGGGGGAGTATTCCATGCTTGGAATTGTAAGATGAGCATAGGGAATAGATCATGGGATTTATCAAGATGCAGGTCACCAGTGACTTCGACAAGAGTAGATTCAATGCAATTCGCCCTGACTGAAGTGAGTTAGAAAATAATAGGAGGTGAGGAAATGGAATGAGGGGGACAGGCCATCCCTGGAAGGAGGAGGGCAGTGCACATGGTCCAGCTAACAAGGCTGGTGGACTAAGTATAAGGATGACAGGGTCCCACTCTTCCAAGTGTCTTTCTAAACAATCATAAGCTGCGAAGGAGAAAGGGTAGAAAATGGGATGATTTAAAGGAAAAGGAGAAGTTCTGAAAATGTTGTCTAGGGCTGGGAAGCAGATTTCCTAGTGAAACTGCCAGGCAGTGTGAAGATACAGAGTTATGTAGTTGTAGTGAGACCTGTTAACATGGAATATTTCCCTACAGCCAAATTCAGCTGCTCATGTGCAGAGTTGGGGGTGTTTGGGTTTAGCTAGAATTGGGGTTTTGCTAAAGTGATTTGATAAAAGTGATAGAGAGGTAGGAATCTGAGGATAGAGTGAAGAAATTAATGTAGTGATGGGCTGTGGTACCTAAGCAGAGAAGTAAATACAGAAAGGATATGATGAATAATAAAACAGCAAAAAGGGAAATGGACTTCAGCTTCTGGTGGGTTCAGAGAATGTGGGTATCATGAGTAAGTGAGGTGGAAACACAGGAAATGATGTTTAGCAAGTAGGATATTAGGATGTTGAGCAGCTGAGATGTTGAGGCCATCCAGATATTGGAAATGACAAGGTCTAGGGTGTGTTGACAGATGGTGTCTGATGTGGGGTGGAGGAAAAGATCATTGGAAGGAAGGATCAAAGAACAGTGCTAGGGTGCTACATGATCATCTGTGTAGGTGCTGAGGTTGAAAAGAATGGTGAAAAGAGTAGAGGTAGAGAGGAAGGCAGTGAACAAGGTGCTAAAATCTTTAATGAAGAGTCATGATGGTCTAAACTAATTGTTTTAGTCAAACAATTCTAAAAAAAAAAAAAGTGTCTAAAAATGGAGGGAGAGGGTGGTCTGGGCACCACAGGAGTTGGGCTTTTTGAGAGAGAAAGGAGAAGTGGTCTGGATGTGGCAATGAGGAGCAAAGAGGACACCTACCCCACCTTTGGGACATACAGCAGTTTCCACCTGAGAGACTGTCAGGAAATCTGTGCTCTCAGGGACAGCCAGCTTTCAGAAGCAGGCAGTACTCAGAGATTCCTTAAGATCCCAGACCAGGCAGTACAGTCACCAGGGGAAGAGCAAGTGAACAGGGAGCCATGCCACAAGATTTCCACCAGGAGATCATTTGCCAGGCTGTTGCAAAAATGGAAGATTGGTGCTTGGCATCAATTCTGACCTCCTTCCAAAGTGCCTTCCTGTCCTGCAAAGGCTGAAATGGGGAAGATGGAATTTCCCAGACTCATTTGCAGCTAGGTTTCCAGATGTGCTCCAACTTCAGCCAAACATATGTGCTCAGGAGGGAGTCAGGAGACAGAGATGAGACAGAGGCCATGTTTCTACGGCTTCTTCGGACACTAACAGTGATGGGGCTGTGGCTGGAGGTGCTGGTGGGGGGAAGCAGTGTATAGGGCACCCATTTGGTGCTGCAGATTGTAGCGGGCAGTGAGGTTGTGGAGTTGGCAGCAATGGTGGAGATTTCCTGACTTTGGTGGCTCTCTGACCATGGTAGTAATGCATGGGTATGGGGCCAACAGTTGTAAGAGAAGTTTCTGGACAGCTCTTCCTTGTCATAGAAGAGGCAGGAGTCTTGGAAGGTCCAATTCTGCCAGTCTAGAAAACTTAAGCTAGGGTCATTTTCTTCAAGTCTCTAATGATTCTGTAAGCCACATAATACTTTAAAATAAATTCTTTCTGCTTATATTTACTAGAGTATACTCTAAGCTCTACAACCAAACCCTGATGGGTATATGGGCCTAAGTTACACAGTAGAAGTGAAGATGCTCTAAAACATAAAGTACATAGTGCCCTCAATATAAACCACTGGTTCACTAGGGAATAAGAATGTACCCAGAGCAGCTCTTCTTAAGAACCTGCTCTGCGCAGGCCATCACCTCGAGTCCTCTTATAGCCTGCAGAGCAGATGTGATCATCCCATTGTGTAAATGAGAGAATTACAGCACAGAGAAGCTGTTTCTTTTCTAAGGTTACACAGCGGGGAGGCGGCAGAAACAGGTTTGCTAAACTGTCAGTACACCACGCTGCCTCACTGGGTAGGGACTGGACAGCTCTATCTCAGACACAAGGACCTGGCAAAGTTCTTAAGTAAAGAAGAGTGATTTTTGTGCTAAGACATATCTCTGGGGATATTTTCCCTCTTAAAAACTTTAGTAAAGTTGGAGTAACTATTTTATGCAAGACTAGACATGCTTCTGTTTTGGCCATCATACTAACGGACAAAGATTCCTAAATGGTAAGGATTTGAAGATGAGATAAGAAGGGCTGTTGGAACCCTGTGCTCCCAATGATAGGGAGAGACAGAGAAGGTCATTGTAGCAAAAGAAAGAAGGGCCTGGGAGCTGCCATCAAAGGTGTTGAATCCGGCTATACGGAGGGGCCACGAGATGGATGCTCAAATTAGGACTTAAGTTCCAACCAGAAGACAAAGGAGCCCGGGTTGAGCAAAGAAGTGAGAGATGGAAGGGGAAAAGAGCCAACCTCCCTAGAAGGTGCTCTGTGTAAGAGGCCACCATCCCAGCTCAGAACTGAGGAGAGTCCAGCAGTGTTGGGAGAAGGGCAGGAGAGAAGCCAACAGAGGAAAGAAGGTAGGAAAGTAAAATAATCAAGAAAAAAAGCATGCAAGATGTGGCTGAGCTTTAACTGGCTCCTCAGCATGTTTTCTGCGAGAGAGCGAGGCGATTCTGACCCGTCTGGTTTGGCACCATGGCTTCCTGCTCCCCAGCCATCCCTTGATCTGCCTGTCATTAACCTAATCTGAACACAGCCTCCAGGGCCCCGTGCCTTCCTTGAAGGTAGCACTTCCACGTTGTCCAGCTCTTGCTTTTCCATTTCTTGAGCTGTTAATACTGCAGAGGCTTGGACCCAGGCTAGGTTAGGCTGGACCAGCCGTGCAACGTTGGGAGGGTTACCCAGTCTCTCTGAACCTCGGTTTTCCCGTCAGTAAAATGAGAATGATAATCACACTTGTTGTATAGCTTAAATGAGATAATACATGAGAAAGGTCCAACCAAGGGCTTGGCACTCAGGAAGTTCTCAATAAATGCAAACTTTTGTTATCTTTATCCAGCCTCCTGTACTTTCTCTCTATACTCTTAACTGGTATTGGGCTGTACCCTGCAGGCCTGCAAGCCCTGTACTTGCCCAGCTTCAAGACGAAAGAAAGAGCCCAGAGTCAGAGACATCGATGGTTTAATGGATAGGGAGATCTTACTTGTCTGAAGCAAAGTCCTGCAGCGACACCCCACCATGTGCGGCGGATGGTGGGCAGGACATGGTGGCAGTCTTTGCTCCTGGGGGGAGGGGGAGGTTAGTTAGCAGTTATAGGGGGAAGTGACGTCAGGCTGGCTCATTGGTTGCCAGGGAAACCAGCAGAGGGGCACACCCCTCATGGGCCCTTTGATAAGCTATCTCAGTGGAGATGCTCTGATCTAAAGCTAGAACAATCACCAGCTGGGGCAGAGGCAAGTATGCAGGAAGGTCAGTCACGTGAATAGGGTGCAGGTGAAGCAGGCACTGGTGGAGCAGGGGATGTACAGAGAGCAAGAGAACAGCCATCCTGAGTGGCCTAACAGTACCCTTCACCCCTACATACCCTGCACGACCCTTAGAATCTTTGTTTGCTCCTCTTCTGCCGTACCCCTGGGGTTAGGTACGTAGAGGGGCACAGCAACCAGACACCATAAATACAGTATAGACAGCAGCAGCCAGAGAGCATCAAGAGTAAGACACCTGGTATGCTCAGAACAGTCATTTGCCAGGATGTGGGCATATCTTGGAGCCAAGCACTTACCAGGTCAATGGAGGGGGACTCGATGGCAGCAGCGTCCTGTCCAGTTATGAGGAAGGTAAGGCCATCCCTAGTTTTCACAAACCCAGAGCCCCTCCATGAGGAGGGGGGAGGCCCCAGCTCTAAAAGAAACATTCCGGTGGCCTAGCCAGGAGTCAGAAGTCACAGTACGGGTCTGCCACCCCATGTTACATTGAGTGCCATTAGTGGTGGACCCATTAGGTCTTTCCAAACAAAACCCAGTTAATCCCACTAGTTGGACTCATGTGTCCAAAAGTCAGCCTATTCCATTCCACACAGCATAGCCCAGGGGTGCTCATGGGCAGTCAGCTGTACAGCAATGTTTACCAACAGGGGTTCTTCTGATGTACTGGCATGTGGGACAGGAAGATGGTGAGAGTCTTTTTCCCCCATTGTCAGTCATCCCCACATGGTTGCATTAGTTGGGTCTATTTTTCATGGAAGCCTAGAGCAGGATGACAACGGCATCTCACTGTAGGCCCAGCAATTAGACTCATTTCACAGTGAGGCCATTGTTGCTTCCCACTCCTCAAATAGATTTCCTTCACTCAGGCTAGAGGTGAAATGTAAGACATCTAACAAGTACAACACAGGGAAGATCATGACCATTAAGCAAAATACAAGCAGTAGCCGCCTTCTAAGATAACACCACCCCTGCCTGTGGTTTTTTGTCTGGTCTGCAATACAGTTCCATTAACTCAAGTTTTCAGTAATACAGGAATGTGTCTAAAATCACATCTACAATGGCCACCTAGTTTTACCTTGGATGTCTGAACCACAGCTACTCCATTTTGACTTTCAAATGCATTCTCCTCCTCAGTGGCTAAAGCAGATGTACAATGTATGTTCAACGGACCACAAAACAGGCGACTCTGTCACATGGTTTAAATTAAACCATTTATAAGCCAGAATTACTTCCCCATACCTCCACAGGTGAAGATTTTTCCATCATTTCCCCTTTTGATTGAAAATCTTTCAATAGGCCAAAGTATTTGTCCCTCAAAGCCGGGGTCCTGCTTTGTGTCCCTCCATGCTAGGCCTTCTTTATATTGGCCTAGTTATCTACATTGGGGGAAAACTGATCAGATAAGCTCAGAAGTATGTCAACAGGGAAATATTTTAGAGGCTATACATTTTATCAATTATACTGAATTTTTACAAAAACGTTGTATCAATACATGTGCTGTTAGCAATAGACTTAAAGCAAGTAGTGTTACAGATCATGAGTAGTTACACTCTGTAACTAGAGAATTTTCTTTTCCTCCTGAATATCAGGGCAAAAGTGTGGCCTACACAATAAATTTCATAAGCCTAGACCTCAATTAACAGGACCAGAATTTAATATCCACTGAAACATAATCTTTTTCTCTCTAAAGTTATCCTCATCTCTACCAAACACAGTCAAATCAAGACTAACTTGTCTGCAAAATAAGTCTGGTCAATTGGCCACATAGGCTTCTCCAAACTGGCTGTGGTGGAACTCCTCAGAAGGAATCTCAGACTGAGTATCCGAAAAGCCTCCCAAGGCCAGGAAAACCTTGCCAAAGGCCTGCCGTCAAGCTCTGCCTCAGTAGATTTCTCTCTTCCAGAGGTCCCCAAAACATCGAGATTTCTGCACATGCCAGGAGACAGTCTTTCCCATTCATCTCACAAGGATGCTCGGAACCCAAGCATCTCCAATTTCTGGAGGGACCAGGCAGTGAGAAAAGAAAAATATTTCAATTTTACCCACAGGTAAAGTTTACCAAATTGCTGTAAGTCATAACTAACTTAAGGGGAAGGGCTTCCCTATATCTGGAAAACACAAACCAAAACACAAATCAAACCCAGTAATATCCCAGATAAAATCCATAAAAATTATAACTATATTCACCAGTTCACTCAGTAACCAATCCTTTTGTTAACTTTTAATGAAGTCATCAGATTTTCCATTAGGGCTCTTTAATTTCTTACCCAGTTCAGCAGTATGATCTGAAATTTATCAGAGACCTGTATTTGTCACAAGTTCTTCCTATGAATCTTCTTGAAGATGAGGAACTTTTGCAAAAGCATCAGAGTACAACAATAACTGTCTATAAATGACAAAGGACTTAAACTGACATGTTAAACACCTGATTACGAAGTAATCAATAAAGAAACTTGGTTACAATAACTGGAATTATGACTGATTATAATCTCAACCCTTAAAAACCTTAATCTCTGGCAAAAACCAAGAAGCAAGTAATTGTGCACTGTTTGTCATAACAGCATCTCCTGATTGGAAAACTTATGCTTTAGTCTTCCTCCCCTAAGAAGGCAAAGGTAGGTAAGTTTAGATCTGCCCAGCAATTAATGTTTCAATATTTTATCCTATGTGAAATGACCCAAATAGTCAGTTAATTCTCCTCATTTAACATAGTTTAGTTTCAAGTTACAAAAATCTGGAGACTATTTTAGATAGACATTCCCCAAATGTAATTATTCCTATAGAGTTTACCCTAAAGCTCTTACCTTACTTATATTTACTTAAAGTTCCATACTATCAAGTTATTTCCCTTGCTTACAAATTTGCAACAGATATAATGAGGTCTTATTTGATCTCTAGTAAACCTATGTACAACAGCAATATTGTACTTAACACTGATGACTCTAAAGACATGTCTACATTAATCAAACCAACAAGCTTAAGCTAGCTTCAATACCAGATATCAATTCAGTACTGAATCTTTTCTAGATCATGTGAACCTGAACTTCATTCTGGCCAGTTTATTTTATATTTCTGAGAATTCACATAAGCAGGTAATTTCTTTTATGCCAATTAAACAGAGCTCATCCACAAACGAATCTTGGCAATGCCATTTGGAGGCAGAGACACCTCATATTTATAAGGTACACATAGACATACATATATCTATATAGACACAGAGACCTCAGAGTTTTCCTGCTAGAGTTTAAAAGCCCTCTTTTTTTTTTTTTTTTTTTTTTTCTTCACTCTCAGGGATTAAAGATCCAGAGATCCCAGGTAGATCATTTATATCATATCTCAAAGGCACAGGAAGAGAAATACCCATTCCGTCCAGAAAGCTAACTTCCTCTAATGGCATATGCAAAAACCAGTTTAAGAACATCAAAAGATTCCCAACTTGGCCATTTTCAGGAATTATTTTCAGTTTCTAAATAGCAATTCATTTTAAACAAATAATAGTAATAGACAATAATACGTATCATTCACTCATATGCAAGTGCCTCCCTTTCAGAGGAACGTGAATCAACATTCAACTTAACTTTCACCGCAGCTGTCAGCTCAGCCTCTGTGGCCTTTCTTAATATAAAAAGCAACGGTTCAGGGGCTTCCCTGGTGGCGCAGTGGTTGAGAGTCCGCCTGCCAATGCAGGGGACACGGGTTCGTGCCCCGGTCTGGGAAGATCCCACATGCTGCGGAGCGGCTGGGCCCGTGAGCCATGGCTGCTGAGCCTGCGCGTCCGGAGCCTGTGCTCCACAACGGGAGAGGCCACAACAGTGAGAGGCCCGCGTACCGCAAAAAAAAAAAAAAAAAAAAAAAAGCAATGGTTCAATATCAAAAAATCAAACAACCCAATCAAGAAATGGGCAGGAAAAAAAAAATAGAAATGGGCAGAAGACCTAAGTAGATATTTCTCCAAAGAAGATGTACAGATGGCCAACAGGCACATGAAAAGATGCTCAAAATTGTTAATAATTAGAGAAATGCAAATCAAAACCACAATGAGGTACCACCTCACACTGGTCAGAATGGCCATCATCAAAAAGTCTACAAATAATAAATGCTGGAGAGGGTGTGGAGAAAAGGGAACCCTCCCACACTATTGGTGGGAATGTAAATTGGTGCAGCCACTATGGAAAACAGTATGGAGGCTCCTTAAAAAACTAAAAATAGAGTTACCATATGATCCAGCAATCCCACTCCTGGGCATATATCCAGAGAAAACTCTAATTTGAAAATATACATACACCCCAATGTTCATAGCAGCATTATTTACAATAGTCAAGACATGGAAGCAACCTAAATGTCCATTGATAGATAAATGGATAAAGAAGATGTGGCATAATACACAACTCAGCCGTAAAAAGTAATGAAATAATGCCATTTGCAGCAACATCGATGGACCTTGAAATGACCATACTAAGTGAAGTCAAACAGAGAAAGACAAATATAATATGATATCACTTATATGTGGAATCTAATATATGATACAAACGAACTTATTTACAAAAGAGAAACAGACTCACACACAGAAAACAAACTCGTGGTTACCGAAGGGGAAAGGGGGTGGGGGAGGGATAAATTAGGAGTTTGGGATTAGCAGATAAAAACTACCATATATAAAACTGATAAACAACAAGGTCCTACTATATAGCACAGGGAACTATATTCAATATCTTATAATAACCTATAATGGAAAAGAATATGAAAAAGAATACATACATACGTGTGTGTGTATATATATATACGTATATATATATAAAACTGAATCACTGGGCTTCCCTGGTGGCGCAGTGTTTGAGAGTCCGCCTGCTGATGCAGGGGACAGGGGTTCGTATCCTGGTCTGGGAAGATCCCACATGCCGCGGAGCGGCTGGGCCCGTGAGCCATGGCTGCTGAGCCTGCGCGTCCGGAGCCTGTGCTCCGCAACGGGAGAGGCCACAGCAGTGAGGGGCCCGCGTACCGCAAAAAAAAAACAAAAAACAAAAAACAAAAAACTGAATCACTTTGCTGTATACCTGAAACGTTTACAAATCAACTATATTTCGATTTGAAAAAATGTTCGAAAAATTCTGAAGAAAAGATTTGTTTAAGAATACTCTCAAATTTAAGAAAAAGGGAAAAATAGACAAGATATTAATAAAATTGTTGCATTTTAATTTTCTGTTTTAAAAAGAAAAAATAAAAATAAAAGCAATGGCCAGCCCACAGCTGCCTTATTGTCTAACTTCTTTTTTCCCATTATAATTGTGGCCAATATCTCCACAACAGCCTTAGGGGTGTCTATGAGTTCCCCGTACTCTTTTGGCGGTCCCCATTCATCAGGGACAGCCACCCCAGGATTCCCCTGCCACCTTAGGGATCACCCTCGCAACTTTTGGGCCACACATGCTAGCGGATGGCCCCCATAACTTCCCCATCCTTATTTCCCAACATCTTGGTGCTCTCTTGGGAGTCTCCTCTGTCTCCTGGCTGCTCCGCCAACTGTTTGGCTGCACCAGGCAGGCCTACAAGCCCTGTAGTTGCCCAGCTTCAAGACCGAAGAAACATCCCGGAGTCGGTGACAGAGACATCAATGGTTTAATGGATGGGGGAGCTTACTTGTGTGAAGCAATGGCCTGAAGCGACACCCCACTGAGAGCGGTGGACGGCGGGCAGGACATGGCGGCAGTCTTCACTCTGGGGGAAAGGGGAGGTTACCAGTTAAAGGCAAAATTGATGTCAGCCTGGCTCATTGGTTGCCAGGGAAACCAGCAGAGGAGCACGCCCCCACAGGCCCATTTGCTAAGCTATCATGGTGCAGGTGTTTTGATTTAAAGGTTAGAACAATCACCAGCTGAGGCAGGGGCAAGTATGTAGGAAGGTCAGTCCTATGAGTAGGGTGTAGGTGAAGCAGGGGATTTAAAGAGAGCAAGAGAACACCCATCTTGAGTGGCCTGACCATACAGCTGGTGAGATAGAAAATAATAAGACAAAGAATCTGGATTCCTACTTGGCTCTACCACTTACTGTGTGATTTGGGGAAGTCTTTAGACCCTCTGGGCCTCAGTTTTTCCATCTATGAAATGGTGGCACAGATGAAAATTTTCAAATGAATGAGATCTTTGACATAATCATATAATTTCTATTCTGGCAGAGATACTCTTGAAAAGTCGGAGCTAATTCTTCCCATCTTTGCGGGTTGAAGCAGTCTTTATCTTGGACTGTGCACTGATCCATTGCTGTCACACAAACCATTCACTGAGGACTTCTTTACGCTAAACCCCCATCGCTAGGATAATCCGTGTCTGACTCCTCCTTGAAATCTTTACAACTCAAATACAACTGCCTTTCCTCACCTGTTGGTCGGGTGCTAGGCTGGTTCATACTGCCTTGCCAGAGCTGATTTGTTACATTTTGGGGAATTCTATGACTCACTTATTATTATTATTATTATTATTATTTTCTTTTTTTTTTTTTTGCGGTACGCTGGCCTCTCACTGTTGTGGCCTCTCCCGTTGCGGAGCACAGGCTCCGGACACGCAGGCTCAGTGGCCATGGCTCACGGGCCCAGCCGCTCCGCGGAATGTGGGATCTTCCCAGAGTGGGGCATGAACCCGTGTCCCCTGTATCAGCAGGCAGACTCTCAACCACTGTGCCACCAGGGAAGCCCTATGAGTCACTTATTAAGCACAGCCATTATAAAACTTTAAATTATATGTACTTGCAATTAAATAAGTTATATTAAAAACAAAGATAATAAATACTCAAAACGCATCACTTCCTCATTATACATTTTACCCATGGTCATGCTCTTGAGGTTATTTGCATCTATTTTAGCTGTATACTGGTGTGCACAGCTCTTCCCAACTCTATGTTCAGTGACTTCATGTTGGTAGCTTGAAATTAGGCATGGAGGGAGTATTTATACCTCGGAAATCATCAGATGTTACAAATCAAGGCTTTCCCCCTCCAAGAGCTGGTTGTTAAATATTTGACAGCACCCCACTGCCTTTAGGCACCGGGAGAAGATGGGCTTCCCCAAGATGCATTACTGGCGAACATGTAAGCCATACTCAGTTCCACCAGCAAGTCAGTGTGGCCTTCAGGCTGGAAGCTGTTCTGTATTTGTCACCCATTTATTAATATAATTTCCTCCCAGCAAAGGTTTCCCAGCCTGTCCCTAAGAGGCAGATACACTCGACTCACCCACAGGCCTATTATCATTGTTGCATTCCTGTTTGACTCTTTACAATTTAATTAATATGGAGCAGCCAACATGCTCCTTTTCTCTCTCTCTCTCCTCGCTCGCCTGAGGCACTGTCTAAGCAAAAACTAGAGAAGTCCTCAGTGCTTGGGCCACTTGCTGCTAGGGGCAGATGGAATGCGGACAAACTGGGCTTCATGGGAAAACAATTCCACACTTCCTCTCACCCCTACCAAGAAGACAGCGCTGAGACCCTGTCTCTGCCCTGCCAACCATGAACTGGAGGGATGCCAGGCATTCCACCTGCTGGCCCCTCTACCCAGAGGGATAGGATGGAATTAGTTGCGATATCCTGGAGAATATTAATCAGCTGGCCTATTCCTAGCTCCCATATCCATATCTGGGCTACCAGAGTGGGTAGAGATAGCAAAGTGGGAGGCAGCTTTAAAATAAGACCCCAGTTATCATTGCAGACCAATATCTTCCCCGGAGCAGTGGACAGGGAAGCCTCTGAATGTTGCTGTGTGTCCCCTAACTGGCAGATGTGGGCTGAGGAAGGGCACAGACATGGCTTGTGGTAAGGAGCTGGGAGTGGTGGGAGATATTTTTCTGGTGCATTGGGAAGAAATTAGCTTTTATATCTGAAATAAACCCACAGAAGTCAAGTGACTTTGAGGCTTGGGGGTACCACTGGCAAACAGAATGTGCAGTGGAGAAGTCCTGGCTCAGGTGGGAGGGGCCTCAGTGTGCAGCCGAGGTCGAGGGGATGGGCTTTGGAGGCCAACATTTAGGTTTGGCGTCCTGGTCTGTCCTTACCATCTAAGCCTCCATTTCATCATCTTAAATGGAGATAAGAATAATATATTTGCCACTTAGAGTTGTTTTGAGGATTAAATGGAGAATTTAAAAAGCTTAGCAGAGGGCCTGGCACCTTGCAAGTACTCGATAAGTATTGGGGCTGGGACCAGGGATGGGAGAGGGACATTTCACACTAAGATCTTTTGTACTGGTTCCATTTTTTAAGATTGTATGTTTATAGTACCTATTTTTTAAGGTGAAAAAAATAATGCTACATAAGCAGAATTTTAATGGATTGGGAAAAGGATGAGAAAGGTCCACAAATCTCCCTCCTCTCTAAGTATCATTTTACCTTATCTGTAAAATGGGGTAATAATGGCACTGACATCACAAGGTGATGTGAGGGGATGAGGGCTCAGCCCCATGCCTGGCATGTGGTTGTTGCTCTGTAAATGCACACCCCCATCTCCCATTAGTGAAGAGCCTATGGCCTGAGACCCTGCATATAGCCTGCTCTTCCAGTCCCACGTCTGCCATCCTCATAGCCAGCACTGAGGGTGGGCTCTAAGGAAGAGAACCCCTGCAGCTAGTTCCAGCAGGAACCTCAGGGCTTAGTGCT
Source organism: Mesoplodon densirostris (assembly GCF_025265405.1). Taxonomy (NCBI): domain Eukaryota; kingdom Metazoa; phylum Chordata; class Mammalia; order Artiodactyla; family Ziphiidae; genus Mesoplodon; species Mesoplodon densirostris. The sequence continues at coordinate 75,172,326 of NC_082670.1, forward strand.
GAGTCTGAGCCTCTTCTGCAGGATAGCTAAATTGCAGAGTCACCAGTGTTCCTGGAAGGTGGTCAGCAGGCAGGTTCCAGACGTGCTGCTTGCTTGTCCTGACTCTAGTTACCTACAGGCAAAGATGCAGGATTTAGGAAGACAAAGGGAGCTCTGGCAGCTTTTTGTTTGGCAGGGATGAGAGGTTTGGTGAGAAAGTTAGGAGACACAGACTAAAAGTGGGGGGGGAGATTGAACAGGTGAAAAGCTTTCCATTGCAAGTTATAGGAAACCCACCACAACCTGCCTGAGGTAATTGAAAAATCCAGGGGCATATCAGTTTCAGAATCCTTTGGATCCAGGGGTTCAAACAATGTTACCATCTCTCAGTTCTGTTCTCCCTATTGGCTTCCTCTGAGACAACCTGACTGCCCATGGCTTGGGGTCTGCACCCTGGTGGGTTCCAGCCCAGTGGAAAAGCAGAGCCCACTTCTCTCTCAGTCACCACTAAAGTCCCACCACATCTCTCTGACTTGATCAGGTCCCAAGCCCACTCCTGAACCAACAATTCCTGCCAGGGGAATTTGATCAGAGACTCATTGAACTCTATGCAAAACACATGGGCTGCAAGTGGGAGTGAGGTGAATTCACCGGAAGGCAATTGAGGCACCATTAACAGAGGAAGGATAAAGTGGCGGGAACACAGCAGCATCCACTACTCTTGCCAGCTCAGAGAGTCTGGAGTTAATGGTGGGTCGTCCCGAATCAAGTTCCAGAGCCTCCTGGGCTTTCCCTCTGTGGGGCTCTTTGATCAGTGGCTTTGGCCTGGCTTCTAACTTCAGGGTCCACCTCAGCACAGAAGCACCACCCTCCTCCACCAGGCCAAGGCAGCTGGGAAGCTCACCCACCCTCCAGCCTTTCAGGAACGGTGTCCTCACTATCCTCCCTAATGTGTCAGTGGGAAGCTTGTGCCTGACTCCCTGGGGGACATGTGAGATGACAGAGCTGCAGAGGGACACGGCTGCACGGCGGTCCTGGAAGACTGGACTCCCCCAGCCCCGCGCACTGTGACTGGATCCCTGGATTGGACAGAGGAGTAGAAGAGTCTCTGCCTCCACTGACCATATGCTGGCCTGGCCCTGAGTGGCAGCAGTGACCATGGTGACCGAAGACCAGAGGTCTTCCTGAATGTTCCAGGCCCGACATGACCTGAACCTTCAAACAGCACTGGTGGGAAGAGATGGGTGCTGGGAGGAGGACTCATCCTGATGAGTGGGAAATTGGAGTGAGATTTAATTTGATTGAGAAAGATAAAGTAGCATGATATTTACTTCAGATTCAGTCCTCCCTGACCAGTATTGATCCAGCCCCTCCATTGTGCCCAGCACTGGGTCGGATGCTTTTACATAAAGGATCCTATGTAAGGGTCTTCCGTCCTTTACACTCCCTGTAGTTGGGGGTCTGTAAGGCTTATGTAGTGAGGGCTTTGGACCCCTCTAGGCCTTGAGCTCCTTGAGGGCCCTGCCGATCCCGGGGCCCACACCAAGCATCCGTCTGTGTTTGTGGAATGAGCAAACAGGTGCAGTCTGTAAAGGTGGTGTCCAAGAGCATTTTTAAGCTGGTTTCCTTGCAGGGGAGAGTGCTTTGAAGTATTCCTCTCAATCTCCTGTCTGTGCAGAAATTAACAAAATGACTACACGTGCGCTCAGCTGTCTGGTCGGCACTTTCTCTTTGAGCAGAAACTCCTTTCATGTATAATCTGCCACAAAAGCCTTCCCAACTTTGTCCCCCACCACCATCTGAGACACGTTCCCCCACCATGGCTCTCTTGCCAATAACACCGCCAAAGCTATAACTGAAAATCAAAGAACATTTTTAATGAAAAAAGTCCCTTTACACCCCTCTTGCTGCAAATCCACTGCAATAATTTTGAGACCGTTAGTGACATTTAAACCCTTCTAGATACTCCTACGCTAGAGGGAAGCTGTTCCTGTAACACAGTCTCAAATAGTAAAAAAAATCTCTTTACATTTCACCTGTGATCTTTCCTTTCATAAAATGTCAACAACATATACAATAAATGTTTGAAATTTCCAAGACAGATTTTGGTGTTTGGGTAAGCCCGCATTCTTGTCATTATTCACATTCATTATTCAGAAAGTATCTTTGGAGTATCTCTTTTATAAGGTTAATTTGCATATGCATGTCTCTTTTGTACTTCACGCTATCTGAGCATGGCACACATTCACTTTACAAAAAAAAAAAATATCCTTTCACGTTCTGATACTATGAAGAGGTATTTCTTAAATTAAGCATCCTGACAAACTGATCTTCCTTGGTGAGGCAAAGAATGAGTGGCTGGCATTTGAAAAACAAGCTAGCTGGGAACAAAGCAAGGTTTGCTTCTGCATGGATGAGTAATAGATGCCCCTTGGAGATCTTGTTTAGAACCTACATCTAAGAATTTTTAAGCACGTATTAGTACCAGAACTTTGTCTGCCTTATCTTATTTAATCCTCATAGCATCCCTATAAACTAGGGGTTATTGTTCTGTTAAAAAAAAAAAAAAAAGTCAGGCCCAAAATGGAGTCACTTGTGCTAAGCACCACAACAGCAAACCAAGACTTAACACCTAACCTAACTGAAGTTACATGTTCCCCCAGGAATGTAGTCTTAACCCTCAGTCTGGAATTTTCTGGTCAGCCCTAATAAGGTAATCTGCCACATAGCCCCCTTCTGTCCCCCATAGGGTAGGTTCCCTAAGCCCAAAACAATCCACTCTTTTCCTCCTTCTACCTATAAAAGCTTTTCATTTTGTACAACTCCTCTGAGTGTCTTTTTACTTGCTAGGTGGGATGCTGCCCAATTCATGAATCACTCAATAAAGGCAATTAGATCTTTAAAATTTACTTGGTTGAAAAATTTTTTAACAGTTTCCATTTTACAGATAAGGAAAGTGAGGCTCAGAGAGATGGGTTAACTTGTCCACTTATGACTTGGGTCATAGGTGGCAGGGCAGGGTCCTGTTCTCTGAGCTGTCTGAATACAAACCCCAGGCTGTCTCTCCTTGGTTGCTCTACAGTTCACAGGGGAGATGGTGATTGATTGACATCAAGAGCCCCACCCAATCCACCTGAATGAGAATTGGGGTGGGGGGCACACCCAGGCATCTGCAAAGCCCTCCTCATCCTGGGTGATCCCGTGTGCTGCTGGGGTTGGTGGAGAATGACCACCCTGGGAGATGCAAACTCAAATCCAAGGGCAGCACCTGGCTAAAGCGAGGAGGCTTAGTTTGAAATAGTTCTATCTTCCCCGCATAGACTTGGGTATAGTTCTGCTGCTTAGGCAGGGAGAAAAAACAAAGATGTTAATGCTGAAAAGAGAATGGCTCGATTTGGGCTCAAGAAACAGGGAAGATGTGCTTTCTGCTGGGAGGGGAGGATTACATCTTATTTTTGTTCCCCCAGTTCCCCCTCCCTTCTTCTGGTAACAATGCAGTGTTTGGGGGAGACAGCCACCCCCACCCCTCACTATGGTGCATGAGTTGCTGCAGACATAGACACGTGACCCAGGCCTGGCAGTCAGGACATGATATCCCCCAGCTCAGGGATTGGTCTAGGAAGGAAACATGACCCAAGTCAACCTGTCAAGTTCCATCACCCAATCTGGAGATTTTTGCCTGGGTTTCAAAAGAGATACACTCTTTCTTTTTTCCTCTTAGACTTGAATCTGTGAGAGCCTGGAGCTGCTAGGAGCCATCTTGGTTTCACAAGGGAAGAGTTTATCTGAGAATGGAGCCAACAAGGAAAAGACAGGGCTGAGAAGTAGAGGGAGACTAAGTCTTTGAGCTTTGGACCCAGCAGAAGCTATGCTTAGAAACGTCATAGTTATAGGAGACAATAAATCCCCCTTTTTGCTTAAGATGATTTGGATTGCATTTTTTTGTCACTTACATCTGAGAAGAATTCTAAGTGACCCAGGATATCAGACATCAGATTCACATAGATCTAAATAAAGGAAATATGCTTTTCTGATAGTAATTATATCTAGTCTTTCATTCCATAAACATTTATTGAGCTTCTGCTATGTGCCATTCAATCTGCTATGTGCTGCAGGAGATTCAGAAGCAGCCCTCAAGGGACAGATGGCCTGATTGAAAGAGGATTTGAAGCAGAAGACAAGGGTAAAACAAGGTGGGAAGGGAAGATGCCCCAAGAAATGCAGATCATAGGGTAGAGGGAGCCAGGGGGGAATTCTCATAGTGAGGAAAGGCTTCTCTTCTAATCACGGGACTATATCTTCCTGTCTTCTGAATCCCAGATGCTCAGCTCAGCTCCTGGCACAGGATGAGCGCTCAGTAAATCCTTCAAGATGAATGGCTTTGTGGAGGGTGTAGCACTGAGAAATAGGGTAGCTGAACCCTTGAGCCAGGCCTCAAGGCAGAAAGGTGGGAAATCACAGACCCTTGCCTATAATTCATGCTGGCTGTATGGTCTGGTGGAAGAGGGAATGCTTTACTGTTTAAGAGCAGAGGTGTGAACTCCATTCAAACTGCATGTTCAGCAGCCAACTGATTTCTATCCTTTAGGTTGTATGGGAACTTCCTAGATGGGTCTTTGTCCTTAGGTTTCTTGATAAATAGTTCTTTATAAAGAAATAAAATCATTATTGATTCTTTTCCTGATTATAATTTTTCTGTGTTTACAAAAGTTATATGGGATACATAAACATATAAAGAAGAAGCAAACTCTCATAATCCTACCACTAAGAAATAATCACCGCTAACACACACACACACACACACACACAGAACGATACTGATTTAACCCACCTTAACATTGTGTCTTATCTTTCCTTGTCAACAAATAGAGCTGTACATTATTGTTTTAATGGCTGCTGAGTATTCTGTTGCAGAGATGAACGAAAATTAATTGAACTAATTTTCTGTTGTTGGATATTTAGGTTGATTTGAGTTTTACGCTATTACAAAAACACTGAGTGAATGAACATCCTTATAGTTAAAAGATTGCACATTTGAAATCATTTCCTTCGGGTAAATTCCTAGAAGTGGAATTGCTGGGTCCAATGAAATACATGCTTTTAAAGCTCTGTGGCGCACATTGCCAGTCTGACTTCTGGTATTTACCCCCAAAAGAGCCCAGCCCTCTTCCCCATCTCCAATACTGAGTGTCATCATTTTTCCTTCTCTTTTGACCAGCTGAAGGGCAGGGAGGTGTAGCCTTGGCAACAGTGTGGGGCAAGGGGTCATGCTGGTCTCTCCTGTCCCTTTGCATAAAGCTCCCTGACAAGGACACTTTTCTCCTGGACATGGGTCTGACCAGAACAGCAAGTTCTCTCTAGGAACCTGGCTCCTAGGGTTAGAGAGGCCAGCAACCTCATTTTTCCAGTCTCAGATCCCAGGAGAATTACCTCCTTCTCCTCCTTAGTCCCAGGCCAGTGCTCCTCTGACCACTTAGGATGCTGGGTTCCTGGCACAGTGTGGAGACAGAGGGAGTGTGAAAGGGTAGGTCCTGTTAGCAGACTGGAGAGAACTGGGCATTCCCATGTCTCTCAGTGGCAGCTCAGGCTTTCATCATGACCACCGTCCAACCCACCTTCAAAAGATCCAAGGAAATCAGGGATGATTACAGCATGAGTTTTGTTGGAAAAAAGCCTAGTTTATTCTTGTCACAATTACTATTTTTCCCTCTTTCTCCCCATGAAAATTTAATGCATCTTAACTGATAGGCACTCCCGCCACTGTACCACCTCAGGGGAAGCCAAATGATAACCAAGAAAAGACCCAGCCCCCTTAACCAGGAGCTGTGCTGCTGGGAGGCTCTGCAGACTGAATCCAGAACCAGTCTCCCTCCTTCATTTGACAACTAATTACTGAAGACCTGCTCTGAGGCACACCCTGGGCTAGCTCAGAGCTACTTCAGGAAGGTCATTGCTCATGGGCTGCGAAGCGATTTTTCTCTAACTCCTGAAGCTCAGTCAGACTGAAGCCCTATGGTATAGTAAAAAAAAAATCACAGGCTTTGGAGTCATGGGGACCTGGGCTCCATGCTTGTTTGAGTGCTGCTGACAGCCATCATTTCTCCTCTCCAAGCCTCAGTTTCCTCATCCATGAAATGGGGGTAGTAATGAGCCCAACTTCGTAGAGCTGTGAGGATTCAGCAAGGTGATCCATACAAAGTGCTTAGCATAGAGCTGGAAGCATAACAGGCACTCAATAAATCTTAGCTCCATTATGATTATCATCTGTTAAATGGAGAGAATGAGCCAATCATATAGGGCCATTATGAAGATGAAATTGAATAAGACTTGTTAAGTAGCTGGTACCTAGAAAGTTCTCATAACATAGTCTTAGGGCCATTTCTCTATATTAGAAATATCATTCTCAAGGGGTAAGAGATGTGTAGGGGCAGGAAGATTCAGGTCTAATGGAGCTGTTGAATTTTGAAACAGAAGTTGTAGGTTTTGACTTCTAAAGGCAGACTCCTCTTCTTTAAGGGTCTCCAGTAAATGTACAATGGGGAGGAAATAATTGCTATTTGAAAAGATAAACTGTCTCTAGTTGCTTTTTGAATGATAGGGTAATAGTGGAATTCATCTGGAGAAAAAGAGAGGGAGAAAAGCTCTTGGGAGATGAGAGAAAAGGGGCCAGTGACCCAAGGCCCAAAGAGACTACAACAAGTAAAAGACAGTCTTGGCCAGGGGACAGTGGGTGTATTTTTGGGAACTATCCATGCCCAGTGTTCAGCCCCTGCCCTGTGCTGTAATTACCTTCTGTTGACTCCAGATTTTTACGGGTCAGTTACACACAGAGCCCTGATTGGTGGCACTTGGGAAATGAAAGGGAGGTGGCTTTGCTCATGCTTGAGCAGAAGGGGCTGGAGGTGTGAGCTCTAAGCAGGGACTCAAGAGCAAGAGGGGACAGGAACGTGTGTCCTTGAGCTATTGGGGAAGCTTTTGGACGTGTGAACAACAGTGGGATGACAATGTAAGTTGTCTTTGTTGGGTATTAAAGCCAAGGGTGACTGTCCCAGAAGGCTGAGGAACTCAAATAAACAAATTCAAATAAAACTTGAGGATGAGTTGCTTATTAAGTAGGTTTCCAGGAAGGTCTCCTGGAATCCAAAGTACTTGAAAACAAAACAAAACAAAATGCAACATATGCATGAGTGTCTGGAGAGTATGTCGTGCCAATTTTTTTGAGAAGCCAAGGTTACTGGCGATTTCTGCTACAGTAGAGAGATGAGCTTTGACAGCTCAAAACTGTGTGTACAGCAGCCTTGAACATGGTTTCCGAAGTGCTTTTCCAGTCCCAAAGGGACCAATTTGGCACTCGGGGCACACAACATTCTCCACGTGCCACCTCAAGCCTTGGCATGGAAATCAAGGAAGAGGAGCTTAATGATGAATTACAACATTCCCTTTGGGTATAAATTACCTGTCACTTAAAGCCCAAACTAGGAAGTCCTCCTTTTTTTGCCAGTTGGTTGTATAAATATACACTAGCCCTGCCCAGATTTGAGCCACCCTTGGAGTGAATGGATGTTTGTTTAAGAGGCAAGAGTGTCCTGGATTTTTTCCCCTTTGTAATCTAGCTGGATGATTTCCCCCTTCTGTTTGGCACTGCAAGGAATTGTTAAATACGTTATACAACAGAATGAGAAGAAAGAAGAGGGAAGAATATGGAAGTTAGAATCCATGACCTTCAAATCAGGAAGAGGAAAATGGGAGAAACAGGAGCAACATTTAGTTTGAAAGGAGGGAAGGAAATTAGAAAGGGGGATGACTAGGCATGAGGATTTGTGACAATAATGTAGAAATAGATGCTGTTTTATGAGAACCTACTGTGTGCTAGCCCTGGGCTAGCAAGTATGGCAAGCAAAAGCAGACTTGGTCCCTGTTCTCATGGCTCTTACCCTCTGTGGTCCACAGCACTGGGGAAGAATCCCTGGCACAGGTCATGTCCAATAATAGGCTAGGACCTCTCCAATGTCACCTGGCACCACTCTCTTCCTTATCTTTCCCCTTCAGTCATTCTGGAATCCTCTGTTTTTCCATCCCACCGGGCTCTCATGTCTTCTGCTCCTCACACTCGCTCTCCACGACTTGGAGTGCTCTTTGCCTGGCTCTCTCCGTTTCAACTCAGCGGAGATTCTTCCTTCTTGGGGAAACTTTCCTGACCCCAGATTAGATTTGATTCTCCTGCTATATGTTCCCATATTCCCCTGGATTGTTTAATTAGTAACTATTGGCCTCAGGCCTGTCTGCCCCACTATTCTGTGAGTCTATGAAGGCTAGGACTGAGTCTATTTTGTTTTCGGTGCTTAGCCCTGGGCTTGGTGCATGATGGATACTCCATAAAGAGGGGGGGATGAGAGCTTTATTTCTCACAGCCTAGAAGGTATGGCTGTTAATTTTTAAACCTTAGGTTGTTGGTTCTCTTTTGTCCTGTTTCTATGACATCTAGGTATTTATTAGTACATTTAGTTTTTGCCCACATCATTAAGGCAAAAAAAAAAAAAAAAAAAAAGGAGAGAGAGAGAAATGCAGCTAAAGAAATAGGTACATTTTCTTCTGACATAATAAGCAGGTCTTAAGAGAATGGAAATTTTTCTTCAAGGGGAAAACGGAATTGGTAAAGATGTTGCTCTAAATCTCGAACTTGGACAGACACTATTTTAAACTCTATAGTATTAATCTATGATTATGGCTTTTCTCATTTCTCACATGTGAAAAGGAAATACATATTGTCATTGTGACTTAAGATTACAATGCTTTATGAAGGCTTTAAGCCCAAGGACACTGAAAAAGAGAAAAGTCTGCACCAGAAAATGTAAGCAAGGAAATATGCTTTCTTTATGCTAAACCTTCTGTAATTCTGATATTAGTGTGGACAGATAGATGCATTTTTATGTAAAGTGCACACACGTGAGTGCCAGATTGCACCTAGATTTACTAGCCTGCAGGAAAACTGACAAGTGCCATACCCTCTACTGCCTAGTCAACTAAATGAAACAGTCTTCTTTGACGTGTGCTTCCAGAAGCTGCAACTGCCTGCAACTGGTCTACAAAGGGTTAACACAGCCACAACCGAAAATGACAGTCACTCTGTTTATAGCTGATTTTGTTATCTTGAGTAGTGGCTAAAATCGCTGATAACCAGTGAGAATCATATGGGGCATGAGAAGAGGTTCGAGAGCATCTGAAGAACCACAGACCAGGATTCCTGACCTAAATCCACAGCTTACAAAGGAGGGCAACTTGGGCAAGTCAATCATGCCCAAGTCTCACCTTCCTCTAAATGGGTTTAATAACAACCCCTAGACTTTAGGATGCCCAGCCAGACCTGGGCCTAGTAAATGCTCAACAGGAGGAAGCTGGTTTGCCTCTTCCTTCCCTTTGTGCCGGGCTTTGAGGGCCACAGGTCCGAGGCCTGCAGGCACAGTTATGAGCCAGACGGTCCAAGCCGCGCCCTCTAGTTGAGTCTCCGTTTTAAAGACTATTAACAGGGTCGGAAGACTGTTTTCTTCCACTTCAGAGGTTTGGCTTATTAGAAGCAGGGCCCTGAGGGGATTCCCAGTGCCATTAGGAAGTTCCAATACTGTCCTGGGTACAATGCAAAGAGACTTCTAGGGGTTAATTTTCCTTCAACTAAAGGCACTTAAGAGAACGTTGGGGCAGGGGTAAAGAAGACTACAACGAGAAAAACAATGAAAAGAAAGGGGAGGAAAGCAGTATGCCAGGCTGAATAGCTCTTACAAAAAAAAAAAAAAGCCGGATCCCCAGCGGCTTTGCCCGCTAATGCCAGGGGGCTTAGAGAGGAAGCGCGTCCACACCGCGGCTCCGAGTCCATCGGGGCGCGCGGGGGTTCCGGGACGGCCGGGTGTGCGCCGAGGGGTGCCCGGCACAGCCTTTAGATGCCCCCTCGGGTGATCCCTCGGGGCTGCTCGAGCGGCGCTAGTTGACCTGCTGTTTTCTTTATTTCCTTGCTAATAGCTTTTCTTCTCCACGCCATCTGGGACCCCAGGAGGAGCGTCCCGTTTCCTCCCTGCAGGGCACGTTCCAACTCTCTCCGCCTCGACCTGGCTTGTAGGACCCGTCCCAACCGTCCCAACCCGCGGAGCAGCTGCTACCGTGTAGGCCGGCCGTAGGACCCCCAGAGACGGGGTGCACAGGGCGCCCCCTGATGGCAGCAGCGAGTTTTCCTGGGAGCGCCCCTGGCCCCGCCCCTCGCCCCCGAGTCTGGGGCTCCCGCAGCGGGGGTGTGTGTGAAGTCCCCCAGGAGTTCCAGAAGATTTGAAGCACTATCCCTGGTTTTATTAGAAGGAAGCAGAGCTGTCAACATCCCATAAAGTGCAGAGACAGGCATTAAGGCGACTTCCGCCAGCGTTGGACTATTCCTGCGTTCTCTGATGGATGGAACGCGTTCTTCTTGAGCACTTAATGGGCGACAGGCTCTGACCAGCTCCGAATTGCTGAGCTATCACTGTTTCCTGGCCATGGGAGTGTGACTTGCCTGTGTCCTGCCCACAGTCCTCCAGGGTGGGTGCATCACACCCTGGGCTCAGAGCGAAATGGCTCAGGGAGGTCAGCAGTAGCTCCAGGCTTCCCCGGAGACCATTCCTCGGATTTTTCTCTCTGGGAATTCGCTTCCCTTACTCCCAGCAGGTTTGCATGGGGGTCACCGCGTCCTGAAGAGAGGATGGGGGGACTCAGTTGAACTAAATCCATCAGTACATCCCACCCCTGGCCACAGGGATTGGGTCAAGCAGCGTAGGCCAATCAGAGCCAGGTCCAGGGTCATGGCCGCGCCGTCGTCGGAGGAGAAAAGGTTCCTTTGACTCAAGGAGAGGTGATTAGGAAATATTGAGACTGGAGGCTGAGGGAAGTGGGGAGAAAGCCAGCCCTGGGTGACAGACTCAAGGCTTAATAATTTTATTTAAAGCTACACACTTTTTTAAGTGAAGGGAAACTTAATATCCTTATCATAAATGACAAAATGGTATTGTTTGACATAAATGAGTATATTGAAAGTAAAGCCATATTATTAAATTCTGGTCTGATCCTGTTTCTTGCTACAGCTGTTGAGCCTAAGGCTCCTTCTCTATTCCTTAAAATCAGATTCTAGCAAGTTATTAGGGAGATGTCAAATGAGCCTTTCTCCCGAAGTAATATGAAGAATTGAAAGACAATCAACTTAATAACATGCCCACCTTCCACTAGAATCACCTCACAGGCTGCCCTTGGTATGTTTCCCACATGTGAAGCAATGTTATCTGTACTCAGTAGAGGTGATAGAAACACATTAAACCTGGGAGGTTCTAGAAATATTGCTTTATGAAGGATCTATTCAAGATAAGAATTTTCCTATATAAGGCTCAGAGACGTTAAGTGACTTGTTCAAGGCCACAGAGCTAGTGCAGAAGCAGGAACAGAATCATGATCCTTAATGCTCTTTTCATTAAACTCTCTCCTCCTGGGAAAAAGAGAGACTCATTGGAATAACAATTGAGTGCCTGGCACAGTGCCTGATATTTAGGGGCATTGGATAAATATTTCAATATACAGTTACTGAGTTTTTTTATGTGCCTGGCACTATTCTAAGTCCTAGTGCACAAAACAGATAGGCCTTGCCTTGCTGGAACTTAGAGTTTATTGGGAAAGTGATATTAATCAAATACTATATAAATATTAAAAGTAATAAAAATATACACATTTGACAATATTGTATACAATCTTATTAGATAGATCTTTGTTTATAATCTAAACTTATTTTTTCATTCATTAAATCTTTAGTGATGTCTGCCAGATGCTAGACATAAATATAGCCCTACCATTAACTTTTTTAGGAAAGTGATTTAGCCCCTTTGTAATAGATTCCTCTTCTGTACATTATAAATCACCGACTAGCAGCCTATGCTAAACATTGGGCTTTATGGGGAAATTTTGTCCAAACCTCTAGCTTATATATTTTTGGTGCTCAAAAGTAAAATAAGTAATTCTGTAAAATGGGAATGTGCATTTGCACAAAGACCAATTACACTTGCATTTTAGGTGAATGAACCCATAATCCCACGATGCCCATATGGTGGATATGGAAAGCTAGACAAAAATGGGTAAGTAACCTTCCTAGGATCTCTCAGCTGGTTGGCTGTGCAGGGGGCTTGGGTGGTCTCACTGTCAAGGGCTCTGCTCTGTCCCCTGGCTGGGGCAGGGGTAGGTGGAGAGAATAAAGAGTGACAGGTAGGGAGATGTGCAGCCTAGGACAAGTCACTTCTCTTTGAGTTTAGATTCTTTCATTCAAGGACAAGACACTGAAGGACAGTTCATTCTTCTGAAGTGCAGTTGGCCAAAGGGGTCTGTGTGCAGGCTAAGAGCACACATTTCTTGAATGATGATGACTTCCCTGCGCTGCTGCTTGCTGGGCGAGGAATTAACCCTTCAGGACCTCTGCTTCTTCCTCTAACAATACTTGTCTCTACCCAAAAGAGTTGTCCCCAGGACTTGGTGAAGTCATCCATAGGAAGCAGGCAGCCCAGTGGCCAGCACGATGCAGTAAGTGCTCAGTGGACATTAGCTATTACTATTGTTTTTCTAAAACTCATTTTCTCTTGAATAAAAGTAGACTTTTGTGCATGGTACTTTGGAGGCTGGAAGCATGGGTCCTTCAAAACACCCACCTGACAGGTGCAGAAGGACACAGCAGACTGTACACTGCTGTTCTGTACTCTGCATAATTAAGCAACTGGTTGCTGTGTGGTGAAATCCTCTCAGGCTTTCCTTAGTTTTGGCCTTTTAATTCTGGATGATGATTGCATGGTGACTGTTGGGATGAACTGAGCTCTTTGAACCTGCTTTACTCTAGCTAAGGACTGCTGATGATTTTGTATAAATCTCTCCAGGAGCTGGTAGGGATTCAGCCCTTGGTTGGTTGCTCGGTCTTTCAACATAAGAACTGTTAATGGCTGCCTCGCCAGACCCAGCTCCCTGGGGAGCTGGACTGGGTTGTTCCCCATCCCTAGTTGGGCCAGTCTAGCAGTTCAAGAGTCCAGCCTGGCTTCCATTGTCCCAGTCTGTCAGTGTTCCCACTCAGGTGCACAGGGTAAAGGGTTGGCTCTGGAATACAGAACGAACTCCCTTGGCCTCCTGGGAAGAGGGCTGTGTGGATGGGGAGTGGGGGAGCTCTTGGTGAGAACATGCACCTTGTTGTGGGTGTAGTGTGGTTATAACTTTCAAATACGTAAACATTTAGTATATGGACTTCCATTTGTACTCTTGGTTCACACCCATACATTTAGAACCAGGCTGCCTACCACTGCCCCCTTATCCCCTGCACCCAATAAAATCTATTAGGCCTCTTGAACTGCCAGGGGGATACAATCTTAAGGTAGAAGAGACAAAGAGGTGGCATTTCCATTGTGTATCTAATGTGATCTCCACCATGGCCTCCCTCTGCCCCAGCTCCTGGATTTATCACCATGGTACCAACTGCCTAGACAGTTGACTGGATTAGCATATATATTTTACATGGAGACTGTATCATCTGAAACAATTGTGAGTCACCTGCTAGGTTGAGCCCCGCATTTCAATATGAATGTGTCCATGGGAGAGATGCTTTGTCATGCATGAATTTATTAGTGTATCAGTTATCTATTGCTGTGTAATAAATTACTCCAAAATTAGTGACTTAAAAAAACAACACTTATCGTCTCATCTCATTGTTTCTGTAAGTCAAGAATCTGGACACAGCTTAGGTCTCTCACAGGCTGCAATCAAAGTACTGGCTGGGGCTGTGGTCATCTTAAGGCTTGACTTCAGAAGGACCTGCTTCCCAAACTCTCTCGCATGGTGGTTAGGAGGATTCAGTTTCTTGTGGGCTACTGGTTGGAGTCTCAGTTCCTCCCTGACCATCAGCGGGAGGACATCCTTAGTTTCTTGCTGTGTGGGCCTCTCCATAGGGCAGCTCAAAACAGCTTGTCTTATCGGAGTATCGACTGAAAAAAATGCACAATCTAAAAGTCGTTTCATCTGGCGGACAAAATTGAGAACTTAAGCCCAGAAGACAGCCCCTCAGATAGCTTTGAGGAACTGCCCTGAAGAGGTAAGGGAGGAGCCAGAATATATATAGGAGTTTTGCAACAAAAGACAGTAGTCAGAACATCAGAAGTTTACTGTTAATTAAAGAAAACCAGACATCTCAAGTTAATGAATTTAGCACTTTTCTATGTATGGTAAGATGTCAGAGTCTGGGTTCATTGAATTCCTTTGATATGCACCTTAACTGTGTAGGGCCAGTATCCTGCTTTTATCCATCCTGAATCCCCTCAGGGTGCACTGTTGGGGGTGGCCACGGCGGGTGGGGGTGGGGGAGGCTGCTGGTTTGATGGCTGCAACATCCTTTGTTTACTGATATGGCAGGCAACATTCTTAGTCCACAAGAGGGAGAGAGAAGTATGAGCAAAATAGAAGTTGTAGTCTTTTGCAAGCTAGCTGGTCTTGGCAGTGACATGCCTTCACATTTACCGCATTCTATGCCTTAAAAGTAAGTCACTAGGTCCAGCCCATATCCAAGGGGAGAAGATTACATAAGAGTATGAATTCCAGAAAGCAGAGATCTCTGGAAACGAGATGAGGAAACAATATGCTGCCCGTCACAGTTAGTTCTCCTGTCCATTCACTCATTCACCCTAGAGCTTTCTAGGCACTGGGCATTGGCCTTCTTCATAACTAATAACACTAAACTAATTAATCTCAGTTACTCAGAACAAAATTTTGTGTTACATGAGGAATTTTTAAGGATTAGAAATTCAGATTAGTATTATTGCCACTTTCACAACTTATAAATTCCCACTCTCTCTGAGGCAAGTCACATTAATTCATTTTCATTTTCATGTATATAGAAAATTCTCTTCCTGATTGAAAACAAAAAATATTTCTGATTCACTCTGTGAAGCTAAGACGTTTATTAAAGGAATAAAAAACATAGCTATATACATGACAGGCGAAGAAGGAGAGAAATCTTTAAATAAATAAGGTGATGTAATTTTATTCACCTAACCAAATTACGGTTATTTCGTTAACTCTTCAAATTCTAAATCCTCATTCTATTTGCCAAAGTAAATTTGTTTAACATGAAGCCTTGACATCCTTTAAAATAATTATGCTTCTAAATGAAAGTTTAATTTTTAATCATTTGCTTTGCTAAAATAGAAGCAAATGAGAGGATAATATGACAATTTAAAGGATTTGCAATAGATCCCTCGGAGCTGGAAGAGACATGAATTTTTCCTGAGTGCTGCTGATTAGCAGAGGAATTTTAAATAATAGAACTACTTCCTCACAATGTTTGCTTCTGTGATGGAAGTAAAACCAGAGGGAATTAGAAGCCAGCAGAGGTGAGGGAGGTCCATGCTCCCTGATGGATCTCTGACGTTAATGGGCATTGCCTTCTTCTCTTCACTATGGCAGGTCCTCCCCTCCAGTGGACCACCACATTCAAGATTCAGGGCTCCGCAGTGCAAGTCCCATTATGAAAAAGAGCCAATCCCCAGCAAAACAGAACGAAAACCAATTTCATCTTAGGAGGAAGGAGGTAGGTGAGACTGTGTATTTGCAAATAATGAAGTCTATACAATAGGTGCGGCAGGTTAGTTTGTTTTAACTTTTGGCTAAAAGGCATGATTTGGGGTTTGTTTGCTTTTTTTTTTTTTTTGCTGTATGCGGGCCTCTCACTGTTGTGGCCTCTCCCGTTGCGGAGCACAGGCTCCGGACGCGCAGGCTCAGCGGCCATGGCTCAGGGGCCCAGCCATTCCGTGGCATGTGGGATCCTCCCGGACTGGGGCACGATCCGTGTCCCCTGCATCAGCAGGGGAACTCTCAACCACTGCGCCACCAGGGAAGCCCGGTTTGTTTGCTTTTTAAATCACTGGCCGGCAGTTGAATAGAAGGCCTGCCCAGTTCAGGTTAGGAATGCAAATTCATTTAAGAGGTGTTTTTAACCAGAATTCCTAACGGATAAGTGAAAAACAAACCATCTCTTAATTAATAACTCTCTAGATGATAGGTCTTTTGTAACACAGTTTTGTAAAGAAACAAGTTTTTTTCTCTCTCTCCAAGAATTGTAAACTGTACTGATTCTCTTTACCTCCTCACATTCCTCACTGCTTCTCATGGCAGAGGACACAATTTTCAATACCACATGTGCTTTTTTTTTTTCCTTGAAATAAAATGAAAAAGGGATAGAAGGGAAATGTACTTGTATTTCCGTGTTGTGGGGCTGCTTCAAGGCATTGAGCTCAGAGGTGAGGGCTCATTTTGCAATGGCCCTGACTTGTAATCTATATTTTGTTTGTTTGATTAACTGTCTCTGGTCCTTTTAAAACCAGTGAGAGTACAGTGACATTCACGGTAGTCAGAGTCGTTAAGAGTTCATATATGACTTTTTTTTAAAGCTATCATTATTTATTGCACAAACAATCTTATAACTGTTCATATATATCAAAATGAAAGAAAAAGCAAACCTATTCAAAATTTTTTTTCATTTTCCAAGTTACCCCTCAAATCCTGGTTATGCCCAGAAGCATTTTTCACAGAGTTATAATAGTAGGATACGGGCTTCCCTGGTGGCGCAGTGGTTGAGAATCTGTCTGCTAATGCAGGGGACACGGGTTCGAGCCCTGGTCTGGGAGGATCCCTCATGCCGCGGAGCAACTGGGCCCGTGAGCTACAACTACTGAGCCTGCGCATCTGGAGCCTGTGCTCCGCAACAAGAGAGGCGGCGATAGTGAGAGGTCCGCGCATCGCGATGAAGAGTGGCCCCCATTTGCCACAACTAGAGAAAGCCCTCACACAGAAATGAAGACCCAACACAGCAAAAATAAATAAATAAATTAATAAACTCCTACCCCCAACATCTAAAAAAATAAATAAATAAATATTGAGGTGGGAACCAATTTGGCATATTTGAGAAAAAAAATAGTAGGATAGATAAGGCTTTGTATTTTACTTTTAAACTTGAGGTGTCATATACATTTTATACACATTTTATTTTACTCTTCACAATTAAAATGCTAATATCTGCATAATATTCCTTGAATATTGTGAGACCACAATTCACCTAATCATTTTTCAATTCTGAACATTTAGATAAAATATACTATAGTTTATAGATATTGCTACAAAGTATATTTTTATTGCATAATTAAAAAAATTCTTTCGGATTATTTCCTTGGTATAAAGTCCCCGAAGTGAGATCAAAGGGTATGAATATTTTTATCCTTTATAGTATAATCCAAATTTGTGTTCTTGATGAATTGTACTCATTTACACTGCAATTTTTGACCATATATCAGTTTTACCAATTAGCACCGGGAATTCTCATTCAAATCTTTTCCTTCTTGAATGGGTGGAAAGTGGGTGCATTTTGATATCATTATATCATTCTTTGTCAATAGATACATGGAAGTCTTTGCTCTCTGGGGAAAGAAGCAACCCAAGGAAACATTATTTAGACAGCATAATTTAATTTTTCATGTTCCCTCACTTTCTCTTTTCCAGTTTTAGCTGGGGTGTTAGAAATAGAGGAGCCCACAGCTGGGACTGAAGTGGGTTTCAGTGTTGCTGCTCCCCAATTACTTGGTGCCTGTAATTCCTGTGTCTCTGCTTGTGCTCTTCATGTAGCCTGGAATGTTCTTTCCTTCTGTCCCCACTTTAATGACAGTGGTAAGAAGAATTCTTAAAATGGCTCCCAAGATTCCACTGCTCTAATCCCTGGAACCCACTGATATGGTGAGATTTCACTCCCATAGCTGTGCTTTGTTACCTGGCACCACTGACTTTGGTAGGCTATTAGGTTGGGCCTGATCTAATTACATGAGCTTTTTGAAAAGCAGAGAGTTTTCTCTTCTGTAGCAGAAGGAGAAGTCATAGATTTGCAGCACAAGGGGAGTTGGACACACCATTCCTGGCCTGAAGCTGGAGGAGACCACGTGCCAAGGAATGTGGACAGCCTGTAGCTGCCAAGCATAGTCCCCAGCTGAGAGCCAGCAAGGAAATGGGGACTTCAGACCTACAATGGCCAGGAACTACATCTGGTCAACAACCGGAATGAGTGTGGAAGTGGATTCTTCCCTAGAGCTTCCAGATCATAGCCCAGCTGACCAACACTTGGATTTTGGCCTTGTGAGATCCTAAGCAGAGAACCCAGTTTAGCCCACCTGGACTTCTGACCTACAGAACTGTGGGCTAAATGAGGGTGTTGTTTTACGCTGATAAATTAGTGGTGATTGTTATAGCAACAATAGAAAACTAGTACAGGGACATAGAAACAGTGCTGTCAGACAGACTAGAAATTACTTTTAACCAACTTGCTGGGCTTGTTGCTTAAAAGATTCCAATTTGTAAGAATTTCTGAATAAAACCTACGACAGCCTGAACTTGAAAGTACTCCTGTCCTCTTCTGCTGGTTGAGTCATTTGCTCTCAAACCTGCTGATGGCTAGTTGTGTTGGCTACTATAATTACATACTTATATATGTTTAAAAACATTATGTCAACTGGAGATGTAAGACAGTGAACATGAAGAGGGTCCACCTTTCTATGAATATAGCATTGAATGCTTTGGAATGATAAATATAGTTACTAGGTCCTTCCCTGGCAGTCCAGTGGTTAAGATTCTGCACTCCCACTGCAGGGGGGTGCAGGTTCGATCCCTGGTCGGGGAACTAGGATGCCACATGGCTTGACCAAAAGAAAATAAATAAAGTTAGATAAACAGTAGTCACTAACAAATGCTATGGAATTAGGTGGATGAAGCAACTAGAAACCCAGAAAAGAACTGTAAATGTCTAGAAGGTTTTTTCAATGAGCTTGCTCTGCAAGTATCTCTAAATTATTCCTCCATGGTAAAGAGTTTGGAATTAGAAATTGTACGTAATGCATTAGGAGGACAACTTACATAAGAATGCTGACATGGCACTGCCCTCGCAGGGTCACACCCTTGGCACTGCATCAGGGAGTGGTGAATGAAGGCACATGACTGTTTTAAGTTAAAATAAGACATTTCAGGCATTGATCTTTATTTATATTTGATGATTCCTCTCGTTAATTGATATTTTTAAACTGACCAACTATCTAGTACTTCTGATTATGTCAGATAAGAGAAACTGTGTAATATTACAACACATACACACGTGCACACACACGCACACATGGCAGGTAAAGCAAGTTACAAATCAAATCATGATGTATGATCACAGTTTTGTGAAAAACACATATTCCTAGGGGGAAAAATGGGGATACCAATGATAGTTATATTTGAGTGGTAGAATTATGGGGATTCTGCTTATGTGTATTTTCTATAATAAAAATATATTACTTATGAAATAAGGCAATAAAATAAAAATAATAAATAATAACTTGTAGCTAAACTTCAGAGTCAAGATCCAAAATATCCCCTCCCTGAAGTTTTTCTGGATTCATATGAAGCTTCATAAATCACTTATTTCTTTATGCTCCCATAGATCCTGACTTGTATATCTGGTTTCCCACTTAATTAGTTCTGATATTTAGCATGGTCAATTGTGCCTTTCCCTCTCCTTTGAGAGCATGGACCATGACTTATGAATACCCATATTCCATAACACTAAGCACAGTTCCCACCACTGGGGAGGTACTCATTAAATGAGTGAATGAATGAATTGTGTGCTGGTGTAGTCACAAATATATCAGAAACAAACAAACAAACAAAAAGGCTCTCTCTCTTAGTGTTCTTTGGCAAGCAGTTTTAAAATCATACTCTGGCCTACATGATCCAGATCATCTGTTTTAGCATCTTATATCATCTGAAAGCAAAGGCCATATACCCAGGCCTCGAGCAGAAACTTTCAGGGCAAAATGAGAACAGTTTTACGAAAAACCCGGCACTGGGTGTTTAGGCAGCACACAGATGCTAGCCGGGCTCTGGAAGAATCCACCTATATAGGATGTTCCCTTGACTTTCACCTCCTGTCCAGCATCTAGACTACCCATGAGAAAGGCCTCTGTGTGTGTAGGGGAACACTTGTCAAGCGTTCTTGAGTTTGCATCTCCTGCAAGCAGAACGACCTCTGTCCTGATTTTGTTAGTGTGATTACTGAAAATGGAGTGGTCTATTAAAAAGTAATGGTCGCCACCACCTGACGGATCTGCTTCTTGCAACATTAGCGTCATGGTGATGTATTGGCACAATCTCCAAAGTGGAAAGGCATGTTTCCACAAATATGTTGTGTAAACATAAATTCACTTGCAAACGTTACTCATTTTCCTTTTATTTTTTATCCTTTAATATTTGCCATTCACCTTTCAGCACACATGTGGCCCTCACTGGAAGGCTCTGATGAGTGACTCTGGGAAAGAGCCAGAGGAACTTTGGTGTTGTCTTATGCATGTTTAGAGTTTTCCCTCTGCTGTTGAGCTGCTTGCAGGAGGGGAAGAGAAAAAAGAAAAAACCTACAAGGCAGGATTGAGCAAACCTCATTGGGCTAGGAAAGCTCTGAGGGGGATCTCTTTTTACTAGAAAGGTAAGTCTGTGTAGTGATTTGAAAACTTCCTGCCATTGGGGAATTGGGGTAGGGGAGGTAGGAGAGATGAATAGGTAGAACACAGAATTTTTAGAGCAGTGAAAATACTCTGTATGACAGTATAATGATGGATATATATCACTATGCTTTTGTTCAAACGCATAGAATATACACACCAAGAGTGAACCCTAAGGTAAACTATGGACTTTGGGTGATTATGATGTTTCAATGTAAACATCATTCTTGGTTTAAAAAAAAAAAAGGATCATTCTAGCGAGTGATGTTGATAATGGAGGAGACTATGCATGTGTGGGTACAGGGGTTACAAGGGAAATCTCTGTACCTTCCTCTCAATTTTGTAGTAAAACTAAAACTGTTCTTAAAAGCAAAGTCTTTATAAAAAAAGAAAAACCCCACAAAAACAAACAAGCCCTCTGCCTTCATTTAATCTTTCACTGAAAAATTGAATGACTGTTTCTTTTGTAACCTCCCAACATCTAGAAGAACCAAATCAAGAAATGAATGATTTCTCCCACTAAGGCGGGACTCAGAAGCCTAGATAGCTAGCTGGACTGTGATGTGTTTCCAGGGATTGGGACCAAAACACTCTTTCCCTTAAGGCCATTCCATTAAGGACTTTATAAAATGCATTTAGCTGGAGATGGGGTTTGTCTTCCTGGGAGAGGAGATTAGGAAGCTTGCCCAATAGGCCAACAAGCCTGGTGGACCCAGAGTCCTAAGAGAATGGGATGCCATTGGGAGAAGGGCCAAGGCTGGTTAGTTCAGAAGTATCAGGGACCTGGGCATTCGAATGGAAAGAGGGAACACACACCAGTGAGGACCCCTTCTCTATGTTTGTTG
This sequence comes from Mesoplodon densirostris, assembly GCF_025265405.1. Lineage (NCBI taxonomy): Eukaryota > Metazoa > Chordata > Mammalia > Artiodactyla > Ziphiidae > Mesoplodon > Mesoplodon densirostris. The sequence goes on from NC_082670.1 coordinate 75,193,741, forward strand.
AGCCCTGTTTTCATTCAGTCCTGGGTCTATGGATGCCCATTCGTTGGTTTTGCCTCCCCGGGATCCATTCCATCTTCTGCTGATAGCTGCTCTCTGATTTTCCTTGTGGGAAGCTCTATTCACCACTCTCAGATTTAGGTTTGGATGAAGTTGACTTCGCCTCTGACCTCAGGTCTGCTTGTGACCCAGACATGGCAAAGAAAGCAGTACACTCTTCCAGGACAGTATAGAGATGGCTGCATGACCCAGTCAGCAGATGTTGAATTACTATATTTTGGATGAATTAAGAATTCTTCCTTCTATACGTGGAGGACTTTCTTGGTTGAATCGTGTAAAAATCTCCCTAGCAACAACATTTCTTTCATTATGCTTAATATTTGTCTCTTTTGTTGTTTATCTCAATATTAGAGAATTTGTAATGCAGTTGAATTAACACACAATACTGTAGCAGCCTGAGGGGTTAAAGATAGTTAAACAGCTCGGAGAAGAATTCATCGTCTAGCTTAATATTTAGAGAAATATGAAGACAGGGTACTTTTGGTGGTTGAGCATTCTAAGATAAATGAACCTTATAAGAAATGAGACTTGTAGACTGGTGTCCAATGGATTGCTTCAACCAAATCTGGTTAGCTGTAAACATCATTAGCTTAAAATGTTTTCTCTTACCCCTGTTGTCTGTGATAACATGGGCCTCCTAAAAGGGAAAGTGCTGTTCTTTTACATTTTATCTCCTTCTGGGGGTGTTAAAGCTAGCTGAATTCAGGCTTCCTGCAAGCTACATTAAGCTTGTGTTCCTCCAGGCCAGAAGGGAAATTGTAATGTCTCTTCTGGCTTTAGAGGTTCCAATGGTAAGGCAGCTTTCTTCCTAAAATCAGAGTTTAATTTAAAAAAAAAAATCTAGATCAATCGATTTGTATGCTAGTTTTAAGGCATTTTTTTTCTAATATTCCCTCTCCCACTTCCCTCTTCAAAGAGCGCATTATGTTCATGATGTCCAAGATCAAGATCTGCAAAATTTAGACGTTAAAATATGAATCTGATGTTGTGTTTAGAGATGACAATTTTTGCAGCCAGTTCTTTGGTGGCTTTCTCAAATCTTTCTTTAAATTGCCAGAAAACACTTTTATGGAATAGCTGACCAAGTTTCTTTAAGCAATAACATTATTTTAATGAAGAAAAAAGTGGTGGTGATGATGGAAACTGTTCTGGATTTAAAGACTAGATTTTAGAAAAGAAATGGTTGGTTGGACCTTATGTGGATCCCAGTTCAAACAAATCTCTGCAAAAATACATTTTGGGGATCAATAAGTGAAATTTGAATATGGTCTAAATATTTGGGACTTCCCTGGTGGCGCAGTAGTTAAGAATCCACCTGCCAATGCAGGAGACACAGGTTCGAGCCCTGGTCCGGGAGGATCCCACATGCCGCAGAGCAACTAAGCCTGTGCACCACAACTACTGAGCCTGAACTCTAGAGCCCACGAATCACAACTACTGAGCCTGCATGCCACAACTCCTGAAGGCCGCGTGTCTAAAGCCTATGCTCCACAGTAGCAGAAACCACTGCAATGAGAGGCCTGCGCACTGAAGTGAAGAGTAGCCCCTGCTCGCCGCAGCTAGAGAAAGCCCGCACACAGCAGTGAGGACCCAGCGCAGCTAACAACAAATAAATAAATAAATAAGTTTAAAAAATAAATAAATATTAGATGATATAAGAAATTATAGTTAATTTTGTTAGATGTGAAAATGGTTTTGTGGTTATGTAGGATGTCTTTATTTTTTAGAAATGCTTGCTGAAGTATTTAGGGATGAAATGTCACAATGTCTAATTTATTTTTAAAAAGATGAAGCAAATATGACAAAGATATTTGTTCAATCTAGGTTATGGTTATACAAGGCTCACTAAATAATTCTCTATTTTTTATGCATGTTTGACATATAATACAAAGGCTTTTTTAAAGGACAAATAACATGTCAGCAGATTCCTTTCCTACATCTATTTTAAGAAACCAATATGGGCACCATCTCTGATGAAAACTGTAGAAGAAAACTCCAAATATAAGTTAGGTAGATTTAAATGAACTTTAAAAAGTATTCTCTGCTGTTGGAATATAAAATTATGCAGCATTTATAAGTAAAAGTTCATGAAGCTCTCTTAATTCATCTATATTCTGTGGGTAGGTGGGGATAAAAGAATAATAAAAGCACTGCCTGTTGAAGGAAAAAAATTTCAACTCATAAATTGAGCTCCATGAAAATTATTTAAAGTACTTGCAAGTATAATAGGTTCACCAGAAATAGTTCTCATTTGCAAGATAACATTTCCTATAAATGAACAGAAAGTAATATATGGTCATTGTAAAAACACAGATAATCCACAAGAAGAAAAAAGTCTCCAATAGTTTCACTGCCTGTTATCAATATTTTGACATATGTCTATCTAGTACATTTTCCAAGCATAGGTATGTATCTATCTTCCATCCTTCCCTCTCATCCTTCCTCCTCTCTTGCTGATCTCTTTCTCACTCCTTCCCTCTCCTTTTCCAAACTACCATTAGACATGGAAGTAAAACCAGAAACAGGAAAAGTGGCTACACCCAAGTGTGGAATCTACTTGTGATGAAAGCACTTCACTCCTAGAATAAAGCCATCTTTACTTTGGCAACTTACAGTATTTTTAAAATAAGTTTTTAAGAATTCTTGTATATAAGGGTGATTAGCCCTTTATCCGAGAGATGAGTTGCAAATACTTCCCTCTGCCAGTTGTCATTTTTAAGTGTTTCATAACTTTATTATTGCAATTGATCATATTTATGAAGATTTCATAAAGTTACAAATTGTTGTAATACAAAAAGGCAGTTATTACAATGCACAGTAGTCCATCAGCATCTCTTGATAACAGCAGTATAATTGCTGGGCAACAATATTGCACAGAGAAATCTAATAACTATAAGGTTTTTTAAAAATTGAGGCATAATTTATAAACAATAAAATGCAGAGATCTTAAGTGCTCAGTTTTATGGGTTTTGGCGATGGTATTAACCTGTGCAAACACCACCCAAAACAAAATGTGGATCATTTGCTTCACCCCAGAAAGTGTCTTTGTGCCCTTTCTAGACAGTTACCCAGTGCCTCCCAGCTGGGCAAGCATTTTCTTTTCTTTTTTTTAACATCTTTATTGGAGTATAATTGCTTTACAACGGTGTGTTAGTTTCTGCTTTATAACAAAGTGAATCAGCTATACATATACATATATCCCCATATCTCCTTCCTCTTGTGTCTCCCTCCCACCCTCCCTATCCCACCCCTCTAGGTGGTCACAAAGCACCGAGCTGATCTCCCTGTGCTATGCGGCTGCTTCCCACTAGCTATCGGTGTTACATTTGGTAGTGTATGTCCATGACACTCTCTCACTTTGTCCCAGCTTACCCTTCCCCCTCCCTGTGTCCTCAAGTCCATTCTCTACGTCTGCGTTTTTATTCCTGTCCTGCCCCTAGGTTCTTCAGAACCATTTTTTTAAAGATTACATATATATGTGTTAGCATACGGTATTTGTTTTTCTCTTTCTGACTTACTTCACTCTGTATGACAGACTCTAGGTCCATCCACCTCACTACAAATAACTCAATTTCATTTCTTTTTATGGCTGAGTAATATTCCATTGTATATATGTGCCACACCTTCTTTATCCATTCATCTGTCGATGGACATTTAGGTTGTTTCCATGTCCTGGCTATTGTAATTAGAGCTGCAATGAACATTGTGGTACATGACTCTTTCTGAATTATGGTTTTTTCAGGGTATATGCCCAGGAGTGGGATTGCTGGGTCGTATGGTAGCTCTATTTTTAATTTTTTAAGGAACCTCCATACTGTTCTCCCTAGTGGCTGTATCAATTTACATTCCCACCAACAGTGCAAGAGGGTTCCCTTTTCTCCACATCCTCTCCAGCATTTATTGCTTGTAGATTTTTTGATGATGGCCATTCTGACTGGTGTGAGGTGATACCTCATTGTAGTTTTGATTTGCATTTCTCTAATGATTAGTGATGTTGAGCATCCTTTCATGTGTTTGTTGGCAATCTGTATATCTTCTTTGGAGAAATGCCTCTTTAGGTCTTCTGGGCAAGCATTTTCTGATTTGTCATGGTAGATTAGTTTTTGTTTGTTTTTTCCATATTTTATTTTGGAATTATTATAGTATACACTTTCTTTGTATACTATACAAACATAATGCTTTTGAGGTTCATTCATGTTGTTTGTTGCATGTATTAGTAATTCATTCTTAGTGCTGAGTAGCATTCCATTATATGAATAATCTATTTGTTTACTCACTGACCTGTTAATGGACACTTGGGTTGCTTTCAGTTTGGGGCTAGGAGCATTTGTGTATAATTTGTAGCCATGTGTTTTCATTTTTCTTGAGTAAATACCTAGGAATTTCTGGGTAACAGGGAAGGTCTATGTGTATAAAAAAAGGCCAAGTTTCCCAAAATGATTGTATTCTTTTATATTCCTTCCTATCAGTAATATATGAGAGTTCCAGTTGTTCCACAGCCTCATCAACACTTAGTATTATCTTGCCTTTAAATTTTAACAATTCTAGTGGGTGTGTAGTGGTATCTCATTGTGGATTTAAATTTGCATTACCCTTTTGATAATGATAATGAACATCATTTCAGGTGTTTTTTTTTTTTTTTTTTGCCATCCACAAATCTTCATTTGTGAAGTGTCTGTTCAAATCTTTTGCCCATTTATAAATTGTGTATCTTCTTAATATTGAGTTGTAGAAATTCCTTATATATTCTAGATATGTCTTCTCTTCAATTGTTTCTTTGCATTTTTTTAAGGTTTCTTTCAAAGAGCATGTGTTTGTAATTTTGATGAAGTCCAAGCTATCATTTTCTTCTTTTTTGGTTTAGTGTTTATTGTGAGCATAAAGTAATCTTTGACTACACCAGGGTAATAAATGTTTTTCTCTTATATTTTCTTCTAGAAGTTTTATAGTTTTAGCTTTTAGGCTCATATCTATAATCCATTTGAGTTAATTTTTGTGTACAGTGGATGCAAGGGTTGAGGTTCATGTTTTTCCATATGGATTCCAATTATACAAAACACTATTCTTTCCCCCATTGAATTAACTTGGAACCTTTGTTGAAAATCGATTGACCTTATAAGTATGGGTCTGTGTCTGGGCTCACTATTCATTCTATTTATCTTTATGTCTATACCTACATCGATACAATATTGTCTTAATACTGTACCTTTATAAGTTTCAAAGTTGGTTTGTGTAAGTCTTCCAACTTTGTTTTTCTTTTTCAAGATCATTTTGTCTATTCTAGGTGCTTTTTATTTGCATTTTTAGAATCAGTGTTTCAACTTTTATAAAAATGTTTTCTGGGATTTTTATTGTGTCTATGATGAATTAAGAGATCAGTTTTGGGAAAATGGACATCTTAATAATATTAATGGTTTAACTCTATTAAGCCTTCTTTAATTTCTCACAAGAATGTTTTGTTGTTTTTGATATAAAAATTGTACATATCTTTTCTTAGACTTGTTCCTATGTGCCTGTGTTATTTTTTAAATTTCATTTTAATTGTTTGTTACTGATATATATAAATGCAGTTGATTTTTATATATTGACTTTGTGACCTTGCTACGTTTACTTATTAGTTTTAGTAGTTTTAATTTTTTGGTATGTTTTAAAAAATAGATTCTATGGAGTCTTTTACATATACAACCATGTCATATGAAAATTTTACTTCTTCCTTTCCAATATTTTTCTTTCCTTATTGCATTGTTAAAAATTACAGTACGGGGGCTTCCCTGGTGGCGCAGTGGTTGAGAGTCCACCTGCCGATGCAGGGGACAGGGTTTCGTGCCCTGGTCCGGGAGGATCCCACATGTCGCGGAGTGGCTGGGCCCGTGGGCCATGGCCGCTGAGCCTGCGCGTCTGGAGCCTGTGTTCTGCAATGGGAGAGGCCGCAACAGTGAGAGGCCCGTGTACCGCAAAAAAAAAAAAAAAAAAGAAAAAAAAATTACAGTACGATATTAAATAGAAGTGGTAAAAGTAGACCTCTTGCCATATTTCAATTATCGGTGGAAAATGTAGCCCCCGCTACCTTTACAGGGGTAAAGAGTAACCCCCGCTCACTGAAACTAGAGAAAGCCCGCATGCAGCAACGAAGACCCAATGCAGCCAAAAATAAATAAATAAAATAAATAAATTATAAATAAATAAATAAATGAGCTGAGATCTAGAGTCCTCTTTTACCAACAGGAAATTAATGCTCAGTGCTTACTGCCAACTCTAGTCCATGCTGAGAGAGACAGAGACAGAGACAGAGAGAGACAGAGAACTATTGACAACGAGCACTTAAAACAGTGGCTAATCTCATCCACACTTACATCTGCCTTTGGAATGTATGTGTTTAAATATATCATGTACTAACCTAAATGATTTTTACGTATCTTATTTAAAAGTTGTTTATTTCCAAAATGTAGCCTTATTGAATAGTGTGAAGGGTTACTGACTGGCACTGGAGAAGCTGACCTGCAATAAGATGTTGAGGGTGGATCTTCCAAAAACTGGCTTCAAATAGAGGGTTTACCATTTATATTTGAAACCTGATTATTTCATGCAAAATTTTGAATATTATATTTATATTTTTTATAAAAGTAATACAACAGAAAATCTACTTTTTGATTATTGACATTCCTGGAGGTTACATACATTTTGTCCCCCAGACATGGTCATGAAAACAAATGTTTTAATGTGTGATAGGTATTTGCACAACTGCAATTCAACATTTCAAAAAACAGTTGTCATCAGTGAAAACAACTCAATGAGGGGAAAGCCACAAGTGCATGCACTATAAGGAGGTCAGGGGCCACTATCCAGGCTACATTGCCATCTGGTCCTGCTGACGTGGTCATTTTCTCAACTCAGAAAACATGTATCGGTTTTGACATACTCCACTTAACTGTCTGTACTCTCCACACTCATACTTTTACTCTCCATGCTTTTTGTAAGGATTCAAACAATGCCAAAATGCTGAAAGTAAAAAGTGAAATGTTTCACTTCAACTTCCCAACAATTTCTTCTAGAGTTACCAAGCATTGATAGTTTAGCATGTGACTCTCTGGTTTGTTCCATGCTTACACACTCAGAAGATGTATAGTATGATACGGCCATACCTATACTTACACCTATACCTATACCTACATTTAAAAGAAAACAGAAATGGGTTTATACTGCACATATTGTTCTACAATCTGTTGTTTTTTTCCAGTTAACACTTTCACTTGGCACGTGGGCATGTCAGTACACAGAAGTCATCTTATCCTTTTTTAATGGCTTTATGAAATTCCATTATGTGATAAACTGTGATTAATTTAACCAGTTCTCTTTGGTGGACAGTTAGAAATCTTGTTTTTAAGATTTTCCCGAAGAAATGAATTCAATTCTGGAAAGACATTTTCTTACATCTCTAACCTCCAGAAGGCAGTCTGCCCTATATGAAAACAGGCAACTTTAGATTCAAATAATTAGAAGGTGTGCTATGCGTGAACACTTTCTTCTCTTTCTCCATTTGGCTTGATGTTTTGAATGTAAAACAAAACCAGAATAGTAGGCTCGGCATATGTTGCAACTGTTCATTTAAGGGCTTCTCGTTTCACACGAGCATTCTTCTCTTGCCTGGAGAGTGGTTGCTGAGAAGATGTGTCACCGTGTGTGTGAGGCCACTGTTCTCCAAGGACCAAGGTAGAATTGGTTTAAAGGAATCTCCTCAATTGAATGCCAGACCTGCCTTGCCCTAGGACTGATTGCTTTTTGAAGACCAGATAACTGCGATGTTATGATTACTCACAGGCACACATACGCACAGTCACAGACATGCACAAAACATCATGTCTATATACTCACATATACAATCACATACGCGTGCAGGCACTCACACAGTCACATACACAGACTCGCACACCCGCCCACACACACTCATACAGTCATATCACGATATTCTGCACACATATACATACACGTGTGTGGATACGTGTATAATATACATATGTGTATATATATGGTCATAATGTATAATATATATGTATATATGTGCAGAACGTCTCAATATGAGTGTATAATTATATATATATTTACAATATATATAATGTATACTCACATAGACACACAGAGAATCACGTATTCGATAAAAAGTTGTGGGGTAACACAACATTGTAAATCAACTATACTTTAATTAAAAAATCACTGAATCTGGTGGGAAGCAGCTGCATAGCATAGGGAGATCAGCTTGGTGCTTTGTGACCACCTAGAGGGGTGGGATAGGGAGGGTGGGAGGGAGGGAGACGCAAGAGGGAGGAGATATGGGGATGTATGTATATGTATAGCTGATTCACTTTGTTATACAGCAGAACTAACATGCCATTATAAAGCAATTATACTCCAATAAAGATGTAAAAAAAAGTGAAAAAAATCACTGAATCATTTAAATCATTTAAATACACATTTACCCTGCTTTCCATGAAAAAAAGTTGTGGGGGTTCCCAGTGTGGGTTTGGAGGTGGACAGAGGAGGGCTGGGAGAGCACACAGCCTGGCACACTCAGTCCCCACCCCTGAGTAGTAGGGGGCCAGCTGCCTCTAACATGTGTGTGCCAGCACATCTCTAGGCTTGGATGAGCTGCTCCATGGCCAGCTTGTCCTTCAGGTTCTTTCTTCTGGGATAAGCCTGTGCCACTCACCAAGGACAACCTTCTCAGAGTTGGGGACAGCTCTTAGATAGAGGGGACACATCTAGCACAAAGTACCTACATGCCCACCCATAGCCTTTTCCTGTGTTGGGAATTCAAGAGCTCTTTTCAGTCCAGTGGAAGATTCAGAAATGTTTGAAAGGGTCATCTAGTTTGGTGCAATTCAGCTAAAGCTGCCTTAATGCCTACTCCATGCAAGGAGGTTGGGCACAGTGAACCTGACACTGTCTTCAGGGCTATCTTTTCCAAGGGCTGCATTTCAGACATCTCCAAAGACCAGAATATATCTTCTAAGAGTGGAACACTTCTGGCTCACAGTGGTCTCCTTGGCACAAGTTTGCACCCTGAACACCACTGCGGGCCTGGAAATAATGTCACCATTGTACAATAAATAGAATTCTGAAGATGACAAGTAAATTTCTTTCCTCTGATAGCTTAAAAAACAGCATTCAGGGCTTCCCTGGTAGCGCAGTGGTTAAGAATCTGCTTGCCAATGCAGGGGATGTGGGTTCGAGGCCTGGTCCGGGAAGATACCACATGCTGAGGAGCAACTAAGCCCGTGCGCCACAACCACTGAGCCTACGCTCTAGAGCCCAAGTGCCTAGAGTCCGTGCTCCTCAACAAGAGAAGCCACCGCAATGAGAAGCCCACGTACCGCAACGAAGAGTAGCCCCTGCTCACCGCAACTAGAGAAAGTCCACGTGCAGCAACAAAGACCCAACGTAGCCAAAAAAAAAAAAAACCCCAGCATTCAGTGAGCCATTCTCATCGTGTTTTTAAACTTTTGAGAAGTCTTCCTTGTCTCTCTTTTCTTCTTCCAACCAGCATCTTCCCACAGAGATGTGACTGAGCATTTCTCCCCAGAAGAACAGTTTCCCTGATTCTCTCCTTCTTCGCAAATCTAGTGCTTTTTAAAAGGCTCTGTCTTGTGTGAGATGGATGCTAGAGCCTGAGGAAGACGGAAACAGGCAGGAACTTGGGAGAAAGGAATTTCAAGCTGACACCTGTTCTAGCCATTTAGTTGATGTTTATAGAGCCCCAGCTAATATCAAAGGCCTTGCTGAAGTCATTATAGTCTCAGTGATGAAGATGGGCACATCCCATCCAATGGGGGAGACATGGTATAAACAAGTAAATCACTCTATCAGTAGTGATAACTGCTAGGAAGAAAACTGAAGCAAGGTAAGAGCACAGAGGTGTATGAGTGTGTGAGTATGGGGGTATGTGTGTGGATGGGTGTGTGTGTATGTGTGTATGTGTTTCTCCTTTATTGGGGTTTGGGGATGGGTCAGGGAAGTTCTCCCCATGAAGGAAACATTTGAGCAGGGACCTGAATACAGTGAGAAACAGTCATCCAGGCAGAGGGCACAGCATATGCAAAGGCCCAAATGTGGGAAGGAGCTCAGCGTTTGCTGGGAACTCCAAGGAGACTGGCTGGAGCACAGTGAGCAAAGGGGAGAGAGATGGAAGTGAGGCTGCGGCGGGGCGGGGGGCGGGAGTCAAGGGCCTTGGGTGCCTTGGTTAGGAGCCTGTATTTTAATTGGAAACAGAAACCCACTGGAGGATTTTGAGCAGGGGAATGACTATGGTCTGATTTTTGTCTTTGAAAAGATGGCTCTAGTTACCATAGGAAGAAAAAGGAATGTATTTGAGAGGGGCGAGGGGAAGGGATGTCTTTATGGAGGATGGCGTAGAGCAGTGTGGGCTGGGCAGTGTGGCGGGGATGCAGAGGTGGGTTCTGTGCGTGTGTGTGTATGTGTGTGCATGGTGATGGTGACGCAGGAAGCTTTGGCCCTCCAAGGCAAAGTGAGCCAGGGCAATAGCCCAGGTGTGGAAATCTTGCTGTATTTGCAGAATGGAAGCAGTAATGAACATTTGTTGAATTATTAGCTGCATCGTCCCATTGCACCCTCTTTATGTCTGTGTGATATCTGCTCTCTGGTGCTGTTGTTATCCATCTTTTGTGGTTGAAAAAATGTGGCTCAGAAAGGTTGGGTAACTTGCCCAGTTCTCACGGCTGATGTGAGGGTGAGCCATGACTTGAATGTAGGTTTGTTTGAACCCAAAGTCCATAATGCCACTCGGCTTTACACTACATTTCATGTAAAAGAAACTGCATGCTTGCCAACAGTGGTTCATGGCCACCAGCATCAGAATCCTCTGAGGGGCTTATTAGAAACACAGATGCCCCTCCATCTCCTGAGACAACTTGAACCTACTGAATCAGAACCTCTGAGGGCTTGAGAAACACCTCTGTAGGGGATCAAGGACTCTAAGTGTCTCGCACATTTCATCCCAATGACCACTCCTTTCACTCCAGCTCTGGCCCCAGTGTCTGAACTGTTCCAAGAGCTATGAACATTTGTCTTCTTATTGTTTTGAATAAGTAATAGGTTAACAAGGCTCAAAAATAAAAATGATTTAAAATGATAGATATTGTGAAGTGTCACTCTGAATCCCGTCCTCATCTACTCTGTTCCTCCTAATCTCCCAACAGGGAGTAACTATTAGTAGTTTCCTGTGTATCTCCCATTGTTTTCTTAAGCAAATAAAAATATGTAATCTTATTTCCCCCCTTTCTTACAGAAAAGCAATGTGAGGCTTCCTTGGTGGCGCAGTGGTTAAGAATCCGCCCGCCAATGCATGGGACACAGGTTCTATCCCTGGTCCGGGAAGATCCCACATGCTGTGGAGCAACTAAGCCCGTGCACCACAACTACTGAGCCCGCGTGCCACAACTACTGAAGCCTGCACGCCTAGAGCCTGTGCTCCACAGCAAGAGAAGCCACAGCAATGAGAAGCCAGTGGACCGCAACGCAGAGTAGACCCTGCTCACTGCAACTAGAGAAAGCCTGCGTGCAGCAATGAAGACCCAATGCAGCCAAAAATAAATTAATTAATTAATTTTTAAAAAAGGCAACATGCCATATACCCTGCTATGTACCGTGCTTTAAAAAATTTTTAAAAATATACTCTAGAGATCTTTTTTATTTTATTTTAATTAATTAATTTTATTTTTGGCTGTGTTGGGTCTTCCTTGCTGTGCACGGGCTTTCTCTAGCTGTGGTGAGCGGGGACTACTCTTCGTTACGGTGCGTGGGCTTCTCATTGCGGTGGCTTTCTTGTTGTGGAGCACGGGCTCTAGGCGCGTGGGCTTTAGAGCAGTGGCTCAGTAGTTGTGGCACACGGGGTTAGTTGCTCCGTGGCATGTGGGATCTTCCTGGACCAGGGATCGAACCCGTGTCCCCTGCATTGGCAGGCAGATTCTTACACTGTGCCACCAGGGAAGTCCCTCTAGAGATCTTTTCACATCCATATATAGAAAGCATCCTCATTTTTTAAATAGCTGCATAATATACCATTGTGTGGATGCACCAGTTTCTTTAACCAATTATGTACTGATAGTCAGTTGGGTTGCTTCCAGTCTTCTGCTCTTAGAGATAATGCGGTAATGAATAACTGCACATGTACATCATTTAGCAACTGTAAGATAAATTTACAGAAGAGGGATTGCTGGGTCAAAGGTTAAAGCATTTGTCATTTTGCTCCTTCAGGGTGAACCATTTTGTATCCCCACCAGCAACATCACAGCCTTTCAATGGTGTTTCTAATATAAAGCAATAGATCTTCACTCCCCATTATCATTCTGATATGAAATTCTGAGACAGTATAACCTACTCAAAGTCAGAATTAAAACCAAAAAATCAATATGATGCTTCATCTGGTAATATCAAAGATAAATAAAAGTAATTTATAATAAAATAAGAAGCATTTCACTATGTGAAGTGCTTGTGTCCTTGTGCCTGTAAGCAGACTAAATAGGAATACCACACCCCCAAATGCAGACTGATACAGAGGTGCTCTATTGGTGACTCAGGATCCATGAGCACAGCTGCAGTTGGAGAAGTGATTTTCCAAAATGGTAAAGCACCAAACAAACAAGCAAACAAAACCTTTTTGGTAAGGTTCTGAACAAAACAGAAGACAACTTTCTCTTTATTACACTGCAGTTGCATTCCTGGAAAATTCAGTGTTTATTAAAACCATGTAAAAACTCCTTTGTACTTATATATAAAATGCGTTTAAGTTCTAGATTCAGGCGATTATAAGCAGATTTTTCTCCTATCTGAATGTCCAGTGGGTCCTTTGAAAGTCCAGTGGGACACAGGATGATTCTTCTTTGTGTGGGACTGTCCTGCTCCCATCCATGAAATGCCAGTAGGATTCCAAGTCATTGTGACAAACAGAGAAGTCCCAGTGATTCATTATGCCGCCAGGGGCAATGCCTTCTCCTGTTCTGAGAATGGCTGCTTTGGGGTCTCCTCTAGAACCCATTCCTTAGACCAGGACCAGGTGAGCATTTCTAAAACACTCACCTCTGCTTCATCATGTTTCACTTCTGCTCAAACCCCTCCAGCAGCTCTTTGTTGTGGCAGAACAAGTGCAATATCCTCAGCTGATGGGACAGAGTCTGCAGGTCTGCCAATGAAATGTTCATTGGCTGGATTCAATGCTTCATTGAGAGTTGGGTGTTGAAATATAGGCTTTTGGGTGAAAATGGCAAGTAGGACCAGATGCCTGGGGCTGCACTTGGCAAATCGAAGGCTTTCTTGGTTCCTTGTCCTGATGTGGTTGTACGAACCCCCTGCTTTGGTTTGGAGACCCTCCTTTAAGTGGTTGGGTGTCTTCGGACTACTGGCTAAACCTTTCTGAGCCCCTTCTGTTAAATAAGAGTATGGCACTAGAAGGCTGAGAGATCCCTTTCAGCACTGATTTTTGTGATTCTGGAAAGGATGACAGAGTTAGTAACTGATAGGACTTCAAATCTGTGACACTTTGAGCTCCGATTTTATTAATATCAGATAGTTTAAATATTTTTTATTTTTGAGAGAGTAGGAAGTGTCTAGTGGGATCTTTCTTAAATGTGTTGTGCATAATGCTCTGTTTAAGATGGTCCATGTATAAGTTACAAATGCTCAGGGTGCTGTGATTCTCTAGGGCTGTGATTTCCTGTGCCAGGGCTCCTCTCCCCGTTCCTCTCCAGTTGCCCCCAAATGCCTGTGATGTTCACCTACATAAGGCTGGCAGAGAATAATGACTTCATCATAAAATGTCATCATGACCTTGATGCCCAAGTGGCTCTCAATATAGTCCAGCAGTCAAGTGGTTGTTTATATATGACTAAGCTGTATGATTTTGCTGTGCCTCAATTTTCTCATCAGTTAATAGGCATAACAATAATATGGACATTACAGGTACTTTTTCTTCATGCATACTATAGTTGACCTCTTGTCAAAGTTTATAATTATGCATTTATCATTATGACTTTTGGAGTAAAGCCTATCTCCCTTAATAGTGTATAAACTCCTTGAGGGCAGGTGTTTGATTTGTTCATCAGTGGGTCTCCAGCACACCCTATGGTCCTGTCACAGAGAGGCTCGACAGTTATTCACTGGATGAATGAGGGAATGCATGAAGGCCATTATCATATAGATATTACATTAGTAGTGGATTGTAGGCTTACAAATAAGTACTAGTATGCTTTCACTCACTCACACACTTATTCATTCATTTAGAAAGAAGGCTCCTGGGGTCTGACGGGAAAATTATTTTTCTCCCAGCCCCCAATTTGAGCGGCAAAGCCATCCGGACCCTTTGCCCTGGGGTCAGGCCGCGCTTGTCTCCGTTTGAAACTGCTAGCACACTTCCATAGAAGGAAGGTGTGCACAGAAGCGGATAATTCATTATAACCGGTTAGTCATCCATGGAGATTGTAGATGCTGCCCGTGGGCGGGAAGCACCTGGCGCTTCCCGGGTGGGGCCTGTTCCCAGAGCTGCGCCCCGAGGTGGGAACACGACCCGCCCACTGAAGCCCGGGCTCTCCCCGCACTCAGCAAAAACATCAAGGGCCCCTGGGCGGTCCTTCTCCCCGCTCAGTCAACTCTGAGATCCAGCCCCACATCTGCTGGGGTAACTTTTTGCAGGGATGCTGGGCAGGAGAGCCGGCCTAGATTCTCGCCCGGAAGCACCAGAAGGAAACTGGAGCCCACCCTTGCTCTCTCCCCTGAAAGCTGAGGGCGTTGAGGCAGAAGACTGGTGCCGGGGAAGGTCCCAAAGCCCTTGTAGGGGAGTCATACAAACCAGGCGAACCCAGGCGGCGGACGCCCCGGGAGACCCCGCGGCATCAGAAGCGCGCGGCTTGCCGGGGGTCAGTCGAGTTGCGCTCGGCAGGTCAAGGATGACTCAGCCTTGCCCGGGTCGGTCTTTACTGCCGGTAGGCGCGAGGGCCCCACAAAGTTCCCAGTCACACCCAGACCTCCCTCTCGCAGAGGCCGGGGTTCCGAAGCCGGGTCCCGGGCTGAGGACGGCGGCGAGAGAGGCTGCGGGGAAGCCTGGTTCCCCGGACGCCCAGGGCTTCCCCGACTTCCTTCCTCCTCGCCCCTGCCTAGGCTAGCCGCTCGACCGCGCCTCCTGCCCAGCGGGTGGGGGTCCGAGTGGGGAGCGGGTGAGCCCCCGAGCCTCAGAGGACTCTCTTACTCCCGAAATCCAGGGAGTCCGCTAGTCAGGATAGACTTGGAGAAGCAGTGCTTCCCCTCCCGACCCCCCAACTCGCCGCAGTCGCGCGGACCCAGGGCCCTAGCGGGCCAGAGCGCGAGCTGCTCGGCAGCCCGGCCCGGGTTCAGGCGCGTCAGGGAGGCCCCGCTGCGGCCCGAAACCGGGAGCCCCGCGCTCGTGCGCCAGCGCCGCGCCGGCAGCGCCGCCCTCCGCGCCTTCCCTGGTCGGCGCTGCGGCCGGAGGAGCAGCCGCGGGCGGCCACGCAGCAGCGCCCGCGCCAGACAGCCGAGCCCCGCTCTCATCCCCACCGCACTCCGCCCTGCCCGACCCAGTCCGCCGCGGCGAGCCCCGGCCCCTTCCTCAGACTTTGGCCTCTTCCCTGCACCCCTTGCCCTCCGGGAAACTGCGCGGCGGGGACGGGGGTCGCGCCACGTCTGTGCTCCGCAGGACCCGACCCGCCGCCGCCTGTTACCCGGCCGGGCCCTAGCCTCCCGCCTGCGCCCCGCCCCGCAACCGGCTCTGGGCGGGGGGGTTGCGGGGTCCGGCCCGGGGCCAGCCCGAGAGTGGCGCCCACGGCGGCGGACTGCGGAGTTGTAAAGAACTCGGCGGCCGCAGTGGGCCGGGCGGGGCACAGCGCGCTCAGCCGCGGCCAAGGACACTGGAGTTTGCAAGTCCCCGCCCGCGCGGCGCCTCCCACCCTCCCGCCGCGGCCGGCCGGACTCCTTGAGCCGCCGAGGCGGGGCCGGGCGGCCGCCGCTGCGAGAGGCGTGTCTCCCTGCTTCCTCCCCCGCCTGCCTCCCTCTCCACCTCTCTCCCCTCCCTCCTCCACCTCTCTCCCCTCCCTCCTCCTCTCCGCCCTCCCCGCTCCGCTCCTTTTTCTGCTCCCCAAGTGCGCCCGGCGCGCGAGAGGCAGGCGGGGCGGCGTGGAGCAGGCAACCTAGCGCGCTCGCCCACCGCCCGCTCGGCGCAGCTCCCCGCTGCCGCTCTCGTCGCCGCCGCCGGCGCGTCGGAGGGAGCCTAGCATGGCCGGGCCGGGCTCGCAGCGGCGCGCGTCCCGGGGGGCCTCGGCGCTCCTGACCGCCGCGC
Organism: Mesoplodon densirostris; assembly: GCF_025265405.1. Classification (NCBI taxonomy): domain Eukaryota; kingdom Metazoa; phylum Chordata; class Mammalia; order Artiodactyla; family Ziphiidae; genus Mesoplodon; species Mesoplodon densirostris. Next base: position 75,210,152 of record NC_082670.1, read on the forward strand.
TTCTCTATGCCGCGCTGGGGGACGTGGTGCGCTCGGAGCAGCAGATCCCGCTCTCCGTGTAAGTGCCAGGTCCTGAGCCGCCCGGGAAGGGTACCCTGCCGCCCGCGACTCGCTGTGCCCAAGTTTGGGCTCCTGCAGGTGCGGCCGGCAAGACCTGCCTCGGGCGTCGGCCTCGCCTCTAGCACCTGCCGGCGGGGACCCGCGTGGGGCGGCGAGACTGGGGTGGGATCCCCTCGCCCCCTCCCCGGGCTGCGAGGGAGACCTGGAGAGGCTCACCGCCGGCGACAGCACCAACTTTGAAGCCTGTTTACCGCATGCAACTTCCATGGGCCGTTTATTTACCCCTTCTTTGCTATCTTGCCATCTCACTTCTTTTTGGGGAGGGGGGGATGGGTGGATTTCTTTCGACTAATCTTTGCCAGGTGATGCTCAGTTTGGGTGGTCAAGTTCTCAGGCAATTATTCAAATAAAATCCAGTGATCTTTCCGGAGAGCCTGGGACACTTTGCGCGTTTTGAACTATGTGACCCCCTCGGGCCCCCTCCCGCGCTGCGCTCTGCCGTTCGGTGCTGGCAGTTTCTACCAAGGCAATTTTTCTGTCTTTTTTTTTTTTTTTTCTCCAATGTTATACCGCCTGGCTCCTTCAGCCACAGCCCCGTGTGTGCGTATGCGTGCGTGTTGACTGTGACACGGTGTTACATTTGTTCCTGTGCCCTTTCTCCCTGCAGGGTGAAGCTCTGGGCCTCTGCTTTTGGGGGAGAGATAAAATCTATTGCAGCTAAGTACTCCGGCTCCCAGCTTCTGCAGAAGGTAAGGTTTCTGTGGTGGCAGGAAGCGATGATTTTTCCAGCACAGAAAATGGAGGCAGATTTAGTTTTCCAAACAAACGTGAACCCCGAGCAGCATCAGTTATCAGAGGTGTCTCTGATCCTCCGTTTCTTGGCAATGTACTGTGCAGTGACTTCTCCCTACGAACCGGTTATTTTTAGATGACACTTGGTTCTAAACACAAAGAAAAGGAGGATACTCACTGGCACTGTCCTGGCTGGGGCTCGGAAACTGAGTGTTTTTGCATGGCTCTCCTCTCAGTATCGGTATTGCTGTTTCAGTGTGAGAGCAGATGCTCCTCTGGCCAAAAAACGCTAACTTCATCCAAGGGGCAGAATCAGTGCCTGTTATGATGTCTTTCACCTTGCTGCGTTGGAGGCTGGGGTTCAGTATATCAGAGAAAGATGCTGCACTATTGTTTGTCATCCCCGCAGTTGTACGATCCCATTATTCCCCAATCATCTAGACTCAGGGCTGGGATGCATTACATCATTACAGATAAGGAGAATGAATGTGGTTATCTTTCCACTCAGCTGCACTGCTGGGTAATAACCTATGAGAGCAGTCCACAAACTTAAGAAATTGGTCTGCATCCATATATTCTGCAGAGTAATGAGAATGCAGAATTGATTATTAGGCTTTTATCAGAAGCTGCATCAATTTTAATTCAAACAGGCAGCATTATGCTTAAAATTACATTGTGAGATATATGGTCTTTCGCCCTCCCCTCCAAGAAAAAAGGGGAAAAAATGGGCTGGGGAGGAGAGATTAGAGGGCTTAAAAGAATTTCAAGGTAACAAATCAACAGGATTAATCCAAGAATTCTCTCAAAGATAGAAAATAAAATTGGCCTTTAGGGGATAATTCTCTGATACAAAAAGCTTAAATTGTTAAGTTAACTTTTAAGTATTTTAAAATGTGCTTTTTGGGCCAATGTAACATATGTGTCATGCATACTGCCTGGTAACCAAGTACGTATTTTATTTATGGCATTCTGCTTTAGAGAGTAGAGTTTTTGGGGACATTATATGAAACAGTTTGTCACATGAAATCCAAATATCGTAATGAAGCATCAGCCCACAATGGAATGACAGAGCTTAGCCTGGCTTAAAAATTGCCAATAGCCATATTCTCTGAAACCATGGAAAGACATCACAACTCTGTTATTTGGGGACGGAGTTCATTGAATTATAGGCAGTTGATAAAAACTTGAGGTTATGATGTGCCTTTATGGTCAGTGATAATTTACATACCTGTGACCTGCCTCTCAGTTTATAGGAGTTGCCTTTTTTCTAGTGTTCTTTTAATCTGGACCAGTCTGTACTCAGCTTTGGCATTTTGCCTGCGTGTCAGATGTTTTATGTGAAGAGCTCTGGCCTATTGCATTGCCTGTGTATTTTGCTTATGCTTTTAAAGAAGAGAACATTTTGTATAACTTTAAAGAAATATTTTTCATCTGCACGTTGTAGTTGTAACAACTCTGAAAGTAACCCTTCAGAGCCTGTGAACTTTTTTGGCGGGGGGCGGGCTGTGCTTACAGATCTTGTATCTCACATTTTGTAGGAGCACATGAAATATATTTTTTCCTTCTCTCCGAAGTTAACACACCACACACACACACACACACACACACACACACACACACACACACCCCACTGCACAAAATCCCATCAACCATATTATTGGCTACTCTATAATAGCAAATTGGAAAAAGCTAAAATGCTTCTCTTACCTTATCAGCATCCTTTCTGATACTGTATTCACAAGCCTCGCTTTGCTTTTGTCATGTTTGCAGCTTGACAATTGGGTAATTATTTCCAGCTGTTTGTGGCTTTGTTGTCATTTCTTGCTGTTGCCTGACATTTTGTAATCTGATGCATGGGGAAGGTGAGGTGTTGGTGGGCGTTAGGTTCTGGGGTGGGCATTTGCTCTTGCATTTGGGTTGCAGTCACCGGCCATGGAGTCCTGCGATACCCAGGGCTTTGGCTTGCTAGGCAAGGACTTCCATGAATGATGGGGCAGGGCATGTTAGACAACTTGGGGAGGTACCTTTTGGCTGTCTTGGCGCATTGCCCCCAAATATGATTGTATTTTTATAATCAGCAAAGAAAATTGATTTCGAGAGCTCAGAGTATGTATGAGAAAGGATGTGAGGTGCTCAGAGTTGGGGGAGGCATAACATCATTTGGAAAAGCAAGGAGACAGTTGCCTTTCTCTTGCTTATTTTCAAGTTTCTGGCCATTTGCATGAGGAATTACTCCTCTGAGTCACAACTCTATGCACTCTTCCATCACATCACTGCATCCTTGACAATTAAGATACTCTTGAAATGAGTTAGAAAACTTGGTTGATAAATACATTAACACTGTAGTAAGGGGACTCAAAGGTATTGTGTAAGAGTCTGTAATCATACTTTTAAGGCATGGACATTTAAAGTTGATTTTCAGTTAAGTAAGGTATATTGTATACCACTGTACAGGTTTATGTACTCTATGTAGTTTTTCTAATTGACACTTTATGTTGTGAATTGATGCGGGATGTTCATTTTTAGAATGGGAGTGTAGTAATTTTTGCACTAAGGCAAAAACTTTACAAAATAGTAATTGTGAATATAAGTTAAATAGTAATTGACCACCAATTTTAAAGTGTTTGGAGACTGGGAAAACTGCCATTTTGGTAACAGGTTTTTATTAGGTAATATAATTCGAGGTAGCAGTATTATCACTGATTTCCTCAATGTAAATATAGCTATTTAACAATGTACCTCACTGCCATGGCTTTAGAAAGGAGAAGATTTCATCAGTTGTTTCTTTGTTTAATACCGTGGCTTTCATTACTTTAGCTTATGATAATATATTTGGTATCCACTGCCAGACTTTTCCTATTTTTTCTATTTTTTTCTTTGCTGAGCACAGGAATAGCAATCTGTTTGTTCCTTATAAAGAGGATATTTTTGATTATATAAAATGCTGTAGTCCACATTTTAGCAAAGTTTTGTGTTTCCAGTACAGAATGGAAGAACGTAGGACTTGTATATTGGAGTTGGAGTCAATCTTGAGAGGCTTTAGTTGTTATAGGACAGCGGGCCCCTGAAAGCAAAGCACTGGAGTGTGGCTGTGTGCCTGTGTCCTGCCTTCTTAGCTGGCAGGTACTGCAGGGGTTTCCATTCACTTCAACTTTTAATTAACTTTCCTATTTGACATATTCATGCCAGTATTCAGCTGCCTCTATCTTGCTTCATTTTCCCCAAAGAATGCGCTTTGTGTGGCTTCTTTTGGGGAGGCATAGTTTCATTATCTCTCTATTTTGGGATTCAGTGAGAAGCATTCTAGTAGGTCCAGTAACCTAGGCTGTTAAACGCATGGGCTCCACACCCCTAACATTCACAATAAAAGGTATTAAACTGGCATGATTCTCATTTCATCCTTCTTAGGGAGAATTTGGTAGGAGCTGGGTTTGTCATTCTGTTTAGTTCTGCATTCAGGGAATGCATGTTCATGGGAATGAAGAGTTCCAATTATATTTTCCAGAATCGTGATGATAAATACACAGCGGAAATACAGGTACTGTCTGTCTCTGCCATTAATGCTAGAAAAGAATTGACATTTACTTTGGATGCCTCATGCAGCACTTATCAAACGTGCTCTCCTTGGAATGCATAACCAGGTTTTTGCGTTATCACCTATTTATTGAGAGAGCGGCTTTAATACATGAATGTGATGTCTCTTTCCACAGGACAGAGTCAGCAAAGTAAAAGGCTGGCTCTTTTAAGCCATTTTGATAATTATGACTTTTTATCAATGTTGAAAGTGATGGTCTTTTAAATAATTAAATAGGAGTATTCATTTATCAGGAATTGGGTAGCAGTGCTGTGCCGCCTGTAGGAAGCCTGACACTCTATGGATTGCTTTTATTGGGGAGGCGCTACTAGGCTGAACATTTTTGTTGAATAAACGCAGTTATTTGTCATCCCACGAGATTAGTGCATTCAACCTGTGCTGCCAGCGTTTTAATTCACGGCACCACTTCAATTACTGTACTTTTCCCTGGCAGATTATTTTTCAAAGTCTTGAAATCTCGGAAATGACAGTTTTCAATCTTTCAGGGCAGTTTATTGGTCTCATTAGCCCAGTTACCAGGACATCCACAGAGCAGGATAAACCAGTTAGAATTCATTTCGTGCATCTTATGCACACATATATACCTTATTGCATTTGTACACTCATGCTTGGTCACTTGAGGACCAGATAAAGTTCTTTTTGTATGGCTTTGCTAAGTGTTTGTCTGAGCCTCTTTTGTTCATTTTTTTCTTTCCTTCTTTTTCTCAAAGTTTCTTTTCTGACAGAAATATTTCTGCTTTGCTTTTTCTCTCATTAGGAACTGCTGCAGCCTGAGTTGCTCCGATTTACAAATGCTAGTCAAAATTAAGGGAAATGAAAACATAGGCATGGTTTTCTTGTTGGAGGCAAATTTCAGACTTTTAATTCCAATGTGGTTATTAATTTTGATCAATTACTCAGGTGATCTCAGGCGGATTTTATTTTATTTTATCTTATTTATTCTAATACCAGTGTGCACTTAGGCAAACACATGAGTACCAAACCACCTAATAATTATAAAGTCTGTCAGGCAAGGGCAAGCACAAATAACATTTCTAGTTGTGATGAAGACATAGCTGTGTATCATGATGAACAAAAGTGAAAGAAATGTGAAACCATTACCCCAAGTACCTGTGGCCCTGCAAGATGTCCCATTGTCCTGCAGTTTGGATCACATATTTGTGGAAGTCAGGTTTGGGGTTTTAGGCTTTTCAGTCTTTGATCAATCCTCGCCTAGGTGTTTAGTGCTCCCACGTACGTGGAGCAATAAATGACTTGGTATATTGGGCTTATCGAAAGAGGTGTACATTCTCACAAGGATCCTTTGTTTCCGGTCTGTCATTAATCCAGATCTATCATTACAGATTACCAACAAATAAGCTTTTTCTTTATCCAAATACACATCCTCTGTCGGAAGTGAGTGGCATTTATATTGGGGGTCCCCCCGTCTTTTGCAGTCACAATGCTTGTTGAGACCCACAGTGTCCTCTAGACAGAGACTTCGCAGATTGCGTGTTCCCTGGGACACTCAGATTGGACTTAGAGGTTTGCTGTGGCTGAGACTGAGAAAAAAGGAAATAGATGTTATTAATGCCAGCCTATGAATTAGTATATGAGATTCTCCCTCCCCCGACCCTGACTCCTCTTTTAATGTAATTTTTATACAAGAGACATAATGGCCTATGCTTCATCTTCAGTGGCTACAGTGATGCTTTTGTGTATCATGGAACAAGAGGAAAAGTTCCTCATGTCAGGCTCCTGGCAACATCAATAGAATCTTCATCAGCCCTCTTTGGTCCATTAAACAAAAGTGAGCTTCTCCTTCATGAGAAGAAAATAATGCAGAGGAAGAGGAAGATGCTTGATTTCCCTGAGTATTTACTGACCAGCAAACTGAGGTGATCGTTCCTGAAGTGCAAAGTCAGCCTCAGAGACCCCTCTCTGACACAGTCCAGCCTGGACCACAGGTCACCCTCAGCAGATGAGGCATCTGTACAGCTGATGTGTTTTAGGGGATTTTTCTTTGCATAGCCACCATGTCTGCTTTTCAGAAGAAAGTTATTTTACAGACACAACTTAAAAAAGGGTCCAAGATGTCTTCAATAAATGGTAAACATTTTAATTTCCATTTGCTTTGAACAACACTCATTGTGTGCTCATTTCAAGGCTGTTTAAATAAGGCATTACATTTGTAAGGTGTGTTACGGTTATATGTTGCAGAGCTTCCCAGTTACCCCAAATCAAGATTATGGAAATAAATAACTCAATAGTCAAACTATTAATGGGCATTTCAAGGCCATATTGGGAAGGAGAGCATTATCTCTTGACAAGAAATAGATGGCTGTTTCGTCAGTTTATGCACTGCAAGTATTTATCTTGGCACCCGATATTGGAAAACAGTACTCTCCCAAGGTTAAAAGAGCTGTTATCCACGTAAACGATCTGGACAGACAAGTTGGGCAGAGCTGCAAATGGCTGTGGGTTCACAGACCAGACCTCTGGTTATCCATTTTAGGTGAAGCAACTGCCAGTCGGTATTTTGGGCTTGCACAGGTCATTACCATTATACTTATTAAGTTTGTGTGTGTGTGCGTATGCCAGTAGAAATGAACGCTGCTCATCACAGAATGCAGCAGGTGCTGCCTGCTAATGGGGAAGATTGTTCTTGTCCTCTTGTGCTGCTAGCGAGAGTGGCTTAAGGGAGTGAACCAGGGTGCTGGGACAGAACCGAATGACCCAGTCCACCAAGCTCGGTTTATCCAGCTTCTGAGATTTTATAGGCAGCTGCAGCAGAGGGTCTGCTGAGACCAGGAGCAGCTACATAATTTGTGGGGCCCAGTGCGAAAGCAAAACGGGGGACCCTTTGTTAAAAAATTATGAAGAATTTCAAGATGATGATAGCAGAGCATCACAGGGAGCACGGGGCTCATTGGGCCTGGGTGAAGTCCCCTGAAGGATGGGCCGTGCTCATTTTGGCTTTCTCTTTTCCCTGCTGGGTAGCTCATCCTCTCATTTTATTTTTATTTTTATTTTTTTAACATCTTTATTGGAGTATAATTACTCTCTCTCATTTTATTTCAATGTTCTGGCCACAGTCAGTTGGGAAGGCATCCTTTGCCCATTTTTCTTCATCATCATAATAGCTGCAGAGCTTGGAACATTTTCAGAGACACATCTCGGGAGATGCAGTGTTGTTAAAGCAAAGAAAAAGGTCACTGGCCTAGGAGCCTAGGAGCCCTGGTGTTTGTCTTCTTATCTTTTCTGTAGGCATTTCCCGAGTGGCCTTGGGCAAATGGTCTAATCTAATAGTAAAAACATGTAGCATTCACTCTGGTGTACCTGCATTCCAGGTACCATGATAAGTACTTTACATATGTCATCCCACTGAATTCTGTCTACTACCTGATGAGTCAGGAACTACCATTCACCCCATTTTTCAGATTTAGAAGTTGAGGATTACAGAAGTTAAGCAACCTCCCCCAGGTGACCGACCTGGGCTTCTGGAGTCTGCTTGCCTGGTCCCTCATCTTTGTGTGACCTTTTCCCATCTCAGTTCTAGTTTGAAAACAATGTGAATAATACCTGTGTTTCCCGACCTCACGGGTGTTTGGGAGGATTAAATGAGATAACATCTGGCCGGAAACAATCAAAGCCTGGGAAGACAGCTGAGAGGACAGGGTTTGGAGTCAGATGGACTTGGCATTGAGTCCCAGATCTGCGGTGTGACACTTCTGAACCTGCACCCTCCAGTGTGAGAGGAGACCAGTGCCTTCTAGCTTACAGGCTGTGGTGAAGGTTAAATGAAATAAAATACGCAAAGCACTTAGCATAGTACCTGGCATGTAGAAGCTTCCTGCCATCGAGCTGTGGAGGTCATTATTGGTGGTGTGAGACAAAGACAAGCTCTTAAGATAACCTTCATTGAGCATCTGTGTGACTGGCTCCATAGACATGAATGAGCGAGTGCGTGAACAGGGGAGTGGGCCCGAGTGCTGGCAGGTAGGAAGGTGGTCCCACCTGGCACCTGACAGGGAGGAGCCTGGGGAATCAGGTACTTCGGAGCAGGAGGGGACTGCAGGGGACCCAGCCTCTGCCTAGACCTTCCCTCTTCTCCTAGAGGTCAGCTCCCTTCCCACAAGAGTCAGGGCGATGCCCACATGAGGAATTGGGGTTGAAGAGCCTCCTCAGGGTCTTCCTGTTACCCCCTCCTTGGCTCGCCCTGCTGTGCAGGTGGTGTGTCAGCTGAGGAAGGGCCGAGGGTCCCCAATGCTCGGAGTGAGGCCTGAAGCCGCAGGAGAGACAGTGGGCCCAGTGACTCCCCTACTGTGGGAGTGCGTCCAGAAGCCAGCCTCGGACACCTGGTGCTCTCCAGGCATTTCCTCCATGAGAATTCTTCCCGCTAGGTTTGGAGGACTCTAGACTTCTCCTAACAGCTTCCTGGGAGAGTGCTGCTGGAAACCAGACGGGATGAGGCACCTCACTGGCAGGGTGTCCTTTCCCCCAGTCAGGGGGCAGGGAGGTGCAGCAGCGCATGGGGACTGCCATCGGCCAGCAAGTCATGGGAGGCACTGAAGGGCATCCTGGGTTCTGTGGCCCTTCCTACTGGCCCCGCCCACCTCCTCTTCAGAGCTTCCTTGGCACAGCCTGTTGTTGTGTTTTGGCCTTTTAGCATCTGCAGTCCTCTGTGATCTCCTTAAAGATGTTGAATGAGTGACACGTGCCGCCCCTCTTTGTGTAAACATTGGTACTGACTCTGGGGGAGATGATGCTATTGTAGTTGCATAACTTTTAACCATTGTTTATGCATAAACCATGTAGTCAGCAGTGAAAGTCACTGAGACATCAGTTATGAAAGTCAACTGCAAAAGCTTTGGTTGCTCCATTTGGGCCAAATAGTTCAGAAAGTCACCCAAGAACCATTCGTACCTGGGACTGTTACAGAACTACAGAGTCTGCACTGGTGGCTTCTCAAAGTCCACCAAGATCATAACCAGCTCAGGTGAACAGACTGTTCATTGGGACTGGACAGGGAGGCAGTGGACTTTTGGGGGGAGTGTTTAATGAGCCAAGCATTCTTTATATTAAAGTAGATAATGCAAGGCATCTGCTGTGGTCCTTTGTTGCACTGGGAGATGGCCCAGGTTATCTACCTCCTACAGGCGGGGCTTGCAGCTCAGGGAGGTGTTGCGCTTGCCACGTGGTAGAGGTGGACTCAGACTGGAGTGTTTTGACCCCCAAGCCTTTGACTTTTCTCTGCAGCGTGAGTCACCTGTGTGAGCTGCTCCCACCTGAGCACCAGCTTCAGTCAGGACCTCAGCAGGATGAGAAGGGCCGGGTGGGTGGGGTGCTAGTGCCCTCTCTGGTTTCTTTCCCCCAGGTGTGCTGTCCTCAGGTGGGGTTTCAAGAGGTGTTCTCTTGGCAGTGAAGGCTTTGTGGGTGTTGGGCCCCCATGAGGCGGGGAAGGACTTCCCCTCGCTCCAAGGGGCCTTGGAGCCATGATGGGACAGGAATGGTTCCTAAGGGAGAGTGGGCAGGTTGACTGGAGGAGCCCTGGCTGGCAGTGGAGAGGTGTGGGTGTCGGGTACCTTATACTTCTACTCAGCCTGGAAGGCAGGGCTGCCAAGGAAGAAAACAACCTTGCGAAACTCCCGAGCAGGATTCGATCTCATCTTAGACAAGAGGACTCGGCTGATCTGCAAAAAGCAGGGAGCATTTCCCCTCACATTTTCCTCCAAAAGTCAAACCTGCTCTTCATCTGTTTGCTCAGGTCCCTAAGTTTGGCTCGTGAGGGTGTGCCTTTTACACTTGATGGTTTGATTCATTTTCTTGAGACTTTAGTATTTTGCATTAAAATGGAATCAAAGGTATAATCGGCCCTTGGAATACCCCCAAGTCTAGGCCCTCCCATGCTATAAACTTGACCCTGCATTTCCTCCTCCATAACTCTTGGCTCCCAGGAAAGAGCCTGTCTGTTTTAGAAGGATCTAGATTTCTATTACAGTGAGCCATGCACAGCTGAAAAGAGATTTTTAAAAAGAGCATGGGCTTTGGAGTTGAATTCCACTCTGCAAGTCACTAATTTTATCTACCTGGGCCGTGGTTTACTCATTCTATTAGTACAGAATAGAACTAATAATAAAAGCTCCTGTGTCATAGGGCTTTGGAGAGGGCTAAATGAGAGAACACAGATGAAGTACTTCAGAACAATACGTGGCACACGGGAAGCCTTAGTTCTCTGGCTACTCTCTTGTTTATAGTGTCTGCTTCATTATTAATGAAGAGCAAGAGAAACTCCTGGAATTTTAGTCGCTTTGATCCCACAATGAGTTCATAAGATTAAGGCAGTATATGTCGCACACATTTAATGTGACAGAGGCACAATGGCAAACAGAAGCATTTATTATATCCCCGTGAAGGTTTTTTTTTTTGCTTTCTTTCCCTAATTCTTCCCATCCTGTCCCTTGTACAATACAGGTGGGGCAGTTGTGGGATTCACTTTTTTTTTTTTTTTTTTTTTTTTGCGGTACGTGGGCCTCTCACTGTTGTGGCCTCTCCCGTTGTGGAGCACAGGCTCCGGACGCGCAGGCTCAGCGGCCATGGCTCACGGGGCCAACCGCTCCGCGGCCTGTGGGATCTTCCCGGACCGGGGCACGAACCCGTGTCCCCTGCATTGGCAGGCGGACTCTCAACCACTGTGCCACCAGGGAAACCCCTGGGATTCACTTTTGTTCTTGCTATCATGCTGTACTGTAATTTGCAAAGCAAGGTGAGAGAAATACCAGGCAGGCATTTGGCTCTTTGTACCTGTGCCATCCTAAATGCCTTTTCCATTGTGCCTTGTTGAGGCAGAGGTGGAAAAATAGTATAAAAAGAACAATAGGTGGGGGAAGCAGTAAATCCACTGGAGGTAGGTAGTCTTTGGCCACGAGTCATAACATATGGCTTTCCTCCTAGCCTCCTACCAGTTTCCATTATCAGTGAAATTTCTATTAACACAATATGCTGCATCATGTACAAACAGCTCAGCGAGGATAGCTTTTTGCCCCACTGACATAAATGGTGATCGTTTGGCTTATGGGATGGTAAAGCTCAAATTTGAGTGTTCTTTCTTCTCAATTTTGGCCTGGGCCCCTGTCAGAAAGCTATGCTTTTGAGGGCACACCTTGAGGGAATCACTGTCAGGCAACGAGTAAAAGGGGTGTGTGTGTGTGTGTGTGTGTGTGTGTGTGTGTGTTTTGATATACACGGGCTGTTTCCCTTTGTTAAAAACCAGTAACTACTTTAAAATCCCAGGGTCTGTAGCCAGTTCCAGTGTTTCAGAACATCAGAAGTCATTTGGTCACCCTGAAGTAACATGTAATCCTCCCAGGAAAGGGTTCACAGCTCACTAATCTTATTATTATTTTTTTTAAATTTATTTTTGGCTGCAATGGGTCTTTGTTGCTGTGTGCGGGCTTTCTCTAGTTGTGGCGAGCAGGGGCTGCTCTTCGTTGCGGTGCGCAGGCTTCTCATTGCGGTGGCTTCTCTTGTTGCAGAGTGCGGGCTCTAGGCCTGTGGGCTTCAGTAGTTGCGGCATGTGGGCTCAGTAGTTGTGGCTCATTGGCTCTAGAATGCAGGCTCAGTATTTGTGGTGCACGGGCTTAGTTGCTCCACGGCACGTGGGATCTTCCCAGACCAGGGCTCGAATCTGTGTCCCCTGCATTGGCAGGTGGATTCTGAACCACTGCGCCACCAGGGAAATATGACAGCTCACTAGTCTTTTGAAAAAAGCCAACAATACACATTTCCCAGAACAGGAGTTTCAGAATTTTGGAACTATAGCTAGATTTCCTACTTAAACAGCAAGATTTTCAGTTTTTTTTCATGAAACAAATGTACAAATTCCCTATGAGTGATATGAAAAATATATAAACTGAGAAAGAAATTAGAGGATTATTGGTTTTTAAAATTTTACTTTAAAGGGAGGCAGTTGGTCTTGGAAAGGTAGAACTGTGTAGAGGTAAGAGTCTGGATCTGAGACAGGCCTCTCCAGGGTAGAATCCAGTGCTACTGCTGACTAGTCTCATGACCCTGACAAGTCAGTTGCTGAACCTCAGTGTTCTTATCTGTCAAATGGGCACAATGGTACTAACTTCTAGAGTGGAGTTGAGAGATGTAAATGAGAAGATGCACACAGAATGCTTGGTAATAAGTGGCTCAGAGGAAGTGTTTAGAAAAGGTGGGCTGCTGCTGCTTTTGTGGTTGTTATTATTATTCCCCAGGAGCTCTCCCACATATCAGGGCAGGTTGGCTGCTGAAGACAGTAGTCTGTGCACAGGGGGAGAGAATATCAGGCCACCCGGAGGTCTTATTTACAGCCCTCCACTAGAGCTGCCCACCACTGAGCCCCACAAGGTCTTCTTAGGAAGTAGTCGTAATAATGATGCAGGTACTTTATTTGCATGTTGTGCCATGTGCTCTATTTGCATTGTTTCATTTAATTTCTCACAAACAATCCTGAGTTTGGTTCTGTCATCATCTCTATTTTAGAGATGCAAAAACAAAGACAGAGAATATATCTTGGCCCAAGGCTACCCAGCTCCAAGTGACAAAGGCAGGCTTGGAACCTGGGTCTTGTGAATCCTGTTCAGCTGCCTGGGCTGGGGTGGGGTCTGAGGAGGGACATTTGGGTATTCCCAGGACCAGCATGTTCCCCGTGCTTTGATCTTAGCCTGCGGTTGGCTTATCAGGTTGGTTGGTGGAAACTTCTCTGCCCTTAATCCTTTCTCCAACGGAATTCTTAGCTTTTGGTGCATTGTCATTTGCTTTCATAATACAGAATTAAAAAGGAGCAAGAGTCATGAAGAACCTAGGGGTAAAACAGGAATAAAGACACAGACCTACTTGAGAATGGACTTGAGGATATGGGGAGGGGGAAGGGTAAGCTGTGACAAAGCGAGAGAGAGGCATGGACATATATACACTACCAAACATAAGGTAGATAGCTAGTGGGAAGCAACCGCATAGCACAGGGAGATCAGATCGGTGCTTTGTGACCGCCTGGAGGGGTGGGATAGGGAGGGTGGGAGGGAGGGAGATGCAAGAGGCAAGGGATATGGGAACAGATGTATATGTATAACTGATTCACTTTGTTATAAAGCAGAAACTAACACACCATTGTGAAGCAATTATACTCCAATAAAGTTGTAAAAAAAAAAAAAGCAAGAGCTGGAATGAGGGGGGGCAGGCCCTGTATGCCCTCTAGGTTTCTATAGTTTTCCCTTTTATTATAATAAAACGATGCTGCTTGTTTTTTGATTTCCTTTGAGGGTCAGCCAGGCCTCCCCTCATTAGGTTTGACTCTTAAGAAGCCTTTCTGAGAATCTCATTGAATTTGGCTAAATTTCCCTTTGTGTGTTTCCCATCATGGTAAGGGATGATTGTGTGAAAGAGCCAGCTTGGGCTCTGAGACCCTGGTACAAGACAGATCTGGCTTTGAGGTCCAGCTTGGCTCTAGTTAGTTTCACTTCGGGGCCTCAGGTTCCTTATCTGTAAAATGGGGTCATGGTGAGGATTAGCTTTGTCAATATGTGGTAACAGTCTTAGCACAGAACTGGATGTCTGGAAAGTGCCCAGTAAATTTTAGCTCCTTGTTTTTTGTTATCCCCACTCTTTGTCTGTCTTTCCTGGATATTTGTTGGTTCTTCCTTTTCTTTTTTTTTTTCCCTCAGGGAAGCCACAGTTTGTTTTTCTGCATGATTGACAACTAGCTTGAAGGCTATAGCCCTTGGACCCACAGGGTCAGTTTTATTTTGCGTGGTATGAGTCTGGCAGATCTGTCGTGCCCAGGCCATTCTGGGGAAGTGTGATATCCTGAGGATGCTAATCTCTTTCAGTGGGGGTGGTGGGTGTGGAGAAAGAGGCAGGTGAGCCAGAGCTGAAATTCCCCGAGGGCAGGCTTGTTCTTTCTGATGGGAGAGGGTCCTCCTTTGCCACTTAGCACAGAGCTACCTTTGGGTGGGCTTCAAGGGCTGTTTGTGGAATGCATGAATGTATGGATAAAGAAAGGAGCCTTTTCCTGGTGTTCACACACTGGTGATGGGAATAACACTCTTGTGCCCAAGCCCAAACTAGGTCCTTCACAATCCTTTCCCCCTCTACCCTCCAGTGCTGGGGTTTCTGAGCCCCTATTATCAGGTATAGATGCTGCAGAAAGTTGGGGCCACCTCCCAGCTTCAGCAATCCAGCTCTGAAGCCCTGCGGGTGGGTCCTTTGCCCATAGCCTGCTTGGTGCCAGCAGGGACTGCCAGACATCCGAGCCAGCTGGTCCTCGCTTCTCCCAGCCCATGACCCCTCTCCTCGCCCTTGGGGAGCATCCCAGCCCATCTCATCAGCACCCGGAAAACACGGCCGAATCTCCCCACTCCGAAGTAAGTCTCCGAGCCTGGCAGAGGGGTCCCAGCACCTCCGCAATGCCAAGCTGAGCAGCTGTGGCGGGAGCACCGCAGTGCCGGGCGGGTGTTCGAGGAGCACCAAGCGAGACTGATGGGGCCTCTGCAGCCGCCACCATCAATCTGGGGGTGGCAACTCGGCAAAGGCAATTAGGAAGCTGCTGCAGCTAATTCCATGAAGCGCTCGAACACCACATTTCCAGTGACATTAGGGAGAAACGTGAATTTTAATTTCTATCCCTTTCATCTTCACATGGGGTCATTACCTGGCCTTCTCGGAAGCCCTGCTGGCATCAAGATGCTGCTCGGTGTTTGCTGGGCATGATGTCACCTTCTCTGTGCAGCTTCCTTTGATTGTACACTTGTTTGTTTATTTATTTTGTACATCCCTGGGACTGGGTTTCTGAGTCTGTGCATTGCAGGGGTTTGGGAGCCGCATCTTCGTCGGCTGCAGCGTCCACAGAGCAGCGATACCCATTCCTGGGCAGCATCCCAGCTGCACCCTGCATCAGCTGTTTCCAGCACCTCCACACAGGAGGAAAACTTGTGAGAGGGCTTAAAGCAAGTTTGGGTGATTTGCATTTGTATCCTGCAAGTGCAATTGTCCTTTCTCTTCCCCCTGCCTGGCCCACGGATATGCTGAAAGCCTGCACCAAGCACGCCCCTCTGAGATAAGGGGGAGCAGCTGGCTGGGAAGCGGGAACTAAATTATATGGCTTTAATGGGGGGCAGTTTTGCCAAAAGATGTTTAGCTCCAGCCCCTCCCCTCCTCCCAGTATCAGACCCGACAAAGTATGGCATTTTGAGGTTTTTGGAGAGTCTCGAGTTTGGCTCCTCCCTGGCACGTTATTCTATGGAAGCCTTGAAGCTTCCTGCGTGATTTTTGCTCTGTGGAGCACTCCGTGTCTTATCATATCCGGAATTTGCTGTGTGGTCCTACAGTCACCGGAATCTGGTGCCCACCTTCTACCTTCCTGCTGAGCCTGATGACTCACCTAGAAGGAAATGAGAAAATCTCTTATTTGGGGCAGATTTTGGGAACCAGCCCTTTCAGCTTGGGGGTGGGTGCTCGGGGTCTGATGGCACACCCCAGGGGTCACAGGAATGGGCCATGCACGGAGCACTGGCGTTTCCCCTCCCAGCCCCCGGCTTGTGCGTTGATCAGGGCACTGAGGCCACAGAGGGAAGGAAGGCTCCATGTCCTCGAGCAGGCTTCTCCCAGGACAGAGGGAGGCAGCCTCTAGCCCCATGTCCCCCTCCTCCCTGCCCCATGCCTTTGAAAGCTCCCTTGCTTCACTCCACAGGAAACCTTCTCTACTCTCCAGGCAAAAAGGCCTTTGCAACATTTCCTCCTATTAAATCGCATTTAAGCCTGAATTTCACGTAGAGAAAATGTTCCCCCAACGTCTCCCTTTTTTAACAGCCAAAATATTTTGTCCCAATGCATTGTTGGGGAACATCCCCCTAGTAACATGATGTACATTAGTGAAGTGAGTAGGAGACAGAACAATTAGTCAAGTGTTTATTCATTACTAATAAACCCATCTGAAAACACGAGGCCTCAACTTTCTCCTTTTCCACAATAGAGTTTCAAAGGACTGAAAGCTTCTTTTGGGTGGAGAATATCATGGTTTGGGAAAATCTTCAGCTGTCCTAACAGACTTACAAGAACACGTTGGCTTTTGACTAAATCTTGAAAATGTTTTCTTCTTTCCTTCCTTCCTTCCCTCACTCCCTTCCTTCCTGCTTCAACAGACACTCGTTGAATACTCAATGAGGCGTGTAAGAGCTGTGTTGGGTTCGAAAATCCCTTTTCTGCTGTGGCCATCTTTCGCATCCTCGCCCTGAATGCTTCAGTGACAGCACACTGTTCAGTCCCAAACACATCAGGCTGTGTCACGCCTCTGTGCCTCGGCCGAGGCCATTCTGGCTGTCTACACTGCTGACCCTGTTGCCCTTGTCTGGTTGCTGAGCCCTGACTCTAGAGGATGTCAGACTTCAGCATGCAGAAATATCACCTGGGGAACTGGCTAAGATGCATGATTCCAGGGACCCAGCCCAGGAGATTTGGACTCAGTAAGCTTGACCCAGGGCCCAGAAATCTGCATTCTAACAAATGTCTTAGGTAATTCTGATGTGCTCCAGGGACCATGCTTTGAGAAATGCTATTATATGCCACCTCTGGGAAGGCTGCTGGCTTCCCCTAAAGATCCCCAGTCATTCCCTCTCTTTCCTCCTGGGAAGAAATGTGCACATCTTCCCACCATGGTTTGCTTCCATAACTGTGTGCGTGAAGTCTGTTCCATCATGGGCCAAGAGCGGTGGCTACTCAGTCTCTGAACCCAGCCTAAAGCTGGCACTGGTGCCGCCTTCCTTAGTGTGCGTGGCGTGACTGGAGATTTTCTCTGCAATAGAAATGGGGGCTTTGGAGCAATCAGGCATTTTATCTTTTAAGTCAGAAGGTACCCAGGAGCATGTCTGAATGTTGAAGCAGTTTATAAATCACTGAGCAGAGCTGAAATGGCCATTCTCCAATTTGTAAGATGGAGAGAAATTTGTTGACCTGTTGCCAATGGTTTTTCTTCTTACCAAATAGGTTACTGAGACCTGTGGTTACCAGCCTTTAACAGAAAATTGTTTGGTGAACATCAATATGAAGGATGCCATCTGCTTCCCATAAAGGCTGCTCCTAATCTCCTAGTATAAGGATTGCTCCCCCAGGGGCCTGTTGGGCATAAAACTGCATTTTTTCTAAGTCAGTGGCTTTCAAAGTTTTCCGAGCATGGTCCACAGTGGTTCAATGAACCCATTCCACACAACTTCACGTGGGAAACACAAGTTTTATGAAACCACTTAGCTTTATTCCCTCCAGTGCAATCTGATCTATTTGATTCGACAGGACTCTGTCCTACTGTATTCTATTCTATTCTATTCTATTCTACTCTACTCTACTCTATTCTACCCTAACCTAGTCTACCCTAACCTGACCTAACCTATTCTATTCTATTCATTGTTCAGCACCGAGAGTCCTTGGAGCTCTATGGAGTGCAGGCTCAGGGAGAAGCAGTGAGCTGACCCAGGTCTGACAGCTCAGCAGTGTCAGAGCCAGAGCTAGAACTTGGACCTCAGACTCCCAGCCAGAGCCTTGACCTCTCTAGGTCTGGCTGTGAACAATAAATTGATTTCACAACCTAATAAATGTGTTAAGAAAAAAAAACCAGTGCTCTAAATGTTACCAGGGTAAATTGTTGGCTAGATTAATTTTATTCTGGAAGGTGTAGTGTTGATCTTTGAGATTAAAGTTGTGTTTTCTCCTATAAAAATGATAGATGATGATAGTTAATGTCTTTCAGCCAGTTGCAATGCTAAGCTCTCTGTATAAATTTCATTTCACCTTCTCAATAACCCCATGGGTTAGATGCTCTGATAGCCCCATTTTCTCCATGGGGACACTTAGGTTCAGGGAGGGGAAGTGACTTGCCCAAGGTCACAAAGCTGATACAAGTGGTAGCATTGGTTCTTGAACTCAGGGCTGTCTGACCGTAACACCTGTATTCCTATCTATGTTTGCATTTGCCTCTTCCTATTGCCAGCAGCCACCTTAATTGGTCCCAAGTGTTACCAATGGGCTGCTGTGTGGGAAACCCAGTTAGAGGCAATATGGGGGTGGCATATGGGGGTGGGGGGCAACAGGGAGGAAATGTGAGGGAAAGGGAGGAGAGTGGGAGGGGGAAGTTTGGGAAGCACAGGTGAGCAATGGTCTTCAAAACACCTGCTATCTTGCTTAGCACTTAGAGAATTTACAAAGAGTTTTTGCATCTGTGTTATATTGGCCTCATCCTCTTAGAGCATCCATTGCACTGGTATTTGTCATTGTACTTGATGGTCAGTTATTTGTTTTCTCATCTCCTCTCTGACCAGGGGTCATTGTTCAGAGGCCAGGAATGATGCCTTGTCCTTCTTGGCATGCCTAGCACCTGGCCCAAGGAGATGCTGCTTGAGTGTTTGGTGAATGAGCAAGTGCATGAAGAGATCCTTTAATTTAATCCTCACAACTAGCTCTGAGTAATTTTCCATCCTCGTATTGCATTTGATGAAACTGGGCCCAAGATCACAAAGCTAGTGCTGGAAGAGCCAGGTGGAAGACCCCCCCCCCCACAAATGCAGAAGTGCCTGTTATATTCGTATTTATCTATTTTTTGAAGATTAATTTGGTAATCCTACCTCCTCCCAAGAATTTATCTTCCTACCGTCTCGATCTGGGTTTGCTGACTTTGTTTCCTATTTTTTCTGGTTGTTTGGGTATGATGTGGCTGGACCAGAGGGTCACAAGGCTAGAGAGGTCAAGGCTCTGGCTGGGAGTCTGAGGTCCAAGTTCTAGCTCTGGCTCTGACACTGCTGAGCTGTCAGACCTGGGTCAGCTCACTGCTTCTCCCTGAGCCTGCACTCCATAGAGCTCCAAGGACTCTCGGTGCGGAGACTCAGCATAGTTCCAAAGGATGGCAGATCCTACATTATCTCCCGTCGGCTCCACCATGGGATGGGTGGTACTCTTACCCTTTTGCCAGTGTCCATCCATCCTACTGACATCTGTTGCCCTGCCTCTGTCTGAACCAGGCACCCGCTGGAGTAGATGGAGGTAGGGAGATGCTGCCCGTACCTCCAGGTGCTTAGCTTCTCTTAGGGGCGGTGACTCACACCAGTGCAACTCTTCAGAAGACAAGGCAGACTTAGCCAAATGGCCAGGAGAAGACAGAGTCGCATCCATCTTGGGGGGAGGCAGAAAAGACATCCCATCTTGCTAAATTCTCCTCTACATTTTTGCTAACGTTATTTCCTGGGAATCTTTGTACCATAGACTTGTTCTTAGACTTGTGTCAGGGAATGGAGTCATCTTAGAATGTAAAAGGCAAAAATAAAAGGGACTAAAATATTTGACATATGATGAAGTTCTGTGATATTTTAGTCAGTGAGTAAATTGATATTTATATAACCTGGAATATTCATTTCCCCTGATCCACCCTCCCTTGAATGTTGACTTAATAACATGCCTGCCTAAATGACGTTAATTACTTTAAACTGCCAAATTAAAAAAAAATAAGCCAGCGTTCATTCAACAAGTGTGCTGTGATCATTTCTGGCTGGAGCCAGGAAAGAAGAACTGAAGTCTCTTGTGGGAGAGAAGGCTGAGATGTAACCTGACCAGCTCAGGAAAGGAACTTGTACATCCTGGGATGTACAAGCCCAAAGGGGCCAGACATAAGCAGTGGAGCTTAGGGTTAAGTTTATGACACTGGAAGCTGGCTGTGAGTTCGAATCCTGACTCCACCTGTGACTAGTATATGGCCTTGAGAACTGCTTATCTTCTTATTTTACATTTTCCTCTTCTTTAAGTGATCTCTGTCCCACTGGACTGTTGTGAAGATTACATTAGATCATGAATATAAAATTTAGCTCAGGGTCTGGCAGTCAAAGGAATCCAATGAATGGCAGCTACCATTATTTTAATTCTTACCATCTTGGAGTCATGCACCCACTCTCTGAGGTCACTGGCATTGCCGGATCCAGAGGCCAGCAGCTCCCCAGAGCAAGACCTTTGGCTTGTTCATGTCTCTATTTTTGGTTCCCACAAGAGTCTTTATCAGTAAATATTTGTGGAGCAAATGAATGAGTGTGGGGAATGAACTTTACAGGCTGAAAAAACTGAGCCTCAGAGAGGCTGGCCAGATCATAAAGGACAGAACAGAGATTCCCACCAGGTCTGCCTTGTCCTCAGCCATGACCATCAGCTACTGGGGGCTTGATGGCTCCTCTCTTTAGTGCTATCTAAATTCCTGGGAGCAATACCATTCATCCCCTGCGATCTGAAGGTGAAGTGTGTGTGTGTGTGTGTGTGTGTGGGTGTGGGTGTGGGTGTGCACACACACTTTCCAGGATGGCATCCAAGAAGATAGGTCATATTAGATGTAGCCTCCTGGTTGTTTAGAAACTAATTGTCTGGTAAGTTTTCATTCCGGGGCAAAATAGCAGACTGGTAGCCCTGCTCTCTTTTGGGAAAAACTCCTTAAAAGCTCTTATGTTCTGAAATACTGCAGAGTCCCACTAGGATGTTGAAATAGTTCATACCCATCAAGGCCACATTTGAGGTGCTTTTTCTGGGTCTTGGTAAGGGAAATCTTTTCCCTTTGAGCTCCATGTGTAGGTGTCATCTTTCTCTTGTATGTTGCAGTGGTGATTTTAAACCTCCCAGCTCACCCCCAAGCCCCTAAGATTCCCATTGCAATGGGCTACGAAGTTTCACTGTTTATCTTCTTTCTCAGATCCGTTTTGTGGGCAAGATTGCTAGGTTAAGAGAAGGAGAGACAGGGGGCTGAAGCGTGAAGAGGAGTACTTGCTGTTCTTTTTAAGAAGTCCTTGAATTCAGCCCTTGAGTAGTGCAGTATAAGTTTGAGAGATGATGGCTATTAATACTTTGCTTCTTGTGTAGCAGCTTGTAGTCCAGGACGTCAAAATACATCAATAACACATTCCTTCTCCATTTCTCCATTTCATGTGTAGGGAGGTGGTACAGAACATCTCCAGAGAGAATATCACTGCCTTGGACCATGGCTGGTCCCTATAGCAGGAGCAGGAGAAAATCTTAATTTGATGGTTTCTTTTGTTTATTCATTCATTCGTTCATTCATTTATTCAACAAACGTTTTTACCTCTTGCTACTCTGTCCCAGGTATTGTGCTGGGCTTGGGGTAGAGGACAAGGGAAATAAGACACAGTCTGCCCCCTCATGGAGATTACCGTCTAGTGCGGGAATCAGGCATTACTCAAGGAATTAGACTAATGTGTGCAAGTGTTCCTGCAGTGCTCTGAAAGCACACTGACAGCATGTGACCGCAGGACTTTGCTCTGGTCCGTGTCAGAGGAGGCTTTGCTGAGGGGATGAGCTTCAGCAGAAACCTGAAGGGTGGCAGGAATTAATATGACAGAGAGATAGAAGAAGGGACCCTGGATCCTGGTCCAGCCTCACCACCTTGCCTGGGCTCATGCTTCAGCTCCTTGCATGGGTTCTTGGTCCCAAAGGTCATTCCCTACTTTCTTCTCAACCTTTGCTTCTTGCTCCCACTGCCCTAAACTCCTGCCCTTGTCCCTAGAGCTTCCTGTTGAGTTTTCAGTCTTCACGGCCTCCTTCTTTAGTTTAGCCAACAGCTGTTGAGCTCCTGCTCTGCCAGGGGCTCAGTCCTGGGCCCTCAGTTGCTACTAGAAACCTTTTCCAATCTCTACCTTTTTTCCCTTTTATACCTCCGTGTGGTCATCAGAGTTGACCTTGGTTTCTGATTCCTGTCATACCATCATTAGGATCTTCCCCTCCTCTCCACAAGCTGTTTGAAGCCCTCTGTCTTTATCATCTTTGTTTTCGTTGTGGCTCCCTTGGACAAAGCCTTGTGATGATGATGATGATGACGACATACAGATACGTGTTGAACGTTTACCAAGAGAGGGACAGATTCAAAACACCTAATACACGTTAACTCATTTAATCCTCACAACAACCCTGAAGGCAAGTTACTCTATTATTATCATCCATATTTAACCAATGACAAAACCGAGGCACAGAGACTATTAATGACTTTCACAGAGTCACTTGGCTAGGAAGTGATAGAGCCAGGATTCCAGCTCAGGCATTTTGACTCCCGTGTCTCTATCTGTAACCACTGCACTACACGTCCTTCCTAGCACGGCCCGCATCAGTCAAGTAATACATGTGAAATGGTGACAGGTACAATACGTCCCTCTCCCGGAGTGTGCACAAGTACAGCAACCCTGAGTAATGAAGGAGTAACTAGCTAATGCTGGTCCTCCAGGTGCCAGGAGGGGCGGGGTCATGACTAGATTTCTGTGCTTTAGAATTTGTTCCCATACAGGAAGTAGGGTGCAAGGTTTATGTGCACGTTGGTCATGCCAGTATCCTTACTAGGCTCTGAGCAGATTCTTTTTCCCTAATTGCTTTTCTTCCCAGGATTGAAGCAGTCCCTAGAACAGTCCAAGTTGATGTGTGAATAACTTCCCCTCAACAGAAATGCCAGTTCATTATTACAGGTACAGGTTTTCTGTGTGAGCACATGGGCTTCAAATGGTGCTAGAGACAAGAATGTCCTTGCACTGCAGTGTTGAAATGTAGATTTTTTTTTTTATAAATTTTATTTATTTATTTATTGGCTGCGTTGGGTCTTCGTTGCTGCGTGCGGGCTTTCTCTAGTTGCAGCGAGTGGGGGCTACTCTTCATTGCGGTGCATGGGCTTCTCATTGCAGTGGCTTCTCTTGTTGCAGATCACGGGCTCTAGGCACGCGGGCTTCATTAGTTGTGGCTCACGGGCTCTAGAGC
The DNA here is from genome assembly GCF_025265405.1 of Mesoplodon densirostris. Taxonomy (NCBI): domain Eukaryota; kingdom Metazoa; phylum Chordata; class Mammalia; order Artiodactyla; family Ziphiidae; genus Mesoplodon; species Mesoplodon densirostris. Next base: position 75,233,388 of record NC_082670.1, read on the forward strand.
GCAGCCTCAATAGTTGTGGCTCACGGGCTTAGTTGCTCCGCGGCATGTGGGATCTTCCTGGACCAGGGATCGAACCCGTGTCCCCTTCATTGGCAGGCGGATTCTTAAGCACTGCGCCACCAGGGATGCCCCGAAATGTAGATGTTTGTATGACCACCTGGGAAGAAATAATAGCTGTGAGGAAAGTATAGCTTTTAAATTAAATTACAAAGTGTTGTCTATAACACTTTAGAACATTTTGGAAATATAGAGAAATAAAAAGCAAATGAAGACAAACTGCTCTCCCATTATCCTGGCCTGATTATTCTTAATATTTTGGTGTATTTCTTCCTTTGAATATGTGTATGTATATATACACATATGTATATTTATCTTACATAAATGGGATCATATTGTACAAACTATTTTATAATGGCAAGACATCTCAGAGTGGATCCTGGCAGGGTAGGGATAATCCTTTTTCCTATGAAAAATACAATTCATCCTCTTCTTTGAAAAACTGGGAAGTGTTGAAAGATACGATAAGAAAAAAATGACTCCTAGTCTTATGATGCAGGAATAACCACAACAAAATTTTGTAGCATTTCCTTTGGACTGCTTGAAATTGGAATCGAACAGTCGATATGAAGTTATTTTGTTTTTCCCCCAACTTTGCCTCATGAACGTGTCCCCTTTTCATTTAGTATTCTTCAAAATGATTTGTTTTCTGGCTACAAAACATTTCACCATGTGTGTGTGGCATAACCTCTGTCACCTTTCTCCCACTGTGGGACACGAAGGTTGAAGCCCAGATTTTCCCCCAGTGCAAACAGTGCTTTGTTGAACATCCCTGTCTGTCTGTTCCATTCCTGATCATGCCCCTCAGAGACAGTCTTACAGGGGGAGTCCCAGTGCCAGAGGATGCGGGGCTTTGTAAGCACTCTTCTTTCTTGCTGCCCTTGCTGCTGCTGTCTGTGTGTGTTTGAGTGCGTGTGTGCACACTTGAGGTGTGCTCATTTGCCCTCCTTGTTTTTCCCATAGCATCCAGCTCTGTTCCATGGCTCTCCCAGGCTTACCTGGGAGACCAAACAACATTGGTTGGACTAAACGGCCTTGACTTTTCCTTACATGTGCAAGACAATTGACATGGAGCTCAAAACAAGATTCTGGGGTTAGGTGTACCTGGGTTCCAATCCAGGCTCTGCTGCTTACTGGATATGCGGACTGGAGAAAATTATCCAACTTCCCTGAGTTTCAGTTGGCCAAGGGAAAAATAATATCCACTATTGGGGTTATTAGAAGTATTAAATCAAATGGTATATGTCAAGTGCTTAGTACAGAATTGAACACATAGTAAGGGCTCAATAATGGCAAATGTTATTGTTATTATTTTTACTATTAATTCCAGCTTTCATCCCTTAGGGCTATAGGAATTTGATTCATTTTTAAAACTACTACTGTCCATACCAATAGAGCTTTAAAATATTCTAGAGATCAGTTGTGTGTGTGTGTTTTAGCTACTGTCTGTGTAGTTTAGAGGGAGGTCTTAGGGTGTCAGATGTCACTTTAAAAGAGTTTGAGGGGCTTCCCTGGTGGCGCAGTGGTTGAGAGTCCGCCTGCTGATGCAGGGGACACGGGTTCGTGCCCCGGTCTGGGAAGATCCCACATGCCGTGGAGCGGCTGGGCCCGTGAGCCATGGCCGCTGAGCCTGCGCATCCAGAGCCTGTGCTCCGCAACGGGAGAGGCCACAATAGTGAGAGGCCCGCGTACCGCAAAAAAAAAAGACAGACCAGGATCTGAGTGTTGGCTGGGGGAACCCAAGCTGCCTCCTTAGTCTCCCCAGTGCAGTTGTTTTTGCAGTCAAATAAATTAAGGGTAACAGTAATAATAGGAATTACCAACGACTAATTATAAAATGGGGTGTGTTGCCAATTATGTGGCGGTACCTCAACCCCAGAGGAAATGGAGATATTTGCAGATACGACTTGTGCTGCATACAATTCCCAGGAGGCCAGGGGGTTGCATTTTGAAAATGACAGTGTCCAGGATGCGTGTACATGGACTTCTGCAGCCTGGGTGGCAAACTAGATGCTGTTTACTGCTAGCTTGGAAAACTGGGTCTCTAGACACTGTTAAGAATTGTGTGTTTTCTTTTGGGGAAGTGTCCCCCTAATACATTTTAATATCACTAAAATGTATAAGAAAGAAGAGGAACAATTCCAGGTGCTTTCTGAGTGTGGGTGGTCCTAAACAGCAGGCCCTCGTCCTGCCACTGGATGTCCCTGTGTCTCATGGGACTCTCCAGGAAAGAGATTGATGTAATAAAGCAAGAGAATGTCGGTGGGAAGAGAGGCTAGACTTCTCTGTGAAGGGGAGGGGGTGAGGCTGTGGGGAGAGGAGGAGTGGCTGGGTGTGGCCAGGTGATGATGGGGCCCCTTCAAATTGTTCCTTTTCATGGTGAGCTCCGTGTACCACAGCGCCCTCCATGTATCCAGCAGGGCCCCAGGGAATGCTAAATGATCCTGGAGGGTGGGGCCTATCTTTAGACAAGTCACTGAATCTCTCAGCCTTCTTACCTTGATCTCAGGGAATAAGATGCTGGTTGTACCTGCCTGGAAGGGGGTTGCTACAAGGATGAAGCGACTCACAGTGGTGCTTTGTAAGATGCCCTGGGGGCTGCGACCTCCGTGGTGGTTGTGCAGATCTGCAGCCATGCTGTCTCTTAGGGGCATGAGTGGCCCCACTGCCCTGGGGAGAGGCTCAGAGGTGGCCCCAGGCTCCCCAGAACATGCTCAGAGCCCTCGCCTTTCCTGCAAGCTGGACCTGGCAACACCCACTGTTCAGAGCGTGTGGCTAGATTTCACGCCACTGCCATGGATTAAGCAGCAGAAACCAGGAGAGCAGGAGACTGACTGTGTAAAGCCAAACGGGGCCCTTTCTCTTTGGATTCCTGCCCACCCGCAGTCCCTTCCAGGTGACTGATGCCCTTTGCTGCCTGGATCAGCTTTTGACTTGTCTTTCTTCCCACTGATGTTCTGCTGCTCTGTTATGTAAATCTCTCCTCTGGAAGGAAATCTGGCTGAGACAGTTTATAGCCTGGCAGGGAGACTGTTCTCATTTCTCCAGCTGAGGACAAATTGAGGGCCCCGTTGTCAGCTTGGTGGGAGCCCCTTTGGAGCCGACATGAAGCTGGAGCCCCATTTTCTCTGCAGAGGAATTCTGGCCCAAGGCTCTCCTCCACCACCAGCAGGGGCTGCAGCTTGGTCCCCCATCCCTGGTCCCCTCTCCAGCACCCTGCATTTCAGAGGGGGCAGCATTTTCCATCAGAGGTAGCATTTATTGATCATTTTCTCTGGGCAGGGCAGTGTGCTCTACCCTGAACTTACACTGTTTAATTTAATCCTCACCACTTCCCTCTGAGAGAGCTGTGCTCCTGTTTTGCCGGTCATATAGATGCGGAAACCGAGGCACAAGCAGCTAAGTAACTTGCTCGAGGTTCTGCAGTCAGTAAGTAGCTCTGGAGAGGTGGTGGCAAGAGGGTAATGTAATCAGCTTAACCTGGAGCGTGAGGATTTGAGGGAGACACGGTAAACAAGGTAACACCAAATGGTTTGGAGCCCGTAACTGCTCACCACTGCGTAGAAGGACCCACACTCTTCTCATGGAATCTTCCCGAGGACCCCAGGGAGCAGGTGTGATAATCCCCATCGTACAGACCAGGAGCTGTACTTAGGGAGGGCTGGCTCAGGTCACACAGGGCATGACCCACAGGAGGAGTTTGTACTCAGATCTGTCCTACTCCAAAGGCCGAACTTCAGCCCCTTGCTATTCTGTGTTGGGTCTACACGCGAGATGTTTCCCTGACCGTGGGGGCTCTGGACTCCCTACTCTGGCTCCAAAGGAAACACAGTCTGATTCATCTCGCTGTGAAAAATAAGCTCACAACTCAGAGTATGTTTAAGAAAGAGTGTGGTAGGAGAACAGCCTCCAAAAGGGTGAGGGCCCTGCCTGAGGCATGTGCTCTGTGCCCACTGCTTGCCCTGCAAGGGCGATGGGGGCCTTCTCGCTCCCCCAGAGAATGAAGACAGCAGGGTCCTGGCATCTCCAAGGTCTCGAGCGCAGTGTCTGGCTGTGCACCCAAGAGCCTGCCCGGGAGCCTTGGGACATCACCCCTTGAGCCTGGGTGCCCCAGCAGAGGAGGTGAGGGCTTCCTTGGGGCCTGTCACCCTCTCATCTTCCTGGGTCCCCACACTGTGCTGGCCACATGGCTTGTTCCCCCACGGCTGGAATCATCTTCTCTGGGGGCTGGGGACACGTTCCATCCACTAGCCTTTTTGAGCTGCCTGAGCCTCTGAATCTCTCAGGGGGCAAGCCCAGTGGATTATCTCGGGGAATCAGTGTTGGAGGCCCCCTCTGTCTTCAACCCGGCTGATGGGGCCCGTGTTCCCTGCCTGTGATTGCAGCAGTTCGTCACAGGGTGGCAGCAAGAGTCAGATGCGAGGCTGCAGCTGGGCTCCGTTGTTGCCATGAACAGGGCCACTGGCCATGGGCCCCTCCTTGCTTTGGAGATTCACCGTCCCAGCCACGGCCCAGCCACGGCCATGGACAAAGCTCAGCGTTACTCATGGCCTTTTCTTGCCTGCGTTGCAAGTTCAGCGAGGAATGAAAATTTCTCTTTAGTGCATAATGCTAATAATATACTTTGATTTCTAGCTAGTTCTTTATGCATTCAGAACCCACACTTTTCCAGGAGAACCAGTGCATAGCTACCCAAAAAGATGAAAAATAAATGTCAGGGTAAGAGCTTGGGATGAGGGCGCAGCTGTGAATCCCCTCTGCATTGTTTACTGTCTCTGTCGCTTGGGCATGTGGCTTCACTCTTCAGGGGCACAGTGTTTACATCTGTAAAATGGGGAAATGATAGCTTCAGCATCATGAGGCTGTTGTGAGGAGCAAGGAACGCATGCATTTAAGACAATCACCATAGTGTGTGGCACAGAGGAACCATTAGCTCCTCTGATTCTTTAAAAACCAGTATTTGGTGTAGAGAGCATTAGCAGGTGAAAGGCATCAGGGAAGCCCTTGCTTGGAGAATTTCCTGCTAGGTTCTGGTAAAAGAGAGAACAAAACAGACCCTTCCTTCTTTATCCTTCTCTGCTAATGTTGGTGGTGTTATGTAGAAGAAAAGACAACAGACTTTGGAGCCAAACTGGGTCAGATCCTGACTCTTCCATACTCTGTGTGATCTTGGGCAAGTTACTTAACCTCTCTGTGCCTCTGTTTCCTCATCTGTGAAGGACAACAACATTTTGTTGTCCTGCTTGACTGTCTGCTTGACTGTCTGCTTGACTGGGGGCCAAGGTGAGCTTTTCCAAAGGTTTCACAGGAAGAGTTATGCTTAGACTGTTCTTATACGACTGACTTCTGTGATGCTTCACATATGCTCCTTGGGGTGACCAGAGGCTCTCAGCCTCAGATGTCTCCTCCATTCTTTCTGCCCCTCTGTGTGCTACACACAGGGCTGGGATGCAGAGACCAAGCTAGGGACTCACAGTGCAGCGGGACAGGTAGACACAGAACAAGACTTCAGAACAGTCAGAAATCTCTCCTTGTACAGACTGCAGCCCCAGAGAGAGAGCAGCCACTTGGTTCAATCTCCTGGGCTTCAGAGGACCTCAGAAAAGGAAGGGACCGTTGAAAATCAACCAGGACCTGGCAGCTGGAACAGGCTTGTCAAGTAGAGGTAGTTTCCCAGTCTGAGGGGCAGCCTGGGCACCACCATGTTCAGGGGGGAGGGCAAGGAGTCTGCTGTGGTCTGAGCCCTGCGTACGGGTCCTCAGGGAGAGAAGGTGGAGCTGGTGAGGTGGGTAGGAGCCCAGGGATGGGTGGACTTGTTTCCATGCTAAGTAGGAGGCTTTAACCATGAGGGGAGTGGAGGATGAGGGCAGGATCTGACCAGTTTTGTGTTTTAGGAGAACTCAAACACCAACCGGCATAGGTCACAGGAAGGGATGGGGATCCTGGGTGGAGCTAGGGAGTCTAGTGATGAAGGTTTTATACCAGGGCAGTGAGAACCAGGAGGATGGACACATGGGAGATGTTTCAGGGGCAGAATCCAGGCCTGTCCCTAACATTTGTGGGTTCAGCGAAGGATCAAAATTGAGACCCCCAGCCTGTGACCCGACTCCTTTCTCTCCCCACCCACCCCGGCTCTAACTGGGACTCTGCAGGGTCTTGCACACACATGTGGACAGTCCAGCCTGCACGTCTGTGCCACCTCCACACCCCCTTTCTGCACCCAGCCACCTCTAGACTACCTTGGGCCTCAGCCTGCACACGCTGGCAGTATTGTCTGCCCTCAGGGGGGGCCACTGGGGAAGGGACCCACACAGGTCCTGGAAGCAGACTTGGGGCAGGCATTTGGGCAGGGAATTTCAGGATTCTAGGTGTTGGAGCAAAGTGTAGATGGGGAAGAGTGTTACTTGTGGGGTGGGGGGCATGTCCCCTTGTGCCTGTAGACCCTTTTCCCCTTTGGGAGGGACATGGCTGGAGGAAAGCCAGAGGGGGCCCTCTGATGCTTGGGGCCCAGGGCAGGGCCTCCAGTGATCAGATGGTTTCCAGAGCCAAGCAAGGGACATAAGAAGAGGACCAGTTTGTAGGGTGAGGGTGACAAATATGGTTCCAGATATGCCTAGTTTCAAGTGCCCACAGGATATCCTAGGGTACCTGCTCATGGTCTGGGGTTTACCACAAGTCCAGGTAAGGGGAAGATAGATTTGGCGTCTGGCTCTTGAATGGGTAATGCACTTCATATTATTTTAGTAACAGAGGGGCTCTCCTGAAGAAACTTCTGTCTGTCTGTTTGTCTGTCTGTCTTATGTGGAGACACATACAAACACATAAAGAATAGAAGCAGATTTGATCTTCCCTGGGAAAGTTCTGTTTTGAAGTCCTGCTTTCCTATGTGGAAAAAATAAGATTTTTGTTTGTTCCTGGGGAGAAAAACAAAAACACAAAAGTCCCTAAAATTCCAGTGAGTTAAGTTGCAGCTTGCCTACTGGGAACTGAATTTGTCATTTTCTAGTTTCCCCCTTTTAGTTTTTATTTTAGGTGTTAAAGGTATAAGCTTTGGGAAGTGCTCTGAGGACTTTTTTGTTCTTTAGGACTTTTTTTTTTTTTAATTTATTTTTGCCTGCCTTTGGTCTTTGTTGCTGTGTGCGGGCTTTCTCTAGTTGTGACGAGTGGGGGCTACTCTTCGTTGTGGTGCATGGGCTTCTCAGGGCTTCTCATTGCGGTGGCTTCTCTTGTTGCGGAGCATGGGCTCTAGGCATGTGGGCTTCAGTAGCTGTGGCACGTGGGCCTCAGTAGTTGTGGCTCGCGGGCTGTAGAGCACAGGATCAGTAGTTGTGGCTCACAGGTTTAGTTGCTCTGCGGCATGTGGGATCTTCCAGGACCAGGGCTCGAACCCATGTCCGCTGCATTGGCAGGTGGATTCTTAACCACTGCGCCACCAGGGAAGCCCTGCTCTGAGGATTTTAAAGGAAAAATATCATGAAAATGAAAGACAGATGGGATGGTCTTATTCCAGGGGCAGGAGGAGAATGGGAAAGAATGAAAGCCAGGCATCCCTCCCCAGGCCCCTTCCCTCTCATGAGAACGTGGGCAGGGGCTGGACAGGCCTGGGCATCCCATTCTGGCCTTGCTTCTGTAACACAGTGTGCCCATGGTGTATAAGCTGGGGATGATTCTGGTGTCTCTGGGAGCCATTATGTGGGTTCATCAAATAATCTGGACATAGTAAATTCTCAATAAATGGTAACATCATTATTTCTATTATTATAGTTACTATAACATAATTCTCTTATATGGTAGAGCTATTTCCCAGGGAGAGGCATGAGTCATCTATTAAAATAATACCATTATAGAGGAATAAACAAAGTGATAATTATAATTCAGCCAGGATTGGGGAGTATTCTGAGAGGAGGTAGCTCTTGAAGTATCTGCAGAATTAGTACTTAATACATGATGGATAGATGGATAAACAGATGGAGAGAGGAAGAGATAGAAGGATGGGTGACTGGATGGATGAATGAATCGTTTGGATGAGTGGATGGATGGATGGGTGAATGGATGGATGTAGGGATGAGTGAATGGATTGAATCAGTAGTTGGATGAATGGAGGGAGAGAGGAAGGAAGGGAGGGTTGGATAGAGGGATGGATGGTTGATTGGGTGAAGGACTAGATAGATGTTTGGGTAGATGGATGACTGGGTACGTAGGTTGATGGATGGAGAAATGGGTGAATGGATGGGTGGTTGGGTGGATGAATGGATGGATTGTTGAGTAGGTGATGAATGCATGGTTGAATGGGTAAATGGAAGGATGGCTGTGGTTAATATTCCATACGTGAAGCAAATGATATTATATGAAACATTCTCATCTCAGGAGAGTGGACATTGTTCTGAAGCTGAGTTTATACTAAATGCCACACCTGGGATGTTTTGGCCATTGAGCTGGTGGCTGTTTCTTTAAAAGCTGCATTTCTATTGACAGATCCTCTTATTTGGTAAGACTTTAAAATGGTGCTTATCCTTCCATCCACCCATCCATCCAATTGGTCATTTAATTAAAAAAAAAATCCATGAGAGAATTTGGCTTCTTTTCAAAACCTTCTCTGATTAAATGCATGTGAACCTAAGTCTCACACAGTCTAGCACATAGTAGGTGCCTCAAATATCTTTTAAAGAATAAATGCCTGTTCTCAGAAGTTGTTCATTTGTCCACACTGTGGCCCAAGGAACTGTGGGATGGGAGATGGACAAACTGAGAAAGAAGGGACTCACTCAAGGTCCCAGAAAGGGGAGAGGCAAAGGCAAAATAAAACCTCAGAATGTAATTGTCCCATCTTTCCTTCTTAATTTTTAATAGTGTTTATAGAACAAAAACACATGGGTAAAATATTTTAAGGAGACATTTATAGATATTTTTAAGTGCAACCTGTGATTGATCTTTTTAATACTAGAAGAATTTTTATCTCAGTGTGAGAAAAAAATGTGGGGTTGTGGGAGTCCATGCTTATTTATTGTGATCAGATTGCTGAGACAGCCCCTCCTGTTTTACACACTTGCTAGAGAAGCAAAGAGGTTCCCTGGGAAGGAGCTTTATCTAAATTGGACCCGTATAGGTGATACTAGTGATGTAGCCAGAAATTGAGGGTTGTGGGAGAGCTTCATCACACTCAGTTTCCTAATGAGCTCATTGTATTGTGTAAATGGGCCACAGGTCCACTGTGACCCCAGTCTCCTTTTGGAGGAGAAGGTAGGCAAGTTCCTCTGTACTGAGTAACCATAGACTGTGCAGGGCAAGGGGTATCAGGTTATAGGGACACATGGTAGCTCTGTGACCTTGGGCAGGTTAAGACACTACTCTGGGCCTCAGTGTCTCCATTTGTAAAAAGAGGACAATGTTCTTTTGGGGAAGTTTGGGATCATATATGTAAGCACTGGCCACTGACCACACTTGATAGAGCAACCAGTCAATGCCAACAGCCTACCTGAATCCCTTAGTTCAAGACAGTGAAAGGAAATAGGAAAGGAGAAATGCACACATACGTATTTTGGAGTCAAAATAAATATACTTACTGAGAAATCAGTGGACTCTAGGTTTGTGGGGCTTGTGGAATAACTTAAATCTCATTTATCCAATCAACATTATTGAATATGTGCTGTTTGTCAGGCACTGTGCTCATGTTATTGTTTGTGAACAATGAAGACAAACGTGGTCTCAAGGAATATGGTTGGGGGTTGCTGGTTGGATAGATGCTAAATAAAGGAGTAGATATAATGACTAATGAAGAGAAAACTTAAAGGGACTATAGTCTATCTTTTGAACTTTTTAACATGACCCACAGTAAGAAATATATTTACATGGCAAAGTGGTGTGCCTGTGCGTGTGTGTCAATTGTTTTTTCTTATGTGTGCATTGCACTGACCCCTTTTATTCTATTTATTTAAAATAAATAAATAAATAAAATAAAAAATGGTAGTTCCAACCCACTAAATTAATGATATTACCTCTTACTACTGGGTTGCTACTTGCATCCTGAAAAAGTTCTGTAGAATGATACTTAACTTTTTCTGTTGGGATTTGGCTGGTGCAAGTCCTCATGATAAAGTGAAATGTGATCTAACACCCTTTCAGAACTTCCATTTGGGGCAGCGTGGGCATTCAGCCAACGAAGAACTAGAGGCTAAGTAATGTGGTAGAAGACAGTCAAATACTGAATTCTAGACCTAGTCACAGCTTTTTAGCTGCAAACTATGGGGATTTGTATTACGATATGATTGGAAGGGTATGTGTATGTATATATATATTTAAATCTCCAGAATAGATGGAAAAATGGCTTTTTTAATCCAGCTAGCTAATTTGAATGCTGTTCCCCACACAAAGCATTATTTTCTTTCATTCAAATTCAAACAATTTTACTAAGGATCTACTATGTACCATTTTTTAAAAAAAGACATAGCTAATACTTCTGTAGCATTTGTTGGGTACAAGGCACTAATCTAAGCACTTATGGGTAATAACTCATTTAATATTCTCAATAACCCGATTAGGGAGGTACTCTTATTATCCACATTTTACAAATAAGCACCAAAACCAGGGAGGTAAAGTAACTTGCCCAAGATCAAGCAATGGAGTCAGATTGGACTCCAGAGCTCTTGGGGTTAGGAACCTGTATTCTTAAACATCGTGCTATTTTGCTAGCACATTGCAAACAGTATATTCTGTGCCTCGAATGCCTCTTACTATTTCTTCCCCCAAATTATTATTGTTTTCCCAACTGCAACCAATATGCCTGTCTAATTTTTCTGTTCTAGGAAGCTGTCCCAAAGTCAGCCATCAACCTCCAAGCACCTCTGCTTTGATCCTCCCTCTGGTCTTGTTTACCCAGCCTCTTTTGTCATGTCTGGCCAAATGAGGCTTTGTCCAACACGATTTTGAGGTAATGTGGTGTTATGTTGTACAGCCACATTTAAAAAATCCATGATCTTGTTGCAGATGGACAGTCAAGTGCTGTCAACAAAAACACACGCCACTGTGGTTTCCTCTCCCTCTGTGAGGTCGATGCCGTGTTTCCTACATTTCAGTCATTTGATTGTACTTTCATGGCTTTACTGTTTTTCTATAAACGGACTTATTTTTTTTAAAAGCTTCAATAAAATTATTATTATTATTTTTTTTGTGGTACGTGGGCCTCTCATTGTTGTGGCCTCTCCCGTTGCGGAGCACAGGCTCCAGACGCGCAGGCTCAGCGGCCATGGCTCACGGGCCCAGCCGCTCCGCGGCATGTGGGATCTTCCTGGACCAGGGCACGAACCCACGTTCTCTGCATCGGCAGGCGGACTCTCAACCACTGCGCCACCAGGGAAGCCCTTCAATAAAATTATTTAAATGGGAATCTTGTATTGGTACTATAAATAAATCACAAACCATTATCACCTGCCACAGTGGAAGTAATTGCTAAGAAAACAAAACAGTTGTATTAAATTCTATCTGGATAGCTTTGCCTTCTGAAGGCTCTTTGCTTGAAGCCTTAGAAAAAGACTTTGGCGAGGTGGTTTTATTGGTCAGGGCTGTGCTAGGCTATGTTGCACTAATAAATACACCTTGGAATCTCCTGGCTTCCTTCAACAAAGGGACTTGCACGGAGCCTGCTGAGGGAGGACAACATTCTGGGACAGTGTCTGTCCCGAATCGCCACTCAGAGCTGCAGGCCACTTCCATCCTGGCTCCACCATCACATCACATGCCTGGAGGTTGCTGTGGAAATGGAAGAGAGGGTGAGGATGCACCCTGGCTCTCTGCCTCGTCTTGGAAGGGACACACCTCACTTCTGCTCAACTCTATCGGTTAGAGCCAGATCATGGCCTCAGTCTAGGGGCAGTGGACATAGGGAGATAAAGAGGATCATGCTGTTTTTTTTCTTTTCGCTGTGCCGTGCAGCTTGTTGGGATCTTATTAGTTCCCCAACCAGGGAATGAACCCGGGCCCTCAGCAGTGCAAGCGTGGAGTCCTCACCCCTCACCAGGGAATTCCTGTGGGTATTTTGTTAAAGATAACCTTGAACACAGAATTAGGTTTCTTTTTTTTTTTCTTAACATGATCAAGAGATTGAAAAGCAAGCTGTAGAGAGGAAAACTCCCTCACAGTGTGGATGAATGCTATTTCATGCAGGGCATCCAGTCTGCAGAAAAACCTGTGTTAGCAGGTCCCAGCACCAGAGCCATGACTGTAGGGCAAGTGAGGAAGGTCACTCAGGAGCAGGGCTGCTTCCCAGAGCAGATCTTCAACCTGAACACATTTCGTTTGTTTTGGAAATCGATACCTTCCAGAACTTTTATTTACTGTAGTTTAAAAATACACGGAGTGTCACTTTTATTGTTAACCCACTAATCCTCTATTTTTCATGTGATCTTGCAAACTGAAGTTTTGCCAAACATAGCATTTTCTTTAGGAACATAATTGCTGGTATTAGCTTGTACCTTGTTTTTTGAGGCTATGAAACCTGATTTATATGCATCTGTTGTGCCTCCCAAACGCAAAGAAAGCTCCATGAATACAGGAAACTTTTCATTGCCCTCCATGCCTTGGGTTGGGTCCCAGAGGCAGAACCTGAGTTAGTGATCTGAGTGCATATTGTTTATTTATAAGATGAACCCAGGAAACACCAGCTGGGGAGTGGGGAAGTGAGAAAGTGTGCTTTGTTAAGCCAGTCGCCACTGTGCAACTGGAGTGTAATTCACTGGGGGTTCCCACTCAAAGGGTGAGGGAGCTGACGCATTTATACACTGATGCACATCAGCCATAGGTTGAGGGCTGCTCCTGGGAGGTGGTCAATCCTCAGAACTTCCTGCCCAGTTGGAAGTTGGGTGAATGTGGGTAAGGCATCAGTTGCATCTGCTACACGCATGGTGCCTAATGGTCAGTCTCTTTGGCTCCCTGGGAGCCAGACTCCAAGATGGCTCCTGGTCTTCATGTTCTTGTACGGTCCTCTCCTTCACTGAATCAGGGCTGGTCCTTCCTGGCAGAACTGATGATTCGTGACTTCCGAGGTTTGGTCTCTGCCCTGGTGTCTAGGATCCCTTGCTCTGGAGGAGCTGGCCACCATGCCATGAGGGGCCCACATGGACAGGAGCTAAGGCCCTTGGCCAACAGGCAACACTGACTTGCTAGCTAGGAGAGTGAGCCACTTTAAAAATGGATCCTCTAACCTGGTCTCATCTTCAGGTGACACCATCCCCAGCTGAGATCTGACTGCAGTCAGTTGCGAGACACCTTATAGGAGCCGCTCAGCTGAGCCTTTCCCCAATTCCTGCCCCACAGAAACCATGAGAAATAAGAAATGACCATTAACGTTTTAAGCAACTAACTTTTGGCGGTGACTTGTTATATAGCAATAGGTAACTAACACACTCACCAAAGTCTCTGAGTGCTTTGCGAGTCAGCAGAGGCCCCCAGCCCCTTTGTTGGAGTGATTTCCTCTTCAAGTGAGGGATGATGGATGTGTTGAACTAAGATGATGACTTGAGTGGGAACAGTAAGAAGAAAGAGGAGAAATTCTCCGTGCAAAGGCTCTTTTCAGTTAGCAACTTCCTTGTAATCATTACATTCAGAGGTTCTTTGAGGTGGGGAGAAGCAACATATAATTTTAAAAGGAGCTGTGCTATTTCAGAAGGAAATTGCCAGCCAGGGTGGGAGGCATACCAGCTCCATGGTGCTGCACCAAGACTGTCCCCTCTGCTGTGTTGTCTATAATCTCTGCTTCCTGCAGTCTGGCTACTTAGAGCTTTGTGATTCTTTGGCAGGGGGTGGGATGGTCTCAGGAGCCCCCTGGCTCACTATTTCTGTGGGCTTTTATTTGACTCTCTAGGGGGTTTATCTTCCAGTGGCAGCTATGAGGTCACCCTGGGTGCAGCTACAAAAATCCCCCTACCTGTTAATTTAGCTCCTTTTGTGAGCTATTTTATTTCAGATGCCTTCTGTGGAAATTTTGCTCCAGACCAACTTGAAAATGTTTTCAGTATCGATTCTGTCTTTGAACAATATACTGGAGTTCACCGCTTGCCAGGAAAAAAGGAGCCCATCGCTAGCTTCTAGAGCAGTGTGTGGTTGGCCTCCTGCATCTGACCCCTCCCAAGCAGAATCATGTGGTGCATCTTCTCTCCAGGATAAACTGACTTTTCCTTTTTACATAAAATCTTTTAAGATATTTTTATACAATTTTAAAAGGTTACTTTCCATTTATAGTTATCACAAAATATTGGGCTCGATTCCCCGTGTTGTGCAATACATCCTTGAGCCTGTCTTACACCCAGTAGTTTGTACCAGTAGTTTGTACCTCCCACTCCCCCACCCCTATCTTGCCCCTCCCTCCATCCCTCTCCCCACTGGTAACCAGTTCATTCTCTATATCTGTGAGTCTGCTTCTTTTTTGTTATATTCACCAGTTTGTTTTATTTTTTAGATTCCACATATAAGTGATATCATATTTTTTTGTTTTTCTCTGTCTGACTTATTTCACTTAGCATATGCCCTCCAAGTCCATCCATGTTGCTTCAAATGGCAAAATTTTGTTCTTTTTTATGGCTGAGTAGTATTCCATTATATATATATGTACCACATCTTTTTTACCCATTCATCTTACATCAAATCTTGAATAACAAGAGTGTTGATGCAGAACTGACTTCTCAGAATCAGATGGCCATGCTCAGTTTTCAAGGGTTGGTGGTGTTTTTTTCTGTCTTTCCTTTCGAGGATTTGATCAAGGTCCCACATGGTATCACCCACTGTGCTGCTTCTGTGTTGAGGTAGTAGAGACAGGGCAGTTCCTCTTGGGGCAATGATTTTCATTTGTTCACCCAGCAAGCACTTCTGGAACTTGTGCTGCTTGGAGCTTTGGGTCAGACTCACTCATCTGCAGAAATACAAAGGAAATTGGCTGTCTGTATCTTTCCCCTGTAATGGTCGCTAGTGATGTTCACAGATATTTCCTTTGTCCTCCCTCAGGGTGCATGTTAAATCACACTTCCCATCCTGTTGAGGTGTGGTCATATAACTTGCTTTTGGCCAATGGAATATGAGTGAAGGTGATGTGGGTCACTTCTGGGAAGAAGCCTGTAAGAGTCATGTATCTGATCACCCTGCATAGCAACTGCAGTGTTTCAGAGGGTAAAAGCTCTGTCAGTCTCTCCGTTTTAAATCATCCCTCTTAAGGAAACACTCTGCAAATTATAACAATTTGCCTTTGTCATTTATTTCCTATTGGGGTCCTGGTTGATTCAGTCATCATTAAACTAGTACATGATCATTCATGAAATTTTGGAAAATGGGGACCCAGAGAAAGAAGAGAAAAAATAGTCCATAATTTTATATGCAAGTATTACTACTATTAACATGTCATTTTTTTCTTCCAGACTTTTTTCTTGCTCAGTGCAGATCTTTTAACTTGATTTCAGTGATTTGGGATGTACAATTTTATGTCCTTTATCATTCTTGGTGTTAATGCACACTCTTAATAAGAGTCCCTTTTAATGACTGTAATAGGGGATGCAGTTTAAATAAAAAACTTTTAAACTTCAAAATCATAAAAAATTATATTCTGCATAGCTGTAATATATCCAGTAGTCAAGGAGGAAATCAGTAAAAAAAAAAAAAAAAGTTAACAAATTTCTCACTAGTACCTCCCATGTACCCGGTTTGTGCTGAATATGGAGGCGAACATGACAGAATTATCAAATTCTTATGGGCCTGGTGCTGATGAATGTTGATTCTATATTTAATCTTCTTGGATTTGTTAACCCACCAAGTTCGTTGCCTTCCTTGGCTAATGGAATCTACCTATTTTGAAAAACAACACACACAAAATTTGCTCTTTTTTCCAGGGGAGAACTCAAGCTTATACAATTTGGGGAGTACACTGTATGAAACAGAACACAAAATTATGAATAGAAAAGAAATCACAACACGTTATTTAATTTAAACGTCGTGTCATTTATGTAACAAACATACCACAAACATTGCAAAATCCAGAAAATAACAAAGTCATCATTACTATTATTATTATTATTTTAATTGATAGCCTGACATGCTCCAAAATCTCCTTTTTTCCCTACACTTTTTGGTTGAATATTTATTGATCCACTCTTCATATGATGATGATTTTGTAATATCGTTTTCTGCGGAGAAAATAGAAAGATGCATTCTTTTTTGGCAGTGGTTCTGTTCCCGGGATGCCCAGTAGAATAATCCAGGAACTATTAAGAATCCTGAAGCCCAGGATGCTCCCTAGACCAATTAAATCAGAATCACTGGGACCCAGGCATTAGTCTTTTGTAAAAGCACTGAGTGAGAACCACCGCTCTGGAATGGATGATGGAAATTTGACTTTTATTACTGATGGTTTAGAAAACTTTCAGCTTCACTACTTGTTACTGGTATTGTCATATATATATTTTAGGCATGTCAAATTTGGGAAAACTCCTATGAAACTTCTTTCACTCATGAGCTGTGAGACTTTAGGGCATCTCAAATTTTCTGTGCAGTGACTAATCTTAAATGTCCTTTGAATTGAAGACACTCATTAACCAGTTTGTCATTGGTGTCCTCATTTTCCATGCATTTTAATGAGATTTATGCTGGTTTTCATTCAGATCAGTATTTCATGTCTAAGGTGTAAGAAATTAAATGGCCTCAAGAAATGTGATTGGATGAGAGCATTTTAGACGAAGGAAGCATGCGAGCAAAGGCGAGGTCCAGCAGGCAAGGCCATTGTAGATGGAGGTCAGTGGCAGGTGGGGCAGCTGTGGCGGAGGTGACTGGAAAGGGACCCTGGGTACAGGTGGGAGAGTGCCACCTACCGGCAAGTGCTGGAGGGTAGACATCTGCTATTAAGGTAGAGGGAACAGTAAGGATATGAAACACAGTATCATTCGGTGTTGGGATTATTCCCTTCAGAGGCATGCAAAACTTTGTGTGAATCCCAAATACTACTAATTACTGAACTAGCATTGACTATACAGAGAAATAAGACATACACAGAGCCCTCTATACCCCAACTGAATGCCCCCCCAATTCCTCTTCACTACATTCCCTACAAGCCCCCGGCCACCCCATTGTCCCCAGATGGGGAGAGAAGTGTGACAGAGGGCATGCCGGAGTGAAGGAGACAGTGGTCTTAACCAATTGAGGTTAAACTATTTCACTTTTGTTAATTTAACGAAAGCATATGCATGTGAACACAATGCTGGGTCCCCTGGGAGGGGCCCTGAAGCTTGGGTCTCTTTTGCTTCACAGTTCATCAACCTCTGCTTTAGCACAGGAATTAGTAACTGAATGTCACGTGTGCTGGTCAAATTGAAGCTTAAGAGGGAATAAAAGAGCTACTGATGACAAAGTTTCAGCCCCAGGACCTTAACAAACAGTTCAAGCTTTGGTGGCTTTCCTTCTGTTTTCATTATGAGAAATGACTGTTTGAGGCAACAGCCTCCCAGCCTGTAGGATATCATGACATGAAAATCATTCTTAGGCTGCCATTCTGTTTCCATTGTGTACCTTGACGAGAGAGGCTCCTTTAGGAAATACAATAAAGGCTGGACCAAAGCCAGCCGGTGAGGGTTTCTGGGTCTTATCATTCCCTGACTTTAAGACAGTGACGATTGCTCCTTGGGGAGTAGCCACTTGTGTTTTTATAGCTTCCCAGCCATGGGCAGATGTTCATCGGCTCATAATCTGGGTTCACCTTCATGGTCATGGCCATTTCTGAGGTGTATGGACCCCCAGGAATCCTGGAGGGGCTCACGTCACAGACAGTGCCCTTCCCCAGGACTTGTTGGAGACAAGGCAAAAGATGGATTTTAGCCTCATATTAAAGACAAGGACACTGGGTCAGAGCCAGTTTTTCACTCAGGATATTTGCTGAGTGCCTGCTGTGTGCTGGGTTTGGGTCATGTGCCGGGTGGTCATAGAAATGTTTCAGTCACTGTTGCTGAGTAACGAAACACCCCAGTGCTTCATGGTGAAGAACAACCATTTTGTCCTATTCATGGATTCTGGGGTCTGGGATTTGATCACAACAGGGTGACTTGTTTCTGCTGGGACGTCATCTAAGAAGACTTGGAACCTGGGATGACCTGGCAGCTGAGAGTTGAAATTGTCTGGAGGCAGCTTCACTCATGTGTATATACTGGGACCTCAGCTGGGCTATGGGCGGGGGCCCTCCATGTGGCCTCTCTGTATGGGCTCTGTGGCAGGATGGTTTGGACATCCTCCTAATGTGAGAGTTGAGTTCCAAGAGAACAAGGAAGAAGTGAATGGCACTTTGGGACCTAGTCTGAAAAGTCTTGACATAACTTGGCATCATTTCTGTCGCATTGGTTGAATCAGTTAAAGATCCACCCACATTCAAGATGAGGGAGTGGTAAGGTTTTTAAAAGAACATGTAGGATGGGAAGTGTTGTGGCCATCTTTGGAAAATACAGTCTGTCTCAGAGGGGCCCAGCTGCTGCCCCCATGGACCTTATAACCTAGTGGGTAAGGCAGTCAGGCGTTGAGTTATTCAACAAGTATCTATTAAGTGCCTGCAGTGCGCCAGGTTCTGTTCTCAGCTGTGGGGATTCAGAGATAAATACGATGTATGTACTCTCTGACCACGGAGCTTACCTGCTGGTGGTAGAAACTGATGAGAATTAGTTAAAATTAGTATATAATATAATGTCATGTAGCGATAAATGACATAAAGAAAACTAAGAGGGTAAAGGGATAAGGTGCTGTTTTAGACAAGGCTGTTAAAGAAGGCCTCCCTGATTAGGTACATTCCAGGAAGAGGGGAGAGCAAGTGCCAGGTCTGGAGGCAGAAATTTTGTTGGCATGTTGAGAAATGGTCAGATGCTGGTTTGGCTGGAGCGGAACGAGTGGGGAGGAGAGTGCTTGAGAGTGAGGTTGGAGAAGCAGTAACGGGTCAGATGGTGCAGGCTCCAGGCTGTGGTGATGAGTTTGGATTTGATACTAAGTGCAATGGGAGCTTATAATAGTCAGCTCTTGCTGGGTTATGCTGCAGTAACAACCACATCTCAGTGACCTACAACAACTGATTGTGATAAGTACTGTGAGGAAAAAATCTCAGGAAAGCCTTAAGGAATGGCTGCCGTCCACCTTTCAAGCATTGTAACCAAGACCCACATGGTTACTTGACCTTCATGGGTCGACTGTGGCTCTGCTCCACATCTGCTGCATCCCAGGATCCAAGCTGAGGGCGTCCCCTTGCTCTGGGAGAGTGCTGTCCTGGTGGCAGAGGGAGAGAGCAATGGTGGAATCCACGATAGCTCCTAAAGCTACTGCTGTGAAGTGGGCATGTCACTTCTCACATTTCACTGGCCAAAATAATCATACGGCCAAGTCTGATGTTAGTGGGGTAGGAGTGACAGTCCTCCCAGAGGAAGGGGTAGAACAATTATAAACAAGAAACACACCCTACCTGAGAGTCACTGGAGGTTTTTGAGTGGGTAATGACATCTAGGTTGCTTTTTAGGAAGATCCCCTGGAGAAGCAAGTGTAATACTGCCACTGAAATGAGACCTGGATAGGAGAGAGCTGTGGTAGTGTGGTCCCCAGAGTGATGGGTGGGCTGAGACTTGCAGGATGAGGAGGTGTCAATGCATCTCTATATCCAGCATGACAGGCACGATGGCAGGTGCTGCAGGAGAGGCTCAGCCCCTTCCTACACAGGCTGCATGATCTAGTTGAGGAAAAGACTAGTGAACACCCAGTTTCAGTACCGTGTGGTTGATTCTTGGTGAGAGGTCAGCCCAGAGGGCTAGGGCAGCACCGAGTGGGGTGCTTAACCCAATCAGGAGGTCAGGGAGGAGACGACCCCTTGGTTGAGCCTCAGCATTAAGTTGGAGTTAGCTGGGTGAGGAGGAGATGCTGGGGAGACAGGACTAGGATGCTCCTGGAAAAGGCACCAGGATGAACAAAGACCCTCAGGTGAGAAAGATGGCTTCGTGCCACTGTTTCTGTGTATTAGGAGAATGAGCTGAGACCCAGGTGTCCCCTGCCTTTCCTGTGGGACCTGCCCTACCTCTTCCTTTGTCCTTCCGGGAGTTCCCGTGTCTATATGGTAGGCATGCTGATTCCACACGCATTCAACCTGCAAGTCCCAACCTTAGGAATACTCCCTCCACTACCCAAGTGGGGATCAATCAGTTCCCTGTCATGGCAAGGGATTCACGCACCGAGCAAGCAGTTGGAGCTCACCTGACACTGGGCTTTCTGCCCACCTTCCCTTCCTCCTGGGGAATCGATTGGGATTACTTCTGTCATCCTGCTTTTTTGACTCCAAAGTTTCCTTTCAAATCCATGTATCTGGCCTTTCTGCAGACAGCTCCTAAGCGTTGGAAGGAACTTTTTCCTCTGGGATCAATTTTCCAGTCATTTGAAAGTTCTGGAAGGGAAGGTTTGGTAACCTTCTAGTCCTTGATGCATCTCCCGAAGGCCTTAGGGAGCGGGCACTTTGTGACGAGGGGAGGAGTGGTTTGGTATATCCTCAGGCTCTGCCTGTCATTCCTTTGTGTGGTGTACACGGTAGTGCCTACCTCTGAGCAGGACAGGCCTCTCAGTGAGAACCATAGCCTGCCACTTCCAGGCTGTGTGGCCTCCAACAAGTTAGTTACCCTCTCTGAGACCTAGATTCCAATCAGGGTCCTTGTGCAGATTCAATGAAAGTGTGCAAAGCACTTAACCCAGGCCCGGGACCGTGGTGAAGCCTCAGTGAACAGTACCCATCACCTCTGTTCCTGCTGCTTCCACCTTTCCTTATGGCGGAATAGAGAGAAGAAGCCAGAAAGCCCAGGTTTTAGTCCTGGCTCTGCCTCTTGAGTAGCTGGGTGACCAAATGCAGGATGCCCCACGTCTCTGAATCTTATCTTTCTTTTCTGTCCAACAAGATGAATGAAGGAAATCAGTCTTTTTAAAAAGAAACTTTAATGGCGTTTGGGGAGGGATAGTTCCTTATCGTGTGGGACAGTTTCTGGTGTGTGTCCACAGTAAATGCCAAGTCCTTCCCCTAGATGTCCTTGGGAGTTGGTGATGGTACTGCCCCTGCTTGAGAATCACTGGACCAGCTCATCCTGAACTTTGATCCTGTCTGACCTCCTGTGGGTGGCGGAGTGAGGATCCAGTGGGGTAGTTAGACAAGGAACAGCTCACTGGGTCCCTCTGCCCTGTGATTCTGAGATGGCTTCATTTCCTCTGATGCAGAAGCTTCCCGGCTCACCCTCCTGGGATGGTGGAGAGGTGGCCATGTGATCACCAAAAATACATTCGACCTCCAGTGGTGTAACTTGAAGTCTGCTACCCAGAAAAAGGAACCACAAAGAGAGGTTGCCTTGAGCACCCTAAGAGAGGATCCCAGGCACGCAGTGACTGCAGCCCATCTCCTGAAATTCTTGTCTCCCTGTTTGCCAAGAACCATCCAGGGGGGCAGGGGCTTTGTTTAAACCCTTAAAATTTGCAGCGTAGATCCCCGTGGAGCTGGCTGCATTTCCTTTCAGACTGTCTCCACATTTCAGAGAGGAAGTCCAAGGCTGGAGATTTGACCCTGGTGGACTTTTCTTTTCCAGCTGGTGCTTTGTGGTCCTGAGGACATTGGCAGCCTGAGTCCATCATGGCCCTTTGCCCATTTATTCTCCGGAGGTTGACAGCCCTAAATTATAATGCTCCTTGCTGAATACCATTAATCTTTTTTTTTTTTTGCGGTACGCGGGCCTCTCACTGTTGTGGCCTCTCCCATTGCGGAGCACAGGCTCCGGGTGCGCAGGCTCAGCGGCCATGGCTCACGGGCCCAGCCGCTCCCCGGCACGCAGGATCCGGACCGGGGCACGAACCCGTGTCCCCTGCATCGGCAGGCGGACTCTCAACCACTGCGCCACCAGGGAAGCCCACTACCATTAATCTTAAGCACGCAACTTACTGCAAGTTATTAGCTGCTCACCTTGAAATCCTGTGAATAGAGAAGAAAATTACCCTACTGTCCAAGAGCCCCATATTAATTGAATATGTGGCAGAAGAATGCAGTGCCATTAATTTAGAAATATGGGGGGCTTCCCTGGTGGCACAGTGGTTGAGAGTCCGCCTGCTGATGCAGGGGACACGCGTTCGTGCCCCGGTCCGGGAAGATCCCACATTGCCGCGGAGCGGCTGGACCCGTGAAGCACGGCCGCTGAGCCTGCGCGTCCGGAGCCTGTGCTCCGCAACGGGAAAGGCCACAGCAGTGAGAAGCCCGTGTACCGCAAAAAAAAAAGAAAAAAAAAAAAAGAAATATGGGAGTTTGTTCCCCCCCTTTTGTTTTTATTTTATCCCTGGATGTTCATCTAATTAAATTATTTAAATCTGGTAATTTGGGGGAAGGCTTTCCTTTCTTCTCCTGTACCTTCAATTGTAAGCATCTTAGTTAAAAAGATGTTTGTGATGCTTGTCACTCTGTGGTGCTCAGTTTATAGAAGATGAATTTTGAAGAGTTTGTTGCCTTTATCAGATAATTTTATGATGCTTTTGGAGCATTTTTAATGAGTTTTTATGAGACTTTCTGTGACAATATTCTGTGTGTCCCTTTAGCGCAGAGATGAAGATTGCTGACTTGATGGTCTGAAAAATACTGACATCTTTTTTTACATTTGACTGATGATAGATTCTACGTCATTTCTCCTATCAAAGATATCCTGATGAAAGTTAACACTTTGGGGAAGATTTTAGGAGTTCTAATATTACCTGGATTGCAGTTTTCTTAAAGTAAAAAAAAAAAAAAAAATGTCTACTGAGATTGTTTTGAGGAAAGGAATTGTGATAAGAGTCTTTGGGTCTTGGGGGAAGTTTCTCTCATTCCCTATACATAGAATGAGAATTTCTTATTGAGTTATTCCATTGTATCTTTGAGTTATCGGGACAGCTGTGTTCCCCTCTAGGTCATAAGCTCTCCATTGGGTGTTTAGATGTCTCCAAACGGGGCACATAGTTGGCACACAGTAGAATGTTTTTAGTAAAGGTTTGTCAAATGGAAAAATGTATGATTTCCTTAGCCCTGCAAAGGCACTGCTGTGCACCAGCCATCAGAGTGGACCTGATACCCTCCAGCTCTGATTATTCACCCCCAGCTTTCTTCTTTTCTCTCATTAAGACATAGCATCTTCCAGTGGGTTCCTTACACCCCTGTACGATCTGTTGTTTTACACACCAGCGTCTGTGGAGATGTGCAATGACAGCTTAAGCATGGGAGAGAGTGAGTTCAGGATGGTTGGTTCCAGTAGTCTTGGTGGGGTTAAGGAGGACCACATTCAAATCTGTGGGGTTTTGATTAAGTGAGGACCAACTTTTAGAACTAGAGAGTGTGGGAGGCAGGGGATGGGGCCTTGAGCTCATCTTGTACACCACCTTCATCTGATGCTGGGGAATGGATGCCCAGTGTAGTTAAGATGGCCAGGGCTGCCTGGTGGGAGACTGAGCTTCCTTCACTAGAGAGGCTCAGACAGAGAAGCCCATTTGGTTGGGACTGTTGGGGGAGGCTTCACATCCTGGGGAGAGGCAGTCTGGGGGAGCAGGGTTGGAGCAGAGGACCTTAAAGGGCTCCTTTTAGATTCTGAGCGATTTGCTCAAATCTTGCCTAATTAATGGATGAGTGCTGGGTTTATACATTCTTCATTGCTTTCACTTTTTTCCCTCCCTAAATGGCAGTCTCTTTTTGTCTTCCTTTTTTCCTAGGACCCTCTTCTTCAGTCCTCTCTTTCTCCTCATTTTTGCCCTAAGCCCTTTCCTTCACTCCTTTCTTCTTTATTTTTTTATCTATTTTCTCTTCCTTTCTCTCCTTTCCTATATTTTGCTTGTTAGTGAGCCCTACAATAGAGCAAATGCAGGACTGCTGTATTTGACTCCTTATGATTGAAAAGAATAGACCTTGAGAAGTGGAAGAGTTAAAGCGAGTGGTGAAAATGAGGTCAGTGGGAGCCTCCTGCACAGAATCTGGGACACTGGAGGTTCTCCATAAATGCTTGTGGAATGAATGAGTTTGTAACTTTCATTCACTTGTGCTAGCCTTATTTCATATTTGCATAATGGTGAGTAAGTTTTGTTAATTCATGCAAAAATTTCCTTTGAATTTCCTCCCTGACTGAGGTGCTTATCTTTTAAAATGTAAAGATGAGCGAACAACCTAATAAGTCAGGATGATTTTGGGGTGGGAGTTGTTTGCAGTTTTAAACCAAGAGCCCAGGTTTGGAATGCAAGGATGCTCACCTCCCACGTTGCTGTGGGTGCTTCCTAAGCTGCTTTAGGAAACCTGGCTTAATTCTGTTTACAATCCAGATGAGATTCCGGGCGTATTTGCCAAGATTTGCAGCCTTCTCAGCACTCCTGTCCCTGTTACTGAGGCTGGCCCGGGAGCACCTGGCCCAGGCCTCACTTTAGAGCGTTATTGTTGACTCTCTGGAGTTTGCGTATGCAAATGAAAGCACGAATTGATGCAAATGAAAGGCGGAAGGAAGGCCCCTTCAGGTGGCCTGGCCCAGAGCTGCGAGAAGTCCAAAGGCTCAGGAGAGCACCCTCTGGGGCCTTACCTATTACACTTTACTCAGTGCCAGGTAATCTGATGTAAGTACTGCAGCCCAAGGCTTCCATTCTGAGCACTCACTGTCCTGCTAGGAGGTTCTTCTGTTCACTGGCCTGAAATTCCCTGCCATTTTGGGTTTGCATTTCGTCGTGCCCAAGACCGTGAGATTGAAATGGATGTTTAAGGATGACCAGGAACATGATCAGGAAAGGACTTCAAAACCAGCAGAGGGGGTGTTGCTTATTATAGAAAACTGGCTGTGAGCTGTCAGTGTGTTGTGGACCCGAGGGGGTCTCAAAAACATAAAACTGAAAAGCTGCAGAACAAAACAAACAAAACCACAGTTCTTCAAAATTCAGCCAATGTGTCCAGGCTGAAAAATAATCGGTGTCTGAACCTGAACCTGTAAAGAAAATAGCAGTGCCCTCTGTGTGGCAAGGCCACACACACCCTGCTCAAGGAAAGGCTATTAATTTTTAGCATATAGAACTTTTTCCTACACTCCAGATGTTACTGAACCAGGTCCATTTGCAGGACTGAGAATAATGCCTCATGGTCCCTGGAAAGGGTTAGGGAACCGAGTTACATTTTGTTGAGTGGGCAGTGTGTCTCTATTAATCCCAAAGTCCTAATTTATTCCTCCCCCGCTTTCCCCTTTGGTAACCATAAGTTTGTTTTCTATGTCTGTGAGTTTATTTTTGTTTTGTAAATATGTTTATTTGTATCATTTTTTAAGATTCCACATAAAAGTAATATATATTTGTCTTTCTTTGTCTGACTTGCTTCAATTAGTATGATAATCTTCTAGGTCCATCTGTGTTGCTGCAAATGGCATTATTTCATTCTTTTTTATGGCTGAGTAGTATTCCATTGTGTGTATATGTGTGTATATATCTATCTATATATATATCTATATATATATCATCTTCTTTATCCATTCATCTGTTCAGGGACATTTAGGTGTTTCCATATCTTGGCTATTGTAAATAGTGCTGCTATGAACATTGGGGTGCATGCATCTTTTCGAATTAGTGTTTTCTCCAGATGCATGCCCAGGAGTGGGATTAATGGATCATATGGCAACTCTATTTTTAGTTTTTTAAGGAACATCCATACTGTTCTCCATGGTGGCTGCACCAATTTACATTCCCACCAACAGTGCAAGAGGGTTCCCTTTTCTCCACACCCTCTCCAGCATTTATTGTTTGTAGACTTTTTGATGATAGCCATTCTGATCAGTGTGAGGTGGTACCTCTTTGTGGTTTTGATTTGCATTTCTCTGATAATTAGCGATGTTGAGCATGGAAATATTTCTTATATAAGACAATGAAGGAAGACCTCTGTCTGAGGAGGTGACATTTCAGCCAAGAAGTAAATGATGAGAATGAGCTTTTCAGATAAAGAGTCCGGGAGAATGTGGCCTGGGAATAAGCCAGCTCAGCAACAGGCTTTGCCAACAGACTCAGTGAGAAGGGGATGAGGACAATTCATCCTTTAGGTAGAGGTTTCCTCATCAGGCCCATTAGAAGCAGAAGTTTGCTGATTCCTAGTACAAAATAGATTGAGTAAAATTCAAAGTACAATTAAAAATTAAACAATGTATGCGGTAAACATTCCTTATTCAGATAAGTCTAATGGCCAGATTTTAGGACACTCTGAGGCGCAGTTTGGAATTTTAAAATATTGCTGTTGTGGACCTCTTCCATACGTATTGATAATTTTATCTGTGTAGAGTCAAGAAACATCCCCCCCTCCCTCCTTTCAGTTCAACAATATTACCCAAAGGCAAATCAGTGAGTAAACCTTTCTTTATTGGAATCAACTTGTTCAGTAAAAGCTTTCTATGTGAAATCTAGCAAGTCTACGTTTTAAAGCTTCTATTTAAGAAAGCAAATTTTTGTCAACCTTGAACTCAGCTGGAAAGATGAGTAAATTTTATTATTTTTGCCATGTCAATAGACTTCAGTCTTTCTATAGGCTTTGTCAGATATTTTAAATGAAAATTACAGGTGGAGTAATTTTTATAAAAAAAGACCTTAGGGCTTCCCGGGTGGCGCAGCGGTTGAGACTCTGCCTGCCGATGCAGGGGACACGGGTTCGTGTCCCGGTCCGGGAGGATCCCACGTGCCGCGGAGCGGCTGCACCCATGGGCCATGGCCGCTGAGCCTGCGAGTCCGGAGCCTGTGCTCCGTGACGGGAGAGGCCACAACAGTGAGAGGCCCGTGTAAAGAAAAAAAAAAAAAAAAAAAAAAAAAAAGACCTTAGACTGAATAATAGGAGATCTTGTGTGTTGCTGCAAAGACTCTTCCACAGGTGATCTGACAGTGTGCTTGCGGGGAGGGGGCAGTGTGTGGACCAAAAGTTCCTAAAGGACCTTACAGTCTGGAACTTTGAGGTTTCTCTATTTTAGGCATGTTCGTGGAACTGTTTCATGAGCCTTTTTTTTTTTTTTTTTAACTTTTTAGAGATTATAACCATTTCTTAGGAAAGTGATGTGATGAAGTTACTTGATGAGGGCTTTTCTGAATTCTGTAACTGTACTGTAACAAACACTTTGATGTTTCTCCTGAGATGTCAGTTTGTTTGCTGTGCGGAAATGATCTTTATGAGTTACTGTGAGAGGTGCCCAAGGAAGAGCTCTGGTGATTCTTAAACTGAAGGCTCTGAGGCTCTAGGGTACAATCTGGCAGGCCCTGAAATATATTTGGTTGCAATTTCTTGGGGGTAGGGCTGACCCCTGGTGGTGGGACATTCATACCAAGATGCCTTCCAAGCCCTCAGAAGCCATTCTGACACAGACACACATTGCTATTGGAGAGAAAGCACAGATTGCTTACAAATCTCCACATTCCAGACATGAAATGTTTTGTGTCCTAAACTATTGAGAAATGATCATCTAACATAAAGGTTGGTTAAAGAAATTCAGATGTCTCTTGACATCTGAAGCACAAATGATTAGGGAAGGTGGGACTCAAGTAGCTTGAAAGCTTAACCCATGCAAGCCACCAGTTTGAGGAGAGCCATTTCTCTCCAGTTCAGAGTGCTTAGCTGGCACGGCCAAGGACAGTTGGCTGTTGAAGAAATGGCATGTTACTCCCATGGGGTGTCTTTCCATTGAACTTTGAAGTATTCTAGGCTGAAACCCTTGGTTCTATCTCTCCCTCTGCATCTATGTCTGCTCCTCCTTTTTTTCTGTCCATCTCCCTCTCTTCTGCTTTTCTTGCCTGCTTTCTTCTCTAACATTCATTTCTGTCTGTGTTTAGTATCCTTCCTCCCTCAGCCAGAGTCCAAAGAAGATCACTCTATCCTTCGTCCTCTCCTGTATACTCTCAGTGGTCAACGAGAAAGCTCTCTCTTGCTTTCATGAATGGCCTCTTTTTTGAGAAGACACCATTGGTCCATCAAACATTCCCATTGCCCATGTGCCTTTGCACAGCAGAGTGATCCTGAAATTCTGCCTTCCCGGTGTCTCTTTCCAGGCATCTGCTGCCTCCATTCTTCCCTTACAAACACAGCAATGCTGTTTACTCTCCCTGGGCTGGCAGTGTAAGCCCACGTTGAAAGGTGTTCATCTGATCTGGCAGAAAACACTTTATTCATATTGAGTCGATGCACCCCTGAGAGAAACATAATGCATGGAATGTGGACCCTCTCAGAGGGCGAGAGCGGCCCCGAGGGAGACACGCTCCACAGAGTGTGGACGTCTCGGAAGGCTAGAGCGGCCCTGAGAGAGAGAGAGACGCTCCACAGAGTGTGGACGTCTCGGAAGGCTAGAGCGGCCCTGAGAGAGAGAGAGAGAGAGAGAGAGAGAGACACGCTCCACAGAGTGTGGACGTCTCCGAAGGCTGAAGCGGCTCTGAGAGAGATACGTTACATAGAGTATGGACTGTCTCAGAGGGCGACAGGCCCTGAGAGTTCCGTAGAGTGTGGACGTCTCCGAAGGCTAGAGCGGCCCCGAGAGAGACACGCTCCAGAGTGTGGACGTCTCCGAAGGCTGAAGCGGCCCAGAGAGAAACACGTGACATAGAGTGTGGACTGTCTCAGAGGGCGAGAGTGGCCCTGAGAGAAACATGCTCCATAGAGTGTAGACCACCTCAGAAGGGGAGAGCGGCCTTGAGAGAAACACGTTTCTTAGACGGGGTGTGGACCGCCTCAGAGAGCGACAGCGGCCTTGAGAGAGATATGCTCCACAGAAGACTGCGGACCATGTCCGAAGGTGAAAGAAGCCCCAAGGTGTGGCGGGTGGTTAGTTTTTATGGGCTGGGTAATTTCATAGGCTAATGAGTGGGAGGATGTGGGAGGATTTTTCCAACTATTTTGGGCACGGGGCAGGGATTTCCCGGAATTGGGTCACTGCCCACTTTCTGGCCTTTTGTGGTCGTCCGCGGAACTGGCCTGGCGCCCGTGGGTGTGTCATTGAGCTAATGTATTACGGTGAGCCTATAATGAGGCTTGAGGTCTACTGGAAGTGGCTCTCCTGACATCTTGGGCCAAGTTGGTTCTAACCAGTTTATGTGGTACCCTCAGGGGCTGTGTCATTCTTTTAAAGGTTGTGCCCTGCCCTCTTTCCCTCCTATCTCAGAAGGTCGGTCTCACTGTCTGAATGGCCCTTTAAATGTCGGTTAAAGTGATGTAAACATACTTGGGCAAGGTTTTGGGTATCTAATGCTGACCAAGTGGAGAAGGTGGCTGCCAAATCTCTATATTTTGCATGTGAAAACCTCACTTCTAGAATAAAAGTATGTAAATTAGGTTGAAACATGAAATTCCCCATATATGACCATTTTTGACCTATAAAAATGACAATTTTATAGTAGTATTGAATGAATAGGAGGAGTGGGCCTTGTTTAAAAGGACTTTGCCTTTTCTATTTTATTAGTTCATTTATTCAAGACACACCTATGGAGCATTTTGGTAGGTGCTGGGTTTACAAAGAGAAATCGAGTCTGTTCTCTGCCCTCTAGCCAGGAAGACAGCACTCAACCAACTCTAATACAAGTGTCAGGTGATCTAAGGAAAGTCAGTGTGCTGAGGGCACGGTGGGGTGACCATTTGTCGTGGTTTGTCCCAGTTTTACCACTGAACGTCCTGAGCAAACTGGGACCAGATTACTGTAGGGCACAGGTAGGGGGAGTCAGGAGTGGCAGGTATGGCTCTGTGGGGAAAAAAAGAAAAAAGAAACTCTGTGATTAAAGAAGTTTAGGACTGGAAATGAAGCCCACCCCTTACTCCTGCGAGAGGCAAGAAGCACATTAGAAAAGTAAAGGATCTTGGAGTCTCAGTAGATAAAGCTGTTTAATTTGTCCGACCAGGATTTTTCTAATTTATTTGACCTGGGAACTCTTTGCACTTAACATCCTGTGAACATCTTTGGGTTCTCCCCTCTTTGTCCTTTGGGGGAAAATTGCATCATTCTCTATCCTAAAATGCACAGCATTACCTTATATTATTGGTCTTATCCATGATTCAGGCAATAATTAGTATCAAAATAGCCCTTCACAAGAAAATTTAATGCCAATGCAACCTTGGGATTAAAAGTTTTTTCAGAAGGGTTGCTAATGTGCTGTGGAGGGTTGCGAGTACCACAGGGCTAGTTTTTCTGGCTGATGCACACAGAATGAGGCTGGCCGCTCACCTCTTTCTGCAAGTGCTTTTTTTTTTTTTTTTTTTTTTTTTTGCACAGAAGGTTTAACCAAGTTGTTATGGAAACGGAAAACGGTCTCCCCTGCCCGAGAACAGTGCCTTGGTAATAATTAGAGAGCATGGCTGAGTAAACTTCAGTGGTAACGATTCATCTTTGCAAAGCACAGGTAAGCCTAAAAGATTGAACAGGTGTTTTTTGGCCTTTGCACTTTCCAGCCCTAGAAAATTTTAATTTGGATACAGCTGAACAGGCTCAGGCTTGGAGTCTTTCCTTACTTCAGAAAGGAAGGTCATCCTTTAATGTTATGGTAATTGGCTTTTTAAATTTAAATGTTTAAAGACATCTCTTAAGCCTATAGAGTTTCTGAGTGTGGTTTGTGACCCTCTTTGAGCTTGTTAAAATGCAGATTTCAGCCTCTCTACAGATCCCCTGAGACAGACTATCTTAGGCTGGTCTTGGAATTTGATTCTGTAACAATCACCCCAGCTGAGTTAGATGTTTGCTCACTGGAGTTAGCTTTGCTCTAGGACAGGGCAAACTTTTTAAAGGGCCAGGTAGTAAATAGTTCAGGCTTTTTGACTCTATCATAGTGTGAAAGCAGCCATAAGCAATACGTAAAAAAATGGCCATGGCTATGTTTCAGCAGACTCTCTTTACAGACAGGCAGTGGTCAGATTTGCCCCTTGGGTTGTAATTTGCTGACCCCTGCCCTGGGATCTGCAAAGTGCTGCCCATTTAATGGAATTCCAGCTTTCAATGGTGTTTGTGCTAAAAGTCACCCATGCTTCTCATACCTCCTTCAGTTTGGCTTGAATATAGGCAAAAGGAGATTATGCCCTTGCTGGGAGCGGGGAGGGAGTGAGTTTTGAGTGCTTTATTTAGTAGTAAATGATTCTCTTGACAACCGTACTTGCTGACATGAGTTTTAAAGTGGGTTGGAATCTCCATCTTTGATTGTGGCTAAGGTGATTTCCTGGTTTGGTAGCTAGAACAGAACTGAATTGATGGACTTGAGACTGTTTTGAGGAAGAGCCTCGGGTTTTTCTTGAAGGAGGAGATGGAAGTTTGGTGGTGATGGGGGGTTGGTTTGAGAGGTGCCGTTTCCCCTCTTTTTTTCTGCCCCACTTGTTGTTTAGGCCCTTTTTGCAGAGTTCCTGCTCTGTCTGGCCTGGCCTTTGGAGTCAGGCAAACCCACCCCTATCCTCAGCGCTGGATTTGCCTCTATGCCCTGACTTTGCCTCTATGCCCTGACTTTGTAGAACATTGAACTCTTCTTTGGGAGTCCAAATAAGTTCAGCGACTTGAGTATTTCTTGCCGTTTTCAAATGCCACATTCTGTGTTACATTCTTTGTAGCTAATTTTTTCATTGCTTTAAAAAGGCTTTTGAAGTGAAAAGGAGCCCAGTTCTCTAAGTGTTGGTATTAAGCATTAGAGACTGTATGCTTTCATGCTTTGTTGTGTTACACTGGGTGCGAGGTTCGATCGTCCTAACTGTGTACATCTGACCAGATTATGAGCTTTTCTGCTTCCCTTGTTCCAATATTCTGTTTTTCCAAATGGTTTGCTCAGTTTGAAATTTTCTTTTTATGTGTTTAAGGAAGAAATAGTTCCTCTGGACCACAGCCATGAAGGCACCGACTAACGCTGCTTTCAGAGCGTATTTCTGTCCACATCCTTGAAGCTTTTCTTCTTTGTGTCACAGCAATTCCTTGCTATTATCTTATTTTCTGATTTCTTTTGAAGGGATAATGATGGTGGCCAATTTGTGCATTTTATAATGTTTTAATTTAGTTATGCTCATGCTGCAGCTTATGTTGTAAACATAATGGCATATACACCTGAGCTGTTCTCTTTGATTCAGCCTTAAAATCTGTTTCCCACATGGTTCATGTCTGTATATTGTGGTATCATTAGCTTGTGTAGCTTTGCAATGTCATTGTCATCTCACTGTTATCAAATACAAGAACATTTTCTTTTGACATATTTATATCCACTTCCAAAACTACTTTGCATTTATCACAAGGCAATTTAAAGCCTTCTCTTGTTCATTGTTGTTTATTTTTTTAGAAGCCTTGGCTTTTATATATTTTTTAAATATGAAGACTTATGCTTTGCTTGTGTTGTATGTCATTTTCACTCTTTTTTTTTTTTCTTTTTTGCAGTATGCGGGCCTCTCACTGTCGCGGCCTCTCCCGTTACAGAGCACAGGCTCTGGACGCACAGGCTCAGCGGCCATGGCTCACGGGCCCAGCCGCTCCACGGCATGTGGGATCTTCCCAGACCGGGGCATGAACCCGTGTCCCCTGCATCAGCAGGCAGACTCTCAACCACTGCGCCACCAGGGAAACCCCATTTTCACTCTTGATTTTTTAAAAAAATTTTTTCTTTCCAATGTATTTTTACCTTTATCCAGAAAACATTTACCCAGTGCTTTCTGTGGACACCAAATATCTTTCCACACATTTACATGGACTTTGCTTATTAACCTGCTCCATAGAGATTGTGCTTTCTCCTTTGGTTGGAGGTGTTTTCAGGGACCATTTCGGGCAGCCTAGTGAGGGCTTAGGGGGTAGGCCAGCAGGGCCTGGATATCCAGAGCAGCCCAGACTCCCTGGCTGGGTGACTCAGAGCCTCAGACTCCTTCTCTGCAACATGGGGATGATAGTACCTCCCTGGGACGGGGTTGTATCCCATGCATGTAAAATGTCTTGCATATGCCTGCAGGAGAGCCAGTCCCCAAACTCAGGAGCTGTTACCATGATAACCAGGAGGTGGATGAATCTGTTCTCTCTACTCCACAGTGTGAATCCCTTCCCATCTACTTAAGAAGAAATACCATCTATCTGAATATGCCAGTTCCCATAAGCCCTATTTCCAACCTGAAATGCTGCGATTCATTATATTTTTCGTCCTGCAAATTCAGGTTCTTTATCTGTGGCTGGCTATTTTGGGTATTGGACCCACAGTTATTTCGCAAGAAGGATTTGGCAGGATGTCTTCAGTTTCCTCAGTTTTACTCCTTGTAACAGAAATGGTAGGTGGAACAGTCAGTCACATTTCACGACCAGGTTGCTTCCCTGGTTACCTAGGAGGTGTTTTTTCAATCTTGTTGGACAGTGGAGGTTCCTTGTGCTTTTTTATGCAATAGTTAGGTTTGGAGAATTCTTGGTTTCAGAAAATAATCCTGTCCCTACACTTAATCCTTCTTGTTTTAAAGCTTCCAGGAGTGTTTAGTTTTCAGGAAACATCTTTACTTAGTGAAAACCATTATCAATGTGGTGGTAATCCTATTATAGAAGTTGATGAAGGACCTGAGACAAAGCTTGTATGCCGGGTGTGGAATCTTCTACTTCAGGCTCTTGTGATTGCTGCCGAGACGATGTCATCTTAATTTCACTGGTTTCCTGTGTGGTTGGATTCTTGCTTCTTTGTCCCCAACATTTATCTGTAATCTCAAGAGAGCGTTGCTGCTTTTGTAGCTCATGAGCAATGTACACTCAAATTTCAGCTCTGTGAAATTGGTGGAAAATTAGGTAAGGAGAATTTTTTTGAAAAAGGATTACCTTATTTAAAAATGTTACCTTATTTCCACTGATCTGTCATCTGTTTCCATGGAAATAGAATTAGGAGATAGTTTCTGACGAGCATTTTCAGGGCTGGCTCCTGATTCCCACTCCAGTTTCCATAGAGATGGAAGCATTCTGGTGAAGACAAGGTAAAAAGGATTCCATAAAGTAGTGAGCTGCCATGTGGACTGTGGTCCAGACTCTGATCTAGAGGTTACCTTGTGGTCAGATTGGTTATGAACTCTCTGTGATGCTAGTACTTACTGGAAGCTCAGAGGATAATACTCAGAAAATGACGCCGGCCCTACGATGGGAGGCTCTCTTGTTTCCACACTTAACTTTGTCTTCTAGTAGCATCTTCAGAGACAGCGTCAGCCCTCCTGGATACTTACCCCTGCCTCCTTCTTAGCATTGTCTCTAAAGCAGTTGAGACAATCAGGTATTGATTACCTGGCGATTTTGGTAGCCCTGGTCTCCCAAGGTATGCAGGAGGAGAAGCTGGCTTTTGTCTGCCAGGAGTTCAGTCTCCCTGAGTCCATACACTGGCAGAAGCTTTCAGATTTTCTATCTGCTTTTAGTAAGCAGACACAGGAACAAAAAGGCAAGGTTTGAGTGGCATTGTCACGAACCACGCTTTGCTATTTCTTTTTTTTTCTTTCTTTCTTTTTTTTTTTTTTTTTTGCGGTACGCAGGCCTCTTACTGTTGTGGCCTCTCCCGCTGCGGAGCACAGGCTCCCGACGCACAGGCTCAGCGGCCATGGCTCACGGGCCCAGCCGCTCCACAGCACACGGGATCCTCCCGGACCGGGACACGAACCCTTGTCCCCTGCATTGGCAGGTGAACCCTCAACCACTGCGCCACCAGGGAAGCCCCGCGCTTTGCTATTTCTGAAGGCTATCTTGGTTATTTGCCTGGAAATTATGAAATTGGCTTTCTGCTTTTACTTAAATCCAATCAGGGCCTCCCTGGTGGCGCAAGTGGTTGAGAGTCCGCCTGCCGATGCAGGGGATACGGGTTCGTGCCCCGGTCTGGGAGGATCCCATATGCCGCGGAGCGGCTG
This sequence comes from Mesoplodon densirostris, assembly GCF_025265405.1. Classification (NCBI taxonomy): domain Eukaryota; kingdom Metazoa; phylum Chordata; class Mammalia; order Artiodactyla; family Ziphiidae; genus Mesoplodon; species Mesoplodon densirostris. The sequence continues at coordinate 75,268,294 of NC_082670.1, forward strand.
GGCCCGTGAGCCGTGGCCGCTGAGCCTGCGCGTCCGGAGCCTGTGCTCCGCAACGGGGGAGGCCACAACAGTGAGAGGCCCGCATACCGCAAAAAAAAAAAAAAAAAAAAAAAAAAAATCCAATCAGTCTGACCAACTTTTACCAGAGTTGGTCAGGAGCCAACCGATACCATTAACAGAAGTAATCTGTCAAAAAAAAAAAAAAAAAAATGCTGTCTTTTGAAGAAAGCAGTTTTAAAATAAATGAGAATGAAATGGGATGTTTGAGTGGGTTTCTACGCTTTTGGATCCAGAGCTTTTGGTGCTGGGCTCTGGAAGGGCGGAGTGTGGGATGAAAGCGTTGAGGCCACCTGGTGAGTGGTTGGTTTCCAAAATCTACAGATTCCTCTGTTTGGAAGGTACTTTAGGTGCCGGTCTTGAAGCTTCATTGGAATAGCAAACATGTCTCTTTAACTTTAGCGCCAGATTGCTTTGAGTTGGTGGCTGATGGTACCTGTAGTGGCTTGAAACTTTTCCCTTAGAGGCTGTATATAGCTCATCAAGAAGTCACTTGACCCTCCTCAGAGGTTCAGCACTTTTTTGATTTCAAAAGAATAAAAAAGGGAATGAGAAATAGCCACGGATTTACTGAGGATTCCACTGTTTGGTCCAAAGTCGGAATGTGACCACTTGCATCTTCTGCCAACATCTCAGTAGTTGGGTGCGGATTACCGATGTGTAGAAAGATCTGAAAGCCAGGCCTTCAGGCGGCCTTGCTCCCTGGGGTAGCCCCTTTTAGGGGCATCCTGCTGCTGCTCTTGGGGCACCTGCCCTGTGTTCTTCAACTCTGGCCCAAGTTGCTCTTGACTCTTCAGGGTGCTTGGCTGAGCTGTCTGCATCTCCACACTTCCTGCCTGATGGTGGAGGCACCTCACCTTGGTGGAATTTTGCTGAGATCCTCCAAAATTCTTCAGCTGGGTGTGCAGGCTAAACTCCTTTATGGCCAGGGCTATCTCTGTCTGTGCCTTGGATGTTCCTAGTTTTAGTTTCTGAAAGATATTTTTTCCAGTTCTATGTTTTTACTAATGTTCTTTTTACTTTTTTTTGTTAAGCCATAACTGGGAAAGGAAAAGGAAAATCTTCCAGAAATGAGTGTAACATGAAGAACAGCCTTAGTTTGACATAGTAACTGCATTTCTGAGACTCTCATCCAACCATGTGGGGAGGTGGATGGAGTTCAATGAGACTCTGAGTTTACCAGGTGGGACCACACACAGCCCATTTGCTGCACACTGGCTTTGTGCTCGGTGGGACACCAAGTGACCTTGCTTAGTGGCCATAACCCTGAGTGGGCTTGAGGCAAAGATCTGTCCTGTGAGTGAATAGTGCAGTTACCACCTGCATTTCATAGACAGGGAAACTGAGGCTCATGACTGGTGTCAGCCCAGCGCTATGAACGTCAAAGCCCCACAGCCACTGAAATACCTGAACTCACTGCTGGGCTGGAGTCTCACCCGACTCTTACCTCAGTCCAAGGAGGCCTGGGCCACAGAACTGGGATTAGGAGCCAGGCCTTCTGAACACCAGCTGCTTCTTCCTTTGTTAGTAGCTCTCTGTGTAGTTACTGTCCTCTCCTTGGAGGCCTAGTTCATGTGTTACTTCCTCTGTGCGTGCTTCCTCACAGAAGAACCATGTCTGCCCTCTTGCCTCAGTAGGCATGGCTGCTCCCCTGCTGATGTTCTGGGATGTGCTTAGTCAGTGACCCAGAGCTGGGTGTATTACATGCACTAAGCCTGTACTGTGTGTCCAACCTCCCAGCCGGGGAGGTCCTTGAGGGCAAGGGCTGCATCTTCCACCCTAACATCCAACAGGTGCTCAGTAGACATTTGTGGAAGAAGGGTACCCTCTAGATATTAACTCTGGGTAGATTTTGTGAGCTAGCAGACCATCTGGTTAACCCCGTAGTGATGAATAATAAAGGCTTCCTAGGATCCTAGAGGATGTATAGCTGGAATCTGCTCTCTTCTCTATGACCAGTGGATGGTTCTAACTTGAGTGGAAACAACAGAACAGCTGACGCTTACAATATTAACTTTTCGCTTACTGTGTAAAAGGGTTTGATTGTAGGGTTGTTAGTCAAGCTGTCAGGTAAAACATGATGGTCTTATTTATTATATATATAAGGAGGTACTTTATAAAGAAATTGAGACTTGGTGATGAATAGATATTGGACACTTCCCCAAGGATGAATTATACCATTTGATGATTAACTTCCCATTAAGAACACTGGCTATTTACAATTAGACTTTTAAAAAAGTTAGTAATAACCCTGCATTTAAACAATAGTTATGGTTAGGCATACCAACAGAAGGAGACACTGCTAATTACTTTCAATTAATTCTAAATAAATTATTGGGTTAAAATGTATGCTCCTATTAAAATCTGTCCTAATCTAGACCTCTATTAAATAAAGAATGCTTTATTTAATGATATCAGAGAGTCATGTCACTTGCTCCAGGGTCAACAGCTGTTGTGGCAGGATTAGGATTTGAACCTATCACCTATACTTCAAAATGTTTTTCAAGTGTTTTGCTATGAATGGTCTCATTTACTATTTAGACAGTTCTTGTGAGCTGGGCCAAGTCCCACATGTGTTTTATTGAAGAGGAAAGGGGGTGTCTGTGGACACAAGTTTTGGAGTGGATTCCCTCTTCTGTCCCAGTGTTCTTATGATAGGGGCCCCTCTTGGCATGATTGTGGGGGGAAATGCAACCGTGGATGTCCTGGGTGCAGAGTCTGGCACATACTATGCTAATGTGTGGGCTATTTTTAAAATGGTATTTTTAGTGGTTTGAAGCAAATATCTAAATTTGGAAGCTGGTTTTGATACCTTAAATGATCTGGTGGGCTTGAAAGGTCGATAAATACACTCTTCTGGAAATGTGTTTACAGGCAATAATATTTATCAAAGTTAAGCTTTATTTTGCCCCAAAGCTATAGTTATAAAGTAAGTTTAATGCAAATACTTGTGTTTTCTATGCCAGGACTGACGACAAATTAGGGTGTTTTGGGTAAGCCACTTAGCAGTGCTACCTTTTCCAGCACTCACCAAGGAGAACTCATCAGCAGAGTGGAAAAGTCTATTAGCTTTATATGAGATTTTGCTGGATTGCTATTTTTATTTGGAAAATCCAGTTTTAGCTTTTTGTCTCACATGATAATGAGTTTTCTGATATTGTCACCCTTTATTAAAAGTGTATAGGAGAGGTGACAAACAGCTTTCTGCAATGAGATGGTGTAATAAATAAAATCAGATTCTGTAAGTCTGCTTGTCATTGGCATAAACAAGTGCATCCCTTCTTATTGGACAGAGAGGAGGAGGATGTTGATGGTAACTTTGGAGAAATTTGATGCTGCCTTTGAAAATCCAGAGGCTGAATTCTGAAATGAATGTTACTACCTTATTTGATTCAGAGTGGCTACGATTAGATAACTTTGACAGTTAATTGTGGCTGGGTTTTACTGTGCTACAGCTGAGTGCTTTAGTCTTACAGTGGATGATCATTGGGAAAGTGGGCCCTTGGTGATCACTTCCTCACTGTGGGTTTCTTTTGGGATGGCAGAAGCTGCTTATCGTGGCACAGGACAGAAAATAAATCCTGGAAGCACCATATAGCTCAAATGACAATTTGAAAATAACAGAGCAGTGACTAGAAGCTGAGACACAGATTAGGTTAACAAACAGAAGAACTCATCTGTCAGGCATTGGATGGAAAGCCCATTTCTGAGTTTATTTCACAGCATATTATGACAACATTTCTTTAAATTACAATTCGTCTCCATTTAAAAGATATAATCTACACGTTCTCCTGGGAAATAATCAGAGACAAAGCTTGACTGTATTATTCCCCCCCTGAAGTTGACCTTGTCTCCTCAAAGAACATTTTTCACACTGTGAAATGTAATTTACTTGACCCCAACAAAATTGAAATAAAACCCACTATAGTTACCAGTGAGCAAGAAAGTGAATTTGGGTTTGGGAGAATCAGGGATAAAAAATGAAACTTTTTTTTTTTTTTTTGCTATTCAAAGAATAAATATACTGAAGGAGATGATGGGGTACCCCATAATTTCATGGTAGTTTGCACCCATTTCTGTTTCACAGCGCAGTGTGTGTTTGAGAGCGGTGGGTGGTTGTGGGGTTTTTGGTGGGCTCACCCCCTGGTTTGGCTGAGAGGAGCCTGGAGCCTCTGGAGGGAGAGGCAAACTGTTGAGAGTCACAGGGCTGGTTGAGGGCAGGGTGGAGTCTGCATCCTGGTCCATGTACCTCAGGGCGCTATTTGCCAAGGTGCCCTTTGCCTCTCTAAAACTTTTCTTTCGTGAAGCCTGTAGATTTTTCTTTTTTATACCTCAGTGTACTGTTTTCTCAGTTTCTAGATTCATATTTGCTTTAGAGGAGCCACAAAATAAATAACTCTCCAACAGAGACTTGAGCAGTGAATGATGGGAGCAGTTCTCTCATGTTGAACTCACTTCCTTTCAATTTAGGGAATGTGGAATTGCCTCGACTGCCACCTGCATTTTCCAGGGCATCTGTCCGTGTGCGTTTGTGATGGTCTTTTTAGATGAGACTCAGCTGTCAGAGGTCAAGTTCAAAGGCGGTATAGTTGTCATGAGAAGAAGAACATGTAGTTGTCAGTCTCTTTGAGTGCAGGAAACAAGTGCTCTTATGAAGCTGGGGAAATAAAACGATCAGAGATTTAGGCTGGTAGGGAAAAGCCAGGGCCTTAAAAGTTTCTGTCTGAACATTTGCTGCACACTTGACAAATCCTTGACATGTCAAATCCTTGTCGCTGCCTTGGTCTTTGCCACGTCCCCAGGATATGATTGGCATTCGTGACCTATTTGAGTGAATACCATCCACTTCTGTGATTGTTCTTTGTGCTAAGACCTTATGACCTCCCTTCTCTGATTTTAGAGGCATAAAATGAGGTCTAAGAGCGTGTGTCACTTGCCCAAGATCACCAGCCTGGAGTCCCTAAGTCTGGCTTCCATCCTAGGTTCTGCCCAGCACTGGCAATAGGAGCACAGGACATTTGAGCCCCCTGGTGCAGCATCCCCATCCCCCTTCCCCCCCGCCCCCGCCTCATCTTTCCTTTGCCCTCTTGGCTGATGAGCCATCGCATGTGGAAGCCCTTTATGATTTACACAGGTTATTATTATACCTGATCAACTTGAACTCACTTCGGGGGATGGGCTCCTTTCCTGACCGTGCTGCATGTTCTCATCTCTTGGCTCACATTTCTATTTTTCCTTTGATTCAGAATAGTGAATGTGGGCAAAATGAAGGTTTTCTATGGAGCTGGGGTTCCGGAGTTTTCCAGAGCTAATAGCAGAAGGCTGCAGGGTTTGTCTCTGTCAGCAACATTCTGAGGCAAGAATCCCAACCATGACTGGTTCTGGTGAGGAGAATGACTTCTAAGTTACCTGTGATTGAGGCAGAGAAGCCCTAAATGGAGAGAACTCAATGGCATTGTGTTATTACCCAAAGGGCCTGAGCAGAGGCCTGCGTGCCTTTGGAAGCAGGAGGGGTTTGTCTGCACTTCCCACAGATTCTACTCATAAATGTTGGAATTCTTCTGATGACAGAACAGTGATGAACCCATTGGTTTGGAAGGTGAAATCATGGAAAAACCTATTTCAGTACCACGAAGTTTGGGATTCTTGTACTTTTCAGATTATCGTTCTAAATGGCTCAGAGTCCAGAGGTTTCCAAGCTCTGCTTTGTCCTAACCTTTTTAGGATACAAAAAGAAATACCTTAGCATTAAATGACTTTCTTGCAAAAGAGAGATTCCTCACAAAAAGAGTCTTTTGAACAAATAACTTTGGGAAACTCTGCTTTCTCAATTTTCCCCCGCTTGGCAATTGTACATTTGCATATTAAAGGCTCTGAGAAGTCCTGAGAACAAAGCCTGTTTAATTTTACCAACCTTACTGGCATTTCCAAACCTTATTTAGCACCCCGAATTTTAACCTGCCTGAAGCACATTTCTAGAAATGGGGTTTTAGATACTTGGAGGTCAGTCACACAACATATAAAGGTTAAATTATATTTATTCATGAACAGTCTACAGATTCAAGGCCAAATCCTTTATATCAGGAATCAGTAAACTTTTTCTTTAAAAGGCTAGATAGTAGATATTTTGGGCTTTGCAGGCCATGAGGTCTCTGTTGCAACTACTGTACTCTGTCACTGTTGTGTGAAAGCAGAGGCGATACATAAACGAATGGACACAATTGTGTTCCAATAAAATTTTATTTATTGAAACAGATGGCAGGCTGGATTTGGCCTGTGGGTCATAGTTTACCCATCCTGTGTTAGATCCCTGGTCCCCAGATCACTCTGCTGCACATTCTGTGCTGTTGCCTCTGGCTGTAATGCATGTTTTGATTCAACAACTCCTACTCAGCCTCCCCTAGAAGCCTTCTTGGACTCCTGGGACAGCTTGAGCACCTGCTCCTCTGTCCTTCCATAGCTCTTCTCCTCTATCATATCCCTAAGCAATGTGCTGTCATCAGTCACTTCCTTCCCTACCCCTAACCCCACTGTAAGCTCTGCGAGCAGAGACCTTATTACCACTGTGTATCTCCAGCTCTGATAATGAGGATGAACAGTGTACCAGACACACTGCAGGCACTCACTGGGAGCTTGTTGGATGAATATGATGAATTGATACAGTGTTTTATCTTGTTTTGTTTGAATGAACTTTTAGAGTTAATAGTAAATACAGCAGGAGGAAATGCTCTTTCCAAATGAAAATTTCAAACACCCCCAAAGACGCAGATCATTTGAATGAATCTGGGGATGAATTCTACATCCTCCCAGAATATATGCTTCTTGGGTAAAGGAAGAAAGGAGGCTACTGTGAACTGTGGTAAATTATGCATGTGGAACAGAAAAGCTGAGTGAAAAATGATAATTTAGGGGGCAATGGGGAAGTATTTGAAAGATCTGAAGGTGTATTTTTCTCCTTCTTTCTCCATGTATTAGAGATTAAATGATATAGACCTTTTTCTCTTTTCACCCAGGCCTGTAAAATATTTTTTTCTGGTAATTTCTCTTCATTTTACATGACTGCTCTAATTACACCTCTAGTTTTAAGATAATAGAACTGCATTTTTAATGTGCTCTCTGCTCTATCTGGATTTATGATATCTCTTCTTCCTTACTTCTGAAAAAAATGTAACTGAGTTAATACTAAAATAAAGTAGGTGAATTAAAAGGGAATGACCCAGCCATTAAAGGAAACAAAATTGAGTTACTTGTAGTGAGGTGGATGGACCTAGTGTCTGTCATACGGAGTGAAGTAAGTCAGAAAGAGAAAAATAAATACCGTATGCTAACACATATATATGGAATCTAAAAAAAAATAAATGGTTATGAAGAACCTAGGGGCAGGACAGGAATGAAGACGTAGACGTAGAGAATGGACTTGAGGACACGGGGAGAGGGAAGGGTAAGCTGGGACAAAGTGAGAAAGTGGCATTGACATATATATACTACCAAATGTAAAATAGATAGCTAGTGGGAAGCAGCAGCATAGCATAGGGAGATCAGCTCCACAGGGAGATCAGCTCGGTGCTTTGTGACCACCTAGAGGGGTGGGATAGGGAGGGTGGGAGGGAGACGGAAGATGGAGGAGATAAGGGGATATATGTATATGTGTAGCTGACTCACTTTGTTATAAAGCAGAAACTAACACACCATTGTAAAGCAATTATACTCCAATAAAGATGTTAAAAAAAAAGGGAATGAGACTTTAAAATCTCAGATCCAACCCAAATGCTCATTCAACAGCTGGGCTCCTCATCTCTGAAGCCAAGAGAGCCCTGTTCTCACCTACCTTTCCTGATGGGAAGCCTCACTCATCTCCAGGGGTGGCCATGATCCTGAACTGGCCTGATGAGGATGAAAAGAAAGGCCGGCCTGCTGTTTCCTAGGGACTGAAGAAGACCCTAGAAGAGGGTCTTTTCATCTAGAAGAGACATTGTGACCGTCCCAGAGTCCACTGTTGGGCATTCCAGAATCTCTCAGCAATTTATCCCCCTCTGCTGCTGTCCTGGAGACCATCGCAGGATGTCGTGACTTTCAGAGTCTTGTCAGGCAGAGTAATCCTATCTCAGTGCCATTGCTGATGAGTGAAGTGACGTTGGGAGAGTCACTTGACATCTTGGCCTTCTCTGGATGACTCCATCTGTATCTGATCGATTGGCCTCCTGGGTTGTCTTCGATATTAGCAAATAAAACTCCATGTACCCAGTTGTATATTAAATACCACCATGCCTGTTTCTCATTTTAATCTTACAGGAACTGGGTAGAAGGAAATGACAGAGATTTCAAGGCCTTAACAATTGAAATAACTGTGTACCACATTAGTGTTCCTAATTTTATTAAGACACAGGTCCTTTCTTCTAGGAACTCATATCTAAATAAGGGAAGTGGACACACAAACCCAGAACTGCAAGGTTGGGGGATAATGGCATGTGTAAGGCACTGTGGGGGTGTGGAGGAAGGCATCACTGGTTGTCTGGAGTGGGCACTAGGCAGTCAGGAAGAGTTTCCCAAATGGGGTCATGATCGACTTAGGTGTTTAAGCATGACCTGCTGTTCACCATATAGAGGGGCAGGGTGCTGGACATTCCTCATAAAGAGAGCAGAACTCCCCGATAATTCTCAGGTCCACAGATATAGCATCAGGGGAATAACGGGGTTGTGTTTTTCCAGCCAGCTGCTCAGAACATTTACAGCTGTGGAATATATGTACATGGAACTCATGATGTAGATTGCTAGACATGGGTCATGGTTGTGCTTGTTCCATCTTTTCCATTGCTACACTTGCTTTTATCAAGTATAAAAGATGAACCAAGAAAAACTGTGAGTAGCAGGAGAAGCTGTGTAGGAATTACCCTGAACAGATGACGCCGATGAGGAGAGCAGTGATGATTCAGCACCAAGGACAGTGACAAGCAGCCTGCCCAGCTCTGGGACCTGGTAATTCCTTTGTTGATGATTCACTGGTGCTGGATGTGGTAAGGAATGGCATTCCTTACAAAGAGTTTGTGTTCACTGTGCCCTTAGGACTGCACCCAAGCCGAGCTTGTCTGGCTGTCATACGTTAGGCTCTGTTACCCCTCTGTTGGAGGCCAAGTGTCTGAGTCCACATTCCCTTGGTACAGACCCCTTGGAGTTGGGATCAGATCTCGAGGGTCCTGCTCCTGAAACAAGTGGAAGGCCATGCTTGCTGTGTTTTCTGCCAGACAGTTGGCCCAAGGTTATAGTTTTGCTCTCAGTTCCTTTATGCATGAGGAATTTCCATGCCTTTTCCAGGTCATAGGTTCTCTAATAGACCCACAGATCCCACATTTCCAGAATGGCTCATTTTTCTGTTTATCAGTAGAGTGACATTAGTGGTGATATAAGCTGCAAATTATGTAGCATAGGGAGCGTCACTCATTTAGAACTTGGCAGGCCACTCCAATGTCATTTGTGGTGTTTGTCCTACAACAACTCAGGTTAATGGATTTGGCCTTTGACTGACTTTAACAAGTTGATAGAATTTTCTCCACCCCTCCCCCAATACTCCAGCCTCAGCCAGAAGTGAAGCTGAGGTGTCTGAGCCTCCAGCATGACTCTGCATATTTTATTGGAAGCAATAGCTAACATAACCCCTTTACATTTACTTTGGAAATGATGGCTCAACTTTGTTGAAGGAATTCTTGGGTTTTGTGAACTTAACTCCTGATTTTTCCACTCCCACTTAGCCAGATTGTTGACTGCAAAGCCTTTGTGTGTGGACTTGGCTCCCTGAAGACATGCAGTGGAGAGTCATATTTGTTTGTATAGTCATAGCTAGAAGGATTAAGAAGAGGCTTTCCATGCAACCAACCCGCTGATCATGTGTGTGGTTTCTCTGTTCTGAAAGGGCTGGTGTCTTTTAAAAATTTTTTCATATGACTATTTCAAAACAAACTCACTAGAGTTAACTGTGCTCATGGATCTTTGTGGTTTGGCTTAATCAGGGCCAGTGTCATGAGTGTGTGTCCTGTTCAGTCACACAGGGCTCTGCACTTAGAGGGCTCCGCATTTGGTTTCATGACCGGTTGCCACCCTCTTGAAATTCTTTATAATTTTTGAACAAAGGGCCCCACATTTTCATTTTGGACTCAGTTCCATAAATTATGTAGCTGGTCCTGGGCATAATCCAGTATGGAAAGAGAATAACAACTAGAGTACAAGGACCTTGTAGAGACTTGAGGAGTTCTGAGTCCATAGAGGGTAGAAGGGACTTTAATAAGTGTTCTATTCATTAATAAAGGTTGCATAACTGTCCTCCATGGTAGATAGTTTTAGCATAAGGCCAGTCAGGGACAGAACCAAAGTCAAAGACAAAGGCAGTAAGTGGCCTTGTGTCTCTCCAAGCAGTCTTATCCCTTACTCCCCCAGCCCCCAACCTGTCCTTTGTGATTGAGAGTCCAGGAGGCAATGAGGAGGGGTCATAGCCCTGCTGGGTGGTGCTAGATTAATGTCCCAATGAGATGGAGCAGCTGGCAGGTTGTGCCTCTGGGCGTAGGATTGGCGAGTTATAGGGATGTGGGTTTATTCTTGCCTAGCTTCAGGAGGAAGTTTTCTGGAGCTGTGAGAGTTTGAAGAGATCTGCTGGAAGGCCTTTCTCACCCCCTTGGGCATGGAGGAGAGGCAGGGTTAGCCAGAGGCCTGGTGCCAGTAGCTGAACCCCACAGGCAGGCCTGTCTGACCTATCAGCTGATTCTAGGCCCTCTGCGCCTTCACCTTAGATGATTTAAAAAGGAACTTTTAATTCTTATGTCATTAAGGTAAATGAATACACATAATTTTATCCTTTTTAGCCTTCACATGTAACAGCTCATCCTCATAAATACTTCCCACATTATTCCTCGTTGGAATGTGGGGTTATGACAGAGTGTTAGCAGCGGGGAAGGGGTGGTACCCAGAAAGGGCAAATATTTCTTAAAACCTCTTCCCTGAAAAGAAGGCAAAGAGATAGTGGGAGAATACAGGGTTTAGGACCTACTGCTGACGGTTAAAAGATTATGTTCTAGGGGCTTCCCTGGTGGAGCAGTGGTTGAGAGTCCACCTGCCGATGCAGGGGACATGGGTTCATGCCCTGGTCCAGGAAGATCCCACATGCCGTGGAGCGGCTAGGCCCGTGAGCCATAAGATTATGTTCTAGGCGAGTGACACCTCTCCCTGCTCTGCGATCAGTGCATACACCACTTCCCCCCTTCCTGAAATCTAGAGATTTAAAACCTCACGTCCCTGTAACCTTTGATTTTTAGCTCCAGCTTAAATCTCTAAGCATGTCACTATCAGAGTTTCTGTCTAGAGAAGCCTTTGAATGTGAACCTCAAAGCAATCCCCTGGTGTGCTTTTTCATCTTCTCTTTCACAATGATGACATTGGCAATAAGCCATTTTTTTTCCAGGGAAAGCAGATCTCTTTCTTCTGATTCACCTTGTAAGATTATATAGGATTTTAAGTACAATATTCTAGAAACATTTTCCAACCATCCTATTGCAGTTGTAGAGCTGTTAAGGTGTTGTGGACAGAACACAGGTTTGGGACCTGTAGAGCTGGATTTGAATCCTGACTCTGCCGCTCAGTCGTCATATGATCTTGGACAAAACACTTAACCTCCTTGCACCTCAGTTTTCTCATCCGTAAAATGGGAATCTCTGTCTAAAACACAAAGAAGAAACAACTCTCCAAGGACTGTCACTCAGACCTTAAGGGGGTAAATATCAGAGCCTGGCATGGTGTCTGGTGTGGTTGCTGCTTGATCAATGTTGGTGGAAGCTGAAGAAAACCTTCCCTTTGTTTGAGTTGGATTTATTTTAATTAATCCAGGTGAACTTACTCAATGATAGTTGTGAAGAACTCATATGGAGCCAGAACACATCTGCTCTGGGGAAATGGAGGATAATCCTGAGGCTTAGATACAGCAGGCTTTTACATTCACTAAAAGAGAAGCAGAACTCAGGCAGCCTCAAGGAGCAGGGGCAGTGTCTGGGGACACACATGTAATCTTGACTGTCTTTTTGTAATAGGAGATCACATCAGATTAATGATTTTAAAATGATCATTTTTCTGCCTTCTGGCTGTATTTAATGTTCTAACGCCTTTAAAAATAATCATCAACAGCATCATCATCATAATACTACTCAGTTTAGTATTTTTGGTTTTATAACCATGCTGAGCAGTCTAAACTGTTAAATGGACTTTGTAATCTGGTATCCAGGGAGCTCCTTGGAAGGGGACAGGCAGTTTTTTGTCTGTGTTTCCACATTAAGCTGACCGAGCACTTGGAACTTGGTGGCATGCTCTCTGCTTCTGGGGTGGGTGGGTAGGTGGCGTGTTCACCCCCTCTGTGGACAGTTTGCCTTGGAAGAGCTCAGCTTTGGTGTCAGGCAGAGCTGGGTTTGGATGTCAGGGCCGTGTAGTTGGGGTATGTTGTGTAACTTCTCTGGGCTTCCATCTTCTGATACTTGAGGATAATGATGGATAATGATACCTACCTCCATAGGGCTGAAGATTGAGAATGTATGAAGAGCACAGAGCTGGCAGGTGAGGAAGGGCTCCATGAATGTTAGTTGTTGCTGATGCTATTATACAGTAATATCTAATCCTCCGTTCTGTCCTGAACTTGGAAGTGGAGGGCCCTAGGATGCATTGACATTGAGGGGTTTGTCTGGAGGAGGTTTGGATGTTTGGGATCTGCCAGCTGCCTTCTAGTGCATTCATGCTCTCCCTGCGAGTTTTCTTTAGAAGGTCTTGTGCCATCTATAATGACAGAACCTGGGATGCAGTGTTTTTTTTATATTCCTTGTCAGTCAGCAGTGCCAAGTGACTCAAGAGTGGGTGACCCTTTGTCCTCCCACTTCCAGAAAGGTCTTTTAAAGATTGCTTGGGGGTGGAGGGGAAGACTTTTCTTTTTAACACAAATGATGTGTTTTGACAAAAATATATCACCATGGTGAATTTATGCTAAAGGGGAAATACTTGCTCTTACAAACAGTGCTTATTTTTCCTTCAGTAAACAGGGCATTGACACTTGAGTCCCTCATGCAACCTGTGGAGACAACTCCTGACTGAGGCAGGGCTGGTGTGATAGGTCCATTAATCTTTGGTAAAAACATCGAAACCACAGCAATGCCCCAGCAGACTCCTGGGGCATTTAAAAACCAGAGACCTAAAGGAGGGTGCAGCAGCCCACAGAGAGCACATGCTTTTGATTGTCCGAACGTCAGGTCCCAGTGCTGCCACCACTGTGGGGTCTGGGGCAAATGATTCTTCTCCGAGTGTGTTTCTTCCCCAGTAAAGTCACACGAGAGACATGAGGCCGCCTCAGCTCCCCACACGCTTGTCCCCACACTCAAGGGCTGTGTGTGTGTGTCTGTGTGCGCACGTGTGTGCACATTGTGCTGGCTATAGATTGTTCTCTGGGGACCATTGATGCTGCCCTCCAGGTAACTCAGTGGGAGTAAAGGTGTGACAATGGATGCACACTGACGGCCCTGCAGCTGGTGCAAGGGAAAGTGACTTTTAATTGATCAGGTATTATGGAGCCTCAGAGAAACTCAGAGACTCAGAGAGTCCGTCATTGTAGGAGAACCACGATGGGGAGGCGGGATCTAAGAATTACGGGTAGTGAAATAGTATTGGTTATAGCTCTGTTGGACTGGGTAGATTGTCCTTCAAATGTCCTTTCTCCTGTTACTGTGCTGAGGAGGCTATTTGTGATTCTAGTTCACATTTATTCTGCACGTGACCTTGGCAGGCACTGTGCTAAATGATTCACGTTTAATCCTCACAACAACCCTCTGAGGGAAGGGGCTGTTATTATGGAATCCATTTTTCAGGTGAGGGCATGAGGCTTGGAGGGGTGAAGTGACACTCCCTGTCATGAGGTAAGTTGGGGAGGCTGGTTCCAGCCCAGGTGGTAGGACTTTGTGATCCTTGCCTTTGACCTCGTGGCTAGAACTGTGGCTGTGGGACTAGTGAGGCTGCTCTGAATGAGTGTTGCACTGTCCACAATCACACATCTGAAAAAACAGCGAGGAGAGCTCTTGCACACCTTCTTGAAAATTGCCTGTTGTAGGCAATGCCTTTTCCAAGGTCCAGTTTTTCTGGGATTAACTACGGCTTCTCCTCTGTCCCCGATGGTAGCATCAGATGACATAATGATAATAAACATCTGAACCCTAGTTTCTAGGTAAGAATTTTTCAAACATTGTCTCATTTGATCTATTAGACAGGTACTATGATTAGTCCCATTATCCAGATGGGGAAACTGAGTCACTTGCCTGCCATCTTGGGACCAGTGGGTGACCATCTAACCTGCACAGCCTGTCTTTAGAACTCCTACCCATAACCACTGGACTGTGTGCTCTCGAGAGGGACCCCCCAACCTGGAAGATTTTGTTGCAGAAAGAATATTCATCAGGGCTGATTTTAGGGTGTGTTGTTGGGAGCACCAGCTCCATGGCCTGAGATACCTGGGTTCAAATTTGTGCTCCCCCACTTACAGATCATGTGGCCATGGGCAAGTCATTGTTTTCCTGTGCCTTATTCCTTTTATGTAAGACAGGAGAAGAGTACCTCACTGGGATGTTGAGAGCTCAGGGTCTGCCCCACAGTCAGCTCACAGTATTTGGGAGCTAGCATTAAATTCACAATTGAGAAGCAAGGATGTGACGTGGGACCATCCCCCAGTTGCTGAACCCAGAAACCCACACCAATTCTCCCTCCTGCCTCTTCCACTTCCCCATCTTTCTAACAGTTTTCCTGCAATATTTCTCCTGGCTGTCCTTCCTCTCCACTTGATTACCCCATGATCTCCTTTGAGAGGGCTGCCTCCTGCCTGGCCTCCCGGTCTCCGGCTGTGCCTCTTCAGATCTATTTCCCACATGGCCACCAGGTTGCTCTGCCAGCAAAGCACATCTGACCCGGTCACTTCCCTGCTAAAGAGTCCTGAGTGGTACCTGATCACTTACAGTCAGCTCTTCTTGAATCCCACAGGGCGTTAGAATCACTTGGGGAAGGCACCTAATAATATGCACATTCTGGGGTCCCATGTCCAAGAGGCCTAGTTCAGTGGGTCTAAGTTAGGCTCAGGAATATGCTGTCTGGCTGTTATGTCAGGCGATTCTGGCATGTGAGATCTGGACTGAAATACTGATCAGTGAGAATCAGTCCAAGTTCCTTTACCTGCCTCGTCAGTCTGGCTTATTTATGCCTCTGTGTCTCTGTCAGGCTGCCCACTCTGTCCCCTGCCTCTGCTTCCCTTTTGACCTGGCTTCTGTGGTTTAAGATTTAGCTTTGAGAGGGACTGACATGAAGAAGCAATGGCAGAGATAATCATAATATCTAGTATTCACTGAAGGCTCATCATATGCTGGGGGAAGCTTTTACAAGTATTAAGCCTTTAACTCCTCATAGCCCTGTGAGGTCAATACTGATGTTGTCCCCACTTCAGTCGATGTGGAAAGTGAGGTATGGGAAAGCAGGTATAATTTGCTGTGGAGCCGGTGGCCAGTGAGCAGGGGAGGATCCCAGGTCTTGGCGGGGTGTGTGGGTGGGAGGCACCTTCCCTTGGACTTTTGTGGCACTGGTTTGGGTTGTCCCAACATCACAGTGATTGGAGGAAACTGCTGGTACTCAGTGTGCAGGGCTCAGGGGAGTTGGACCTGCTTTACTGTGTAAGTCAGCAACAGATATTTTGCTGGGCTTTCCTGCAGGTAAAAAACCTGACCGTAATGATTTGAGCCCAGAATCTAATCTAAACACACGGTTTTTAAAAATTCATGGTTTTAATAAACACTGGATTTTCCTGGAGCATGACCACTGTAAATCATCAAGAGTTATTCAGTATTTTAGAGGAGTCACATCACCAAGGGCAATGTTAATAGCCATTAAGACATAACCTGTGTGGGGACTTCCCTGGAGGCGCAGTGGTTAAGAATCTGCCTGCCAGTGCAGGGGACATGTGTTCGATCCCTGGTCCGGGAAGATCCCACGTGCTGCGGAGCAACTAAGCCCGTGCGCCACAACTACTGAGCCTGTGCTCTAGAGCCCACAAGCCACGGCTACTGAGCCTGCATGCCACAACTACTGAATCCCACATGCCTAGAGCCTGTGCTCCACAACAGGAGAAGCCACCACAATGAGAAGCCCACGCATTGCAATGAAGAGTAGCTCCTGGTCGCCGCAACTAGAGAAAGCCCGCACGCAGCAACGAAGACCCAAGGCAGCCAAAAATAAAATATAAATATTAAAAAAAAAGACATACCTGTGTGTATTTGTATTTGTAGCTGTTGAATTTTTGGTGATTCTACATCAAGGTACGAGCATCTGACTGTTTATGTTTTTAGTGTAGTTGTGCCTAAGTGTTTACCTACTGAAATACATATTACTTTATTATAAACCACCTGCCTTTGATTCTTTTTTATATTATTGGTCAGGCCTACTGATTTTTTTAATGTTATATGTTGATATTATCTGAGTTTCATTTCAGGGTAATAAAGGAGACTTTGCCAAATGATTACTTAAAAAGGAGTCTTTGGTCTCATCGATGAAGAATCACTGCTCTACAAAATCAAGCCTCTTAAGGGGTGGGAGGGCAGTGAGTTCTCAGGAGGGAAACCTAGTGGATGGATCTTCAAGGGAAAGTTGTTCAAAGGAAACTTGAGTCTGGAATGCCTTTGCTAGACCTCAGCTTGCCTCCTGCCCACACATCACAGCCTTCCCAGTTCTCTTTGAGATGCTAATTTGTTGCTAGGAAAATTATCTTGTCACTGACAAACGAAATCTGGAAGAATCAGCTCTTCTTATAAAGTGGTTCCTATGGTATCTGCAGGGCTTTGTCGGTTTGCAAGTTATGAATATTTATGTCTCAGGGAAAAAAATTCCTCATTTAAATTGCATATTCAGAAATTTCGCACTTAATTTCCCACAGAAAATAATGACATTTCCAGCCTTTGCCTAGGTGAATGTCTTCAGAGACGGCAATTTTCACACATGGACTCAAGGGGCATTGGAATTGACCTGATTCCAAACACAGAGGCAGGCTTACTGCCCTGTGATTGCTTCCATATAGAATAACGCGTGTGCCCGATATGTTATCGAATGAAGATAAAATGCCAGACGTGATTATGGTAAATTAGACCTTTTGAATTATTTATGAGAGCCAGTGTAAACTGTGTTTCACTTTTCCCCACTCATGTTTACATAAAAGCCATTGTAGGACTTGTTACTAAACAGTTTTAAAATTTATTATACAAAGGGCCAAGTTTGAAAGGCAATTCTAGCCCAGGTTTCCTCATCTTTATCCATGAGCTCTTTAGGCAGAAAAGCAGATCTGTTCAAAATGTTATTGCACATGTGTCGCATGGGCCTGAGCAAAGTCCAGGAGAAGCTGAACCTGGGGATGGCAGGAAATGTCTTCTCTTTGACCCCACGTCTGCTAGTCCTGGCCATGGTTATTTGAGCATCTATGGGAAGGAGCTGCCATCTGCAGTATGTCCTCATCCCTTCTCAGTTTTCAGGACAATATGTAATGCCTAACTCCAGTGTGGATCCACCTTCAGCATTTTCTCCTGATCAAAACTTACCAGAGGTGTTTTTGTTTGTTGGTTGTTTGGTTTTTTGTTTTTTGTTACCATTTTTTTCCTCCCTCTGGTCTTACACTGATCTCTTGAGGGAAGCAAGGACCTGAGCCCACTGGTAAAATTCCTTCCTTGAGATGTGTGTTTTGCTTTTTCGTGACAAATCATAACAATAACATCTTACACTTGTTTGTGATCTTGCAGCTTCAGAACCGCTTCTGTGTGTGATCATCTTTGATCCGAAGGCTGCAGGGAGGAGTTGACCTGTGTGTGGGTACAGGCCCTGGAGGGAACGGGGCTGAACAGGAGTGGGTCACTGAGCCATCCTTTCCATATTCATTCTTCCATTTCTAGCCATATTCTTTGATGAGCCCTGTCTGCAATTCCTCCTTCCCCATTTCCTCATTATCTCCAACCTGAAGTTAAAAGTTTCTAGCCTTTGGGTGTTAGAGATGCACTTGGGAACTGTGTTTTCTCTGAGGAGAGAAATCTTGGGCTTGGGCTTTGATGAGTGAAGTGATGCTGTGTGTATCTTTGGACACACTCACGATGAAAGTCAGAATAGCATGTGTGAAGTTCCAAGGAAAGAGAGATGTCAGAAGCTAAACTGATGCCTCTTTCTTATCAGACTTTTCATTTTTTAACCTAAAAGAGCTAAAAGGCTGGTTCTGTTCTTTACCTGTGCAGAACAAAGAAGAGGGCGAACTACTGTCTTTGTATTTCTTTGTGTCTTTGTCTTGTTTAAAAGAGCCTCCATCATAATAGGCTCCTTGTGACTCTGCCGGTCTGACACAAGAGGTCTGATGCAGTGAACCCACCATTGCCGGAAAGGCCTGACTTCTGTGTGCCCGCTCAGCCTCTCCAAGAGCATTTTAATGTGTCTTGAACTCTTCACGTGAACCACCTAAGGCTAGCAGCCTGGTGTGAGGCCAGAGCCTTTGGCTTCCCGTGGCCCAGGGTATTTCTGTAAACCAGCTGGAAATTGCTGGCCAGGCTCCCTCCATAGAGTATTGATGGGCCAGATGCTCTGTGGGGCTCTATTTGCTAATTTGTATGATTTGCCCACTTTTTATGCTTTAGTTCCAGTACATTTGGACAATGAAATCAAACCGGCCCATTTCTAGCACAGTGAATCACTTTGTTCTCTTGCTTTGGCACTGAGCCTCATGTGGAACTGTGTGAAAGGAAGACTCTCAGCTTGGGAGCCCAGTGGAATTCAGGGTTTCGGGCCCCGGCTGGTGACGGGCTCTGTGGGTTTACCCGGTAGCATCATCTGCAGCCCCAGGCTTGGTGAGGCCTCCCTGCATCTGGACCCTGAGTGCATAGGTGTGGTTGGCACAGGTCATTCACCAAAGCTTTTGTTCTTCAGCTGATTTTCCTGTGCTGAGTGATGGCTACTGCCATGAGCTTCTTTGTGCCTGGATCCTTATTACATTTGCTATGGAATAGAAAGCTATTGGCTTCATGAAATTTATTCCATTTCGTTTATTCCTGGTATCCTACTTTTCCCCCTCTCTTCTTCCCTATTAAGCCCTTATTTCTTATCTTCTGCTTATTTTCCTTCCTCACCCTGTCCTTGACCCCCTCCTTCTTAGGCTAAGCATTATATTCCCTATTTTGATACACTCTTTTTAAAAAGTCTTTAAAAAATTGACATCTTTAAACATATTCAAACCCAGAATATTAAGATCATCCAGATTCTACACTTACCAACTCTTTGCCAAATCTGGTTTCATCTGTACCTCCACTGTTCTGCTCCACTGCCCCCTGGATTATTTTGAAGCAGTTCTTCAAAATAATCATATCACCTTATCATATCACCTTATCTGTCGGTATTTCACTGTGTGTCTCTAAGAGAAGGACTCTTGTTCTCGCTTTTCTTTAGATGAAAGAATCTTAAAGGAGAACATCACAGAAACTTGGTTACTCAGAGGCTGTTAACGGTCATTGACAGCAGCATTTCTCAAAGTGCAGTATACATGGTGATAGAGGTGGCATGTAATAGTTAAGAAAATTATTACATATTTGTTTTCCTGAATATACTCTGTTTTATGGCAAGTGATACTGTTACTCCATTTATTATACTAACATTAATAAAGTGAATCAATTTTAAAATAAAAGTATTAGTATAGGAAAGTGGTCAGAAAACTAAGACTTGAGGGCCAAATCTGGCTCACTGCCTGTGTTTTGTAAATAAAGTCTTATTGGACCACGGCCTTTCTCATTTGTTTACATATTATTTATGGCTGCTTTGACAATGGCCGAATTAAGTAGTTGGGACAGATACTGTCTGGCTTACAAAGCTGAAAACATTTACTATCTGGCCCTTCATGGGAACATGTTTGCCGACCCATGGAATAGAAAGTATGTGGATGGAGCATATATCATGACCTTGGCGCATGAATGGCTAAAGTTTGGGAAATGCCAGTCAGATCCAGCCTTGTGCTCTGTAGCTGATGGAGCTGAGACCCAGGGAGGGGAGGTTTGCTCAGGGCCACACAGATGGGAGGTGGGAGATCCATCCTACAGCCAATTCTACTAGCTCCCATCCCTGGGCTTTTCCTACCATAACACACTGCCGCAGGCCTTGTGCTAATGTCTGTAAGCGTTTCACATTGGTTCCAGGCCTCACATTGGGCAGTTGTTCATTCCAGAGCAGAAATAATTTCTACTTTTTAGTAGTTTAGTACAAAATGCTTTGTATTAAGTTTCTGTTTCTGCGGCCCCTCAAACTATTAACTGACTAGGAGACAAATAATTTAAAAGACACAAGAAGGGTATTTTTTTTTTTTTTTTTTTTTTTTTTTGCGGTACGCGGGCCTCTCACTGTTGTGGCCTCTCCCGTTGCAGAGCACAGGCTCCGGACGCGCAGGCTCAGCGGCCATGGCTCACGGGCCCAGCCGCTCCGAGACATGTGGGATCTTCCCGGACCGGGGCACGAACCCATGTCCCCTGCATCGGCAGGCGGACTCTCAACCACTGCACCACCAGGGAAGCCCCAAGAAGGGTATTTTTGAAGTTGAGTAATTTACCACCAAATAAAATAGACTGAAGGTCTCCTAACATAGAATTCTGGGCTGACTTTACCCAGGGATATCAATTTCATCGCTACCTTTAGTGGCAAATATCTAGCTGGGAGGAAAGCATCAAGGTAAAATAAAATGTAAAAGAGATCTGTAGCAGATACTTGTGATCTTCTCATTTCAGGGTCGATTCCTGCCATAATTATCAGAGTCAGGGCAATTTGCAGGCACAAATGTTATTTTGTTTTGTATCATTCAGTTACTTAGGGTTGAATATCCATTAGACTATATTGAACCATAGGCTTTCCTGATGTTTCCCATTTTCCTGCATTTTAGGCAAGGGTTTAAGAAAATAAGAAGGTTTTTTTAATCGAGATTTTAAGATTTTGAGGTGAAAATTGTTCTTTACCTATTTTAAAAAATTTATTTAATTTGTTTATTTTTGGCTGCATTGGGTCTTCGTTGCTGTGCGCGGGCTTTCTCTAGTTGTGAGCAGGGGCTACTCTGTTGGGGTGCGCAGACTTCTCATTGCAGTGGCTTCTTTTGTTGCGGAGCATGGGCTCTAGGCGTGTGGGCTCGGTAGTTGTGGCGCACGGGCTTAGTTGCACCGTGGCATGTGGGATCTTCCCGGACCAGGGCTCGAACCAGTGTCCCCTGCATTGGTAGACTGATTCTTAACCACTGCGCCACCAGGGAAACCCTGTTCTTTACTTATAATTCAAAATTAGTATTATTATATTCTGTGGTATAGGCAACTTGCTAAAATGATTCTGTGGTTTACTTAGAACTTCTCTGTCCAGTTTGACAGCCGTTGGGCCACATCTGGTTGTTGAATACTTGAAATATGGCTGGTATCACTGAAGATGCTGTGTTACTGTGAAATAAACACTGGATTTTCAAAATATAGTACAAGAAAAAGAATGTAAAACATCTCATCATTTAAAAGTATTGAAAACATGTTGAAATGATAACATTTTGGATCTATTGGGTTAAGCCAACTATATTATTGAAGTTAATTTCACTTCTTTTTATGTTTTAATGTGGCTACCAGAACATTTAAAATTACACATGTACTTATATGTTTATTTTGGAAAGTGCTGCATATTAGGATGAGAAAAAGGAAATTTTGAGCAATTAGAGCAATGATGGGGAAGCTTGATTTCTTTGATATTGGAGACTTACTATGTTTGAAGCTATAGTAACAGAAGGAGCGAGCATTGGCTCAAGAATCATAGATTGATGGAACAAAACATCTAGCTTAGAGACCAACTCTAAGGTTTGTATTGAGTAAATGTAAAGGTGGCCTCAGATCTCTAGGGACATGTAAGATTATTTCATAAACAGTCTAGAACTCATTCACTATTTGGTAAAAGATTTGAGTTTGAGCCTTATGTTATATTATACCCCGCAAATAAATTCCAGATAGATTAAGAAAATAAATGTAGGAAATGAAACTATTGAAAAGAATTAGAACATCATCTAGTCAAATGTGAATTTGATCTCAGAATAAAAGCAGTAGAAGAAATTGTAAAGGAAGAGATTGACAACAGAGAAATCAGGTTTTATTCCTTAAAGAAATCTGATAAAATTAAAAAGTTGAACAAGCCAGACGTAGAAAAAAAGGGAACTCTTCTAAACTTCTGATTCCCTGAAGATGCAGTGTTTAGAAGTTCACATTTAATGGACACTAGAGCTCTGTGAATTCAACTGGCCTTATCCCTGCCAGTTTTCTGTTCATTAATAGGATTGTCAGATTTAACAAATACAAATATGGAACATCCAGTTAAATTTGAATTTCAGATAAACAGCAGATAATTTTTAGTATAATCATGTCCCAAGCAATATTTGGAACTTACTTTTACTAAAATAAATTTGTTGTTTATCTGAATCCCAACCTCCAGTATGCAGAAGGAGAAGGAAGGGGTAGCAGTTAAGTAGTCACTTGGCTGGGCTTGGTGGAGAAGGAAACTGGGGTTCAGCTGCCCTGCAAAAAGGATTTCAGCCAAATGCCCCCTTTGAACCCTGCACCTCATCTCTGCCTCCCAGAATGTGGGGCCCCTCTGTGTTCTAAGGCTTCCTTATGCTGCAGGCAGTTAACAGAGTGGAGGAATCCAACCCTAGGTCCCAGTTATGACACCTTCTTCATATCATCTTCTAAAATAAATGAATCTTGTTTCTATCATTAATAGAAAGGCAGCCTTAATCAGAACACATATTTTAATTATCCAGTTAATGGACAGATTCATTTTTGTTGAGAGAAAAATAATCTGTACACAGTGAGAGTTCTGATTTCTCAGTTCCTGGCAGGCAACCAGGAAGTTGGGGAAAATAGATGTAGGTAAGAAGACTGTACGTCCCAGGACAGTCCCAATCTATGCCTGATGTCTCAATAGTTATTGATATTTATTAATTGTCATTGTTAATAGCGTCCCTCTTCTCTCCCCAAACTTTACTTTCCAAAGGGTCTTTGTTCTGATAGGAAATCAGATGGTCAAGCTTGGCCTAGGGGAGGGTGGTGGTTACATGCAGAGAGTGAACACATAGGTAGGAGGTGGGAGAATTGTTCTTTGGAGAAAATGACTGGCTCTGGGGAAAACTGGCAGTGACACACACATAGAGGTTCTAGTCAGCTTTGTGGGCCCAATCCTATAGGAACAGACATCCAAGGATAACCAGACTTAAAGCAAGTCGCTAACATGAAAGAGAGAAGCCAACTAATCAGAAAAAAGGAACCCCAGGGAAATGCAGAAATGGAAGACAAGAAAACATTTAAGGAACCTACAGTATCTTCAAAGATAAAAGAATATATTGAAGATGAAAAAACACAAGAGTAGGAAGCTATAAAAGAATATGAAAAAGAAGGAAAAAGTACCTGGAAATGAAAAGTCATAGCCAAAATAAAAAATTCAATAGATGGTTTGGAAGATAAAATTAAAGACATTCCCCATAAGTAGACTAATAGCAAAGATATAGGATCAGGTAAGAGGAGAGAAAGCCAAGAAATTGATCTAGGTGGTCTGACATCTGACTAACCACAGCCCCACAATGAAATGAATAGAAGAGAGGAAATCATCAGAGATGTAAAAGACAGTTTTCCTGAACTGCAGACTGGAGTCTTAAGAAGGGAAACTCTCACCTATCCTAGAGGAGGCTGGCAATAGATGGCGAGCCCATACCTTGGCATGTAGGAGTGAGGTTTGGAATACCAGGCACAAGACATTCCTAAAGCATTTAGAGAAAGAATGAGGAATCCAATTGGTGTCAAAGTTCTCAACAGTAATGGTGGCAGCTAGGAGACAATCTAGATGGAAATACAACTTCTGGTCTAGACTTTGGTACCCTGACAAACTCTCAGTCAAGAGCAAGGGTAGAGTAATGATGCTCAGAACTAACTGGAGCATGGGCTCCTCCTTTTTCTTCATCACCAAATGCAGGATACCCAGTATAGGACACAGAAAATCCATTGTGGACCCCAGCAAAGTCCCAGCATGACAGCTGGTTCGGAGGCTCCATTTTGACTGGAGCAGGAGAAAGGAGGGAACCTTTCTCCAGTGAGGTCTCCAGGAAAAATGGAAACGGCACTGGTAGATCATCTGAGGTGATAGTAGTATAAACAGTCAGCAAACGAAAATATAGGGCAGCTCTTAACACTAGGTAAAACAGTGTTCCACAAGAGAGGAAATGTGATAGTGGCATCCTCGGCTTAGCAGTGAACAGTGTGCTCATGGTCAGTGTTTACATCATTGACTTTTAAAAATTATGGTGACTGTATTGGGAAGATGGAGGGAGGGAGGGAAAACGGGGGATTGTGGTGGGAGCTAAGTCTTTGTTTGCCACAACAGGGCATCAACTGATAATGTCTATAATTGATAATATGCGTATATTGCTACTTCTTGATATTTAGTAACACGGAGGAAAATGCCAGTGTAAAAAGCTAAAAGAGTCGAAAGTAGTTGTTTCTGGGTCTGGAATGGGGCTGCAGTGGGGCAGAGAACGGGGCAGGAGACAGAAAGTGAGGTAAGGAGGATTGGGGTGGAGTATATCTTTTTTATTAAACAGGAAACATTGTAATGTTAGGGTTCCCATCTAAAATACAGGATGTTTAATTGAGTTTGAATTTCAGATAAACAATGAATATTTTTAAAGAATATGTATGTGTATTTAATATTTGGGATGGGCTTATTCTAAAAATGTATTCATTGTTTATCTGAAATTCAAATGTATCTAGACAACCTGTATTCTTTGTTGCTTAATCAAGCAACCCTAGGTTATGTGTATGTATTACCTTGATAAAAATAAATAGAATCTATAATTATATATACATTACAAATAGTTCAAAGATGATGTATCTAACTTAGTTGTAGGTACCTCTAAGGTGTTTCATTGGGAAAGGGGAGTGATCTCAATTTCTTCTTTCGCATTTCCATATTTGAATTGTTTTACTGCAAGCATGTATTAATTTTGGGAGTAAAGAAGGAGTCATAGAAACTCAAGACAATGACAATGCTGACTGGGGTGTACATGCCTTGAGGCATGTTCTGAGAGCTTCAGGGCATGAGAAGGGGTGGCTCTGTGTATGCTGGGAGGTGAGGTCAAGGAGGTTTAAGCATGGGGAAAGTTTTAGCTCAGCTCAAGGTAAGGTCACCATGAGGAAGATGAAAACTGTATCTGTATTGAGGCTGTGTTTGGAGGAGCATTAGAGACTTTATAACCTGTGAGGAAGGTCTCATTCCTACTGGCGTTTCCAAATTGTGATGGCCCTCCTCTCTCTCATTCTTATTCTCCTGAGGTATATTGATTGGCCTTGAAAACAAAATAGTGAAACTCTGCCATTACCCAGCACAGAGAGAGTATAAAACTAATGCTGAGCTTTGCAGCAACCATGTTGGATGGCACTACACTGGTTAGGTATGGGGGTTTGGTTGATTCTGAAAAGCGAAGATCCATGTAGTAGCTGAATTAGGGCAGCTGAAACAAGTAACCCTGAAATTTCAGGACCTTAACATAAAACAAATTTATTTCTTATTCTTTATAGTCTGGTGCAGTTCTCTTCCATGGAGTGACTGGGGGACCTGGGCTCCTCTCATCTGGAGGCTCCCCTGCTCCCTCAGTACTCAAAGAGCCCGTGGCAGGACTCACTCTGACAGCCAACTATGAGCAAACAGTGACTGGATATAGGATAGGAGAGCATGTTTTAGGGGCCAGGCTAGATGTGATGTACATCACTTCTACTTCCATTCACTGGCCAGAATCCTGTCATGTGACCCCAACGTCACTGCAAGAGAGACTGGGAAATGTAGTGTTCTTGAGTTCCCAGGAAGAAGAATGGGCTTAGGTGAGCCTGAAGGCAATGTCTGCCACAAAAGCTATTGTGTGCTGAACTCACTATAAGGGTTTCAACATATTAAGCCATTCGCATACATACACTGACTGTCTCACAAATCCTGGGAAATGTGATCTAAGGTCTTCATCTTCTTCATCAGGAAAGTGAAGTTCAGAGACATTGCCATTTGCCAAGGTCACTCAGCTGGCAAGTGGGAGAGTTGGGTTTGCCCATGATCTGGCACCACTGTATCCTGAATGGTCCTCTATTTGCATTTTAATCATTTCTTTAAAAAGAAGGAGCATCATGAACAAATTTAAGATCATGCTTAAAATCTCTCTGGATCCATTCTTAAGTTCTTTTCCATATTGTGTTTGAGACTTAGAGCTATGCATTTCTCTCCCTTGCACAAACCCACTGCTAACCTTCCTGGATGAATGGAAATTGGTGTAAGATTCCATGCTCTGTGCACATTGTGCCATATGGGGAGTGGGCCATGGACCATGGTCACTGGACAGTGAGGAGAGTGCTGATGGCATGAGGGAAACTGACAAATCTCTTCTGTCTGTAACTTCATCATGGGAGCCTTGAGATGGAGCTGCTTGACAGAAAGCATTTCCACAAGATTACTTTCGATTAGCTTCCCTGGGTACATCTGTTCTCCCGACATTATCCATTATCCAGGAAAGTTATCTACAGCCCAGCTGGCCGAATGACTGCCTAGGTGTGAATGCTGCTTCTCATGTCCCCTGTCAGTCCAGTCCAGTGATTCACAGCCCCTTTTGAAGTTGGGGTAGCTTAGTATTACTGACTTGATTTGGTGATGCATTTCCTCTACTTTTTTCTAAAAAGCCTGAGAATTTAGTGTGTTCTGGATCTTTTTAATTGGTTGATCTTGTTTGCCAACTGCCCTTCAACATGTTGGTCTGCTCCAGGGGCCAGCCAGGGAGAGCTGGGTCCCCAGCAAGCCCACTTACTGGCTTGAGAAGGCTCCCATTGTGTGGGGGGTGTTGGGCTTTGAGTGGCCTCTGCCTGGGTCCTGGGTAGCTTGCAGTCCTGCCCAGGGACCTTGGTGCCACCTCCACCTCCCCTCGCCCCCACTCTCTCCAGGTTGGGAGTATCTGGTCCTAGTCCCAGTGTGGCCTTGTGGGTGCCAGGCCCCTGTCACTCACCAGTGTCTCTGCTCTTGGCAGTTGGGGTCCCTCCAGTGAGCTGTTTCTTTCATTTTGGACAGGGATATCCAGTTCTGGCCTTTACAGCTTTCCTTTCCTTGATTTAGAGCATCACTGTGTGGGTGGCAATGAAAAAAAAAGTTTTTTTTTCTAATTATCCCAAGATTTGAACCAAGAGGTCACACAAATTTTAGAGGATTTCAAGATATGCACTGAAATAATTGGAGACCCCTGAGGATGTAACAAAATAAGATTAGGACATAATTTGGGCCCTTGGAAAAGCCCTTTCGTAAGTTCATTTGTCCATTATGCCTTGCCCTCCCGTCCCTTTGTTTGCACATGGTGATCTTGCTGCAGACTAAAGCTCTGACTGGGGTTGTGACTCAAAGGATATGAGAGAACTTTCTACAGAACTTTTAGCTAATGAAAATAGAGGTAAAATAATTATTTCTGTATCCATTCTGTACTGAGTGAGGCTGAAAGGAGTTCACCCATTAAATTACATTTTCAGTGTTCTGTTCCAGTGTATGCTCCTTTACAACTTTATTTAAAGAAAGCATAATGTGAAAGGCTTTTAACTCTGATGGAAGAAAGACAGGAGCCTTAGTCAGTAATGGTAGAATCTCTCATCATCTGCTCTAAGAACAAAGATTTTTTAAAATTGGGACTCAAGCAGTCTCTTGGATTATATTAATGGAACATAACCTTAATAGACCTCTCCAGAGGTTAATCTAAAGTGTATGTTAGTTCTCTCTAAGTATCCGTGATATTAAACTTTTTATTATTTTGCTGTGTTTTCTGTGCTTTTGCCTGTATCACTTCACTGAATATCTAAGCAGTTTGTTTAAAAAAATCAAAATCCCTTTAGAGATGAATGTTGCATGTATATCTCTTTTACTCTATGGGGATTTTTAATTACTGAATTTGAGATGTACTTAGGAAGTGTTTATTGAGCATCTACTATGCACCATGCACTTTCTAGGCCCTTAGATCCATCAGTCAACAGAAGAGGATCCACGCCCTGGTGGGGCTTATATTCTAGTGAGGGGAAGGCACACAATTAAGATAAACATAATAAGAAAAACACAAAGTTTGTTAGCAGATGATATGGAGAAAAAAAGCAGAGAGGTAAGGAAGATTAAGAGTACCTGGGGATGTAGGGGTGGTGGAGATAGAAATGTACAATCCAGAGGTGGCACCCGTGGCCCAGCTTGCCAGTCCTTGATCTTCTATCATGTAAAATTAGGATGTTGAGAACTGACTTCTCAGGTTTTTGAACAAGAGGTAGACTTTTTTTTTTAATTGTCCTGTAAGCTTAACTAAACAGCTGCTGTTTCTTAGGTAATAAGGCTATCTAGTGTATTTCTTTGTAGGAAAATTAACAAATATACCTTAAAAATCTATACACTATGCAAAAATATATATCTCTGGTATAAGAAAGCTCCTATTGGCTTTACAAAAAAGATCTGTGTTTTTTATATGACATTATATGTCAACTTGGTAAGGGCATTTGACTTCCATAGACTCAGTTTCCTCCTCTGTCAGACATCGATTGGGTGTTGGAGGAGTAAATGGACATGAAAAGGCTATGAAATGCGGTTCATCCTGTCCTGGAGTGAGTCCATGTGGGATTCACAGTAATTCACATCACCCTCTGGGGGAGGACTTAGTGAATCCTTCAGGTTCCTGTCTCCAGGGCCTTCTCCTGTCCATTGTTCCCATCATGTGCCCTCCTCCCAGGCCTGCCTGCCCCCTGAAGCATCTCCCATCCAGATTTGCCCTCTTGTCTCCACCCTGTGCCGAGGCTATGAGTCAGGCAGAGGAGGGAGGTAGTCAGTTCCACTAGTTCTTGATAGTGTGTAAATGACTGATAGGCTGCATCCTGAGAAAGGGGGCTGTGTACTAATGATTTAATGGAAGGATATGTTAATAGAATTAGGTAGATAACGATGGAGGGATCATTGAATATTATTTAATGTTTAAAATAGGCAACATATTTGTCTTAAGCATCATAAAAGGATTAAAAAAAACACAGAAAAAAATTTCTCTCTCACCTCTATTTTCCATTTGCCCAATTCCCACTCCCTACCCAAACAGGTAATAACTGGTGTTAGCTTATCTATCCTTCTAGATCTATGTTTATGCCTATAAAAGTCACTCCAAATATATATTCTTGTTTCCCTCTTTTTTATATAGGTGATAGAATATTATATATGTTTTTTTTTATTGGCGTATAGTTGATTTACAATGTTGTGTTAGTTTCTGCTGTACAGCAAAGCGAGTCAGTTATACATATACATATATCCACTCTTTTTTAGGTTCTATTCTCATATAGGTCATTACAGAATATTGAATAGAGTTCCCCGTGCTATACAGTAGGTTCTTATTATCTATTTTATATACAATAGTGTGTATATGTTAATCACAGTCTCCCAGTTTATCCCTCCCCCTACCTTTTCCCCCTTGGTAACCATAAGTTTGTTTTCTACAGCTGTGATTCAGCTTCTGTTTTGTAAATAGGTTCATTTGTACCAGCATGTTATATATATTGCTACAAGCCCTGCTTTTTTCCATTTAAGAATACATTTTAGAAGTCTTCCCATATTAGAGCACAAACACTTCCTTGATTCCCTTTACAGCTGCACAGTAGGGAATTTTATGAATGGATAATTATAATTTTAACCAGGTCCCTTTCAGAGACCATTCTTTTTGCTGTTCTTCCCACATGCCATCATAAAAACCTTGCACAGACATCATTTCACATGTAGGCACCTTTCTTTGAGGATAAATCTCTAGAAGTGGAAATGTAGGGATAAAGGCTGTATGTGTTGGTAGTGTTGGTGGGTATTGCTAAATTAACCCTTAGAGTGGTTGTACCAATTTACACCCTCACCAGCCATGAATGATAATCCTATGTTTCCCCACAGTCTTGCCAGGATGGTGTGCTAGTGAACTTTTAGGCTTTTGCTCATCTGATAGATAAAAAGGGATGCAGTTTTGAGAAGGAGGGACTTCCTGAGTCCTCTTGTACCCCCTGGACTGCCAGCTCCTCTCTGTTCTGCATCCTCCCAGGAGAGCAAGTTACTAGCACCTGGGAACCTCACCCTTGGACAGCACCATAATCTGCTCTTTACTTCATGTATTCCCTATCTTTGTATGTAAAACTCAGACCCATTTATATTTTTTTCAAACCAAATACTTCCCTCCCCCTGTCTAGGTGTTCTTAAGTGCTGTCTTAGTTGACAACAACTCAGTTCTTTAGTTTTAATTTTCCGTCATTAGCTTCCTTACCACAGTAGATAGTCATCTATGAATTAATGCCTAATTAATGAAAGAGAACCTGTTATTTAAAGATACTTACAAATTGTTTTCTAAAAACTATATTTAGAAGATGTAAATGATTTCATCTTTTATATTTTTTTACATTTTAGGTTTTTAGGTATTAGATTTGTTAAAAAAAAAAAAGTGGAAGCTGAGGTATGCAATGAAATAAAGGCACCATCGAAACCAAATGAATTTGTTTATCTAGGAAGGCTGCAGGGGATGCTATAGAAATCGTGACTCCATCCACCTCTGTCTTGCTGAGGCATCCCCCAGACACCTTTGAGGCCTTACATTTCAAGGCTCAGGGAATGAAAAAAAGGCCTCACCAGTAGTCATGAGATAGGTGAGCTTCGAGTGTCTGTTCTGTACTCAGACAGGTGTAGAGGGAAAGGAGCTCTTAGCCTCTGGCTCGAGGCTTCAGTTTCTTCACCTGTGAAATGGTCATGATGATACTACCCTCCTCACAGGATATTCCACTCGGATTAATGAGATGGTGCGTGATGTAGTGCATACAGCGCCTGGGCTCTGGAGGCCCTCCACGACTCCTTATTACCCCTGCTTACATGTTGGCTCTTGTTTTGTCATGGTTCCTCACAAACAGCCTTTAACCTGTGCACATAATTGGGGCTCCCACTTTGATGATCCAAGGTCAGAATATCCACTGTCAGCTGTTCCTTGTGGAGGCCTGCAGATCACCTGCTTCGGTGGCCGGGACAAGGGCCCAGAGATAACAAATGCTTCCATAAACTGCTCCTGGTCACTGAAACTGGATTACATTTCCTTCCTTTAGCAAAATGTTCAGGTTATTTGCTTCCTAAAAACCTTATTTTTCACCCTTTTGAAAGGTTGTTCATGGGATAGTTTAAATAGAAGTAATAAAACCTCTTTTCTTCTGGTCCTGTCTGGCTGTATTAATTAGTATATTGCTATTATGTTAATGCAGCTATTTACCACTGTGGGTTTGAGCCATTAAAGGCCCCCCTCCTGCCCCAAGCTATGTCGATAATACAGGAACAATTGCCACCTCAGTCTTTTTCCTGGGTCGTAGTTCATTCTTCTTTACTGGATGCCTCCATCAGAGTCTTCCTGAGGAAGATCACAGCACTCTGTCTCTCTTCTGTGGTCCTCACCCAAAGGATGGTTCATTTCCTTGCACTACTCAGAGGATGGAGGCTGAATTAAGAAATTCCTTGTGACTGCTGCTAACTCTAAGGGGTGGCCTGCTGCCTTCAGGCTCCTGAATGCAGGGATTGGATGCGGAACCCCCAGACTTGTTTTATACCGCAGAGTCAATAGCAGACAGAGTCAAATAGCATGTTTTCCTCTAATAATGGGGACATGTGATAATGGCAGAAGACATTAGGATAGAAGTAAAAATGGTATCAAATTGGGAGATTTATTTATCTTGCTGTCCACTTGGGTTGGGGGGTTTGGATAGGGATAGGAGGCAAAAGAAAGATTAAAGCTTTGATGCCTCTGGCCTTGAATCCCTCTCCAGCACCTGCTATTGATAGAGCTTTTTCAGTACAAGAGTCAGATAAACACCTGGTCCACCACCAGTGCAACACTGCCACGCTGGGGATGCTCAGAGTCTTGGCATTTCAAATGGAAATACTGGGATGAATGCATTTGCTGAGATCCCTTGGACCCTGGAGTTCAAGCCTTGTTGGAATGGGAACTTCATGATGACTCATAAAGACTCGAGATGCCTCTGGCGGGAACGAAACTGGCATTCATTAAGTCTCATGGGGAAATTCTCATATTCCAGAAGACTCTGGCTGAGTTAATCAATTCGTTAGACCCATCACTCACCATGCCTCAAGCATCCAGTATTAACATCTTGTCTAGCAAGTATTTCCAAGTGCCACTACATTAATATCTTCCAGGCCTTTCTTTTGATGATTAAACACCCAGAGGAGATCTAAAATTCAACTTTACATCACAGCAACTGAGAGAGACAAGTGGGAAGCCCTTCTTCCCCGGTCTCTAAGGGACCAAATCTGGAGCTGAGGGGCAGGGCTGGTCAGTGGCCATTGTGCTTCCACTAACGGTGGGTTGGAGATGTGAATGGGTTTACGTGCTGTGGCTGTGGTCATGGATGAGGCAGTGCTTCCACTTCAGGGCTTACGGTGAACTACGCAAGATGCCTGCATTAGAGCTGAAAGGTATGGTTGGCATTCTTGTTCTAAATAGCTCATGGTTCTGTGGCCATGAAGCATCCTAGGGTGTGGAGAGGCTGACCCAGTATAGTCTGATGGATTCATGTCCCACGCCAGTGTCCAGAGGTGACAAGACCAGACCAAAATGGCAGCACTTGTGTTTTTGTGTTTCATAATACCTAAATATCAGAATCAGTGACTGTGTGAGAAGTGGTCACCATGGTTCTCATCATGCAATACTCAGGTGCTGACATCAATGAGGGCTAGGGTGCATTACCCAGATCCTCTGTCCTTTGGCTGGAGTTGTTCCAGCAAGTCTGATGGGAGCATATCGTCCTGCATTAAACACAGTGCCCTGGAGGAGGGATCCTCAGATGTGATCTCTTGCCAAGGATCCGTCAGCTGAGACACAGCTGTGACCTCATCCTATCCCCTCAGGTCCCCTCCCAAGCATGCTGTATCCTCCCCCTTAGCTGAGGTCAGCTCCTCAGAGCAGCCATGGAGCTCAGAGGCCTTGGGTTGATGGGACAGCAAAAGGTTCTGCCCCACCTTATCTCCCTTCAAATTTTCTTCCATTCTTGTGAACTTGACCTTTTGATTTTGGAAGCTAAGATTTATCTTTGTTTGTTGGGTATGCCGTGCCTTGCCTGGGGGACTTCCTCTTTTCCAAGTGAATAAAGCTGGTCAGGGTGAGAGGTGGGCCAACACATTCTTTTACTTTTCATCTGTCATTTGACCTTTCCCATATAATTTCCAACCTTGGTTCCACGGCCCAGTGCCTGTGGGTGTTAAATTTATTTCTGCTGATCTCAGTCAACCAAAGAAAAAGAAGAATAATGCCGGGAGGTGTGCATACATGTAAACATATTCCATTCAAGGGCTGTGCTTTTTTATTCTGAGCTTGCGTTTCTTTTTTGATTTATTTATTTTATAAAATATTTATTTATTTATTTAGCTGTGCCGGGTCTCAGTTGCGGCACACGGGATCTTTGTTGCCGTGTGTGGGATCTTTAGTTGTGGCATGTGAACTCTTAGTTGAGGCATGAGGGATCTAGTTCCCTGACCAGGGATTGAATCCGTCCCCTTCATTGGGAGGGTGGAGTCTTAGCCACTGGACCACCAGGGAAGTCCCTTCTTTTTTGATTTAAAATATCCTTTATGAAATGACCACGGTAATAGATGGTGTTGTGTGTGTGTGTGAGTGCGTGTGTGCGCATATGTGGTTATTCCCGCTTTAATTTCCTTACTTTGTTAAATAAAAACCTGACAGTCTTGTGCCGGTCCCTCAAATTAGGTGGTCCTCTCCTTTATTGGGTTATGGAGCCCTTTGGGAGATGTTCCCTCTGTTCCTAGGTTCCTACTTTGAGTTTCAGGGAGGTGGGGGGTGTGGCACAATTTCAGAAGCCAACAGCCACCCTTTGCAGAAGATATTTTACAACTGATGAATCAGAGGCTTTGAAAGATGGAATCTTTGTATTCCAAACTAATAGGCTTTTTAATATCATCTTCTTGCAATAATACATTTCTTCACAATTCAGTAATTTTGAAAAATTTATGTTATGGAGATGTTTAAATATTTCAAATATGTATACTTCATATAATAAAAAAACAAAAGCTAATATTCGTATAATTGTTGAAATATCCTTTAAAGTTTGCATGAACAGGTTGTTATCCAGGTTTTCCCCCAAGTGTGTGGGGGTGGGCTTGCAGCACCAAAGTGCTGGGCCTACAATTAGACTTCTGGATTACTATCAACATTTTAAACTAATTAAGTGAGGAAAAAGCATTTCAAAGAAAATATAATGGCTTCTTGCACTCCAGCTGGAAGGCAGAACAATATAATTGTCTGGTTAGAAAATTTTTTTAACATCAGTGATTTAACAGACCACATTTGAAGGCAACCCAGGAAAAATGCATTAACTATTTTGTGTTTGTCAAAAATAAGTCCAGGTGGAAGACACCAGTGCCCAGCAGGACTTAAAATCATCCTTGGTGCGAAATGGGGCAAGCGTTCATTTAGCTTTGGTTTTTCCGAGCACCTGCCCAGTGGGCTTTGAGGATGCTGTGGGAATAAGTCCAACAAAGCTCCCTGCTTTCCTGGAGCTTCGGTTTGGTGGAGGGAGGTGAAGGAGAATGAAGCAGAATGAGATTAGTAATTCCAGGAAGTGACAAGGCCAGGAAAAAGGGAAGGTGAGCCAGTGATGGTGTTGGGTTAGGTCATGGAGAAGGCCTTTCCAAGGAGGTCCCATCTGGGCTGGGAGTGGGAGGAGCCTGCCCTGCTGGGGGAGTCAGAGGGGGCTGACTGGCTGAAGGGAGTGGGGCACAGGGGGAGGGTGGCCCTGGAGTTTGAGAGGGAGATGGGGTTTTATCTCTGGTGCTATGGGGAAGCAACCAGAGGGTTGTTCAGCGGGGCAGTGACTAAGAGGGCTGGTGGGGTCTCAGGGCATAAAGAGCATGGCTTCTGAGTGTCCCCCACCACCTCGTCCCCGCAGCCTTGGTCAGTGGCAGGGTCCCTTCCCTTGCTCTGTCTCGGCTGCCCCAGACAGTGCCCTGGGCTAGGGAGGTTGGTGATGGACACGGAAGTAGATTGAATATTGGCCACCCCAAGAGACCAAAGTGCTAATCTCTGGATCTGTAAACATCACCTTGTTGAGAAAAAGGGCCTTTGCAAGAGAAGGGAAGGATTTTAAGATGAAGAGATTACCCTGGATTATTCGGGTGGGCCCTAAGTGCCATCACAAGTGTCCTTATCAAAGAGGGGCCAAGGGAGGTACAGACTCCTGGAGGAGAAGAGGAGGTGAAGACAGAGCCAAGGAACACAAAGGAATGCCAATGGCCACCAGAAACTGGAAGAGGCAAGGAATGGATTCTTCCTGAGAGCCATCTTGATTTCAGACTTCTGGCCTCTTGAACTATGACAGAATGAATTTCTGTTGTGTAAAGCCACCAGTTTGTGGTAATTTGCTATGGCAGCCACAGGAAACTAGTACAGGCCCTAAGGAGAAAGGGAGGGATGGAGGGGTGTCAGTGCCTCTCTTCTTTGGACCTCCCAAACCCCCAGCATGGTGGGTGGTGATCGAAGGGGAAGAAGGGTGAGGGTGATGAGAGCCCACTCTCCCTCCCATTCTGTGAGACTGTCTGCTCACATCCCCTGTCTTTACACTACGACCAAGCTCAGTTTAGAGCAGGGGTTGTCCACTCGCATACGTCCAGCGGCCAGACTGTCTATACTTTGTGGATGAGGGTGGTGGCAGGGGAGCTTGGCAGCCTGGACTGGCACATGCCCGGGGCAGCAGCACAGCTCCTCAGCTGACGTTGCCCCATGGGATGTGTGCCAGTGGGGTCAGATGTCCTAGTTTCCCAGACAAACCTGAAAAAAATCTGAATTTAAAAAAAAAAAGGAATTTTCTGATGTTGAAATCTGGCTCAAGCATTTTAGTCTGTAGGTCTGATTGGACTCTAGGGTGAGGTACAGGGCTCTGTTTTGTAACCTTTGTCTTACAGTTTTTATTTGTCCCAGAGGTTAGCATTTTAACCTCCACCCTCATTTTTAAGGGTCTGATTTGGGTTTTAGTCTGTGTATATTGGTTTCTTGTTGCTGCTATGACAAATGACCAAAAACCTAGTTGCTTAAGACAGTACGTATTATTTTATGGTTCTAGAGGTCAGAGTTCCAAAATAGACTTTCTAGGGCTAAAATCAAGGTGTTTGCAGAGCTGTCTTCCTGCTGGAGGCTCTAGGGGAGAACCTGTTCCGTGCCCTTTCCAGCTTCTGGAGGCCATCCTTGGCTCATGGCTCCTGTCCATGGCATGTTCCTACCTCTGCTTCTGTCATTGTATCTCCTTCTCTGTCATCTCTTCTCTCCCTTATAAGGACCCTTGTGACTACCAGATAATACAGGATAATCTCTCCATCTCAAGATCTTTAACCACATCTGTAAAGTCTCTTTTTCCATATAAGGTCAGGCATTTACAAGTCCTGGGGATTAGGACGTGGGCATCCTTGAGGGGCTATTACAGTGCCTTCCGTAGTCAGTCAGTAACAGTATTTACCTATAGATCTCCATGCCCTGCATATAAGAAACCCCTCTGGCTGCCTTGTCTCTCTCACCCATTCTAGTTTGTGATGGAGCTGACTGATACCAGCTCTCAAGAGCCAGTATCTCTTCCTGGTTTCATGAGCAGTCACTTTACATAGGCAGCTTGGAATCGGTCAGGGTAGAGTTTACAAGATTACACCTTGGAAATATCAGCAACTGCTACAATTCAGGGCTTCCTACCCTCCTCCCCCTATTCTTTTCGCCTCTTTCATTTGGGCTGAGATTCCTGTTTTCTAGGACACCCTCTCCATTGTTCTATGGATTGTCATTGTACGTTTGGGGAGATGGATGTGGATGAATAGGAAGAATTATGGAGATCTTGGTACGGAGACCATTATTAACACCTGTTTAAACTTCATAGGTTTGAATAATAAACATGTGCCCTTTGGGTTTTCCTTCTTTCAAAGGAATCTGAGTTTTTTTTTTTTTTTTCTCATTTCTGGCTGGCCTTACAATTCTCCTTTTCTTGAACAAGGGAAATAATAAATAATTGTTGGCTTTAAACAGATGACCTCTTCCTTCCATAAGCACTATGGGCTTATTTCCTGTGAATTCCACTGTTAGGGGCCCATATGTATCCCTCCCAGCGTTTTGACTTTTGATGGATGTGTGCAGTCCCACTGAAATGGTGATTATGTTCCTCGGTAATTCCCAGACCCTGGTAGAATATGGCACATCTTGAAGCATGCTGACAAGGTGGTGGCAATTAATTAAGGAATTTGCTTAATGAGATATCTTTCCTTACTAACTGAAAGATTCTCATAGAGTAAATATTCTAACAAATCCTCAAGCCTGTTTTTGCACTTGGCATTTTATCACGTTAACTGTGTCTTTTGAATCTCTGAAATTGTGTTTGCTTATTCTCTTTCTAATGGAATTTCAAGCAGCTTTTTGATCAAGAACTTCCATACAGTGAGCTATCTAAACTATTAAAAAATTACAGTGTTCCCCTTTGATGTCCACATTTAGTTAATTGTTTCCTGGTGACTGCTATGAATGTTTCCTCCAACTTTGTTTTCAGTCAGCCTGCTCTGATAGGAATAGTATTTTCTTCACATAGATTGCAAGCGTGTTTTGGGACATAACTGCTCTTATCAGTTAGGTTTTCAGTAAAGCCTCATTAATTAGGCATGTGATTATTGTCTAATATTCCCTTTATAGAGGGAGTTTTAAAATAAGTTTTTTAAAAATGAAGATTGACCAAAATATTGCTAAATTTACAAAAGCTCTGATACTCTTGTAGCCTAAAAAGAATGGCTAATGATTAGCTTAGAAAATCAAGCCATTCTCAAATGTGACAACTGGTTCCAAAAGGGCTCTTTCACTGGTTTGAGTCAATCCCATACACGCATTATTCAGGCAGGAGTTTTACATGGGGGCAAAGCAAAGCCAAATAATTCAGCTATTGGCCAGGACTCTTGGTTAACTCCCCTAGTCCCTTTCACCAATCTTTTTTTTTTTTTTTTTTTTTTTTGCGGTACGCGGGCTTCTCACTGTTGTGGCCTCTCCTGTTGCGGAGCACAGGCTCCAGACGCGCAGGCTCAGTGGCCATGGCTCATGGGCCCAGCCGCTCCGCAGCATGTGGGATCTTCCCGGACCGGGGCATGAACCCATGTCCCTTGCATCAGCAGGCAGACTCTCAACCACTGATTCACCAGGGAAGCCCCCTTTCACCAATCTTGAGAGAAGTTGTTTTTCTGAACCAGAAGCTTGGACGAAGTGGAACTGACTTGAATGCTCTTGGTCCCACTTTGTTCCAGGAACTATTTGTGGGAGCTCTTTTATTTCAGTTTAAAATTTCTCTGATCAGAGGATGTCATGTGAACCAGACTTAATTTCTACTTTGTAGCTCAGACCCAGGGACAAATAGTAGACTGTCAGAATTTCCATGGTGCAGAGAGACTTGGTTTATTCTCCTAACTTTATAGATTAGAAAACTGAGACCTGTTCAAAAGTCTACATCTTGAGCCTTAATTGATCTTCAGTTTGGTTTCCTTAGCAGGTTGGAGTGGCAGAAACCTGGGTTCATAACCTAGCTCTGGCCCTTAACTGGGTGTGATCCTATGGAGAGATCTGACCTCTTTGAGTTTTGATTTCATCACCTGTACAATGGGAATAACATTTGCCTTACAATGAGAATTAGACTTAATGTATATAAATCACCTAGCCACTGAGTGTTGTTAAAACGATTGAACTAATATTTGTTGACTTTGACCATACTCCTTGGTGGGAGCATGGGCCCTGTCTTTGAGGAGGTGGCCACAGTGTAGCAGTGATCTCTTTAGCAAGTTCATAGGGACTCTAGTCTTTTATTTCAAGTCCTTTTATTTCGAAGTCAGAACCCTGAGAACAAGGACCTGTGACCTATTTTACCTGCAACTTTATTCTGCCCCCATTATTGCTCTCAGTAGGTCCCTACCAATCTTTATTAAGATGTTCACTGTATTGACCAGATAATATCCTCACAGTCTGAATTGAGAGATGACAGAATCACTTTCACAGATAAGGGACGGAGGTGCCACATTACTGCCTATATTTTCATGAGTGGAGTTTGGGTTTTCATGTATGGGTTTCAGACATGCCAAGAGTGTGTTGTTTTAGGTACATGTGCTCTGATTCTGTCTCTCCACTGGGAGCTCATGTTTATTTTCATGGAAGACCCTTAGATCTTTCTGGAGGCCAGGTGTACCTGCAGACTTGTATGTCTGGGACACCTCCAAGGTGTTGCTCCCACTGTGTCAGAGCTTCCTTTGTGTTGTCTTGAAGCATCAGGAATGAATCAGACATTTCTTAAACTAGCAACATTGCTGACATCCAGTCTGGGGAGACTTGATTCTGTCTTGTTTGGGGCTTTTGTTCTGTAACAGATGATTCTGTTTTATCTGATCTTTGTAAGGCCTGAAGGGCCAGTGATTTCTATTCAGGATTTGAAAATTAGTGATAAGTTAAGGAAGTTTGAAGCCTTCATGGAGTTTGCTAGATTCATTTCTGCTTTTTTCCTTCTTTGCTCTGTTTTGCTCACGTGGCATTTATCCAGTTATAAAAATTCCTATTTTCCCCCTGAGTATCAGTTGCCTTGGCAAGCTTTTCATCTAATGCACCAAATTTACTGTTCTGGGATCCATTTTCTTATATCTTATTCAGAGCACTTGTTTCAAGAGAGAGGGAAATTTTAATCTTTTGGATGGCTACAGATTACAGAGGGCCTGCTTCCCATGTCATTTTGATATAACTTCTTGTCATCTATTCTTTGCCACTTCAACTTACAATGCTTCTAAATAACCTGGGATAGAAGAAACATCAGTCATGACAAAGTATTATGCAAGTTGGAAACTTTACCAAAGGTAAGTTTAATTTTAAGCAAAAGAGTTAAAAAATAAATAAGTAAAATCAGGCCTACTCACAGTGTTGACTATAAGAATTTTTAATTGTTTTGCCTTGTGGTTTAAAGTATTTTCAACTTATTAGTGTTTGTAGTTTCTGGTTCTAAAAACAGACATGAATTTAAAAGGTAGTATAGTTTTATTGTAGGGAAAATATGCCAGATTTCATTTTTTTTTCTCCATTCTTCTCAGTGGAGTATTTTCTGGCCTCTTTGGCACCACAAAAGTTGAAGATCCAAGAGTTTATAAAATTCTTCTTTCTGACTGCTATGGCCTGAATTATGTGTTCTCTGGAAATTCATATGTCAAAGCCCTAAACCCCAATGTGATAGATCTTTGGGAGGTAATTAGGTTTAGATGAGGTCATGAGGGTGGAGTCCTTATGATGGGATCTGTGCACTTATATAAAGAGACCAGCTCTGTGGTGTCTCTCTCCCCGCCGCCCTCTCTCCCCGCCACCACCCACCTCTGCTGTGTGAGAATACAGCAAAAAAGTGCTGCCTGCAAACTAGAAAGAGGGCCCTTACCAGACACCGACTGCATTGGCACTTTGATCTTGGATTCCCCAGCCTCCAGAACTGTCAGAAATAAATATCTGTTGTTTAAGCCACCCAGTTTATGCTGGATTTTATTATAGCAGCCCAAACTGACTGCCCATTCTCATATTCAAGAAAATGTTTCTCAAATCTCATAAGCATTACCTAAGCCAACACATGTTTAAATTAGTAAATTGTGAGGGTCATTAATTTCTGAAAAGGCATAATAATTTTTATAGATAATTCCAAAGAATATGTCCTATCATCTATGAATGAGCTCATCTTAGCTTGTAAATAGTCTCTGAGCCACAGTTAGACACAGGAGATTCTAGAGGCAAACTCTGCCGGACTCTGTGGGAGATGCTGCAAACGTTGAGCTTCATTGAACATGTTATACTTACAGCTCAAGAAATTCAATAAATTTGTATGAGAGATTATTCAGGCCACATGTCACTACCACAGTCTTATAAAATTCCTTCTATCTTGCCAAAGAATCTAGATTTGACATTTTTATTTCAACAGTATTTTATATAGATAGATATAGATAATAAATCTCTCTGCAAAAAGAATTATAAATGCTAATTTGTTCAATTGAGCTGTAAACATTTTCTCTGCTGCTTAATAGGACAAAATACATAAAGATTAATTAAATGATCTAAAATTTCCAAGCTTCTTTTTAATTGTGTAAATTGAATCTGTTGCCAAAAGACATCCAGCTCTGGTAAACATGATAGATAGTGATGGGGACACATGGTGACTTGGATAGACTCCATCTCTGGGTTCTGCCTGAGTGTGTTGGCCACAGGCTGTCGTTTACAGAAAATATCCATTCTGCCAACATATAAGCCAGGGCTTAGTGGTCAGTGGTTTTGCGTGGTGTCTTTAGGGTGCCACCACATTGAGATGACAGAGGGGAATGCTTAGTGGTTGGCGTTTTGGCTCTTTAGAGAATGGATGTCTCAACTGTCATAGCTTCCAAATATCTGGGTTTCTGTTTGTTGAAATCCAATGTTGTACCTTGGTTGGGTAGACAAAGTTCTTAAGCAGGAAGTAGAAAGCCTACCTTCTGGTCCTTACTCTGACAGCTAACCACATGCAATGATAGATCTACCATCTGTAAGATAGGGGCAATATTACTTGTCTCTACCTTGCAGGATAAATATAGGGAGCCCTTAGAAGTGATGATTATCAAGGTTTGAAAAATCGAAAGCAGTATATTAGTTAATATGTTAGTTGATTCATCAAATATTCTGTGAGCATCTGCTGGAGAACAGGCCCTGTCCTGTCCTGGGCCAACCTTGTGAGCAGGAGGCTTATATGTTCATGTAACTAACATGTAGTCATGTTGTAAGAATGCTTTTAGATGCTGCCAAATAAAGTACCTGGCATGTGCTGGTGGTTCCATAAAATTGGTTGAATGAATGAATGAATGGATAGTTTACACAGGTGTTATAGTTAATAGTACATGGTTTTGTTAAGGTCAAGATTATAGGTTTCACAGTTGTAGAGGCATATTTGCTGTATTCTATTCCACAGAGACAGGCAGCTGCCTAAAGTGAAGCAGCTGCGTGATGAATAGAAGGGATGGTCCTGAGGCAGGGTGGGAGGGGAGTTCATGAGAACTCAGGTAGTAGTGCCAAGGCTGTGCACTGGATGTGAACCCTTGCCCTTGGCGCACCTGTGGTTGCTTGTACCCATGTGGCATGACTTGGTGCAGACCCCAGCTTTTGGGTCCACTGCTTCGTTATCCAAGCACAGGCATGTTTCACTGGAATGACCTCCTCTGTA
Source organism: Mesoplodon densirostris (assembly GCF_025265405.1). Classification (NCBI taxonomy): domain Eukaryota; kingdom Metazoa; phylum Chordata; class Mammalia; order Artiodactyla; family Ziphiidae; genus Mesoplodon; species Mesoplodon densirostris. The sequence continues at coordinate 75,310,782 of NC_082670.1, forward strand.
CTGTGGTGGGGGTGGCCTCCAGTGTGCAGACACATGTATGTGTGTGTATATACCAGATATACCAAGTGTGCTGTGTGTGTCTGTCTGACATGAAGAACTTAGCTATAGAGTCAAACAGCTCGATGGTTCCAATCCTGGGTCAGCCGTTGGGTTTTCAGCTACAGGGAGGGTGTGATAGCACCTGGTTCAAAGGGTTACTCTGAGCAGTAAATGAGTTAGTGCCCACAAGCTTTTAGAGAATTGGGTGGTTCAATGCTCAAGAGAGTGAGTGTTGTTTGTTGCTGCTCTCATGTCAATATCACTGACTGTGGGATTACTGGGAGCTGGGTCCTGGACTAAGACTCTTATGCACATAATCTTTCTTAATTTTCATAACAATACTGTGAGGTGGGTTTTTAAGACCAAAAGGAAACGTGTCACAAGTGGTGATTTGCATGAGGATTTGTGTTTCTTGCTTTTGACCAAAAGAACTTCCTTTTAAGAAATCTCATCTTAGACAATCTCTGACCCCCACCCCCATATTGTATATATTCTGCCTCCCCACCATTCTTTCAAGGTCTGTTCATTTTACCTCTGTTGTTTGGATTTTTCACTGCGTGGATCTTCGTAAGTCTTTTCCTAATACTGAATAGCTTATTCCTCAAAATGCAGATGTAGAACCCATGGGCACTTTGATTTATGATAGCATAAGAGGCAGACTTCAAATTATGTAATTAGGGTACAAAGCCATGTTGCAATCCATGCCCCTGTTGTTTGCAGGATCTCATGACAATCAGTTGCCTTGGAGTTTGACAGATCCTGTCTGGGTGCTGGCTCTCTGTAAAATGCTGTACTGATGAGGAAAACCTAACCCATCCCTGCTCTCAAGGAGTTATCAGTCTACTGGGGGAGACAGACAGACAAATAGTTATATTCAATGTAGTGAATGATCTGATAGTGCTAGAAAGACATATATAGTGGCTAAGGAGGGGGAGAGTGGTAGTGGCATGCTCAGGAAGATCCCTCTGATAAGGAGGTATTTACATAGAGACTAGGTGTCCACTTCCTTATTCACTCCACTTTTCTTCTCAGCACTTGCCACCATCTGACATTTTCCTGTCCCCCTTGCACTCCCCTGGAATATCTACACTGTAGAACAGGGCCTTAGTCTTTCAGCATTCATTCTTGTAGCCCAGGTCCTAGGGCCTGGACTAGCCTGGCACAGCGTGGAATGGATGAATGATAGATGGAGCCTCAGAGCAATCATCCATAGCTGTGGATAGTACATGAGAGGTTACTGATTAGACAAGGGTGAGCCTCACACAGGGGCGGGGAGAGCCATTGTCAGGCCATAGGAGCAGGTAATGCAAAGGCACAATGTCTCAGGATACCATAGATGGATGTATCCTGACTGTGTATTTTTAAAGAGACTACTACCTTGCCTTCTTGGTCTCTGTGGCCTTCTGTACCTTTGGAAACACATCCAGTGACACCACACTGGTAAATCAGGTCAGTGGCTCTTTGTGCTCTGTTTTCTGAAAGAGTTTAGGAACATTCATTTTGGGGACAAAATTCTTATAACATTGGGAAAATGAGCAATCTGGACACAATGAACTACTTGACAATCTAATCCGAGGAGAATTCGTCTGCCAGCAAGAGATCTGGACCCCTTCTCAGCTCAAAGGGAAGTTGGGAATCATTAGGCACGGAGGACTTAAATTCTCTGTTTGATCATCATACAGTTTGTTTTCAGTCATCTTGTATGGCCACATTAGACTGGAATTGATTCTGTTTAAAAAGACTAAGGATGGGTTGACTGTTGGTAAAAACAGAACCAAGCAGGTTTTTATAAAACATACTTTTCCAGATCTTGGTTTCTAATACCATTTTCCAATGAAAGGAACCAAAACTCCTTGGAGAAATGTCAGATTTTAGGACTGGGGCAGGAAATTTCTAAGATGAGCCTAGAGCGTTTGTAGTGTCAGAAAGTAATAAGGAAGTGCTCCAAAAACCAAACAATAAAAACAGAATGATGAGTATATGCCAAAGAGACACAGGAATCAACTGGCTATTGGCTCCCAATGGCCAACCTGGAATAATTTCAATAACAAAATAAAGTAATATTAGATTGCAACCCAAAGTATAAAGTAAATATCCACGATATATGTAAATGGCAGCGGGTGGTAGGGGGGAGTAGACAAATCTCCCATGCAGAAGAATTCCAAATAATGTATGTAGCTACTGTGCCCTAAAGGAGGTGGAGCGTAACTCCCACTGCTTAGCTGTGGGCTTTGGGCTGTGTGACTTCTTTCTAAAGAATACAGTATGGAAAGCGAGGAAAAAAAAAGAGTAACTTTACAGTGGGGAAACTTGACAGTTATCACCTCAGCCAGGTGATCAAGGTTAGCGGCAACAATGATTAAGTCATGTGATGTGATGAGAATGGCACTTCCTCCTCAGAACCCATAAATCCCACTCTAATCATGAGAAGATATCTGTTGTCAACACCTATGTTTCCCCTCGGGAGAATTAAATGTGTTAAATGATTTGTGTTAAACATTACCATATCTCTTTCAAGCTGCTCATGTCCCTAGGAGGAATAACACATCTGGTGTGAAAGGGCTTACAAGGTTTGCTATGCAGGGGAAACAGCACACCAGAGCCTTGGAACCTTTGTGGCAAAGGTTTGGAGGGGGAGAAAAGCGTTCCTAGAGGAGGGTGATGCCCCACTGCTTACTTCCCAAATCCACCTACATCTACCAAGGGATGGCCCTGTGCTGTTTATCTAGGAAGTTAGTATTTTATATCCCCTGCTAATCTAAGTATCCATGCAGTTTGGATTTATCTAAGTTGTACAAATGAAATGTAGGTCAAAAGCATTTTTACAGATTTTCAGGATACAGACTAATCTTTACCCAAGCAGCTAGGTCTCTGGAACTTGACTTCTATGAAGAGGAATGCTAGCTGACCTACCAAGACTTCATTTAATGGATTCAACTTTTTAATTCCTTTTTTTTCCTGCCTTTCAGGAATTACTACCTCAACATCTTTTACACCGACTGAAAACCAGTGTTTCTGCAGTTGGCATGTGCTGCAGCAGAGCATGAGGGCTTTGGCTCAATACCCCCTCCACTGCATTTCCCAGTTTTTTTTTCCTTTCCAGTGCAGGATTTCCCCAAAGCTATATGAGTTCCGCTAGTTTTAATAGGTGTTAAGTGGGGGAAAAAAATGGCTTCATGCCCAGATGTGTTTAGGAAATAAACCCTTGGTATCTGCAGCTTCCACATCTGCATATTCAACCAACCATGGATCGAAGATAATCAAAAAAATTTCAGAAAGTTCCAAAAAGCAAAACTTGAATTTGCTGCACACTGGCAACTATTTACATAGCATTTACATTGTATAAGGTATTATAAATAATCTAAAGATGATTTGAAGTATATGGGAGGATATGCTGTAGGTTATACGCAAATACTATGCCATTTTATGTCAGGGACTTGAGCATCTGTGGATTTTGATATCCGTACGTGTCCTGGAGCCAATCCTCTGTGGGTACTGAGGGATAGCTGTACAGAGTTAAGCCAAGTTAAGCAAGTTTCTTTACTACAGGACTTTTCAGAGGCTTGACTTCCCTGATGTGCACTGTGAGTCTCTTAAGACTGTGTATGGTATGGCTCATCTCCAAACCCCCATGAAACCTGCCTCCTTGTAGTGTCTCTGGAGCCTGATGCTCAGGGATCAGTGCTTGGAGGTGCATACTTGAAAAACAGTTTTACACTATTTTTTTTCAATTACTTTACCCTCATCAGACTTGTCTTATGTCCGTAAGTCATCTGTACCATAATTTATGCACTATTAAATTTTTCCTCCATATGATTACCTTCCTCCCAATATATATACGTTTGTAATTTTTTAAATAGCATAGTTGAACCTCTGTAGAACTTCAGGTTTTATTTTAGTCACATCATCTCCTGTATTGGCATTGGTGAATTGTCACTCACCTATGCATATTAAGAGGCATAAGCAAATTGCTGCTGAATCCAGTGGTAGAGCAAATCACCTCAAATGATAATGCAAAAATTCCAATTTGGGTCTTACTTAAAAAGAAATTATTTTTTTATTTGGTTGCACCAAGTCTTAGTTGTGGCAGGCAGGCTCCTTAGTTGCAGCACACCGGCTCCTTAGTTGTGGCATGTGAACTTTTAGTTGCACCATGCACGTGAGGTCCAGTTCCCCAGCGAGGGATCGAACCCAGGCCCCCTGCATTGGGATCGAGGAGTCCCATCCACTGCGCCACCAGGGAGGTCCCCCAATTTGGGTCTTATAATTGCTTTCTTGTGGCAGTCCCACTATGTGGACTTACTTTAATAGGAAAAAAAAAACCTTCAAAAAATTAATGCACTTGCTAAGATATTTTCTTTCTATCATCATAGAGCTTCTTACTGTTGAGGAGAAAACAGTAAATTTCAAGTCACCTAGTTTATATGGTGTCAGTTTTTATATGTAACAGTACCTGGTAGAGAAGTAGATACAATTAAGCAAAATATCCTGCTTTTCCTAAGGAGGAAAAACACTAGAGATCATTTCCAATTTAAGTCTAAATAATGTAAAAAAGGTTTTGCAAGAGCTGCTGAGAAGACCCTGAAACACATGGCAGTTACCTCTCTACTGTGGTCTAAACTGCCCATGATAGGGTCAACTGGGACATGGTACAAATCAATTCTCTTCCTGTGGTTCAAGGGTATTAATTTTCTTATGCCTTCAAAATGTTGTTTACCAAAAATATAAGCCACGGCACTAATAAACTCATTTGAGGTCTTTAGATTGTTTTGAATATTTTATTTATTAGCAACATAAACCAACAGATGTGTTTATTGTTGTAAAGTGTAAACATATTAAGGATGTGATGCTCATAAATGCATTATCAGTCATTCTTTCTAATGTTTGTCAAAATGTTATTATTTGTTATGCAAAAAGGAGTGGGTGTCTGGCCCTGTGGCTAAAGTATAGGACACAAGACAGTATTGGACAATAATTATTAAGTCAGTTAAGTAAATAAAGTGTAAAATCCCCTTACACTCTGGCTCTGGGGAGGGACTTGTCTTGGAGTAGGATCAAGATCTTTCAGAGGCTCTTGAAGAACAGGAAAATGTAGGGATTGAATTTTTGTGATGCTTTGCTTTCAACCCTGTAAGCCAGAATGCAGTTACTATATTAGTTAAATGTGGAAATAAATCAGTAGGTATTTATAGGGTAACCACTGTGCCAAAGGACGGGTGCAGAGCAATAAACCCAACTCTTCTAGTCTTCAGTGATTTTACAATTCATTTAGAGAGATGAGATGTAAACTCAGTGACAAAGTTCATTGCCAATGCTAGAATCAAAGACTGCTGAAGCACCCTGAGGTTTTCTTTCAGTAACTGCCTTTGAAAAGCATTATTGTTTCTGTTTTTATCCCAGTTGCCAAATCAGTAGTCCAAGCCAAAGGGCTGGGTCAGAAGAAGAAAGATCATGTGTGGAAGAGTTTTGGGGAGGACAAATGTGATTCTACTAGCTGCCATAGTTTAGAATCATAACATTACTTCCTGAAAAAGCTGAAAATTTGAACCTTGCTCAAAATATCGGCATAGGAGGTAATAAAATATAGTGGGCAAATATCAGGCCTTCAAGTCTAACTTAGGTGGCATTTGGGGCAGGTTATTTGAGTCTCTGATCTTCACTTTATTCATCATTAAAATAGGGATAGTGAAAATATAACACAACTATAATAACTACCAACGGAGTTCCTATAAGAATAAAATCAGATAACACTTTAAAACTAAGACCACTTTACACTATGCTAGTATGTACTTGGTAAAGTCTCACTAAACATCACCTGCTGTAAGAATTACTGTAACAACACCTGTGGAATCTTATTTGGGACCAGGAATAAAGTTTACAGAATAGGGAATAGAAACATAAAGGACCTAATTTCTAATTTTTAAATATGAAATATTCTTTTGGCATTTATGCTAACTATCCACAACTACCTAGAGTGTTCCAAGATGTTAGAGGAGCTCTCTAAGTAAGAGGGAATTTGGAATATTCAACACATCAAGATATGAGAGAGGAATTAACTGGTGATGGCCTTATTAGGTGGCCCCAGACAGGGGCCACAAAGGGGACTGGCAGATCCTGTTGGTTGGTGCACGTCAAAAGCCCAGCAGCTTGGGTTGAAAGATCAGCGATGATAAGCAAGTCTGTTTTGTTCCAACCTACCCACAAGGACAGTCATTACCAGATATAATCATGCTTGTCAAAAGCAGTTACTGAAAACCCTCTGCTGCTTCAGCATAATCAGAACGACGGAAGTTGCAGGATGGTTTTCCTTGTGAGAGGCGTCCATGCAGAATGCTAATTAGATGAAGTAAAAGGAATATGGATCAGCAGCTGAGAGATGCATTTCTTTCTAGTGAGTGAACATGAGAAAGGAAATAGGAAGAGGAAGAATGTGACTTACCTGTGTTATGGTTCATGATGTGATTCTCTATGTTGATTTCAGGCTTTTAGTTCTTCTCATCTGCTGGTTTTGTAAAGAGATGCTGGGAAGAACCACAGCAGGGAGGAAGCTGGGTTTTCCCTCTGAAATGTGAGAGGTGCTGTCATTTGGAAATATCTTAGTACAAAGAAAAAATGAACTTAGAACCCAGTGCCAGTTGTTATCATACGACTCCTGGAAAGAAAGCTATCTAAAAATAAAGTTTGGAGTCTTTATTTTTTTGCCCACTTCTGCTTTCTTTTGGGTGACCTCAAATGGAACTTGAATCCAGTGGCAAATGGGCCCAACAACTAAGATCCAGCCTCCTTGGAGTCACTCTGTATCTTTGTTTTTATTTCCTTCCAAACATTCAGTTTGTAAGAGAAATCTCAACATTTATCCAGAAAATCTCACATGGCTGTTGTCTAGGTGACCATGACAGAGGGCTTCCTGCCTGTAAGGCACAGATGTAAACTCTTCACAAGCAGAGCTTCATATAATTCTCATAGCATGCTGAGAGGTCAGTCTTATTACTCTCATGAGTACCTATGTGAGAGATGAGAAAAAGTAGCACAGTGAGGCTGGGTGTGTGGCCCGAGGCCACACAGCTCCAAAGTGGTAGAGCCAGGTTTCAACCCTCGGCCATGGGTCTCCAGAGTCTATAGTCTAAGAAAGCATATTAACCACAAAGGGGCTTTGGGACAGCTTTGAGATGAAGACATGGCCTGCAGGACAAGGTCTGAGCCAACTGGGCACTATGGAGACCCAGCTGGCATGCCCAACTCTTAATTACTTGTGAGATACCGTAAGCTGATATACCACCTGTGTGCTGCTCGAGTGGCTGTTTTGGAGGTGGGAGGTGGATGGAGTGGATGGCAGGTGGCAATATCTAGAAAGTTCCTGTGTGGGCCAGTGATCAAGAGGTTGGCCTCTGGAGACCATGCAGCCAGCTTCTAATGCTCAGTGTTGCTGGTGGTAGCTGGTCAGCAATTCCAACACTTGCTTCCAGTGTGACCTTGGGGAAGTTACATCAACTTCCTAAGCCTCAGTTTCTCCACCTAAAATATGATGATGATGAGAATACCTATGAATGGGAATTCCCTGGCGGTCCAGTGGTTAGGAGTCCATGCTCTCACTGCCGAGGGCCCAGGTTCAATCCCTGGTTGGAGAACTAAAATACCAGAAGCTGTGTGGCGTCTCCAAAAAAAAAAAAAAAAAAAAACACCCTATGAAATAGGGCTGCCGTGAGGATTAGCGAGAGAAAAATAAGTAAAAGCTTTTACATAGGGTCTGGAACGTGATAAGTTTGCAATCCATGGTGGAGGTGATTGCTTTTGTTTGGTTGTTGTTCCTGGGGCAAGGGGAGGAGTTCTGAAGATAACTGACAGTAAATAAAGCACCTTCCACCAACTGTCAAAATATGGAGCTGCTCTGTGGAAAATATTTTTTCCTAACATCAGAGTTACTGGAGGAGATTGGGGTCTGGGTGAATTGCAGTCAAAGTTAGTCTGAACCCCAATTTCAGATCGTAAACCAGGTGCCCTCTGTTTCCAAATCTTCCCCAAGATTGTGCCTTCTGCCTCCAGTTCCTCTGTTCTATAGCTCAGCAGTGCTTTTCCCTTCATCCCGTGCCCTTGTGGACACCTGGAAACCCAAGGCTGCTGAGAGCGTGGGTTCCCTACCTGGGAAGACTTGAGACCTAGGGAGCTGTCAGGTGCTTGACAAATGCCAGGTGATGCCAGAAGAATCTGGTCCAAAAATGGAATGGGTTCTCTTGATTACATTCAGTGTTTAGTCTTCCATTGTAAATTCACATGGTTCTACCTTATTTTCAGCACTCTTTTTTTTTTTTTTTTTTTTGAGTCCTTGATTTTTCACTGCTTTCTTGTTCCTAAAGCCAAGGTGTTGACCCATCTCCACAGCCTGGAAGCCATGTTTGGGTTAGAACAAAATGGAAGGCTTGGGGATTGTTCATATTGCACAAGGAGCTTGTGTATGCCTTTTATGTTGCTGTGCAAATGATAGTATTTTCTTCACTACACTCATGCCTCAGGTCAGAGAAGCAGTTGATAGTTCTCCCTAAAAATGATCACTAAATTAGAATCAAAAGGGGAAAAACAAACAAAACCAAAACAAAACATCTCCCACACACATAAAGCACCCCCTGGGGAGGTGGGGCCTTGGAAGTTGTAGATTACCTGGCAGAAAGTTCTTGAGCTCTGACTCGGCTTTGCCACCTTTTAGCAGTGTGACTGTGGACAAGTCACTGATCCTTCTGAGCCGCATTTTCCTTAGCTCTAAGTATGGATCATAATGCCTGCCCAGCCTTCCTCACTGCATTCATAAAGAGACTGAAACAGGCATGTATCTGAAGGCATATATATATATATATATATATGATACTTTATGATTTCATATTTATACTTTCAATTAAAATATGGGACCATAGAGTTTTTAGCTTCTGATATATCATATCTGTATCTCTGTCTTTCATATCAAGAAACTTAGTTCTAAGGACTTAGGGATGATAGAATTCTAAGGACTTAGGGATGATAGAATTAGAATATCTCATAACTCATAGTGAGTCATTTGCTTGGTCTCACATTATATATAAAACATCTCAGACTAATATTATCACCATGAGTATGATTATTCAAAATACTTAAAACACTTATTTTGCATTTGTTTTTCCCATTCTCTCTATTAAAGTTTTTTTTTGGTCATATCTACATTTTGAAGCATGTAGCCATTATATACTATCACTTTTAATCTTAATTTAGTCTTTTTTTAAAAATTAATTAATTAATTTATTTATCTTTGGCTGTGTTGGGTCTTCGTTGCTGCACGTGGGCCATCTCTCTAGTTGCCGCGAGTCGGGTCTGCTCTTCACTGAGGTGCGCGGGCTTCTAATTGCGGTGGCCTCTCCCGTTGCGGAGCACGGGCTCTAGGCGCACGGGCCTCAGCATTTGTGGCACGCGAGCTCAGTAGTTGTGGCTCACGGGCCCTAGAGCGCAGGTTCAGTAGTTGTGGCGCATGGGCCCAGTTGCTCTGCAGCATGTGGGATCTTCCCAGACCAGGGCTCGAACCCATGTCCCCTACATTGGCAGGTGGATTCTTAACCACTGCACCACCAGGGAAGTCCCTGTATTTCTTAAATAATAAGATTTGAAAGTCAAAATTACTCCTTGGTTCATGGGCTGGATGTTGTATTAGCAGGCATGAACACAACATTAATCTCAAGGTGGATTCCCAACCACTGCACCACCAGGGAAGCCCTTAATTTAGTCTTAATTTCTCAAAAATCTATTTAATTTTCACCACCAGTCCTAATCTCTGCTCAATAGCCATTTGATTGTCTGAAGCTTATTCTCTAGTATATTCCTCAGAAATGCCTCAAGGGAACCATATTCCCTGAGTTCCTATGTATTGCCTGGGTCCCTTATACTTGAAAATAATTTTGCCGAGTATAAAATCCTTTAGCTCATATTTTAGTTCTTTGAGTAGTTTAAATATGTTACTCTGTTTTCTTTTGCAAAAAATTGTTATCTTCAAAGTCTGGTTATAATATTTTTTTCCCTTATAAGTCACTGGTTTTTGTTTCTCAGATGCTCAGAATTTTTTTTTTTTTCTCCTTAAGGTTTAGTGATAAAAGTGGATGCTGGGGTAGAAATAGAGCCAGAATATCTCAGAAAGCAACCAATGTATTTTTAAACACTACATGAAAACAACAGAAGAGGGAGCTCTGAAGTTAGAAAAGCTATTGTGAACTATACTTTCCCCTAAAAGTTTAGGAAGATTAATTTCATATAAATATAAACCATAGAAAAGGATGGAGGTGAAATCCTTTACAGAGGCAAAATAAGATAAAAAGAATAAGGAGCAGAGTAACACCTCTACACACAACACACCAAATAGACATGCTCACAAAACAGATTAAAACTGTATCTTATTATTGTTAAAATGAACCAAAATGCATTAAGAAAGAGATAAAAGGTATGAGAGAACAATGTAACCAAAATAGAAAAATCTATGAAATGAGGTGACAGAAGTGAGGAAAGCATTGGAAATAAAAAAATAAATGTATTAGAAGTAAAGATTAAACTAGTAGGAACACAAGAGCAAACATGACTGTTAATGCCTTAAAAGAAATAGAAGGTGAAAATTAGGAACATTTAAAACAGAAAAAATAGAAAAAAGAATTCAAGAGGAAGGGAAAAGTATTAAAGAGAAGCAAAGGAGATCTAACATATAACTAATAGGAACCCCTGAAAAAACTAGAGCAAGGAACAGAACTAACACTAAATCTATAATTCAAGAAAAATTATCTGAAATGAGAAGGATTTGAAATTCCACACTGGGACTCATATCTGTGAAGAGTGGCCTGCTATGACCAGCACCCAAGACAGACTCTGGTGTATTGTTCGATCATTGCTTATATCTGCCATGCCCAGAACTGTGCCTGGTGTGTAGTTGGTGCTCAAACTGTAGGCCAAATGCATTCATGTTTGGTGAATAAATAAAAGATTCTCTAAAATGCCTAGAAAATATAATAATCTTATTTTCCTTAACTATTACTTGCTGAATATTACCCTGGATGAGGCTGAGAATATTATCACAAGCTGTTACACACTGAATCGTGTCCCCCCTTCCAATCCACAGGTTGAACCCCTAAGCCTCAATGTGACTGTGTTTCGAGATAGGGCCTTTAAGGAGGTAATTAAGATTAACTGAGGGCATCAGTCCTAATCCAATAGGACCGATATCCTTATAAGGAGAGGAAAAGACACCAGGGATACACAGGCACAGAGAAAACACCATGTGAGGACACAGTGAGAAGTGGCCATAAGTAAGCCAAAGAGAGAGCCTCACTAGAAACCCACTCTGCTGGCACCTTGATCTTGGACTTCCAGCCTCCAGAACTGTTAGAAAATAAATTCCTGTTGTTTAAGCCATTCAGTCTGTGATATTTTTTTTAGGACAACCCTAGCTGACTAATACAGATTTTAAGGTTTGTGTCACCCCATCAAGTAAAGAAACACCACCAGCTAAGGTGTTCGCTGAAGGTGAAAGGGATACAGCATAGGTAGTGGAGGAAGGTAGTTATAAATACCAACTATGACCCTGTGACTGGTTACAGAAATGAGGACCATAATTGTCCTGAGAATTTTCTCCTTATTTTGTTATGAATGTGTATGTGTATAGCAAATATCTTTGTTTTCTTCCCTCTCTTTTCCCCTTGTCATGTTGCGTAAGAGGTATTGGCATTTATATCATAGTATTTTAGTATTGTTAACTGTATATCATGGTACAACTCTTCAATGCAAGTCAGTATTCTTGTATTTTGGAGTTAATAGATAACAAGTATATTTGCATAATGAACTTAATTTGAAACCATAGATTATTTAGGATGGAATAAGGTGACCAATCCAGGATTTTTTGTGGAAGCATTATTACTGCTATCTGCCACTATTTATTTAGAATCTGTAGATCGTGGCATTCTCACTCACTAGTGAGAATGAGTGTAAATCTCAAATGTTAACCTATTTTGGTCCCTTCTACACTGATCCCATCTGGTCCAGCTCTGATGGCAATTTCAGAAATGGAGTAGCGTTATTGCCTCTCTGAGCAATGTTTGCCTTGCATCTGCTCCGGCCCTTGAAATCTCTATCTTTCTCTTAAATCCAAGTGAATGCTATTTCTTTGCAACATAGGTATGGCACTGATATGGAGCAGAATTAGTATTAAGTGACCTGGCTCCAAGGAGCTAGTTAGATAAATATCAAAATGATATTGTCATAAAATAATTTCATTTTTAAGGCAGAACAATAGTGTGAAATTTGAGGACCCACTGAGTTATAGCGAGGCCCTAGTGTTTTACTATTCAAGCTCTCCTGTTGAACTCTGCTTGGTTCCAGTATTTATGTACTGTCTATTAGCAGCTTTTGAAATTTTTTATTCATGCAGTAATCTCTCCAGAGATTCTCCTTAATTGGGATCCCAAGACATATCTATGTAAAGTGCCTAGATCCCAGTATTTCGATTTCTGTTTTTGCAAAGCTGCTTTTTGGGCATAATCATTTCATTTCTTAAAAAGAATTCCCTTTTGCTAAAGGACAAGCAGATCCTTGCAGAAAAATCCTCTGCTTTTTTTTCAGGATGGTCTGGTGATGAGATTGTCGGAAAACTAGCCCTGGATTTACGTTGGGCCTCTGGTATTGGATACCACACTAAAAATTATTTGAGAATAACTTAATCATAATATGGGTATACATAGACTTACTAGTAGATAACGTCAGCCCCGCTTATTACAGAAATGTGATGGGAGCACGGGATCAGCTGTGTGGTCAAGAGCGGTGGTGGGCTGGTATCTTGGCTGTCTTATGTCTGCTAGGTTTTATTTTTACTCTTTCTTTCCTTTGTCTTAGAAGTGTTTTAGGGGCTTCTGTAAAGACTTACCTGGCTAGAGACTATGTTATTAGGACTTGGCTACAATTCCTTAAAGTTAAACATTTTTCTCTCTGGGAGTCCTGCACACTCTGCACCAGGAGTTTTATTGTCTCTCTACTCTTTCTGGTGTTTTCTGTGCAGGCTGCCCAGCCTGGGATACAGAGCTGCCTTTCTCTGTTCTCTGCTCTGTTCTCATGGGACCAGGCATTTGCCACCTGTGCCCTGCTATATGTCAATGGCCCCCCAGCTCATTTATGCCAGGGATGTGAGTGACACTTCCTGTATCTCCTATCCTAGAGCCTGCTATTGACCAAGGGCTCCATGAGAGGGCTGTTGAGTTGGAGAAATCTGGGGGTAACCAGGAGAGCAGAGCCAACAAGAGGACTAGGACCTAAGAAAACACAGTAGATTAATTCCAGGCATCCTGGTTCTTATGTTAAATCCTTTCCTGGCCTCAGCAAACTGTCCACATTTCCTGAGACTTGGTTGGCCATTCTAGAGTCACACAACTTTTACCTTTTCTATGAGCCTGTGTTTTCCGCTGGTCTTTGAAGGTCAGGACTTTATTTAATACTCTCACTGAATCATTTTGTGCCCCTCTTGTTTATATGCAGCTCTGGTATCGGACCTTTAATATGAAAGATTCAAACTGCCCTGAGTTTGACCAGCTCTCTCAGGTACTCTTGCTCAGAGAATCTTCGTGTTGGTATGACATTTTGAAATACAATAACTCTGTGTTCTTAAGGTGTTTCTTCGCTCCGCTCAACAAGCCTTGTGTGTTAATTCTTTTGAGAGTAAGAGGTTATGGCTACATTTCTTTATTCCTGTTATCCCATGTTTTGATTTGGAGGAAATATTTGTGAGTTTATGTATGTGTGTGGCCTTTGAGAGGATTCCATGGGTAGCAAGATGGGGATAACTTCAGTCTCTAATCCATGGATTCTACATAAAATCACACAGAGATCTTGTTTAAGTGTACTTTCTCATGCTTCCTCACAGTGAGTCACTGGGCTAGGTCTGGGCTGGGCTCAGAAATACGAATTTTTTCCATTTTCCTAGACAATGCTGGTGGAGTCACTTGAGAAGTACTTCTCTGAGGAGGGGTGCTCGCCCATTAAATGATGGGTTTGGGTTTGCCAGGGATGTGTCCAATCTCTCGAGGGTCATTTTCCACTTCCAGATAGGAAACTGGGGTTAATGGCATCTCTATCTCAAAATTCACTTCTTCCTACTTACCCATTTCCCCTTCTAGGGGCTGACTTAGGAACCACTGAGAATTGTCAGTTAGCTTCTAATAAACTACTGTTGATTTTTGGAACAACACAGTATACTTACAGGAGTGTAATGATGTATCCACCAAATACAATCTTGTGGTAGCTTCTTGGTGGTGATGTGTGCGTGTGCCTGTGTGTTAAAGGGGGAAGATAAGACTTGGGCAAATTACTTGACTTCTTTGACCCTCAGTTCCCCTCTGTCAAAATGGAGATGGTAATGGTACCTACTGAACAGATTGTTATAAAGCTTAAATGCTAAGAATAGAGCCTAGTATATGTAATAAGTGCTACATAAGAGTTAGTTGCTGTTAGTATTATTGTTTTTGTTACTATCTTATTTGAATTAAAGTGAAAAATCTTCTTTGTCAGAAATTCATAGGTGTCAATAACAAAGATTTGGGAGAACCCTATACCTGCGGCTTGCGTGCTCTAAGGGAGTCGGTGCAACGTTTGGGATGATCGTGGTCCTTATCTGTAATGTGGAGGCCTTATCAATGCACCTACTATGTAGAGCATTACCAGGACATTTTCCTGTACTCGAGGCCCAGCTCAAAGATGCTGCCAGTTGCAGATAAAAGCACCAGAGTAGGGCCTCCCTGGTGGCACAGTGGTTGAGAGTCCGCCTGCCGATGCAGGGGATACGGGTTCGTGCCCCGGTCTGGGAGGATCCCATATGCCGCGGAGCGGCTGGGCCCGTGAGCCATGGCCGCTGAGCCTGCGCATCCGGAGCCTGTGCTCCGCAACGGGAGAGGCCACAACAGTGAGAGGCCCGCGTACAGCAAAAAAAAAAAAAAAAAAAAGCACCAGAGTAATGTCAGTGACTATTGTCTGCCTCTTTAATCTCATCATCAGGGAAATTAATATTTGGTTGCTGAAGGAAGACAAACATCTGTACCTTTTCCCTTCTAGAATAGCTCTTTGGTTTCTATCGCCCACATTTTTCTCTCAGGTTAAAAACTGTCTAAACTCGATTTTCCTCTTTAAAAAAGGAATCATGTTTGATTTAATGGTAGTGTTTATAGCGCTATGGAGAGTTAAGAGTCATTCTGGCGTTAAAACCTTGTAAGCCTTTAAATAAATATATTTTTGTTATCTTGAAACTTTCCAAACTGAACTCGGAATCCACTCAGGCATCTTATAGAGCTTTGATATATAAGAGAAGGACAAATAATGACCTTGTAAATTCCTAATAACGTTGTGGCCACTCTTGCAGCTTGCAAATAACACAATGAAACTCGGCGTAAGGATGTACGTCGGAAAATGTCCACGTGAGTATTAATCAACCTGCTGTTTGAAATAATGTCCCAATTACAGAAGACTTATTTGGGAAGAATTTGGTGTTTTGTCATCATCTCTCCTCTGAATGATTGCGGCAACCTCCTAAATGGGCTCCATGCTCCTTTTCCCTTTTTACTTCAGTTCATCTTGTACAATGATTCCTGGGATACCTTTTCTAAAATGGTGTTTCCATCAGCTCACTCCCTTGCTTAGAAGCCCAGGGTAGCTCCCACTGCCTCTAGCTAAAGCACAGTCCTTGGAGCTCTGTGTTCCACACCCTTCCCTATCTGCTTTCCACCTTACTTGGCCATCTCTCTCCTAACACTCCTGTGCTATAGATAACACTGTATACCCCCTGTTCATCTCTCAAAGCCTTTGCTGAAGTTGTTTACTCTGCCTGAGGATGCCTTCCCCACCTCCACTGCCAAGCACTCTGGCACTTGGGGAATCCCTCAGGTCCCCTCAAGTGTCTTTCAGTAAAGCCTTTTCCAGACACTCTACCCTCAGAATTAATCATTTCCTTCTCCTTTACTGGGTGATATGTGGAGGCACAGAGAGGTTAAGTAACTTACCCAAGGTTACACATCTTTTAAGTGTCAGAACTGGGGTGGGAAATGAACTACTTTCTGGGAAAAAAAATGAAAATGCAAAAGCAGAGTTGGGAGGAGAAGGTCAGTGTCAAATATAGGGACAAAAAATAGGATTTGTGAGACCTCATCAGTGGACTGTATGCTGAAAGAAGGTTGTATTCTCTGTGTTCTCTGAGTCCTAGAAAGGGAAGTCCCTAAGCCTGAGGTTTGGTGTCACTAGGAGGTGTGCATTCCCTGCTGTTTGTGGTAGGAAGTGCTTTGCTGAGTCCTCAGGATTGAACAACTGCCGTTTTTCTAATCAAGGGACCATCTGATGAGGCATGTGGCAGCTTCTGAGGTCTTCCTAGTCCATGTAGGCACTACCCTAAATATAGAGCCTGATTGTGAATCAATAGGCATTTGAGTGAGGGAAAAGAGAGTAGGTTTATTAGGCTTATGTGCTATTGTGGGTCTTCCCAAGTTTCTGCTTCCCAGAGTCCAAATTTCCCCACATAAGCTAGAATATGGTGAATGACACATACATGAGAATTTCAAATTAATGACATTGTACTCTTTGTTACTGATGCCATCAACATTGAAATGCAGAATTTTCTTCTCTTGTCAGGCATCCCTGTAAGAGCTTCATCTATTAAATAAGTTGTTTTCTTCTCAGTGCACTTTCTCATCCAGAAACTCTATTAAAAAATAATAATGAGCTTCTCTGATTAACAGGACAGAATAAAATTATCAAAGGTAGTTGGGGACTTCCCTGGTGGTCCAGTGGTTAAGGTTAAGACTGTGCATTCCCAGTGCAGGGGCATGGGTTGGATTCCTAGTCGGGGAACTAAGATACTGCATGCCGCATGGTGCGGCCAAAAAAAAAAAAAAAGCAAAAGGTACCTTTCCACATTATTTATTCTATTCTTTTTGGCCTATGCTGGCACTTTATAAATCTGTGTTTGGCCCTTTCTTCATCCACTCGGACTGAATTTCAGGCTACACTAAGCAGGGTCTAGTTATGACCACCGAAGCAGAAATGCAGATTCAATGAGTAATTATTAAGAACTTTCCAGAATATTAGCTGTTTCAGTTGCTGCAGTGACTAGTGATGGAATAGTCCATTAGACATTTCTGTTCCCAGCAACTCCTGAGAACTGATTCCAATCTGAAGCAGCCAACCGCTTTGATCAATACCATAATTACTCTTACTGATGGATTGTTTTACAATGGTAGCCATCAAGGCAGTCCGTCAGTTCAGGAGGCACCAGAACTGTCCCCTGCAAGCTGTAATGTACCGCAAATATCTGATTCAAATCAACTTACTATTGAGGCCAGGATGACAAGCGTGAAATTAATTGTTCCACTTCATGTAAGACTTGCATTCTTCTTTTGAGAGAGTAATTGGTTGCCGCATGTAGCGTGAGAGCTGGGGGAGCCTTGCCTCTCTGCAATTTTTATGGACTTAGTTTTTTCCCCCACCAGCTATTTTTTTCCCCTACTCTTTTAGATGTCAGCAATGTTGTATAGCTGCCGTTCCTGCTGTTGTTGTTTTTTAGTGGGTCTTGTCGTGTCAGAGAGAATGGTTTCCTTCTAGAAAGGTTGATGGCATCTAGAGTAAATGTCTTATATGAAAAGTTTGTTTACAAAAAGAGGGGGTTTGTTGGCCAACATGAAAGCAAGAAGACCTCAAAAGCATTTCAATGACTGTATAAGAATAATTAGGCAAATGACAGTGGATCCTGTGTTCTTCCATGGTTGCAATAGGCTAATTAAAGCAGTAAGACCGTTTTGTTGAGATTCTTCTGAATACATTTGACTTCAAAAGCTTGTAACCGGAGAAATGACTAGAGCACTTCAGATAGGAAGTCAAGGACAACTGAGGAAATTAGAAGATGAGGATAGTCCCAACAGTGGCTGATCATTCAGTCCTCATCAACCAGCTGACCAGTAGTTGGATAAAAGCAAGATCTCAGTGGAACTTGAGAGAAGTGTTATAAAATATTTTTATGAGAAAATCAAGTGCATATGTTTAAAACAGGTACAGGAAGGTAAAATGTCTGTAGAAACAGGAGCATCAAAGCACAGTAACCTTCATGGCCTCAAGGGCTTTCTGAAACCCTGGTTAGTTGGATATCCTACTAGAGGTGGGAATCTCTTAGATTCTAGGGGTAAATCAGAAGCTAGTACTTCTAGGCAGGCAATGCTTTTTAATTTAAGAGTTGTTTATTGTAGCATTCCAATATGGATCCTATGGGAATTGATTATAGAAAAAGGGATTCTATAAACAACTAATCCTATAGCTGAACCATATGTAGTGAGTGCTTGCAATATGTAAGCATTATTTAGGACTGGGATTACCCAAGTGCATGAAACCCTGGACCCCTGAAGCTTATACTCTTGTGGGAAGTTTGGGAAGACAGACAGTAATGTACACTCAAACATGTCAGGTAATGTTAGACAGTGTATGAGATGGTGGATGACAGAAGGCAGCAACTCTGATGTTGGTTAACAAAGGTCAAGAAAGAATAAGTAAGGTAGGTTTGACTCTAACCCAGCTCATGGCTTGAATCCTCTTTCACCATTAAACTTGGTTTGCCTTTGAGATAGTCTAGTAGCAGAGCTTTCCTTTTACACTTTGGAAAGAGGAGATTTTATGCTATCAGCATTCAGTGCAGGGGACAGAACCAATATAAAATACCTGATTGAGAATGTTGAGGATGTCTCTAGAGGTAAGTCGTTCTATTTCTGCTCAGTCATGTAAGGGTTTGAAAGTATTGATTGAAAACTTTCCTAACACCTGAAGGGACCAGGAGTGATTAATAATAAATAACCTACAAAAGTAAAACTCAGAGAATGGCAAAGTTCCAGGCAAGGCTGGCTAGGGAGGAGGATTCCACAGTACTTAGTTGCATATGATTAGATACAGCATGTAACCTTGTTAACTCACATCTCCACCATAGTGGACTGAAGTGGCTAAAGTATTAATCTGATTATTATGCTTTTCTGCCTCCTAGTTTTGTGTTTCTTCAGGAATTATCTCCTTCCTTTTGATGCTGGAGCCCTATAAGCTCCAGCCACAAGGTGGGAAGAATGCCCAGGCTTGGTTTACCAAGGCCCTGGATCTCTCTGGACACAGGAGTTGCCTCAAAAAAGGGCTTGTGACTCAGACTAGGCCAATCAGGGCCTTCCCTGGCTTTCTGTCCAGGAAACAATGAGAAAGATGTTCTTTCTACCATGTGGCTAAGCTGATGGGATAGAGTCTGGCATGGTAACATGGATCTAAACAGGCCACTGGAGTGGCCTGCTTATCTGGAAGGAGGTCAGGCAGAGCTGAAAGCTATAATGGAGAGAGAAACAAACACAGTATATGTATACACAATCCATAGTTATGAGTTCTTGATTCTTTAGGTTATCTTGTTTAAACCAGTATACGTATTTAATAGGGGAAAAAATCACCTGAAAACAAAAAAAAATTGAAATGTGCTTCCACTTAATTAAGCCACATCAGTGAGATTTCATCTCTGCTGTATGGAGAACTGGCTCTAGAAGTGCTTTTACTGTGCAGTGGGATTGCAAGACCTCCTCCAGGAGGGAACAGCTGAGCTGAAACTCTGCCGCTTGTTTTCAGGTCTTGTGAGGTCTGTGCCGTCGCCTCTGTGTCATCTCTTACAGTGACTGCAAGAGTTCTCTCAATTAACTTTGATAATGCCAGCATCATGAGTATATATCATAAAGGCTTTCTGTGGAGGAAACATACAAAATTGTAAGTCCATTTAGTAAAACAGAATCCTGCCAATACACTGATGTAGCTGGAAAATAGGGTCTTCTGAGAAAAGATAAAATTTTGCAGCTGCTTAAGCAAAGTTCTACTTTCTAGCCACTCAGCTTTTGCAATGCTCAGAAATTTTCATTTGTGTTTATGGACCAGCTGCTCTGCTAAGATTCAGTAATATATGGGCAGAGGGGTCTTGAATAAATGTTTCCTCCTCCTCCTTGGGGATCCTCGGTCTTTAGCCTTAACTTCTTCCAAGAATTGAATCCAGTAGTGTTTGATGTTTGTAAACGATGTGTTAGCTGTTAGTTGAGCCGTTTCTTATATGGAATTGGCATGTGATAAACTTGTCTACTAACGGAAACTGTACTTCTAACGGAAACTATATTTATTGTATCTCTGCTGAGATGTCACTCCTTGGAACCTCTCATATTGATATCTTTTTTCCTCTGGGGACCAGACCCCTAGAATTGAGTGCCTTAAATTCCTCCCTTGGTTTACTACAAAGCCCTCAAGATGTGTCTCTTTTTCCACTATGTCTCCTGCTCACTCTCCCCCTTGCTCAACAAGGCTTTGGCCACACTAGCCTTTTTGTTCCTTAACCACGTTAACCTCTTTCTGCTCAGGACCTTGACTCTCACATTCCCTCTGTCTTGAACACTCTTCTCCCTGACCTGGCTCATACTCAGGTCTTAGCTCATATGTCATCGCCGTAAAGGAGCTCACACTGACCAGGCAATCTAGTGTCCTTTGCCTAGTGACTAACTCTGTATAATGCAACCCTGCCTCCTTTTCTTCATAGTAGCTTTATCTGAAATCTGAACTCATGTCCTTTGTGTTCTTTCTTGCCACTAGAATATAAGCATCATGAGAGTGAGGGCATAATCCGTTTTATCCCCCATGGCATTTTTGTCACCTATGTCCTGGCACATAGTAGATGCTCAGTTCTATTTCTAGAAAGAATAAATGGCTGAGTAGTTTACCCATTCCCCTGAACAGTGAGCTCATTGAAGTAAGTTAAGCAATTTATTTCAGCATCTCTCTCCAGCTCTCTGATACAGAGGGGGAGGTAGAATGAGATATTCAAGTTTGAGACTCCACATTAAGCTGGATGCTTCAATGATTTAATTTAATTTTTACAGAAGTCTTAGGAACCAACAAGACTCAAGCTTATCTTCTTACCATTGCTGGAGTCTGGTTTCATTTTTTGGCACCTAGATTTCTTCCAGACATTTGTTACCATGGGGATGAGCTGAATTTTTAATATTATGTATACTATCTTCTTCCCCTGCTGGAGCCTTAAGCCCATTCTAGGACTGCTGTGTTCGCTGCTGTATCCTCTGAGTCTTGCGGAGGTCTTGGCACATAGTGGACGCTCAAGGCACATAGTGGGGCTAATGATAGGAGTAGAGGAAAGTTCCTGGCTGAACCCCTTCCTCTGCCTGGTCTGGACACAGGAGTTTTCAACCACAACTCCTTCTGAACAAATTCTATTTCTTTATGGCTGAAAGAACATTTGAAAACTCCTTGTTCGCCTGTTCTTCTGCAGGAGTTGAAAAAAATGTAAAGTCTTTCTCACCAGCACAGGCTGCCTGAGTTCAGGAAGCTCCGTGGTCTTGTGTGTTTAGTGATATTGGGTCTTAGATTCTACCCCACACTACCCTGGGTTTAAGAAGGGGGAAAGTTGGGTACATGGTCGAAAATGCACACATGTGCTTTAAGGGGCAACGTGCTGGAATGTTTGAAATGTCCTGCTCTTACCCCATAGGAATTGCACAAATGCCTCATGGTGCTAGAATATGACCCACCCCAATAAGTCAGTTAAGGTGGGTGGCTCTTTGTAGCCCCACAGGGGTCTCCTTGGAGGCTGTGACCTTAGTCCAAGAGAGGGAGTTGGGGTAAGGGAGCAGGAGTTTCGATTTTTTGCTGCTGCTCTCTAAGGAATTCTTTTGTGTGTCACTTTAGCGTGTTCCCAGAACCCGTGACAGCCTGTATAATTGCTGGACCGACATAAATCTATAGCAACGATGAGCAGATTTTGCTGACTTGTTTGCTTCAGCCTGCAAGACTCGGTTGACCATGTCTGCATATCATATCACCATCTCAGGCCTCAGTAGGAAGGAGGCGGGAAGGAAGGCTATTTATTGTGGCTCCAAGGTCACAATGTGAGATGGGAGGGGTGCATAATAAAAGGGGCACTATTTTGGCAGGGAACATTCCCAGATATCTGTGATTTAAATGCACTGGCTAAAACCCCGACTATTCAGAAGTCCTTCCTCAGAGTTTGAAAGTTAAATAATTAAAAGTGCTTACTGTCCAAAATGATAACGAAAAATGAAAGACCTTATCAAATTGCTGAAAGGATTTTGGAATCTTTTTCTTAAATGCATTCATTCAGTCTACAGATACATGCTGAGCACCTACTGTGTGCCTTGCTCTGTGATCAGTGCTGGGGACACAAGAATAATGACAAGGCAGGTGGATTCTTTGCCAGGTGGAGCCTGTGATCCAACCAAGAAGAAGCCATTATCCAAGTAATTACAGCTCCCTCCTCCAGCAACCACATGGAGAGCTCCCTCATAGTGGTGTTGCCAGAGGAAACCATTTTTCGTTTTTTGTTTCATTTTTATTTTTGGTATACATTTTAAAAGTTTGTTTTAACTTTTTAATGATAATTTAAGAAAATAATTCAGGAATTCACTTGCTTTATACTTAGAATATTACAGATAAAGCTCAAGTTCCTTTAGACCTCCCCCACCCCAGTGACCACTGTGATACATTTGACTTTGCAGATGTTTTCTCGTACTTCCACGTGTGTGTACCCCATGTGTATGTGCTACTACTGTTGTTCTGATGTGATTGCAGCACATGCTGTGCATATGTCTTCATGCACCTTGCTTCTTTTATTCCATAGGCTATTTTTACATTAGTTCATGTTGATACCTGGAAATGTGGTTGGTTAATTTTAATTACTGAGAGTTGTGCTTCCTCTTGGAAGCTTGTATGTTGGTGACTGCCTACTGACCCAGAGTAGTAAAAGAAATAGAAATAGTTTGCATGTATTGAGTGCTTAATGTTTGCCAGACTGTTCTAAGTCTCTTGCATGGATTATCTCATTTATTCATGAGAGCAACTCAGTGAGCTAAGTGCTGTTTTTATCACCAAGATTTGAAGCCAGGTAGTTCAATGCCAGAGCCTGAGATTTCTTGGTTCTCTTGAGCACCTATGGTTTCTGGGACTTTAGATGCTAAATGGAACCTATGAAGCAGGGTGTGACAGGATGGTGCATGACTCAGTCGGGGGGCTGAGTGGGTGGTTTTCACGTTTATCAGTTCATAGATTGAGCAAACACCTGTTGAGTATTTCTATGGGAGTCCCTAGCAACACAGTGCAGAGAAGACACAGCCCTGCCCCACGAAGCTCACAGAGATCTAGGATGATGCTGAGTGACCACTTGTGTAAGGCATGTATGATGTCTGTACCTGGTAGAGCAGGAATATTGTCCCCTCTGGGGTTACATGGTCTGTGCCCTGTGTTTTGTATAATTTTCTTCCATTTTAGGTGGCGTTTGTTAAACTGTGCTATTAACGTGGATCCATTGGCGTATTTGGAGGAGACTAGCCTTTCTGTAGTGACATCACTGCCTTCCTTCTATGTTACGTCTGTACAGCCAGAAGGAAAGGACCCAGCAGCATGTCTTGGTTGCTGGTGTTTCTTCCCCACTTGCTGCCCAGCCACAATATGACAGATTTGCTATTCATCCAGCTCAATCGTAATTAGCATAATCGGCTCTGGTGCCTACACAGATGTGGTGGGTGGTGTCCTCAGCTGATTACAAAGATTGCAGCTCAGGCTTTTCTGGAAACTGGTCTTATTTCCTGTCCTCCTATCACTTCTGGGGGTAGCTTTTTTTTGCACTTGTGTTGAAAAAAGAGGTAAGGGAAAGGTTCTCTTTCTTATATTTAACATGTCGTGTGTAATGATGAAAGATGATCACAGTGCCTGTGATTTTTTTCTTTGAAAATCAGGAGAACAGTTAAGGACAGAAGGAAGAGTAAACCACTTGGCTTTGAACTCTAAGATGCATTAATTGCTCTGAAGGCTGAGATGAAGGAGGCATGCTCATCTTTTTCTCTTTATTTGGACCTAGAATTAATCTTTCAGTTTAGGAGTGGAAAAGGTTTAATGTCTCATCCTTTTCTTTTTCTTGATTTTTTTTTTTTTTCCTATCAACAGTGAAATGGAAGAGGAGCCCGTAGGTGATGTTGACCAGAGTTTTTATCCAGTATTTTTGTTTGTAATGGGCTCAATGTGCTAGTGGATTTATACCAGCTGCTGTGAGAGATATATGACTCTTATTTATATCTTTATTTATTTGGGAACACTTGGGAAAATTAAATTATGGCCTTCTACTTTTTAGTCTTTTGAAGCTTTCATTGCTTAAGGAGCACATTTTTTAAGAGCTGCGTCGTCTTTCTCAATAACATCTTTCTCATTTTGATATGCATATGAGGGACAAATGGAAGAAATATATACATAAGAGAAGAAAGCATAGTTTTTCTCTTCGGTTAGAACCCACTTGTACTTTGAGGGGGTTTAAATTTCAGACTGACCTAAAACCTTTTGAGGTTCAAGTTTGGTTTGCTCTTAGCAAAAAAGGCAGCTTCCTAGTTCAAAGAGAGGGGAAAATTTAAAGACATAAAATACTCAAAAGCCTTCTTGGATATCAAATAACTCTCAGAGAAAGCATTTGATGAATGAAGGACACAGGAATTAGAAAAATATGAGCCTTTTTTTTCTTACATATAATCATGTTTAAAAGCAGTGGAAAAAGTTCTTAAGTCTAGAGAATTGGAGCTTAAATCAGTGACTCTTGGAAAATTTTGGTTGTTGCCAAATCCAGAAAATGGTTGGGTTTGGCCTGAGCCTTGTAGAAGTGGAAAGTTCTTTAGCCATTGCTGTGATATATGAAATGAATATGAGAGATGTTGGAACATGAGATCTCAGTAATACTTCTTATAATTGGAATTGGATAGCCTGCTAGCTGCTGTCAATAATATATTTAATGATATTTTTCTGGCTGTTATTCCAGATAACTGAAATAGAAAATAAGGTTGAGAGAGAGAGGAGATGGGACATCAAGGAGGCCTCTAACCTTTCCTAAGAGCGCCAATTTCCTGAATTCACATGTTTTGGATTTTGGGGTTTAATGTTGCTTGAAGTTACTCTGCCTTCTGGCTAAAGGTGTTGGATTATAGTTGTGGAGAACAGAAGGCTCTGTTGTTGTATTGCCGGCTCAAAGTGGGCCGTCTCTTTAGGAACCCAAACACGAGGGCCCAGTGAAATATCTTGCTCATGCACCTCACAGGGCTTTATGGCCAGTTCGTTTGCCATCAAGGTCTCCATTTTCACAGAAAGGCCTTTTATGTAATAATGCTATTTGCTGAATGAGTGAGTGGGTGACTGCAGTAGCTCCTACTCCATGTGTAAGGAGCAGAATTTAAGGCTGGAGGGAGTGACGTTGGCAGAGTCAGTGCATGCCCTTCTTAACTTAGATTCCAATTTGGGAAGGGCCACCACTGGCAAAAGGACAAGGTGGTGACACAGGTGACATGCAGCCTGACCAGGCCTCCTGCTAGTTCTCAGTTACCATGGGTCTTTGCCTGGCTTGTTCCACTGTCATGTCAGTGGCCATTAGCACCAAGTGACCCAATCAGCAGACACTTGGGCACATTTCAATCACTTACAAGAGCAGGCAGAGCAGCCCTTGTAAGAACAGCATGGAGGGGGTCCACAGCTTCATTTTCAGCGGCTCTGCCTGGTCCTTTTTTACACTTCATCTCAGCCTTGCCTTGAGCATGGACCACAGACGGCTTACATTTCAGCCGTTTGTATTTATCTTAATGTGAAATGGGGGGAAACTGTAACTAGCACAACCACGACATCATTGTCGTTTGGGCTTAAGGGTAAGGCTAAAGTAGCCAGTAAGAAGAAAATGTGAGTTTATTAAAAAACAAATACCACAGGTGGTGTTCAGACATTTCAGTGGTGACAGTGCAAATATTGGAAGTTGGGAAGCACTGTCTTTGCGTACTCACTCATAATCAATTGTGTATTTTTACCTCTCACAGCTTGGGTCTTGCAAAGTGATATTTTTGGTGTGGAATGTGTACTCACCCTCCTTAAATAACCATCCGTGAATACTCTTTAATGACAGTGACTTATTGGAGTTATAATGGAGGCAATGACAAGCCAGGGCCTCCTGTTTTGGGTTACTCAGGCCAATTTAAATACGTGGTTTTAGGACTTCCCTGGCAGTCCAGTGGTTAAGACTCTGTGCTTCCACTGCAGGGGGCAAAGGTTCGATCCCTGGTCAGGGAACTAAGATCCCACATGACGCCCGGCCAAACAAAACAAAACAAGATCTGGTTTTAGGGTGTTCATAAGTCTCCATTGAAGGTGCAGGGTGGACCCTCTCCCCTACTCACTGGGATGAGAACTTGTCAAGTTTCAGAAACATTGCTAGCATATAGCAGATACTCAGTACTTTATTTTTTTATTTTATTTTTTTTATTTAACAAATTTAATCAGTTATACATATACATATGTTCCCATATCCCCTCCCTTTTGCGTCTCCCTCCCTCCCTCCCTATCCCACCCCTCCAGGCGGTCACAAAGCACCCAGCTGATCTCCCTGTGCTATGCGGCTGCTTCCCACTAGCTCAGTACTTTATTTTTTAAAAGAGAATTGAAAGAATCCTTTCTGAACCAGACAGAATTTAGTCACTGTTTTCAGGAGCTCAAAGTTGGATGTGAGTCTAAAATCATTTGATGCTTTTTATACTGAAGGCTGATGTTCAAGGAAAAGAACACCCAATCTCTCACTGTTTCAAGGTTTTCTTAAACCTGAGAAAGTATATCCTAAATGAAATATAGAAGATGAGGTAACATGTAATGTTTTGGTGTCAATGGGGCAAGGTATTCCAAGTGATTATTCCAGAGCCTAGGGCTCTGAGTTATTTTTTCCATTCCAAACAGGTATGATTTTCAGGGGTTTGCAAGTTATTCATATAATGATTTTTTGGGCTTAAGCTAAGAGCACAGAAAGGTTTCAGCCTGGGAGAAGGATGTTTTAGGGATATTTTTATAATGTTTAAAATATAAATCTCTTTGCTTGCTCCAAGTTAGAAATAACATAAAAAGAAGGAAAAGGAAGGAAGTTAATGGTCTGAAACCTGGGGTTGGTATTAGTTTATATTCAGAATCAGAACAGGGTGATGGCTTTGGCAGTCAGGAACTATTAGTATTCTGATCTTCTGAGTTGTGGCATGGGAATTTGGAAAAGAAGTTTAAAGAAAGAGCTCATAGGACAAATTTTTAGTAGGAAAGAAGCTGCTGCCCGTGGATAAGAAATATTGCTCGTCTGTTCTGAGTGGCACAGCCTTCATATAGTGGCCACTCAAGGGGTCATGCCACCTCAGCTGATGTCATGGCCAATGGCTGCCATTACTGAGCTGTGACCACCTGCTGGGTGGTGCACTGAGATGTGTGCCTGATCTCACTTTGCCCTCACAGTGGCCTCGTGAATGAGGGACAATTATTGTCAGTATTTTAGAGATGAGAAAGCTGAGGTTTGGAGAAGGAAAAAAGAACTTGTCTAAGGTCACTCAGCTGGTGAGCATCAAAGCTATAGGACTTGAACCCAGGCCTCTCTTTGTATTCTAACCATTATGTAATAGGATACAAGAAGCAAAGCACTTGGGAACGGTAACCTTGGAGGCACTGGTTCTGAAATCATTTTAGGTTTCATGAGTTTGGTTGATGAAAGATACTTAAAACTATGTCAAATATTTAGGAAAGTGCCTGGCACGTGAGGAGGGACCTCAATACATGGTATCTGTTGTGTTGTCTTTGTTTAGTAATTATAATATTAGTATTAATTAGATTTTGGTCTCAGGGAACAGACAAGTAAAAGCTTTCCTCGGCTTGTTATACCAGACCGGAAGCAGCTAATCTGAGTTGGAGGGTTGGCAAAGTCATAGGTGGACACCATTTAATTCAGACCATGTGATCCTGAGCTTGCAAGCACCTTACTCTACCTGTATCTAGCATTCTCCTCAAGCATACTGCAGATTTAGTTTTTAAAGCAGCCTTTAGCAAACTTTCCTGTGCTGAATTTGCAAATATGAATGAGAAAAAGAATTTCTTTTCTCTGCCTTGTTTAGCCTCCACTTTGGAGATGATTTTGTTTTCACTGTTGTTGTTACCATACAAACCTTGTTTCATTTAAATATAAACAGAAATATTGTATAGTGAGTGTTGCAGGAATTCATTGACCTGGTCCAGCCACTACCTTGATGCTTTTCTTGAGTTTATCATGTAAATCTCTTTCCACCATTGCCACCACTCCACAAGATGTTGACAGTCCTCATTCTTCAAACGTGGCTTTGCCAGTCATCCACAGGAGACACGTTTCGGCTGCCAACTCTGCTGGCTTTCTATTCCTGCATAACAATTTACCCAAAACCTGGCAACTTAAACCACTTCCATTGATGATTGGACAGTTCATAGGTTGGCAGTCCAGATGTGCCCATGAGCTCTACGCTCATTGTTTCACTGACCGAAATCAAGGTGCCATCTTGGTTAGGCTGTGATCTGGAGGCTTGGGGAAAAATACTCTTCTGTGCTCAATCAGGTTGTCCACTGGACTCTGTTCCTCAGTGGTAGGACTGAGGTCTCTATTTCTTGGCTAGCTCTGAGTCACGGATGTTTTTCAGCACGTTAAGGCTGCTCATCTTCAAGGATAGCAGTAGTCCCTTGAGGCCCTCTCAAGTTACCAGTCTCTGACTTTCCCTTTTGTCACCAGTTGGAGAAAGTTCTCTGCCTTTAAGAGGTTACTTAGTTTTATGTTTAACATCAGGAACAATGGGCTGCCAAGACACATTGGAAAAAGGCAGGAGCGCTTCATCTCATTCGCATTTTTAAAAGCAACCTTTCTCAGCCACAGCTGGTGGTAATAGAATGACAATAAATAGGAATTGAGAGATGAGGACTCAAGTCTTGGTTCTGGGACCATGTGTCCAGAGAGTTTTGGGCCTTGATTTCCCATCTGTAAAATGAGATAGCTGGGCTCTTAGGGTCAGCTCAGTTTTCTTTTTCCTTTTTTTTTTTGGTCTGCTCACATGCTCTCATTGTGCCTTCCCCTGGCAGCCCTCGCTAATCATCCACTCTTACTCTTCCCCACTGAGCCTGGACACAGTCCTAGAATCCTTTTGACATGGCCCTCCAGGAAGTCACCAGCAATCCACTGGAGCTGGCACTGGAGGTGAAACCTGTGTTTCATCCTAGCACTTGGAGGTCCCGTTTCATCCCGAAATGCTGCGATTCTCTGAAATGAGAAATGATCAACTCCCTTGGCCAAGTTGCAGACAGCCAGAGAAGAGCCAGTTGGCCTTGGCTTTGCTTGTCATACAGACATCTGGGGAGCGGGTTCAGTTTTCAAACCACAAATTGAGGTGTGCAGGAAAAGGCACTTTCTTTCCCTCTAATTGAACTTCATTTCTAGTTTGAGCCCCTGTTCTGCCAAGTTGTTGAAACAAAATCTCAGTCAATTCGTGGTACTCCCTCTGGCTCTCCTTGGCATCATGTCCAAGTTCCATGGACCCATGTAGGGCCCAGGCTTGGAGGTGGAAGGCTGCTGGTACTTTGCTGTCACCTGTCTGTGATGGCATCTGTGGAGACATCCTTGCTAATGGTTGTCTTTGTTCAAGAGAGGCTGGGTTAACAAATAAAACTCCAAAGCTTAGCCACACATAAGTTATTTTCTGGTCAGGCAAAATCCTCCAGGACTTGGGCAATTATCCAGGACATCTTTCATCCATACAGTGGTCAAGGAACTAGCTGTTCCTGTCTTGTTTCATTGTTAAGCTTCTAGTCACCCAGGCAGGGAGAAGAGAGCTGGAAGGTCATTGGGTGGCTCTTAAATGCATTGGTCAGGATGTGACCCATGCTTTTCCATGTCCATTGGCCAGGACTGGACACATGAACCCACCCAACCATAGGGAGGCTGGATAATGTGAATGTGTGTGGGCTGACAAATGGATGTCAGGCAAGCATTACCAGTAGCTACCACAGTTGTTTATTCCTTTTGAGTTGCTTCTGCATTTTCTCATCCTACCTGCAAGTCCTAAGCAGGTTGTCAACTCTCCATGCTCCGCTCAAGCTGCTCTCAGCCAGTGAGGGAAGCTTTGTATTCTTCCTGTCCCTCCCTGGGCTTGGGGCTGTCTTTGGTCTTCTACCTACCTGTACCACACACCTATGCCTTTTGCCCACTTTCTTGGCAACAGGAGTGTTCAGTGCGTTACGCCAAGCTGGTTTTGAAGCCTATGACATTTTCAGGGAGCTTGGGCATGTTGGGAAAATCAGCCAGATGCTGGTGATTTTGAAATCTTTACATTTTGGTGGAGACCCACTTCAAAAGCAGCCTTCATGCCAGAAATCTTGTTTACTTGAACCTTTCCTACTAGTGATTTCATGTCTGGTGTACCTGCAGCACCTGGCAGTGAGATCCGGGTAGGGGTGGTGTCAAAGAAGATCGCTGAGATTAGGAGGATTCCTGCTATTTC
The DNA here is from genome assembly GCF_025265405.1 of Mesoplodon densirostris. Taxonomy (NCBI): domain Eukaryota; kingdom Metazoa; phylum Chordata; class Mammalia; order Artiodactyla; family Ziphiidae; genus Mesoplodon; species Mesoplodon densirostris. The sequence goes on from NC_082670.1 coordinate 75,341,243, forward strand.
ATGAATTATGGATGACTTAACATTGAAGCCCCTAAGAATTACTCAGTGGGAGTAATAAACTTGTTCTACAAAAAAAAAGTGCTGGTCATAGGAGAACTGGGGGACTCTGCTGGCTTCCTACACTGCTTCTGTGGGAGCAGAAGGTGCAAGTGTCCTATTTTTAGGTTCCCTAAACCTACATGGGGCCTCTTTTGTTCCCCCTGCCATCCCTGACTTGACGAAGGTGGGGTGGTGGACACTCAGGCCTCCTTACCACACACTCTTCTTTGGGGCACTCCCTGGCTTCTCCTGAGGCCTCGCCAGCATTTCCAGTCTAGGTGGACTGGCCCTCGTCATGGGCACCGGTAAGCATGGGTGAGTACAATGCACAGGAAGAAGTGGCTCCAGCTGCCTCTGACCCTGTTGTTCCCAGGCTTTGTTCATCCTGAGCTCTATGCTTGAGAAGTTAAAGCCAGGCCTTGGACTCCCTTGTTCTGGGTCCTGCTGTGGCTGTGAGCGGAGCCAGCCTCTTCTCCTGGTTAAAACATTAGCATATGACTCTCTTCATCATGTGTTCAGTTCTTATCCTGTCTTATTCATTGTAAACATGTCACTAGAGAAGGGAGAGCAGATTTTTGTGGTTGTGCATGCACAACACAGGGATATCTTTTGGTGAGGAAACTTGTTGTGGAATTTGTGAAGGTCTCAGGTTTGTTCTGTTCTCTCATCCAGCTGTGCTTATTGGCTGGAAAGAAGAGTTTGGATCCGTCTCATTACTTTCGGCTGCTGGTCCCTTCTTCCTTTCTCAACTGTTCATAAGTTGAAAAAGAGATTCTCTCTCTCTCTCTCTCTCTCTCTCTCTCTCTCTCACACACACACACACACTCCTCTATCCTCCAATCCCATTCTCGCCTCCTTGATTTATTTTCCACTGCTTTCTTTAACCTTCCTATCATCCACATAAATTAAATCCCATTCTGTGCCTTCTGTGTTCCTCTCTTTGTGGTACTTAGTCTACTGGGAAAGATCTTCTCTTACAACATCTAAGTCTAAAATCTTCCCCATTCTTTAAAAAACATTTTGTATAAAGCAGCATGTATAAATTCTAGAAAGTCTGGAAAATATACAGAGATACATTTATAGATTTATAGATTTATTTCTATTTATATAAAAACATCTAGGAAATATAGAAAAGTATAAGGTAGAAAGCAAAAACCCATAAGTTTATCCCTTGACTATAACTATTTTGATTCATTTTCTCTTGACTTATTTATTTTTATTTTTTTTTAGCTCTGATGAATTTGAGTGTCTGTGTGATATCCTCATTTTTGAGGCCACTTCAAGTGCAAGTCTCCTCAGATAACTTTTTGTACAGTCACTCCTAGCTAAAAGAGATGAAGTCTTCCTCAGCATCCCTAGAATGTTAGCATTCTTGCTCATCACTGGGTGTGGTCTGGGTCATCATATAACAGATTACTCTAAAATATGGTGGCTTAAAACAACAAACGTTGGTTATCTCACTGTGTGCCAGGAATTGGAGCACAGCTTAATTGAGTCCTCTGCCTCAGGATCTTGTACAGGTTTCAGTCAAATATCATCCTGGCTGTAGTCTCATCTGATGGTTCGACTGGGGGAGGGCCCACTTCCAAGTTCACTCCTGTGGTTGTTGGATTGAGGGCTTCAGTTCCTTGCTGGCCGTTGGCCATAGGTTTCCCTTGGGTCTTTGCCATGTGAGCCTCTCTGCAGAGTGGCTTGCCACACGTCAAGCAGGAGAGGAGCCAGAGTCTTTTTATGATCTAATTTTGGAAGTGACATCACATCACTTTTGTCATATTTTATTCGTAGAAAGAAGTCACCCGGTCCAGCCGCACTCATGGGAAGGGGATTACACAAAGGCACACATACCAGGAAGCAGGATGGGACCACTGGGGGGCCATCCTGGAAGCCGCCTACCACAGACAGGCTTATTTATGAACCTGCTGTCTCCAGCACACTGGACTGAGTGGCATCCTGGGCAGAGTCCCACCCAATCACCTTCATATCTCGGATCTCCACAGTTTAGTCAGATAATGCATCTTGCACTTGAGGCAGGCATGCAGAGACCTGCCTTGCTGTGCAGTAAAATAAGGTCTGTACTGTGGTTATTTATGTGGGCCAGTGCTGATGTACCATGGCCAGTGGGCCAAAGCTGGCCCGCCATCTATTTCTGTACAGCTCCAGTTTTCAGAGTTGGGGCACAGTTCTCTTCCGGATGCTGCATTGCTTGAGTTCTGCTCCTCAGCTTGGAGGCGGTGCTTAAAGACAAAGACCAAAGTGGATGTCCTTGGAGAACTTCCTGCACCTGCTGTCTTCCAGGTCCTCATGCCCTAGCACAAATCCACCCTGCAGGGCTGTGCCACTGCCATTTTAACAAACATTGGCACTTTCCTTACCTCTTTCAAACATGCTGGCATCGACAGCCTAGCTACAGAGCTGACAGAATCAAATTAGCATTCTTTAATGTACATGGATCCTGAAAAGATATCTAATTCACCACCATAAATGAACTTGTTTCCTCATTCCCCAAAGCTTCGTCCCCTCCTCCCTGGAGAGGCTCCAGTGATGAAGAGATTGGCTGTGTCACCTTGATGACTCACTTAATTTCCAGAGACAGGAGTGGAATGCAAAAGTCCAAAGCAAGGGCGAGGTGTGAATTGTGACTAAGGAATTGAAACATCACAGGCCGTTTCAGCAGCTCCTCTCAGCCAAGGCTGCGGGCAGGTAGCAGTGACCTTCCCTGTGTGTTCATGAGGGTGGACCAAATGGGACGGCCGACTATTATGGGTATCCTGGGGACAGTGGATTTATTAAATACTGGAATCTCGACAAGCTCTGTCCCCGCCTCTCTCTGACAGTGTGTCCTGCCCAGAGATGACCTGGGCTATGCTGAGACTGCACTCAGCTCACACCTGGCAAGTGGGCCTTTCCCAGAGAGGCCTTGTCTGCATCTGACATGAGGATGTTTGATTTTCTAGAACTTACCTCCTCCATCTTACTGTCTTAGCTACTGGAGAACACTACACCTACAGGCACGAAACTCTGGGTTAGTGCGAATAATTGAAACTCTTTTGAGCCCTAGCACCTTGTGCATAGAACTGTCTCTGCCCTCAAATCGAGGACTGAGGACACTGGCTGGTGGGCTGGTGCTCCGAGTAGCTGCCTTGACTACTCACAGTGGTCAGGAGGCTGTGATCAGCATATGACTGAGTTATTTGTTTAGTTTTTGGATTTGGTGCAGCCTGCAGTGTCATTTTTACAAGAAGCAAAGGTTTCCCACATTCCATTTCATATCCTGAGTGCTCAGTAGTAGATGCAATGCAAGGTTGCCTCCACCTGCAGAGAATTTTAACAATGATTTCCTTAATAGAACAACTAGGCATAAATGAAACGAACAAAGATGACTTGCATATACATTTAACAGGTTTGTTGAGCACCTAGGCCTCTTGAGACCCAGGCTGGGTGCTGGTGTGCAGTGGGGAGAAACACAAAAATTCTAGTCTTCATGAAAGTTATAATCTAGTGGTGGGGGCCACCAGTAAATAGGTAAATACCAAGTGTGGGGTGCTATGAAGTCCATGAACATTGCACTAAGAGAGTGAAGAAGGTGGGTAGTCAGGGTGGGCCTCAGAGAGGAGGTGACATAGAATAACTGTTTATGAGTTTATGTTTATGAGTCCCCTTCTGGGCTGTGCCTGCCTTGCAACTTCACACTGCCTGTTTCCCCCTTGAGCTCAAGAGATAACTGTCCTCCCAGACTTTCTATCTTGTGCCCTTCAATCTCTGGCCTGTTAGCCTTTGCACTGCTGTTCCCTGTGCATCTTTCTCTCATTCCCTCTCACCTCATCTTTCTTAACCAACTGTTACTCATCCTCTGGGTCTCAGCTTAGGCCCCCTTCTTTAGAACATTCGTGTGTGACCCTCTAGTCTGCAGTGGGTGCCACTCCCAGAGATTGTACATCCCGTACTTCCCTCATCGTGGTGCAGAGCGCACTGCTTTCCTCCTTGATGAGGCTGTGAGCTCCCAAAGGATGAGGATTGTGGGTATCTCATTCATTCTTATATCTCCAGCGGCCACCCTGAGTGTCTGGCGCGCTCAGACTGTGGCTCTTGAAATACGTGGAGTTGAAAGGAGAAAGGTAGCTTCCCAGGGGGTGGCAGGAAGTCTGACAGTGCATGCACATAGCTCCCCAATCTCAGTTAGGTTGGGAAAGGCACTGTAGAATAAAACAGCACCAAAAACAGTGCCCTTCCGTCTGGCTTGGAGCTTGTAGGCATGTTTCACAATTTCTGAAACAGGAAGGCATCACCCTTTTTGTGTAGATTCTCACACATTTTGTGACTCCTCAGCTTTTCCACTGTGCATGCAGGTAGCCAAAAAGCACACGGCAACCTAACTGTGTGTGACCAGGCAGGGGTGCATAGGGAGACCTGGCCAACCCGCCCCTCTCCCCACCCCATGTCGTGATGGACCCTGAGAGGAGGGGATGGCCAAGCTCTGAGGCAGGAAAGCAGACCCTAGACCCCGGAGCTCACTCAGACATGGCAGCTGTGTAATGAGGTGATTCTTCATTCCTTAAACTGCTGAGGTAGAACAACACAGATGTGTGCTCATGGTGGTCACGTGGCGCCTCACACACTCGGAGAACCCATGGAACATCCGGTTGGTGAGGTTGTGTTTTATTGATGTTTTCCCTCCTCTGCAGATTCTTGCTGGGAATAAATGAATTCTATTTTGTTGTGTAGAATAAAGCTCCAGGTGAAGAGCTTAAGCTCTATATTAGCACAGGTATTAGGAGGTGAAGCAGCTCTGAATCAATAGAACCTCCTGGCACTTAGGAATGGATATTTGCCTATGGAGGGCATTCAGTCCCAGGGAGTCTGATGTGACTGTTTGACAGGAGGTTTTTACCATGTCGTCCTGACCTGAGTTAACACTGCTCACCACATAGCACTGGGTGGAGGCTTGCTTACATGTGTTAATGTCAACCAGTCACTCTCTCTCTCTCTCTCTCTCTCTCTCAACATTTATAATATTAAACAGAAAAGGTTGATTCCTTAGGTGGTCTCAGCAAACCAAACTATGATTAACTATAACAGTGGTGACAACAAAAGTGCTTATTGACATAGAAAGCTTTTCATCACATAATGCATTAAAAACTTCCATAAAATGGCATATATGTTACAATTCCAATTTGTTAACATATGTGTTCAGCATAGAGAAAAATTAAGGCCACACATCAAAATATTAGGGTTTTTTTTTTCTTTTTTGGTGTAGTGGGTTGATGGAATTATTATTGGATTTTCTATTTTGATTACCTGTAACTTTTTTCAATAAACATTTATTAGTTTAGGAGTAAACTAACTAAGGTATAGAGAAGTCGATTTTGGAATTAAGTATGAACTCTTTAGGTCCCCTTCTAAGACTAAGTTCACTTGCTAATCTCCCTTCTGGATAGTAGCCATTAGTTAAGTAATAAACCTTTAGGTGTGAAGAGCAGAAATATCAGTGTAGGGACATAGCGGTACTGCGTGGGGCATTCTGGGGCTTCACCACCCTCATGGTAAGTGGTCATATCTGCTTGTGGAGCTTCACCATCTTCGTGTTAACATCATGTGCATTTCTAGATGTCTAAAGTGATCTAGGAAAAGAGTGAGTGTGTGGAGGATGTACTGCCCTTACGACTCTGAAGTCACCAGCCTATGCCCTGGGCTCTGAGGATGCAGTGGTCATTTATAACTTCATGAGCATACAGTGTTATGATTTAAAAGACATTAAACAAATACTTACATGAACATTACAAATTGTGATAAGTGTTATGAAAAAGAAAACAGGTTGCAAGGTGATAGAATAAGAGGCATCACTTTTTCTAGGAATTAGCCCTCTAAGATGTGTGCAGATTTTCAGTTTTGGCTTTTTGCAATCAAATACAGTTATTATTAGCTGGATCACAAACCATATCATGATAGTTAGCATTGTTTGTGCTTGTAGATTAAAGTCTTATTATCAAACAGGGAGCCATGTATGTGAGAAATAGGTCTTTATTTCTGAAGGCAAATTTACCTTGTGATGAAGTAGTTTTGTGCTGAAGGCTGTGGCTTTATGTGACACTAAGGTTATTTTTTACCTTAAAAAATGAAGAGAGAGTGATTTGGACTTAGACATGTGATTACAATTATAGGATACAAATTGCACAGTTTTAGTGAGAAAAAATCTTGTCCAAAAAGAATTAATAGGGAAGGCAAAGTTGTGTAGTCGGAAAGACAATAGTCCAGCTGTCGCAAGTTCTGGGTCCTAATTCTGGCAGGGATAGCAGCTGTTGACATCCCTGGAGCAAATCCCCCCCTTTCTGGGGTCAGAAATCTCCTTCTGAACAGGAAGAGATAGACCCTTAAAGTTCATTGTACCACTGTTAATTTTTTTAGTTTTGATAAATGTGCCAAAGCTAGGTATTATGTTCCATTAGGGGAAGTTGGGTGAAGGGTATATGGGAACTCTACTTCCTTTGCAGCTTTTCTGTAAATCTAGAACTATTTCAAAATAAACCTACTTCAGTAAAAAATTTTATTAAAGTGTTTTAATTGTAAGGTTGATATCTAATATACCCTGAATAGTAAACATCTCAGTCTTGATAAACAAATCAGTGTGAGAATAAAGTGTAAAATATCAGTTTGGTTGGAAGAAAGCTCCTTCAATACCAGAGCTTATTAATAAAAACAATCATCAGATTGCCTGCCTCAGCAGTTTTCCTAAAGTCAGAATCAGAGGAGGATGTTCATTGCAGCATTATTTATACAAGTAAAAGATATTCCCAAATAAGGGATTGGTTAAATAAATAAAGGCCCTTCAATAAACTGGAATGCTTTGCAGCAATAACAATGATAGTGTCAAATGTATTTGACATTAATAATGTTCTTGATATGCGGAAAAAGGAGATCATAATGGAGTATGTGAATAAAACATGTACTACATACACAGGAGGATAGAAAACATTCTGGCAGGCTGTGTGCCAGATACAAATTGTTGTTTATAATTAGCTTGTTGGGAAGCTACCTGGGGCATTGAGGTAGTGAGATGGGTGTGAATTGGACTTGGTGGTTGGGATGGTTAGAAGTGAACAGATTTCAGCAAAATCCAGGGGGAAGATCCAACCAGATCTTTCTCAGAGGATTTCTTTTGCTTTCTTTTTTCCCTTCCTTCTCCTTTTTCCCGTTCCCCACCACAGCAGTTTCACAGGAAGGTCTGATCCATCTTGCTGCTTTCTTATTTCTCACCCTGGGCACCCATCGCACGGACCCAGGTCTGCTGGAGAGGGAATCTTACTAACATAAGATGGATGAGTTTGGCCGCAGAGAGGTCTGCATTTCCCAGGATAACATTTGTCTTTATTTTAAATCATCAAAACAGCATTTAAGTGAGAACAGGGATCCATGCATGCTTTTATTTGGCGTGTTTTCCAATCACTAGCATTACCCTCTAATAATAGGATGTGTATGTGATATGATATAGAGGCCACTGGGCTGCATAGTAGTCATTAGCTTTCCCTCAAAAACAAAAGGAGAGGCTGCCATTTGAATAATGATCCCTGGCTGTTTTCTTTGTACATGGGCCATTTCCTTAATTAGGTTTCAAGCTTCATCTCTCTTGTTTTTAACTAAAAAGCCGGGTGAGAGAGAGACAAATTGTATTGTGGGGAAAAGGGAGAGGAATGTGTTTCATGCAGAATAAAGGGCAGATGAGTAAAATGGGAGATCAGTGGATGCCCGATGATCAGGCCAACTTCGGCAGAGCCGAGCTTGTGTCTGGGCTGAGTTCAGCATCTTTCGAGGTCAGGGGGACCTTTCTGCTCACCCAAAGGAATATCTCTCCTGCTTCCTATCTAGAGTTTGTGATCCAGGTCTCAGAATTTGTCTTTAGGGTCACTTTTTCCTTCACTGTACCTTGAAATGACCTTGGTAGCATATCTCTCAGACACCATGTTTAGGAGTCAGCCTGGGTTTGAATCCTACCCTGCTGTGAACTGGCTCCGTGACCTTGGGCAAACCATGTCATTCCTCATAACCTGAGGTTGTACTTTGGTAAAACGGAGGTGATAATAGTAGCTACCTGTTGTGGGGTTAAACTACTTACTTTTTATATGAAGCACTTAGTGCATGGGACAGGGTGAATGCTCAAGTTAAGCTTGGGGTGCTACAGCTGCTGTGGTTATTACTGTTATTATTATTAGCCTCTGAGGGAGAGTCCTAGCAGAGGGTTTAGGACAGATGCAGTACTATTTCATAACCCAGTCTGTAGTGAGGAAAAGGGAGCCGGCATGTTGGAGCCATAAATTACAAAGAACATTGACAACCTCATTTATTTTCTCTCAGAGTGTTGTGTTTTCTCACCTGTTGTTTTTAACTTCTGAACTCCCTGAGTTGCTGAAGATGGTGTCATATTTTGAATCTACGGAATATGGTAGGAAATAACTTTGAAGTTAAACTGGGGCCTTGGTTTATAAGTTCCATCTTCTCAAATCAGTGTACTTTGTGTATTAATGCTGAATGTTTCAAAGAAACACCCTGAACAAACAGCAGCAACACAGCTTTCCTGACATACCCATGTAGGAATTCTTCTTTATTCCCTCAGTGAGCCTCCCTCCTCACGTCCTCTCCTGCAGCTCTATGCATAGAGAATATGGAGATGAAACCCACAGTCTCTTTCCTTTAGACCTCAGTTTGTGGTCCTGGGACCAATAGCACCTGCATCATCAGGGGACTTGTTAGAAATGCAGAATCTCCAGCCCCACTCCAGATCTGAATCAGAATCTGCATTTTAATAACCCCCCTCAGGAGATTCATATGCATATTAAACTATGTCAAGTGTTGTGGTATCTCACTTTCATTTGGAGGAGGGATCAGTAAGTTAGTTGGACCAAAGTCTTACCCTGGGGAATGAGGAGACTTCCTACAGATGGTGACCCTTGATCAGGGTGTTGACTGCGGAGCAGGAGTTGGCTGGGGAGAGGGAAGGGTGGGAGCAAATAGAGGGAGGGAGGAGCTTCTAAAAGGAAAAATTGGATGTACAGAGCCCATTATGGCAAGATCACTTGACCAGCTGCTGTTATTTTTTGTTTCCTGGATCCTTTTTTTTTTTTTTTTTTGCGGTACGTGGGCCTCTCACTGCTGTGGCCTCTTCCGTTGCAGAGCACAGGCTCCGGATGCGCAGGCTCAGCGGCCATGGCTCACGGGCCCAGCCGCTCCGCGGCATGTGGGATCCTCCCGGACTGGGGCACGAACCCGTGTCCCCTGCATCAGCAGGCGGACTCTCAACCACTGCGCCACCAGGGAAGCCCCTTCTGGATCCTTTTTAGCACTCAAACAGGGCGTGTGCCTGGGTCATGTGAAATAACTTTTGAACAACACAGAAGCACTTTGCTTCCTGAACTCTGATATATGAAATGGGGATTCATAAAACAGACAGATGGAGAGGTATTGCCACTCTGCAAGGAGATGACTCAACTTTCAGATTGATTCCTTGGGAGTAAGAAGGAAAGTGTATGGGTGAACTTTGAAGTCCTCCATCTGGGACTGGATCCAGACTTTGCCACTTGTGGGAAGAAACTTGGACCAGTTGGTAGCCTCTGTGAGTCTCGGAGTCTTCATTTGTGACATGTGCTTTTGGATACTTCACTGGGAAGTTCATGCTTCTTGACCTTCAGATATGTGGTTCCATATTTTTTTAAGTTGTCAGTGCTTTGTAGCCTAACTGAAACATCATAATAATGAGGACAAGGCTAAAGGGACATGCACCACACTCCTGGTCCAGGGCTGTGGGATAACTGCTCCCCATTCTGTTTGCAAGGAGAATGTTGGCCCAAGTAAGTGCCTTCATTGGGTGCTTCTTAAACTAATGTATACGTCCTGGGATTTTTTTTGGGTTTTTTTTGGTTTTTTTGCGGTATGCGGGCCTCTCACTGTTGGTGGCCTCTCCCGTTGTGGAGCACAGGCTCCGGACGCGCAGGCTTAGCGGCCATGGCTCACGGGCCCAGCCGCTCTGCGGCATGTGAGATCTTCCCGGACCGGGGCACGAACCTGTGTTCCCTGCATCGGCAGGCGGACTCTCAATCACTGCGCCACCAGGGAAGCCCTGTTGCTGGTTTTTACCCAGTGAAGCTATGCCCGTAGTGAAACTCTTATGGTTGATGAACGTGGAATGGTGTAGATCCTATAAAAGGCTGCCAGACCTCTTTATTCCCTTGGCATTTATTTTGGTGGTCTAAAGGATGAACTGTTTTGTACTTACACTTCCTGGGGACATAATTTGAAAATATACCCCATAGGCATGTATAGTTTTATCTCACTTTGATTATAAAGAAACAAATGCACTTATGATCTTACATTTCAAAAATGGAAAATATCTGTAAGGATCTTAATCACAGGGTAGCCCCTTGTATTTTGGGGAAGTGGGACTGGGGTTTTTGTTTTCTTTTATTTGCTTATATCCACCTTCTGGTTGTTCTTCCTACCGTGAGAACATTTTGCTTTTAGAATAAGAAAAAAGTCTCATTTTACCTTCAACTATTTTAGGAGAGTTATTGGGGGAAGTCAGAGCATGGGATCTGGAGTCAGCCTGCCTACACTTGAATTTCACCCTTACTGTTCTATTTTTCTCCATCTTAGACTTTACTTTTCCCATTTGAAAAGCAATATTGCAAAATACATTTAGAAAACTGGAAAAATTCATCCAAAATTCTGCCACCCTAACCCGGCCATGGTTAGAATTTTGTCGTGGTCCCTCCCAGTGTCTTTTGCTTTGTGTTTTTACATGGCTTTAATTATAGATGTAATGTATGTCACTTAGCAGTTATCTCATGAGCAGAGTTCTATGATGGTACGCAGTTGCACATGCGTCGGGTGAAATATTTTTTTTAATAGTCGTCTAGTGGCTGTGGACAAAGGTCAGGCTTGTTCAATGGGTTGTTTAATTCATGTCTCAAGTGTAAGCCTTCTGAGCCAGTCACATTCCTCTTTTCAGATTATGAGGCATTTATTATATTTTTATACCAATGATTACTAAATTTCTTTGACTTGACACTTTATGTATTTTTAATCACACAAATAATACATGAATGTATGCTCTTTGTGAAGAATTCTAATAACCCAGTGGTTACATAAGGAAAAAATTATAGTTCTCTTCAGCTCTTCTTGAAGACCCTGGCCTGAGATAAATATTGTTTCCAGTTTGGTGTTTACCCTTCCCTGATCCTTTTGAGAAATCATCATTTATTTACAGAGCACCCAGGGAAACTTGTAACCTATACTTATAAAGACAGCAAAGCCATCTGCCAGAATTAATTGTTACAGGAAATGTCCATAATTTGGTGTGTATGTTTAATATACATAAACCTTAAATTGGATTGTAAATATATGCTAATGATCAGACAGTGCATGTGACATATACCAGTGGTCAAAAACAGGCATTGTATATCCTGATGCTGCATGTGAATCAGGGGCAGATGCCCTGTCACTATTCACACATAGGGTGACCTTTTCTGGGACCTCTTGCTGTTCTTGGGGAGTGCATAGGGGTGCTTAACCTGTGTCCCCACCATGGAGGGAATTCAGGGGGCTATGAACTTGGGTGGAAAAAAAGCAACACCTTTTATTTTCACCAACCTCTAACTGAAATTTATTACTTTAGCTTACAAATGTAGGTAACAAGCCACAACAGTTCCTATGACTTTGTCACCAACAGAAATCACAAATCTTCTCGTGTCATGTCGTAGCTGATGCAGATATCTCTTTGCTACTGATGCTTATCCTTGACATCCATGGCTGTGGCACTATAGTCTTACCACTAGTTCTTGTTATTTAATGCGCTGATGAAGAAACATCTACATTACTGCATCACAAATTGATGGTTTAAACATTTTGAAAACTGAATTTCAATATAATTGGTTTCCTTCCTATGCGTTTCCTCTTTTGCATTTGAAAATATTCTTGGAAGGGGTCCATGGGCTTCACCAGATGCCAGAGCAGCCACTCCCCCAACTCCCCCACCCACAAATTCCCATGTTAAAGGCATACCATAGTATAGTAATAAGAATAAGGTGGATGTATTGATTAATTTCCTTCCTTTTTCCTAAATACATTCTAGGAGAAAAAATATTGGTAGCACAATGATTGTGTGTGTGTGTGTATGTGAGAGAGAGAGAGAGAGAGAGAGAGAGAGCAGAACATTAGTTAACATATCCTAGGACTCCAGAATTCTTCAAAGCTCTGTAGAAGAGCCCCCATTTCAAGAGTAATGTGTGGGCTTCTCTCAACATGCCTATAGATTCCTCGACTTCAGGGTCTTATTTCCATGCCCAGCAACCCCCAATGCATGAGGAATCAAAATGTTTTTGGTCATACATGGGGTTCTCTAGGAGAGGGCAGCCCCAGGTCCTGAGCCCCTGCATGGCCAGGGAACCCCAAATGGTGAAAAGGACCCGGGATCTTTCCCCACTGGCTGGGACGCTGGTGAGCCAGGTGGGCATCTGTCCCTTATTGGCCTGGGCTGGCTGCTGCCCACTAGATGCCTTAGACTCAGTGGTGCTCATAGCAGTGCCTGCTTCTGGGATTAGCGGTAGATGCCAGAAGCCATCCACACACTGTCCAGCACATCACTGCCCTGTGGGAGATGTGAGCCCATGTTATTCTGTCTCAGGCTCCTCATGTGAAGTTGAATGAGGAGGAAGATGTTTAGAGACATTTTGTATCTGGGCCCCAGAGTGTTCAAAGAAATGGACTCAGTGGGAGGTTTCACAGAAAAACATAGATTTCTGGCTTCTCTTAACAAATGGAAGATTGGGTAACCACAGTGTGCCCCTCACCCTACAGAGATCAGCAGAAGCTAAAAAGTGGCCACCATTTAGGATGAGACAGAAGCTCTGCTGTTTGCTGCAGGCCCCAGACTGGCCTGAGTCTGTCGCCTGATATGACCCATCTGGCCTCTGGAGGCGTTTGAATTATGGCTTCTGAAATGGATTATTCCTAAGTTCCTTTTGAATTCTAATACTGTGACTTTAAAGATATTGGGGGAAAGTCCTGTGTGCTGGGCTTTGTGAAGGATGTCAGAAAATCATTTGATTCTGAAGTTGGTGACATTTAAATTTTTAGAGGGCTCAGATTATGTTTTTGCATCTCGGCATAGGGCAGGCCCTGTATAATGTCTGCACTTTTGTTTATGGCGGGTGAAATGGGAGGGGGTCACCTGCTGCAAATTCCTCAAGCACCTGTGGACAGGTGGAAGGAAGGCAGTATTTCTGTGAAGGATGCTGATGCTACAGATCATTTTTCTTAGTCTCTGATACCAGCGGCAGGGAATTCTATACCAGAATCTTTTTACAAAGGAAGCTTTAAACATGAGAAGGGAGACCTAGTCTTCATCTCTTCCTTTCAACAGGAGGAAAGGTGGGTTGATAACTATTAAGCACCATCTCACCATGGTTCTGTACACTCACCAAAGAAAAGCTAGGGTTTAGCTGTGCCATAAATAGGCATCTCCGTATTCAGTTTGTAGTTGATGGAGTTAGTTTGGAGTTGATGGAGTTAAAGATTCATTCAGATGCAGGGTCATAACACTCATTTCCAGCTTTTGGCTCTGTAAGTACAGAAACCACTTGAGCAGCTGCAAATAGTATTAGCTCTAAGCTTGTTACGGTCTTCCAGACTCATTCATTGATTGCCTTCGATTTCCAGGACATCTCAGATATAGAATTAAAAAGACTTTAGTTAAGCCCATTAACTTTGTGGCGCCTGGGCAACAAATATCCTGTGCTAAAGAAGGTCATTGATGTTATTGAAAAAGCAGTTTTATTTGAGCTGGGATTAAAGAAATTGGACAAAAGGTCTAAGAATTGTTTATAATGTGTTCCTTTCTGTGTTGCAAGATCTTGGCCTTTACCATCAGCACCTGACCGTAATTACACATAGAAGTGGTTGGGTAGATTGTGACTTGATTGCACCAGCTCTAAAGTATCCATCATGCACATGGTTACCAGCCAAGTTTTAATCTGAGGTTTCATCTAGCAACAGTTTATATCAAGTGTTTAAAGTGTGGTGGTTACAAGCATGGACTCTGGGGCCATGCTGCCTGGATTCAAATCCAGACAGCTAACACACCCCTGATGATTTAAGTTCCCATTTCCACGGTGTTGACTTGGAGCCTGGAAATGGCTCCCCAGCCACCTGTTCTATTTCCAGGGCCCTCTTACTTTGGGTTGGGCTGGGTGGCTGGTTCCTACCAGTGGAATGTGAACAGAGCTGATGCATGTCACCTCCAGGCTAAGGAGTTCAAGAAGCAGTGCATCTTCTCCATTCCTTCCCCCTGCATCTCCTGGCTGAATGCAAAAGACTCTAGTGCCTGAGGGGAGAGCAGAAGCACCTGATGGAAGGATCCTGGGTCCCTGAATCACTATGTGAAAGACTGGGGACAAAGAACCCCCTCATGGGAGGGTTATATGAACAAGAAGTTAAACCTCTATTATGTTAAGCCATTGAGGTTTTGAGATATTTTTTATTATAGTAGCTAGTGACTCCTGAATTAATACAACCACTTACTAGTGTCCCAACCTTAGCTAAGTTACCTTATTTCTCTGTGCCTCAGTTCCCTAACCTATAAAATGGGGGGAAGTAATATCTACCTGACCCAAAGTAAGTAATAAATGCTGGTTGCTATTATTAATAATAAATGATTATTGTTGCTGTTATTGTTCCCCTGATCCTTGGGGAGTAGGAAGAATGAATTATTTTAAATGGGAACATCAGAAAAATGTGTTTGAAAAAAGTAAGCCGCAAGAAATAATCTATACAAATAGTCCAGGCTTTGTAAAGTAATGGCTTATTATTTGCAGTTTGGCCGTAGTTAAATTTGTTGGCATACGTAAAACACACTCATAAATGCATACAATGAGATTTGTCTTCTCTAACACACATGGTCCTGTAATCATTATTTTGGCTTTTCGTGTTGTAAGGATGTATGTACAGCATAAATATTCATATTTCAGAACCTCAGATCCCCATGCAGTAATCCAGAAAATATCCGGGAACTGGAGTTGTTTTTTTTTTTTTTTTTTTAATAAGTATTGAGACCATTTGATTTTGTTCAGTAGACAGATGAATTTCCCAACTTTGAAGCAGTATGTTACACTGCCATGCTAGGGCAAAGATGGTTGTATCAACAGCAGGTTTAGTAGCTTGCCTCTGACTTAATTTCCCTTGTATAAAACAGGAATCTAATGCAGCATTCACACGCAGTTTTATCACCACAGAGCTAAAATTTATCAGTGGCATTTGTCCAGTGGACTACGTGTAACAGTAAAAAGCTTATGAGACTTATTTGGACTTAAAAAACAAAAAGAGTATAGACTGTAAAACAGGGAGAGGAGAGATATCCATCTTTTAATTCAGGACCTGACAATCTGAAAGTAGTAGAAATCTGTCAGAGACCACCCACAGCAGAGCCACCTGCTCTGAAGAGCAGTCTCTCTGGAACTCTTGATTTAGTAGGGCATTCCACATAGCTCGCTGGGAACAAAGGCTCCAGGGGCACTGGGGCTGGGGACCCCAATACTTCTTGTGATGATGCTTTCTTGAGGTGAGTATCAGAAAGCACCTTGAGAAGTAATTTAGACCACTCCTTCCCCTGACAACCCTCCCCACCCCGCCCCCACCACCCCACTCAAGCTGGAAGTTCTTAAAAACATGCTGAGGAAGACTACTGCCTTCAGTGGTGGTTGATTCCCATGCTTCTCACCCCACAGAACAAGAACTGCCTATAGGTGATATTCCAGATTCCTCAAGTGGTCCACATTTGCCGCAGCCCTGCAGAAGTCAGAGTCCAGCTGCTCCCTGCCTCCTCTCTGCTTATTCTTTGGTTGTAATTTAGTGCCCTGTCCTCCTCTCTCTTCTGTCCTTCCTAAACAGGGTCCCTAATTCTTATGCAAATTATCTCTTGTTCTGATGGCTTTGACAGAGAAAAACTGCATTCTTCAAGGATGTTCCTCAGACTTAACTAGATCTGGAAGAGCACTGCATTAATAATGGGTGGGGTTTTGTTTTGACCCTGGAGGCACTTGATTGGAATATCTCTGTGAAACAGAATGATTTGTACAAAATGGCATTTTCCATTTTCGAATCGAAAAATATTCTTCTGTGACCTAGAGTTCCATGAATTCAGCTAGGTTTGTTGTTGTTATGGGTAAGAAGAAGTGTTTCTAACATCAGCTTAAAGGATTTAGAAATATATTTACTTGGAAACATAATTGCTTTGGAGTGTTGTATTTTGAAGTGACACTTCCACATGCGATAATTGATTGGAGAGCAATACTAAGTACATTTATGTCATAATAAAAAAATGACACTGCCTATAAGGAGAGAATTCAGAAATTGTAGATGATTAGTTTTTATTGCAACATCTTTAGTAACATATCTGAAAACTGTCATCCACCCTTACTCAAATACAGACTTCTAGCATATAGTTTCTGCCAGAAGGGAGCGATCCCCACAGAGTTACTGTTGAAGACCCCCTCAGTGCCTTGGGAATGTATTTGAAAAATGCCATTGCCCACAGCAACATTCAGAGGTAGTTCATCTGTTAGGTTATGACCTTGGCTGAGAGCTTTTTCTTGTTGAGGCAAGAGAATTTCCTTTTTCAGAACTTATAGAACAAATGTTGGCATGTGTTACCACTTCTGCCATCATCGTCAACATTTTTTGAGTGCTTTACTCTGTGTCCAGCATGCTGCCAGGGACTTTACACACTCGACCTCATTTGACCATCCTGGGAACAGTAGGAGGTCTGGTATAACCCACTCTACTATTGAAGGAAAGGAGCCCGATGGAGACTGAGCAACTTGTCACATTGCTAGGACTTGAATTTAGTACATCTGAATGGAGAGTCCTTGGTCTTAGCACCACACCAATTGGCCTAGCAAGTGGGATGCACATTGTTGATTTTCCTCAGACTTGAATCCTGGCCAGTGATTCTAAGCCAAGCGGGATGCTGCCCCAGGCTCCAAATTAATAGCATGCCAGCAAAATCCATGCAGATGCTTTCCCACCCATCTGATCATTGTCAGTCCCCTTTGCTACAAATAAGACAGAGGAGACAGAACAGGAACTGCATCACTTTCTCCCCACTGGAGGGACATATGATGAGCTAACATGCAATCTAAAGAGACTACCCTTCCCACTCTCCCCCGTCCCCCACCTCCCCACCTCCCCTTGTTCCCACTGTTCATCAAGCCTTGACCATAGATGTCCTGCCTCTGTTGACCAACCACCTTGTGATGGCTCATGACTGTCTCATTACACTGATAGGGTACTTTGTAAATTTCATCTCCCAGGAGGCAGGGAATTATATATGCTATACAGTCATCTCCTTTTCTACAACCCATGGCTAATTCATTGTTTTACATTCCTCCCTGGGACCCTCTTCCTACCTGCTGACAATCCTGTCATTCTTGTTCCTGGCCAAGTTTTCATTGTTTACAAATCAGTTTGGGTTGCCCAAATTTCCTGCTACTCACCCCTCCCTACTCAGGGAGAAATATATGTCTGTGCTTTATAGACTGTTCTGCACTTAGTAGAAGACACACAACACTCTCCCACATCTGGCAGAAGTGACGTACCTGCACTGCAGACAGGTGTGACCCTGGGAGGAGACACACACAGAAAGGCTGTGTGGGATATCTGGGCTCAGGTTTCAATTGAAATAACCCATGTGGCTCTGCTCCAACTTATTTATTATTTATTTTTAATAAAAAGAACCAAAAAATTAGCCTCCTTATATCCCAAGGGAACATGTATATTTGTCATTGTTGCCCCACCTGCCTACACATGGTAGGCAGTTTGTAAATATTTGTTAAATGAATGAAAATAGCAGTGATTTCAGTTTAGGTTCCTTTTTTGTATTGGTGTGAACCTTACTTCAGTAGTTGGTTTAATGATTTTACCTCTGGTACTGTGGCTATTTCAGAACTTGAAGGAATGAGAATAAGACCAAAAATTGAATCTTAAGGTAGGAACATAAGGCATCTTCCACTTTTATGTAACAAGCCACCTTTAAGGTTCTGGACTTAGCCTGTATGGGTTGCTTTCCCAGTAATAGGGTTTACTGGGAAACGGGGTCAGGGGCTTTTAAGGGAAGTGCTGGAGGCTTAGGGGTGGGATGGGGAAGCAGGCCAGTTTCTCTCAAGTCGTGGGCTTTGAGGCAAGCTCTCCAGATTCTCACTTGGGGACAAGCAGGTCTTTGCTTTATCATCTCCTCCCCTGGACCTTCTGTCAATCCTCATCGAGTGATTTAATTATACTGACTCTAGAGATGTAATTTCAGTTTGTGATGAGAAAATTTGGCCAAGAGACCATGTTCAGATGTTCCAGCTCTTTGGCTAATGGTACTCCTGCATCCATCCTCTGCAAGAGGGTATTTTTTGCTGGTGCCGAGCACACTCAGAGCACCTCTTCTGTGTTGGGCTTCTATATTAATTAATTGTGATTGATCAGAAGCCTCCTGACTGGAGCCCCCTCTCTGGCGACTGTTCCAGGTGACTCACTTCTAGATATGCAGTTAGCCTGCAGGAAAAAAATGACCCAAAGGTATGAACAACATTAAGTGTTCTGACAGTGAAGTAGTGCTTTTCTCTTCCTGGTGTTTGTGTGAAATGATCTGGCAAAATAGATGCTACAGAAATAATGCATTTCTCTGTCTCCCTTCTCAAATGATAAATGTTCTTGGCTCATTACAAGATTTCTTGCCAAATGCTGATTCTGCTAACAGAAGGAATGGAAGCTTCAGATGTTCCCCTGTGACAGAGGGAATAAAAAGTTTCTAAGGCTGCCTTCCTTCTGTGTCATGAATGCTGAGAGGTGCTCTTGCAAAGGGCTGTGTTCTGCCTCGACCCTGACCTTGGCTAAAGCCACAGGCTGTGTTACTCAGGTGTCACTAGCTACTGCCCCAATCCAGGGGGAGGCCCAGAGGATGGACGGGGGTGGCAGAGTGAAGAACATCAGCATCATCAAACACCTTGTTGGAATTTGTCTGCTCCATTAAAAGCTTCAGTTCAGGAAGGCATTGGTATGAAAATACAACATGGACTAGAATCCTCTGTAGCAGAAATTCCAAGAGGGAAAAACAGGCGTGCACGAAGATTTAGAGTGACCCGTTTTGTGCGGGCACTGTGCTGGGAGCTTTCAGAGACGTCCTCCCAGTAACCCTCCAGAGCAGCCCTGGAAGATGGGCATCATTATCTCTGGTATTCTGATCGAGGACACTGAGACCCAGGAGGTTAAGCAATTTCCTTAAAGTGGCATGGCCAACCAGCCCAAACAGCTGCCGTGTCTGACCATCAGACCTGTTGATGTCTCCCAGGGAGCCCACCTCTCATTCTCTGACTCTAACTTTTTCTCCAGTGCTGTTTCCCAAGTCCTAGCTACCCCAGCCTCCCAATTCCTTGTCTCCACCCAGTTTTATGTCCCTCCTTCCCACTCTGCACACTGAGATTTTTCAAAACCACAAATCTGGTCATTGGGTCCTTCCTCCCCTTAAATCCTTCAGTGACTCTGGTTGTTGTCTGTCTCCACACCCTCAGCCTCCTACCCAAGTCAGGATAAAGTCCAAACTCTTCATCCTAGCACACTACCCTTGATGGCCTGGCCCTGATCACTTCTTTGGCCTCGTCTCTCACCAGAGTCCCTCGTCCTGGCCATCCATGCACCAGTAAAGTGGAACAGGGTTAGTTCCCTGAGCTCCAGGCAGCCTCTTGCCCTGAACTCCATGCCTACTGCTCCCTCTGCTCATCCCCTGTTGCATCTCCCCTCTTCCCAGCCTAATCATCCTGTAGGGTTCCAGCAAGATTGAGTGACTGCCTTGACCACCCCATCAGGGTACTTACCACGATGTTGTATCTTCTTTGCCAGTTTACTCATCAGATCATTAGACCATGAGCTTTCTTCAACTTTGCATTACTTATCATGTTGTGCTTGGTGCCTCGTCCCCTGCCTGGCATACCATAGACACAAAATAGACATTTGTGGAACAAATAAATGGAGTGTTGGAGACAGAGGTCAAATCCAGACCGGCCTGAATCTTTAATCGGGTGGCATAGTGTCTCTTCCATGTTGGTCTTCCCCACTACCTTCATTTTGTGTGTTGGCAGAAACCCGCTGATACTTTCTGAATTCCTTTTCCTAGTTGAAGAATGCCTGTTTGTTTGTTTGTTTGTTTGTTTACTGTTTTTACACAAAACAAAGTAATTGCCAGAGCAGTCCTTGAGGCTGTAGAAAATAAAGCTTTACTGTTGTCGTAGCTGTGTGCGGAGGCAAACCCCAGAGGAGGAGGAGTTAGGGGTATTTTGCCTCCAGGTCGTTCTTGGTACCTTGGAGAACAGGTGATTTGTAGCCCAAACACAGCCACGGTATTAATATATAATTAAGTCCCCTGGGCCGCTTTCAAGGGTCAAGAGCTGCGTCTGCTCCTCTGGGGTCAGGCTCCAAGCTTGCGCCCTCAGGGGCCCAGTGGAGGGATAGCGTCCCCACCTGTGACATCCATTGTGCCCTGCCGCATGACTTTTGCTCACTTGGAGCAGCCTCGTAAGCAGCTGCCACCCTTGTTAACTGACGATGTCTCTGGTTTTAGGTATTTGACTCTCTCTTGGTGAGTCCAAGCCACTGTTGGCTATAAGATCAATGAAATAGGCATTTTGATGGCAGTGAAATGGGCCTTCTGAAACAAGTTCACAAATATGTAGACTATCAGTCCTTCACTCCCTACCCCCTAAATTCAAAAGACCAAGCAGTTCAAAGTCAGACCTCGCTAGGTTTAAAACTCACTCTCTAACCATTTGACTTTAAACAACTGACTAAACCTCTCTGTGCCTCAGTTCCCTATCTGCAACATGGGGATGACACGTGCCCCCCGGGGTAGCTGTGAGGATTTGACAAATTAATATGTGAAAAGCTTCGGGTGCCGTGCTGGGCCTTTGACACACGGAGGACTAATTTTGCTGACTTCCTTAGGCTCTGCTAATGAAGACATCCTGCTTAACTACACAGATTCTAATTGGGGCCACATTTCCCCAGCAGAACTTTGTTATTAAGTGCCCATATTCTATTCTACATATAACTACACCTCTTATATTTTCTAATTTCCAAAAAAATATGTTTATTATAAAAATTAGAAAATACAGGTAAGCAGAAAGAAGAAAAATCATTTGCAGTAGCACAGCCAGCTGTGAGCATTTGGCATCCATCCTCACAGTGTGTTTGTGTGTACGTTTGTGTGTGTGTGTGTGTGTGTACGTGTAGGCAGATTAGTAATTTAAAACAAATTACTAATCACCTATTACTGTCTGCAACCTATTGCAACCTTCTGTATGCTAGTTTCCTACATTCTTTTGCACAATTTGGGATGGCTGTGTGGAACTTGTTGTACCGTTGTAGCTTACTCTATCCAGTTGCTGGAGGTCATATTGCTTGGTTTCGTACAGTAGGTACGTTTTTGATGCTTTTGGTGTATATCACCATTCTAAGCTGCTAAGGGTTTGTAATTGATTAATGACTATCACTTGGTTACTCTCTCTGTTCTTCAAAATCCTTTGATTCTAGCAAAGAGTAATGTTTCCTGGTAAGAGTAAGACATTACGTCGTTCTGACCCAATTCCAACAGCCATTAACACATCTTGAAAAGCAGAGTGTTTTTTGCTTGTGGGATAACTTCCCCAGGGTGGTGAGAAAGTAGTATGAGGCTTGGCTCATTGGCAAAGAGGACCCATTGTCACATGTCCTAAAGGGAGAGGGCTGAGGCTGGAAGAGGAATAGAACCAGTGAACTGCTGAGTTTGTCCCAGATCTAGAATCCTTGGCTTGGCACAGAGCTTCATGTTGAGCTTACTTAGCTAGGTCACTAGGCACAAGGCGGCTTGGGAGACGCACAGCCCTCCATAAAATCAGCGGCTCCTTTTCACAGAGCAGACTCGGAAGAAAAGAGGATGCGGGAAGGTCTCACCGAGAAGTCGGTGGATAGTCAGAGTTGAATAAATTGATTCCCTTCTAGAAGTCTACTGGGAGAAAAAAACATGTAAATAATAGATATGACCAGAATAATGGGGACCAATATAAAGATCAAAAGATTTAGGTAAAGGCTAATTGTGAAATACATTTTCTTTTTCTTTATCTTAAGCCTCTAGATCACCTTTAGTTTCAGAATTACATAAGACAGATTTATTTCACTGACTGTAAATATTAGACTAACATTAGCTTTGTTTTGTTTTACTCACTTCTTGAACTTTGTATTTTTGGTAGTGAATCAACCTTGCGTATAAGCTGGGCTTGGCTCTTGGCTTTTGGAGCACATCTGGCAGGCAGCAGAGAACCCCCAGAATTTTTGGCTCCAAAGAGATCATTGGCTTGCATTTGAACTTAGGGAAAGTTTCCAGTGACTGTTATTGAAGCTTTATTCATACACCAGAGGACACTGTTAGCCTGAGCCAGGCTTGGGCTGGCTGGAGTCCCACATCCTGGGCCAAGCCCATCAAACTCCCAAGGAGTGGGGAGGTCACGCTTACAGGACCATCAGACAGTGCAGCTGCATCCTTACTTGCATCTTCCTTGTATTGTAGCATTGCAGTTGTTCTGCAACAGGCTTCATCCAGAGAAGTTCTGTGAGTGTCTGCTGTGGTCTGGGGGGTGACCATGAGGACCTCAGCTCCTGGACCATGCAAGCTGTGATGCCAGGAGATATGAGCACAGAATGCTCTGGGAGCTTGGAGGGAGGGTGCAGCCTCCTCACCTTGGGGAACCAGGGCAGCCTTGTCAAAGAGGAGGGGAAGGCTAGAAGAAGGAAGAGAAGGACTCTCAACATAAACACATAAGATTTTTATGGACATTTTCAGGGAGCAGGGAGAAGCATGTCACTTACAACACATGGTCCATTATAGGACCATGCAGAGCCTCTCCGAGCATCTTTTAATCCATGTAGCAGATGTCTGTCTTGGTCCAGACTCAGGCGCTCCAGGATAGTACTTTTAAAAATTTCTTCAGGACCACTTTAATTCTGAGAAACTCCAAGCCCTGCACCTGACATCCAGGTTTGAGGCCCCAGTGCCCAGTCCAAGGGTCTCTTCCTGCTTTTCTGACCTCCTGCTCTGCCAGTGCCCAATGGGCACTGGGAGCTGTCTGTGGCCAGATGCCTCCAGGCTCTAGGGATTTCATTTTAGTCTTAGGGATTGAAAGAATCCTCTCTCTACATTTGTTTCCTTAGAGTCACTCCCTCTGTCCTTAAACTCTAATCTTGTCCTTTTAGGACACCCAGTGTTATTGCCTCAAAGGACTTGGAAATCTAAGCTAAGAAGGGAAGCGTTTTATGTCACACACACATGCGTGCGCGCGCACACACAGACTCACACACTCCCTTCCTTGGGGCAAGGAAAGACTGAGCCTCCTCCCGGTTTATATATTTGAAGGAGAAGTAGAGGAAATGGGGAGAAAATATAAATTTATATGTTAAAAATTTAAAAAGTTGTTATATTAAAAACAACTGCCATTAAAAAGTTGTTATATTTTCCATTTCAGAATTTGCTCTCAAGGTCTCTAGAGCCCAGATAACATGTGAAGCCTTTTGTTTTTCCTAAGTAGGAGCTTGGGGTAAGGAGTTAGTAACCGATTCAGGTTTTCCCTCCAAATGAGGGTAAATATAAGGCCCCCAGTATTTTTAGTTATCCAGACTTTTCATAGCTAAATAAATGTAAAGGATTCCTCTTGACATTAAAAGTATTTTGAGCTCCATTTGGAATTTTTTTTAATTAATAAGCAATATTTCTTTCTAGTGGGAACAAAATTAAATGTTTAGTTATAACAAACGTTTTGGCTTTAGGACTCCTTCATACTTACACAATATTGAGGACACCCAGGAGCTTATGCGAGTTGTATGTATAAATATTTGCTACATTTGAAATTAAAACCAAGAATTCATTAATTTAAAAATTAACAAATTCAAAACATAAAAACTCATTGCATGTTAACATATTGTACATAACATATTTTATTAAAAATAACTATATTTTAAAAAACAAATTAGAGGAGTGGCTTTTTTTTCTTTTTTGCAAATCTTTTCAAGGTTTGATTTTTTTTTTTTTTTTTTTTTTGGGGTATGCGGGCCTCTCACTGTTGTGGCCTCTCCCGTTGCGGAGCACAGGCTCCGGATGCGCAGGCCCAGCGGCCATGGCTCACGGGCCCAGCCGCTCCGCGGCATATGGGATCCTCCCAGACCGGGGCACGAACCCGTATCCCCTGCATCGGCAGGCGGACTCTCAACCACTGCGCCACCAGGGAGGCCCTCAAGGTTTGATTTAAGAGAAGACAGGTAGATTCTCATATCTTTTTTGTGGTCAATCTGTTGTGATTTGTTAAAATCAAGGAAGAAGACATGCCTTCATATATATAAGCTGTTGGAAAAAAGGAGGACTTCATGGACCCTTGAAAGGGTCTCAGGGACCCTGCAGAGGTTCTTGGGCCACTTTGAGAACTGCCGATTTAGACAAATAAATTACCAGGGTATGTGATAGGTTTTAAATGAAAAGTTGTCTTTGAGAATTTGAGTATACTGTGGGTCAGATTAGTCACTTATGAAGACTAACAAATTATGAAATCTTATATAATGGTTATTTTTATATAAGAAATGTTGCTGTTTTAATGTTGTTTGTACTTAGTGTACATGCTTCTTTTTGTGAGTTCCTTGAGGATATATAGGAAGTCCTCAGTAATTGAAATGAATTGAATTGAATTACTAAAATTGACAGCAAGGACTTTAACATTATAAAATGTCTATAAGATGCTGTGCTTTGATTGCTTTAGGGTTTATTTTTTTCCTGGGTGCTAGCTAAGCTTCAAGAGAACCAGAGCCAGTTTTCACATTTCTCTCTAGTTGGTTTAATAATTTTGAAATACAGTCCAATCTCCCCAAATCCAGCAGAGACAGCCATATTATAACTTTACTTTTACTTATTTCTTTTAGGTAAATGCGCTCTGACATTGTAGGCATGATGTTTTATGGTATCATGTGCCATGTTAATGTTGTCCTCCCTCCTTCCAGAAATACAAAGAGTATGAGAAAGACGTTGCCATAGAAGAAATCGATGGTCTCCAACTGGTGAAAAAGCTGGCAAAGAACATGGAAGAGATGTTTCACAAGAAGTCTGAAGCAGTGCGGGTAAGTGCCTCTGGTTTCTGCTCTGTACTGCCCGAAGACACAAAGGCAGCTGCAGGCAACGGGCATTGATGAACCCAACTCTCAGAGATCAAAGTTGACTCAGCCATGATGTACACACTTTCTTAAGTCTGGTTAACTAGGATAAGCAGTTACTAGGGGCACAATTACCCTTTCTCCATGTAGGGTTTAGGTGCCAGTTTTCATCTTATGATTGTATGCCTTCAGTGGAGGTGTCCCTAATTGCACATCCACAGAGGATGGCCTCTGGCTGTGTAATGCATTCATTAATTGCCAAAGTACATTCAAGAGTATGTTGTGGTTGAACTAAGCAAATGTAAAAAAAATTAAGCAATGTTTGCCAAAATATGGAATTGAAAATTTCTATAGGGTAAATGAGTCTAGATGAAGTTGGAAATTCTTTTTACCTCTTTTGGAATATTACTGTAATTATAATGCTTATCTTGACTGGCAAGAGCTCCCTGAAAAAAATTTTTTTAAATTTTTGTTGGAGTATAGTTGATTTATAATGTTGTTTTAGTTTCAGGTGTCCAGCAAAGTGAATCAGTTATACATATACATATATCCACAACTCTTGTTTAGATTCTTTACCCATATAGGCCATTACTCCTGAAATTTTATAGTAGCAGGAAGAATGGAACTGCAGTGCACATGTGCATCGTTTTGGATTTCCAATATGGCCTCCAACTTTATTCCTTGTTGCTGACAAAACAGGGCATCTGAATTCTTGATTTAGGACATGTGAATGTTGCAATATCCTATGTTAATACCATATTGACACAGGATTATGGGAAAGAATTGCAATCTGAAGAGTTCTTTATTTCTAAAGTATAGTTTACTTACCTTTCAGTTTTATTATTTCCAGAATGACTTTATTATAAAAGTCCATTTCCTATTTTAGTTTTTCTCATCTTTAATTGGCCAAACCAAATTTCCGCAAGATATTTCTGCTTTAGACCTTATAATCCCACACATTTTCTTGTTTCTAAAACATTTTTGTACTGTTTTGATTTAGGGAAGGAGGGGCTGTAGTTTAGGTAAGAGCATGAGCTTGAACCTGGGTCCAGTATCTGCCTTTGCCACTTACTAAACTTCAACCTTCTTAAAACAGCCTTCATGAGCCTCGATTTCCTCATCTTTAAAATGGGGAAAACTCTCACAGGGAGTGTGAAGATCAAACACAGTAGTGGTTTTGAGCCATTTAGCACAGAACTTGGCACATGAGCAGTGCTCAGTGAATAGTAACTTCTGCTGTTACTGTGATTATTAATTTAAATAATATGAGACTTCTTGGTGGAAACTCTGAAGCGCCTTAAAAGAAAAAAAGTGCTTTTATCTGCCACAGAAATACTGTACTGACAGCCATTCCTAGGAGCTGCATGGTGGCCTCTGGTGTGTCTCTATATCACTCCCTTGAAGCAAGTGGTATTCTTCACAGACAGGGCAGCATGGGTAGGCATTTGAATCTAACAGTCCGAGAACCCTGAGATAAAAATTCAAGAAAAACCCCACACAATTACTATTTTCTGATTATAAAATGAAAACCCCCTTTGTTGGAACTTTTAGAATATACTGAAAAGTATCAAACAGAGAAAAAAATCACCTGAGAGTCCCACCACCCAGCAGGAAACCAACACTTGTTTTCTTCCTTCTAGTCTTTTTTCTTTACACTTCTGTGCATGTCCTTGTATGTGTTTTTCTTTTATCAAATTAGCAATAGTATTGCCTGTTTGCTTTTGTTGTATCCAGCTTTTTTTCACTTCTTTATCCCATTATAGTGTGAGCATTTTCTTGTGTCACTGTGTTTCGAGATTTTCTTAAATGGCTACATAACATTCCAATCTATGGGCGCGTGTGTCATAATTGATTTGACGTTCCTCTGTATCTGGATATTTAAGTTGTTTGTAAACTTTGAATGCTGAAGTAAATCTTCTTGTATGTTAACAGCAGATCAGTAGACAGCACCCACTATGTGTTGGGTGCTTCTCTAAGGGCTTCATATACATAAAGTATATATAGGCCTTATCCTGATAACGGCCCTGTGATGGAAGTTACTATTATTATCCTCATTTTACAAAAGAGGAGACTCAGAGCAGAACTTAAGTCACTTCCTTGAGGTCACCTGGGGAGTGGGGGATGGACCCCAGGCACAGGGACCCCAGAGTCCACTTCCTTCATCACTTCCATGCCCTCAGCATCGCATCCTTCAGTGTATGCTGATTTCCTTCAGATGAATTCCCAAACACAGAGACAGTTCTGAGGCTCTGAACCCATCTTTAAGGCTCTTTATGCATATGAAAATATTTCTGTCCAAATAAGGTCATGCCAATCCACAGTCCTTCTAGCAGGAGTGGTGTGTGAATGCACATTTTCCTGAATCCTCAAAAAATGAATACAGATGTTTTGTTTTGTTTTAAATACTAGTAACAACATCGTCAATTGAGAGAAGGAAATGCTGTTATTGTCCCAAATTGGATTTCTTCATGAATCACAGAATTTTGGAGTAGAAAGGGACATAAATATCCTTAGGTTCTGTCTCTGCAATTGACAGACAAGGAAGGCCTGCTGTCTGAAATTCATGGGGGCTTGTGAATCATGCTACCATCATGCAGAGTTCTAATCGGCAGCAGACCCTGGACCTGGGCACTAAGAGGCAGGGGCCCATGTGGTGGGTGAGACATGGGCTCTGGAATAGAGAGAACTGTTCTGAATCTCAGTTCTGCCCCAAGGTGTGAGGCTGGTGAGAAAAGCTGAATAAGCCCATTGGACCTCTTCTCCTCACTTAGCTCCCTGGAGACATTAGGACTCGATGACTTACTAATCCTTAGCTATGTTTATTGAGTTCACTAGGCACCAGGTTCTGTGCCAAGTACTTTGCACATGCCATCTCGTTTCATTCTTGCATCAGCCCTGGGAATGAGACACGTTACTATCATTGGTTTAGAGATGAGCAAACAGGCTTGGCCCTGGTTACTAGGCAGGCTCAGTGGAGTTCCGTTGGCACCCAGGCTGTAGGATTATAGTGGCTCTGTGTGTATCTGTGTCAAGTGTTTAGCACAGGCCTGGCAAACAGTAAAGGTTCAGTAAATGTTTGCTCTTAATGCTGGTTACAGGACCTCCCAGTTTGTGAATATGTAATAGTGAGAGAGTCTTGAAGCCTCAGGAAGTCCCTGGATGATGACAGGAGGGAACCTAGTTTTGAAACCTTTTTGCCTTAAATTAGTGAGGTGAAAATAAAAAAGACTGATATGGTTGATGTGCTTCATGGAGATGGAAAAATTTTTTTTTGCTCTATTTGAATTGAAATGTTCCCAGAGTCAAGCTATCCAACATTCTCAGAATTATATATTTTATGTATTTTAAAATAGAGTACAAGGCCCTTTGTAAGCACACTTGATGCCATAAAATTTAGGGTAGCTGGTCCAGCAATATGTGGTTCTCCCCTGCTCCCAATCTTTAAAAAGGAAAGAGGGCTTGTATATCAAGTTGGGGTTTTGTCTGGAGACAGTTTCGTCATTGAGATCGGCCTAGTCCCTGTATGGACTGTGCGTCTCCATTGGCAACAGTCACAAGACCATGTGGCATTTGGAGTGAGACGAGGTGGCCACTGACAGGCCTCCTGGATGTTGGCTTATATTAAGGCCAGGGGAGCAGTGGGTGTGACTGTTTTTCATACTACAATTACACCTCACTTCTCCAATAGGAAAGGCTGCTATTGCCCATGGGACTTGTGATATTTTGAAGTGCAAAGACCTCAAATTCCAATTTGCCGGTGCGTTTGCGGTGGACTCATCGCTTGCCACGTTGCACTAGAATGCTCCACTGTGCACCAGGCCCTGCCTTTCCAGTCCATGCCATACAATGAGCAGCGACCCCTTTCTCAAATGTCCCAGGAAAACACTGGATCTTAGAATTTGCTCCATCCCTGTCATGCACTATGCCTAGCAACCTCCCCTTTCTGAGCCCCCATCCTCATCCCTGTCCCCAGCAATCTGAGTCAGGTTAGAGGCCCTGGTGCCTCCCCTAGTGCCTTCCTGCCAATAACTGACTTAGCACCAGGTGCTTATTGATGGTGGATGGCTGGGAGGACTCAAGAACACAGAGGAAAAAACTAGCTCACAAAAAATGCTGATTATTAAAATTTCCATTGATGTATATAAAATATTTATGAGAATGGCAGTAGCAATTTAGAAAACTGCAGTAACACCTTTAGTCTGGTAGAGGGAGGTTCAGTTAGTGCTAGGGGAATAAAAAAAAGAGTATTAGGGTAACGCAGTCCTTTAACATGCCTGTCACCTCTTGGCTGTTAAACAGTGTTGATCTTTTTCTCTGTCTCTTCGGGCTTGATTTCATCATTTCCCCCCATCACTTTTCCCAGTGATTAGTTGAATCAGAGTGATTTTTATCATACTCATCCCCTATTTGAATTACTCTCCACTATGCAATTATCCTATCACAGAAAATCCTGTTTTTCTCCCCATCAGATGTCTGAAGTAAATGTGAAAGCCAGAGTGGCCTGCCCATTACATAACCTCTGTCATCTGATGGATAATGGACTATATGTAACTTTTATTTTTCAGGATAGCAAATTACAAATAACCTTAGCTTCAATAATTGCCATTAACATAATGGTGCCATCATTATGGTAGCATTTCTTAACTAATATTTTCTAGCTCTTTTTAATGCCACTGGCTTAAATAATTTTTTTCAATTCCACTCGGAGACTTGCTGTAGGTTGTTTTAACATTAAACCACATCAGGTTTGATGCAGCAATGCTGCTCTTTGCTTTTGTGTATAAAGATTGTAACCAAAGCATCATCTCCCAACTTCTTTGTTCAAACATATTCATGCTACCAAGCCCTCGATTAATGTTGCTGAGCAATTTATCAAGTATTAAGTCCCTATGAATGGACAGGAAATGGAATCAATCTGTTTTCAGTTCATTAACATTACAAGGGAGATATTTCATATGCTAGACATGGAGGAAGTGATATGTTCCCTGCCAGCTGTGCACTCCCGTTGGGCTGTGTCTAAGTGACACCTGGAAGTGCTCGGCTGTGTTACAAGTCAGAGCTCATCTGAAATATTGATAGGAGGCAAATTTGACACAGCTTCCCTTTTTTCTGCTGATGGTGACAAACTCTTTTCCCTGATTGAGGGAAGGGAGAAGGCAAAGGATGTGCATTCCATGGCAGTAGTGACAGGGACAGGCTGCCACTGCCTTTCCTTTGTCTTTAAAATCTGAGCCTTCAGTAGAAGTAGCACAAACCATCACACCGATGGAAGGATCATCTGAGGCTCCAGGGAATTCCAAGCAGGCACAGCTAACCGTGCAGTTGGAGGAGAATCTGTAGGAAGTAGATCTGGATAACTGTGGGCATCTCTGATTATAGAGGTAGACTTTTAGGACAGATTCCAGCACAGCCAGTGGGAAGTAATGATCCTCTGATTTCCGTATGGTCCATATAACCCAGATTAGCAGCACACCCTGAAAATAGTAGATAAACCAAGGAAATGACAAACAGAATGACTTAGAGAATTTATCAGTTTATACTAGTGTTCTCCAGAATGGTTTGCTAAGGGTGAATTCCCCAGCATGGTTTTTTGCCTTTGATTGTATGGAGCAACCTCGGGGTTATCACACTAATCTGCGCCAGAATTGTAACATCTTTCTGGCTTCCCTGGTGTTCCTGGGTTCGGGCCAGGCACTGATCCACACAGCTTTCTCTGCTGGGCTGTACCAAGTGCAGGCCTCCACAAACTTAAACACTTTTCAAAGAGACAGAAAGGATTCTAGATGGCATCTATTTTGGTAGCGTATTAGGCAAAACATTAAGTATTTTATTTGCTGTTCAAATTTATTTTCTCCCCCAAACAATTAATTAGAAGTGGCTAAACAAAGAAACTTCACTGGGGACTATGAAAAGACATAGCAAGCAAGTTGCAGCTAAACTCACTAAGTGAAGAGTCTAGTCTGTTGATTCCAAACTTTGGGTAAGATATTTCATAAATTTTAAAAGCACTCTGAAGCTCATACCTGCAAATAAACTTAATCCTGTTTCACTTATTTTCTGATTTATATTGATAAAATGATAAATTGATCCTTTGAAAAAGAGTGTTTTGCTTAAAAATAAACATCTGTGCTTCTTGGGAAAAGCTAAAAGAGACTAGATTATATATTAAGGTTTTTTCCCCTTCCTATAGCTACCTGCTATTCATTGCGGAACTGATTCCCATTATAGCTGTACTGTGGAAAGTAATTGCTGTTGTACAGTAATTCAATTTCAGTGTATTCATGCATCAGTTCACCGATAGGGGCTTATCTGGAGAAACCTGGGACTTGAAGGCTTTTTATCGAGAAATTCCACATGCAGCAAGACATTTTTCCTAGGTAACGAATATCGGCTTTTGCATTTAATAAACATTTACCTTCCCAGAAAAATGAACTTTTTCCCCTGCAGAAGAGATTTACGCCAAGCTTCCAAAAAGCCAGAGGGTACTATTAAAGTGACTTCCTCTAGCTGTTTTTTTGACTGGTACGTGTCTACATATGTATGACTATAAAACACATCTATGTTTTTATGTAAATATATACACTGAGGCATTAAAAGCAGGATGCACCCAAGGAAGGCATGCTCTGACCAAAAATATGTGCTGCAGAAGCGTTTCATATCTACAGGGACTATGCAAACACTTGTGGTATAAAAACTCATCTATATCGGTAGGCATTGTGAAAATTGTTGGTGAGGCTGCTTTCAAAAGCATACCCAGTAAGTTGGAAATGAAATCAACCATTTTGTTTACAGATTTCTAAATTCAGGAAAGATTCTTAAGATGGAACTGATTCTCCCTGTATAAAATGACTCTTAGGTCATAAGGACTCTTTTAATACTAAGTCCAAAATAAACTGAGGTCTTGGGAGTTGAATATACTGAACATTGCTAGGATGGACTTTAGTTATCAACCAATGGAGGTAGCTGTACTTATCTAAAAAGATTTTTCTGCCTTGTGTTCATTTCTGATCTTATCTCAAAATTTCAAAACTTGTTCCTTGAAAAAGGAGTGAATTTGTTTCAGAAAAAAATGTTTTCAGTCACAAATGAAGAAGGAAAAGACTATTATTTTTTTGTGTTGCTGTATCTTGTGACCTATTTGCCCTTCCTTCCTTCCTCCCTCTTTCCCTCCCTTCCTTTCTTCATTCTTTTTTTTTGCTTTTGGCACACTGCTTTGCAAAATTCCATACATATGTGTAAGGAAATTTAGAGCAGAAACCTCAAACCAGAAGAAACACAAAATAGCGACAATCTGGATTCACCAGTTTTGATGAGGTCAGCAAACCATCCTTGGTTAATGGTTGAGGGCAAAACCACATGGATCCATGTGGTCTTCGTGGGTTTCACCCCAAATGGGGTTGGGGTTTCCTCTAACATACTTCAGATTGTATCAACCTGAGCCTCACAGCGAGGCCCAGAAGGCTGCTTTCCTGCCCACATTGAGAGTAAGCAACCAGCCCATCTCCTGAGGGAGATGTGCTTCCTGTAAAGAGATGGAAGGAGAACGGCCAGGCATTGTATATCCGTTTCATCTCCAGTCTCCTCAAGCCCTTTGTTTTCCATCAAACCTGTACGGGGAGTTAGGTTGGCTTGGTGAACTGCATCCTAGCTTTCCTGCCTATTCTAGGGCTGTTGGCCTGTAGAAAGAGCTCTTTGTGGGTAGAACCACTGTGCCAAACCCTCCCCAACTTCATGGTTATTTGTCCCATCCCAAATATTTGACCTAAAACCTCCTTTTGCAAAGCTATGGTAGACTTTGTCTTGGGTTTTCTATGTAGCTCACCTTACCCATGTTGGTTTTCTTATGTTTTTTGCTTTGTTTTTAATGATTATACTATACAGGTTCACTAAAAGAAAAAAGAATGTGCAGAAATACATAAAGGAAAAATTAGATACCACAGCCCCAGGAGGTGTTGAAAGGCACTTGACATCTTTCAATACCTTTTGTTTTTAAATATCTTAATTTTTTTTTTTTTTTTTGGCGGTACGTGGGCCTCTCACTGTTGTGGCCTCTCCCGTTGCGGAGCACAGGCTCCAGACGTGCAGGCTCAGCGGCCATGGCTCACGGGCCCAGCCGCTCCACGGCATGTGGGATCTTCCCGGACCGGGGCACGAACCCGTGTCCCCTGCATCGGCAGGCGGACTCTCAACCACTGCGCCACCAGGGAAGCCCTAAATATCTTAATTTTTATGCTTCCAGATGGTTTCTTTATATTTGTGTACGTGTATATGCATATACATGTATATATGTAAACTTCCAAAACATTGGCTTATTCTTTCTTGTAACCAGATTTTTAAAAAATTTTATGTGTTGTGGACATCTTTCCACATTAATAAATATATATTTTTATTCCTTTTCATGACTGCATAATAATCTGATTTCTAGATGTTTCAATCAAGGAGTTCTCTCTTGGTGAACATTGATGTCATTTAGTGTTTCAGTACTATAAGCAATAATATGATAAACTCTGTTGCAGAGAAATTTTTTCCATTTATTTGATGCTTTTATTAGATGTATTCCTAGAAGTAAAATCAAGGCTTTTGGTATACCTTGCCAGCTTGTCCTCCAGATACCACCCACCTGCTTGTGCTCCCACCTGTGTGGTTGGAGAGGTACTATTACTCCACTTTCTTCCCTAACATTTCACTATTATTAGTCTTTTGGTCTTGATCAATGTTACAACAAAAAGCAGCATCTCATTTTACTTTATTTTCTATAACTACTCACTGTTTGGCATGGTGGGTCCTTTCTGGCTCCCTACCTGCCCTACTCCAGGGTTTGGCCTGGGTGCTGGTCCCTCATCATCTCATAGAGAGGTGTGCCCAGGCACTTGCTTGGTATATCTTCCCATTTGTTTATGTTGTTTTCAGCTTCTTCCATCAATGTCTTATGATTTTCAGAGTACAGAGGAAATACTTTCAGCTTTTCACCACTGAATATGATGTTGCCTGTATGTTTGTCATATATGGCCTTTATTATGCTGAGGTATGTTTCCTCTATACCCTCTTTTGTTTTTATCATAAATGGATGTTGAGTTTTGCCAGATGCTTTTTCTGCATCTATTGAGATGATCATATGATTTTTATTCTTCAATTTGCTAATATGGTATATCACATTGATTGATTTGTAGATATTGAACCAGGTGGTTCTGACCCCGGCTTCTTTCAAACTACTGCTGCTGTGCTGAGACTCAGAGCATGTGAGATTTTGCATATGCCCCTTAGAGCAGAGTCTCTGTTTCCTATAGCCCTCTGACCCTTCTGTACACAAGTCCCACTGGGCTTCAAAGCCAGTAGTTCTGAGGGGTCATCTTCCTGGTGCAGGACCCTTGGCCTGGGGATCCCAACGTGGGGTTCAGACCTCACTCCTTTGGAAGAACCTCTGCAGTTACGATTATCCTCCTGTTTGTGGATAACCTATCTGGGGGTGTGAGTCTGAACTATATACTGTGTCTCTACCTCTCCTACCCATCTCATTGTGGTTCCTTCTTTGTATCTTGAGTTGTGGAAAGTCTTTTCTGCTAGTCTTCAGATCATTGTAGGTAGTTGCTCTGTAAGTGGTTGTAATTTTGGTGTGCCCATAGGAGGAGGTGAGCTCAGGGTCTTCCTACTCTGCCATCTTGGCTACATACCTCTCCCTCCCTCCCCTTCTTCCTATTTGGTTGGATCTGATGAAGGAAGACTTGATTTCTAGACAGGGCAAGGAGGAAATGAGTGTTGGGAAGCCATGACTTAGCAGAAAAAACATGACTTTACCCGGTGTTCTCTGTGCCTGGCTGAAGGAGCTTTTGGTCGTAACGCACAGGCTCGATGCTAGAACTAGGGTGTGTGTCTCCTGGTCTGGCACATGTGTCTCTTCATGTGGCAGATGGTAAACATGGGCAGCTCACCACCCCCAAGAAATGGAACAAACTGATGTTATGAGCAAGTTCAAGAGGCTTTTCGTAAATTAGGGAGTGATGTCATGAAGGAGAATTTAGAGTGATGCTGAGAGCAGTTACCAAACCCTTTCCCCCCATCTGGGTTTGGTGTTGTCCCCACTGTAGTCTTTCTGGGTAAAGGCACCCATCTAGAGCCCTGCCCCACCCCTGCCAGCATTAGCTGTCACAGCATCCTGCTTATTTCTTTAGACATGTTTTGAAAGTTGTACTTTGTTTATCTCAGTTTTGACTTGCATATTGTCAGTCTCCACCCTAGAACTCCACTGTCATAAGGGCGGGGACCTTGATGGTCATGTTTCCTTTTATATCTTCAGGACCCAGGCAAGGCACTTGGGTGTCTGTGAATGAATGAACTGGCCACACTGGTAATGATGCTGTCATGCTCCTGCTTGGGATGAGTGTCTAAGCACCAGGACACGGAGCTGGTTAAGGTCTCAGGCATTTCCTGTGTGTTTCTGCCTGCCCTGCCCTCTGCTCCCCACCAAATGATCCATTTCTCCTCTGCCTCACATGTGAAGTTTGGATTTGGTTTATCTTGTTCATGGTTTATATTATGTTTCTTTACAACAAAGAAAATGAAAAACAGTTTCCTTTTGCATCCAAAGTGAAATGTCACTTAAAATCGTATTTCCTGTTTTCATTGCCTACTTTTATTCTCCATTTACAAAATTGGTTTTGAAAGATTTCCTGTCACTTAGGTGAAGACCCAGTGGACCAAGCAGCCTGGAGAAGAGGGGCTCATGGCCACGGAGACCCTGTGTGAAATTACAGTGCTGGCCCCTGCTGTTAGCCAAGTAACAATTACACCCCATCTGGGAGCCCATGTGGAGATGCTGGGCTCGCCCTGTGGTGCTCTGCCTTGCTCACTGCAACTAGAAGAACAAGGTGTCGTGTGCAGGTAGACGACATGCATGACACTTTGAAGCAAAGTGAATGGGTCAGGGAGAGCTGAACACAGCAGAATCGCATCAAAAATCTTCTGATCTTCCAGATTATTACATGGTTGTTCCAACAAAACAGACTACTTAGAAAATAATGCCACTTAATTTATACCCAGGCAAGGTGAAAGAAATCTTAAAAGGTTTGTGGGTGGGGGGAAATTATGGTGAATCACTGAAGTGTCACCATCAATATATCCAAATGACAGAATAAAGCAATAATAATAATGATGATGATGATGATAATAATAATAATAATAATAATAATAATAAAAACCCACTAGCTATAATTGTATAAATTACTGGCAATGAATGAAAGGTTTTCAGAAATGTTTTGAATGTGTATTTAGGATGTTTAACTGGGGATGTGTTGCCGGCTTCCGTTGTCTTTTCTTGGTCTTTGCTTAGTTTCCCATATGGAGGTAAGGAGCAGCTGGTCCTGCAACACAGCGAGGTTATGTATGTTTTCTAAATTAGGTTATGAGGCGAAAATGAAAAGGTAGTTAGGAATTCAATGGCATTTCATTTATATTGCATTCAGGGGAGGGTTGACAGCCCTTTCGAATAATCAGAGTCTTTGTCAGAAATCAGCTGGGATATCCTTGATTGCCTATCCCAAGCTGTACAGACTGCTTGAACAGACAAATAGAGCTTTGTACAATCGAGGGCAAATGAGGATTTGTGTGTGTGTGTGTGTGTATGTGTGTGGTTTTTAATTGATATTTTTATGTGTCAGTTGGGGAGGAAAATCATATCCTTGGGAATATACTTAGAAAGCCTCCCTAACTGTGCACCTGGTGATTCCCAAGCATCCGTCTCATCAGGTGTTTGATGGTTTTGCAGAGGGGGGACTTCTTCAGGGGCCCTAGAAGTCCGTGGTGGCATCAGCAAGTAGATCCCCATCTAGGTCACGGTGCGAAGTTGCTTATCAACATGCCAACACCAGCCGTCTCCTTCCCCCAAGCAGGTGTCTCTGGACTAGGCAAAGGTACTGGCAGTGCTTTTACCAAGAGGTGAGCAGACAGGTGCCAGCTGCCGAGGGACGATGGAAGCAGCCCCAGGCAGGAGCACAAGCACACTTGCAGGGGGCGAAGCCTGTAGGCAGCTGTTTGGCCGGCTACATGGTGGCCTCTGTTATGGGGCTTTTGTAGCCATTCAGCCTATCTTCTTGAGAACTTTCCCCAAAGGGCTCAGTGAACCTCTTCCATTGCTGTGCTGGGAGTCTGTCACTACAGTCTCGGTGGCCATGGTCTGTGGTCCACGTGGGGAAATCAGACATGGTAGAGATGAATTGACTCTAGGGAAGTGTATTTAGCCTTCTTCTCTTGGCAAAATGAACATAGAGTGGG
Organism: Mesoplodon densirostris; assembly: GCF_025265405.1. Taxonomy (NCBI): domain Eukaryota; kingdom Metazoa; phylum Chordata; class Mammalia; order Artiodactyla; family Ziphiidae; genus Mesoplodon; species Mesoplodon densirostris. The sequence continues at coordinate 75,378,788 of NC_082670.1, forward strand.
ATGGGTAGTGGTTCACACTCACAGGAATTGCTTCAGTGGTGATGGGGAACGTCATAGACAGGTTTTACTTGATCTTCCTGGGCTTTGAGAAAAAAATGAAATCACATATGCAAATATGAAGTGATGTAAAAATGTCCAGATTTAAAGCTTGAAAAATTGAGAGGTGTAGCCACCCGAGGCCTCCATTCCCACATAGTGACAGTCCAAGTGAACTGCCCAGTTGGTTGATTTCCATGCTGCTTCCCTGTCATTTATGTTGCCACTCTGTCTCCCCAAAGCACTGAGTTGGCAATCCTTGGATTAGTTAGATTAGGGCCACAGCCTCTTTTAGTGAACATAGCAGAGTGTTTTGGTGTATGAGGTCTGAAAGCTCATAGGCAGGATATTCACAGCATTTACAATTTACTCTGCAGAAAGTAAGCAGTAGTCATTGTCATTGTCACAGTATGGAGAGCTTCTCTTTTGCTAAGCCACTATGCTATGCTCTACATCTGTTATCTCATTTAAATGTTACCATCCTGTTTTGGATTAAAAACTTTTTGGCTGGAGGCGAGGATTGTTCACAGGACACAGGATAAGAAAGCATTATAAGGAGACAAGGATTTCTTTTTCTTTCAAGTTTGTGATCCACCGATGGGACTGTTTCTGAGATTTTTCTTCACCTTTAACATTTTAGAATTTTGGCCTTTGTTTTGGTCTCTTACCCATAAGTCCTATTTGTTTCATTGTACCTTTTCTCCCAGCTCAAAGAAGACCTGAGCCATGTAAATAATTCCTGATCTGGTATCATTCACAGAATCAAGAAACAGAAATCAGAGTGATCCTCTCTCTCCCTAAATCCCCATCCCCCCAGCACACACTTTCCTATTAGAATGATGACTGGGACAATATCACACATGAAGAAGGGTATGAAAAATGTTCATAGTGGTTACATTTGAATATGGGGCACTTATCTCTCTGTTCAGGCACCTGATAGAAAAAAATAATTCATCAAACTTTGTTCAAGAAAAAAGAGCATTAAGCCTTCATCAACAACAATATCAAGAGCTTACCATGGCAGGAATGGGACAATAAAGGAGTTATTTTACCAGAATTAACAGGAAGAAATTAGCCCCATGTATCCTTCCTTTTTATCACAGTGTGGTACATTTGCATATTTTGAAATTTCACATTTGCATAGTCAGTGATTTTAAATTAGATTCTCACATTTCCTCTCTGATGTTTGTCATGTGTATAACTTGTCTTAATAACTGAGTTGTTAGCATTTCAAAAACAGTTATCTAATCATTGGCTCAACCCTGAAAACACAGCGCCCAGTTTACCTTTGCAATTTTTTAACCGCTTTACTGACATATAACTCACATATGATACAGTTAACTCAAAGTGTAGAATTCAATGTTTTTTAGTATATCCACAGAATCTGTACATCCATCACCCCAAGATTTTCATCAACCCAAAGAGAAAACCCTGTACCCGTTATCAGTCCTCTTTGTTCCTCCTTTCCGTTCCTCCTTTCTGTATCTATAGATTTACCTATTCTGGACGTTTCATATAAATGGAATCATATGGTGTGTGGTCTTTTGTGACTGGTTTCTTTCACTGAGCATGATGTTTTCAAGGTTTATCCATATTGCAACAAGTATCAACACTTCATTTTTGTTATGGTCAGATATTATCCCACCATATAAGATATACCACATCCATTTATTGTTTATCCATTCGTCAGTTGATAGTCATTTGAGTTGCTTCTACTTTTTAGCGATAATAACTAGTACTGCTATGAACATTTGGGTACACGTTTTTACTTGGACATATGTTTTCATTTCTTTTGGGTATATATAGGAATGGGTTTGCTGGGTCACATGGTAACTCTGTGTTTAACCTTTTGAAGAACTGTCATACTTTTTCTAAAGTGGCCGTATAATTTTACATTGCTACCAGAAGTGTGTGAGAGTTCTGACTTCCCCATATCCTTGCCAACACTTGTTATTTGTCAGTTTGATTATAGCCATCCTGATGAGTGTAAAGTGGTATCTCATTGTGTTTTTGACTTGCATTTCCCTAATGACTAATAATGTTGAGCATCTTTCATGTGCTTATTGTATATCTTATTTGTGTTTCTTCCTTGGAGAAATTTCTATTCAAATCCTTTGCCCATTCAAAAATTGTGTCATTTGTCTTTTTATGAGTTACTTATGTATTCTAGATACTAGTCCCTTAGAAGATATACAATTTGAACATATTTTTTTCCTATTCTGTGGGTTGTCTTTTTAACTTTCATGATGATAGTCCTTTGTAGTGCAAAAGTTTTTAACTTTGACAAAGTCTAATTTATTTATTTTTCCTATTTTGTTGCTTGTATTTTTGGTATCATATCTAAGGAACCATTGCCTAATCCAAGGTCTGTCTTTGTTCTTTTCTAAGAGTTTTATAGTTTTAGCTCTTACATTTAGGTCTTTGATCCATTCTGAGTTAACTTTTGGATTTGGTGTGAGGTGGTGGTCCAACTTCATGTTTTCCATGTGGATATCAGTTGTCGCAGCATCATTTGTTGACGAGTACCCTTGCAATTTAAGGTGAGTTCCTTTCAGCTCTGACATTTAATTGACCCAGTACTATTACCTACAGAGCTGGATCCCTATAGCTGTAATCACAACAGCGCTGTTGGGCTGACTCTGACAAGCACGTAGTAAGCACTTTATGTATTGTTTGATTTTATACTCACAAACCCCTTTGAGATGGGTCGAGTTACTACCAGTTATTAACCCATGTGTCAGGTGAAGCAGTTGAGGCCCAATTTCTTATTATTATAAGAAAACTATTATACTATAGGTTGTAGGTAGTTGAGATTTCAACCCAGGCAGGCTTCTTTCAACCTCTGTGCTGTATTGCCTGTCCTTAGGTTCTTAATAAGATCCCATAAACATGGCTGCCTGGGACCAGGAGCTATGCTAAGCACTTAAGGTGAATGATCTCAGTACTTTTCAGAGCACAAAGTTCATCAGAATAGCCCAGGAAGGTTGTTATAAAGAAGATGGCATTTCACACTTCTAAATTTTAAAAATTTATGTATATCTATTATGACAACAAAAGAGGTATAATTTGTGCCATGGAAAACTTTAGTGGTGCAAGATTCTAACAACAGCACACACCCACCACCTCCACGTTAGCTCTTTTTTCTTTTCAATCTGATTTGCTGGAATAAACTATGGTCCAACAACAACAACAAAAAAAGAAGATGCCATTTCAGTCATCTAAGAGTTTGCAATTCCTATGAATTCATAGTTGATGTTGCTACGGCCAGTCAAGGGACCACATTCCAGGCAGAAAGGGATTTGCCTATTGGTTCTCGAGCTTGGCTACACACTGGAATCACTTGGAGGCTTGAAAAAATACTTATGCCCAACCCCTCCGTCAGGGATTCTAATTGACTTGGTCTGGGGTATAGGCTTGGCAGGGAGAATTTTCAAAAACCCCCCAGGAGGTTCTAATGTGCAACCAAGTCTGAGCAGTGCCATCTCATCCTGCAGTGAGCTCCAGGGGTAGCCATTTGAGTCTACTTTTAGAGGTGACTTCCAGAGGCTGACTTGTCCAGGGTTACACAGCTACTAAGTGGAAGAGCTGGGATTTCAGTCCAGGCCTATCTAATTCCAAGTCCAGCTCCTAACCCTTTCATCGCACCCTACACTGGCTTCCCTTCTGAAGGCAATTTGAAAGGGAGCCTGAATGAAGTGGGTGACATCCCCTGGTCTCAGCGAGCCTTTGGAGAGGGTCATCCGACACCTGTGCCCCTGGGCTGCTAGGCACCCCGCACCCCCATGCCCTCCCCATGCAGAGGCTGTGTTCTCTTGTGGCGTGCCTGTGGGACCTGGGTACAGGTATTCACTTCTTGCCACTTTAAGAGGATCTGGATGTGGTGTCCCAGTCTCTCTAAATCAAGTTCGCATTCTCTCATTTATCAGGTTACTTCATGAGGGAATTGGGCAGGGTGAGCAATGCTTTCAACTAAAGCCTGTTGGAAGTGGGACAAAATGCTCATTTCTTTGAGAATCCCTATGGTTTCAAGGAGGAGAAAATAAAGGTTTGAGAGTAGGGGTGCAATTTATTTGTCTTCTCTTCTTCCCCTAAGCCACCTCCATCCCTATAAGGCCTGCGTGTGGGTATGAGTACTCACCTCATCTGCCCTGTCTGTCCTCAGCCCTGGATGCTTTACCATCCTACGCCCTTTGTGGACTGTGAGCTGTATCCCAAGAAATGGACAGCCTGGGACCTTGGGTTGGCTCCTGTGGGAACTAGGTTTACAGCCTAATTAGAAAATGCCGGCTGCCTCCCTAGAAGGAGTTGAAGGCTACTGGGGGAGACAGATACTGAGTTAGAAGTTGGAGGACTGGGGGAGGCTTGGAGGCGAGAAGTCCAGGCTGCTCAGGTGGTGCCCACCCAGGGAGCTGAGGAGTGGTGAGGAAAATACCCCAGGACCTAGGAGACGGCAAAGGGAAGGGGCTCTGGGAAGGAGAAGCAGCACCTGGAGAGGGAGCAGAGCACAGGGCAAGCTGAAGAAGTTGAAAGGAGGGTGGAATGGGGGATGGGGTTGGAGAGAGCAAGACAGGGGGGCACTGGGAGGTCTGTGAGTTGATGGGACCACTTGGGGCCTGCTGCAGTGGGATAAACGAGATCTATTTGTGTGGTTATTTGAATGCCTCCCTTGACCCCCTCCCCCACCCCCACCCCCCACCGGGTCAGTGGCTTGGTCCATCTTGCTCCCTGCATCACCCCAGCACCTCACCACCAGGCTTGGGGAGCCAGTAAGTTCACTGAAGAGTTGGGGTGTCCTGCTGAGGATGCGCGAAGCTGTGGGAGGGTTTGCATTTCTGTCTCTGCATCACTCATTGGCTGTCTAACTTTTCCTTTGTGGCGAGGGCAACACTGCCGTCTTCCCCACTTTTCTCTCTGCTTTTGATTTATGTTCACCTACCCCTCCCCTCAAAAAAGTTTTCTGCCCTTTCAGTAATCAGAAGCGGTGCTGTGAGAGGGCTCCTCCGAATCTCAGTGGGAGGCTTGGCTTCTTTGTCCTCTGTCCCTCTCCTCTGGCTGAGTACGCTTTGGTGGCTGGAGAGAACTAAGCCAAGAACCCAGCGTTATTTTCACCTACATTTAGCAGATCAGTACAGATTGTGTGACTTTGGGGAGTCTGACCCACCCCTCTGAGGTGTCGGCTCCTTGTGGTAGAAAGGTGATGTGAATCTTCCTGGCATTGCAGTGTTTTCCTAGGGGCCAGGGGGCGATGCTCCAAGGCTTCGTTTGGTCTTCCTGCAGCCCTGGCTTGTCTGAGGGAAGGCAAAGATGCAGATTAGAGAGAACATTTGGGGAAGAAAACTCTGTTGGTAACCTGAGCTCATCAGCCCCAGACTTTCAGTAGGGTGTAGGCTGGTGTCCAGTGTGGGCAGCCTTAGGCCAGCCTCTAATGAAGTGACGTGGGTGGGAAGCCCAGGGGTCACACAGACATAGCTGCCAGACAATTTTAATAGTTATATGTATATTTTAATCCTTCATAGAACAGATATAACTGCTCTTTAAAACAAATTTATCTAAGGTATGTGAGTTGATTTAAAGAAATGTAGTCAGGAAAGGTGAGATGAGGTGACTGGTTGGGGCATGGTTTTGGGGGTGGTTGTAGACTCCCTAGGACTCTGTCATTAGGGAAGGGGACAGGTGAGGTGTACTGGATGTAAACAAAGCAACCCATGCTGAGCTGGAGTGAAACAATGCATAAGAAATAGAGCAAGACTTACAGCATAGTAGTATCTATATAAATTAAAAGCATGTAAAACAGCATGCATTTTGCATAAACACACACAGTTCAGGATGTCTGTCATATTCATTAGAGTGGGTGTCTATGGGGGCAGGGGATAAGCATGTAGGTCAGGACTGGAGGGGGAATTATGAATCAAGAGGGGGCTTTGCATGATGATAATACGCTAGGTGTATGAGTAACTCAACCTTCGGTATAAGTTGTAGGTACACACACACACACACACACACACAGTGAGCTATAGATAGACATACATCTGTCCACAGGGTGGTAGACTGAGAAGGTGAATAGTATGGTGATGTGCTAACTTATGAAGTTTGAGCAATAGTGTAAAGGTAGAATGATAACCTTTATAATGAATGTTTCTTACTTTTTTTGTATCTGGCCCCCACCTTGTGCTTTACACAGTATTGCATTTTGTTTTCTCAACAACCTTATGAAGTAGGTAGTATTTTTACCCTTTTCACAGATGAGTAAACTACAGTGGAACCAGGGTCATGGAGGGAAAGCATGGCAGAGCAGACGCAGACCTAGTCCATCTGACTCCAAAGCCCCTGTCCATCATTTCTGTAGCTGCGCAACCCCCTTTAGCTTAAGAATTCCTTTTAAATGGGTGCACCTTTAACGAACTGGCTAATTAGTGCCTGCATTGCTTGACTTCTGCTGTCTCTATGTTAGCTGAAACCAGAGTCGTTCCACAGTAGTTGAAGGCCCTGTGGGGAATACTAGGTTAGATCTTTTGGATGGAGGAAGGTTTGTTGCTGCAGCCCTTTTGCTACTCCTGGTAACTTGATTTCATGCCTCTGAAGTCCCAAGTCTTATTATCTTATCTTTTCCCATTTTTGTTTGTCATTCGCAGTATTGCCCCAATGTCATTCCCTGTACCACCCTCCCCTCCCTCTGCCCCATGAGCCAGCCAGGCAAATAATTATATAACATTGGGCTTCTGTATGTGTGTCTTCTGAGTGATTTACCAGGAAGATGCACAACTCAACTGTGGACAGCCGAATCACCTGGAATGCTTTATAGTTTATTTCACTGGCCACATGAGTACATCAAGCCATGAAGCCCTTCCTGGTCATTAAGATGTATAGTCTTGCATCCAAAGGGTTTGGGTGCCTTAAGTGAGAGCCTTGTCTGACCTGGTGGCTGTTGGCAGGGCTCTGGGAGTGCACCCCGAGGGCAGACAATACCAGTAAATCGTAATCACAATGGAGCACTAGTGAAGAAGTAAAAACAGTTCTGAAACTGTGCTATAAAGTGTCATCCAGTGATGATTCTGTTTTTTTTATGGAGGTTAAATTACAGCAATCACCAGTGCACAGAGATGCTGCAGTAAGAAAACATTTGGGAACAATGTTTTTCTTCTAAGGCTTGGGTGATGGGTGTGCAGGAATAAAACATCATAACCTGTTTACTGTGGGCCAGAAAGGAAAATATGAACTATAGCCCACTGCATGGGAGCACTCTCTTTTTCTTTTATGTATCAGGCAGGCTGTGAGTGTGTTGCTCTTGCCACAGGGAAAGATGATAAACCTGCCTGGAAGACAACTTCCAACTATGTTTTTCTTCTTTCTATATTCTCTCCATCTCCCTTCCTCTCACCACAGGTGTGTGTGTGTGTGTGTGTGTGCGCGCGCACGCGTGTGTGTGTGTGTGTGTGTGTGTGTGTTTATATCTATTTGGGCTAGGATAAAATGAACCAGAGAGCAATGCCATCTCAGTGATGACCAGCTTACAGATGCTGTCTTTCTCAAGTTCCTCAGCAGGCCATCAAAAGGGCTTATATATGATGGGTCACTTGATTCAGTGGTGAAGAAGAGCTCCCTGAATCCAGATTGAAACCCTGACTGCCTCTTGACAGCTGTGTGATCTAGGGAAGGTCATTTCTCTCTCTGAGCCTCAGGATCGCCTACTGCAAAATGACAGCAGTGACTTAACCTCACTTGTGGGGGCCTATAAAACATGTGTACCAATTCTGGAGACACAGGAAGTGCCTAGTAATTGTTTCTTCTCATTATTATTGTCTAGCAGCAGCAGCAGCAGCATCGATTAGCAGCATCACCACAGATCTAAAGGCACCCCTTTGTAGTAGCTGTGCTATTTTCACTAACCTTGGCATTATGTTGCAGTCTTCAGAATTTATGCATAAAGGCAACTGTGTTAACTGTGGAAGTTCTGTTTTGTTATTGAAGAGAGCTTATCGCCCTCCATTATTCCTCATTTCATTTACAATGAATCAAAACCCATTCATTGGCAAGGCCGTTGCAAAATTCTGGCCCTGCCCTCCTCTCCTAGCCCCTTCCTGCTGAGTTCTCATGTGGACCTTCTGCTTGTTTCTTGAACTCACCAAGCCCAGTACTCTCTGCAGTGCCCTTGCACGTGGGGTTCTCTCTGAGTGGAATCTTTCTTGCCAGATCTGGCTCCTGCTTGTTATTCAGGGTTCAGCTCAGCTTCTCCTTTTCTTAAGGTGGCCTTCCTTGGCGAGCTTGCCTAAGATAGAACCTCCTCCTCCCCTACCCAAAACACCACCCTCACTCTCCTCCCCTACCCATTGTCCTCTCATTGCTTGTTTATGCCTCTTCTTATGAAACTCATCAGTATCTGAAATTACCTTTTAATGTATCTGGCTTTCATTTCCTTCCCCACTAGAATTTAAGCCCCAAGAGGACTGTGTAAGCTGTTCACCTAGGACAGTGCCTTCTATAGTGCAGATACCCCAAAACTATTCCTTGAATGAGGAACGAGTGTTTTGCTGATGTGCAGGAGATCAGATCAGAATATTTTACCTATGAAAATATTGGAAACTCAGTTTAAATAAATCCTCATTAACAGCCTTTTAAAGTAGGATACCCAACACTTTTTTTTGACAAGTGAATTGTAAGATGCACTCTAGTGGGTAGAATTAAAACTACTAATGACACCACTGGTTCCTGGTAATTACAGGGTGGAAAGTAATATGCGATGTAATCGTCAAGCCCTAATTTTCTCATGGCTTTAAAGAGTATAATTTGTGATGACCTGTAAATATTTGTTGAATAATTAATTATGAATTTTACATGCATGTATTTAATGATACTGTAGGGTTATTTTTTGGAGGAAAGATTTCCCCAAGGGTGATGAGTAACAGTGCTTAACTCATTTTGATTGTGACAAAGGACAAAGAAAAGTGACAATATTGCAAGGGAAATGATTTTAGAAAAGTTAGGTTATAGACAAGTAAAATCCTATTGACTTTTAAAAAACACTTAGAAATATTACTTCCACCAATGTTATTCTTTAGATTTGAGCTGATAGTGTACCCCTCCCCAACATTTTATTATGAAAAAATTCAAACATACAGCAAAATCGAAATAGTTTTACCACGAATATCTGTATGCTCATCACCCATATCTGTCCATTTACCCATCCCTCTGACCATCTATTAAAACATCTTATTTTTGGTGCAGTTCAAAGCAAATTGCAGACTCCTTGGTAGTATTTTTAACAATCCATTTTTCATTGGAAAAGAAACATGTTTTGTGGAGGTTGGGTTGATATATAAGTTATATATATATATAAGTTATATATTTCCATATTGCATGCAAAAGTTTGAAGTGGAGTTAGCGAAATTTTCAGCCTAATTAAATAGGACCCAAAGTCTTCCCGGGCTCTCTCCTTAGATTTGAAATGATATGTTATTATCATGTGCACTATCTTAGACAGATACACTGCTGACACATCTTAAACTTTTGAAAGTGTAAAGAAAGACACAGAAATCCCTCCAGGTATTTCAAACAGGAAGAGCTTGAACGGAGAATTCAAGGCTGAGGGAACAAATATCAGAGAAAGCCAACTCTAATTTTTAGGAAACCAGGAAGTGTAGGGATCCCAGGGGATGTGCCACCTATGATTTCAGCTGCCTGAAGTACTGAGGTGGATGATTTGCTGGAACATGCTGGAAGCTGCTGGCAAAGCCTCCTGCTTCCCTCAGCTGAAGCCCTAATATCTGTGGCTCATTGCTTTAGAGTCAATATGACTGCTCTGCTTCTCGTGCTCTCCCATGTCTCCCAGGAGGCCTCTCATTGGCTGAGTCTAACCTGGACCCTGCCTGGAGCGTTCTGGGAAATGTAGTTCCTGGGCTACAAGCCTCTGCTATACAGGGCCAAGGGCATTACCAACAATAAGCACAAGGGTATTTACCAGTAGGAAACTTTATATATATAATTCTGTATCTAGCATGTTGAGAAAAGTAGTTAGCCACTTCCATAGTTTTTCATGGAATATATACAGTATTCTAGTGTCATTTGGTGATACAAATGATAGTATTTTGCTATTGCAAATGTTCAGAATTAAAATCCATGACTTGTATCCTGTCCTATTAAACTTTAATAAATTCACACTGACCAAAGAAATGTGTTCGGGCGGATGGACGCATGACTGGAGGAAAAAGAGCTTATATAATGATGCGTCCCCAAAGTATATGTTTTCAAATGATCTCTTAAGGGGCCAGGGGTGGGAATCTTTCCAAAGTGCAAAGGAGAACGGGGAAATGATGGACTGACACAACATGGAGTTGTGTTTACTGGGAAGGACTGTCTGGCCTGGAGCCCTGTGGAATCATTTATGGCCCTGCTTCTGCCCCCAGTGCTCTCCAGAATTCCATGTTAGAACTGCATAATCAGGTTAATACACATTTTGGACAGATTTGAGCTCAAAGGACACCTGGCCCTTCTGGCATGGATGTCTGCTGTGTTCTGCCTTCCAAATATACAACCCCCTGGCTTGGGCAGCTGCACCCTGACTTTCCTTCCTCATTCTAGACAATGGTGGGGTGGGGTGATGGGTGACACATGGCCTAGGCCTGGGCAGTCTGTGTATTTCTCTTTCGGACAGTCATTTATCTCAGGATGGGTGCTTGACTTGGGTCAAAGAAGAAACCCCACTAGGGTCTTTTTTTGGAAAGATGCGGACAGAGATGCTCTCTTTTCACTAGCGTGGCTCAGCTGCTGGGATATACTGTAGAGGTGCCACAGCTATGTTTCCTTAAGCCCTATAAGGGGAGCGCTTGCTGAGAACAAAGCCCAGCAGTGATACAGGCTGTGTGTGCAGGCTCACACATGCAGGCATGGAGCTATATGGTGATAGGGTTTATACTCTGAATCCAGCTGTGGCTACAGCTGGCATTAGGCTGGGCATTTTACTTTTATGAGCCAGTTAGTTCCCCCCCACACTTTTTTTTCTTTTACAGCTGAGTCAGTTTGATATATCTGTCACTTGCAACTAAATGCGTCTTACACACCACTTATTTAAAAAACCAAAAACCTGAGTCCATTCTATAATTTTACCATAGGGCACCTCTTTTGGACTTAGTTAGATGTTTCTGCATTGAGACACTGCCACCCCACCTCCCTTTTTGGTGTCCACCTGGGCTGTAACCCCCTAAAAGCAGACTTGGCATCCTTTTCTTCAGTACCTTACAGAACTGTAAGCTCTCCATAGCAGGAATCGAGTCTACTTTAAATGAATAAATAGCTCCTCTCTCTGCTTTCAGGATTTACTTCTGGGCTGTGACTAATTGAAGCCCCGTAAAAGTTAGGGGTCCCCGACACTTACCTTCACAATGTCCTCGGCACAGGTCACCTCAGCCTCAGAACTTGCTTAAGGTTCCTATACCTCCTGGCTACATTGTGAACACCAAGCTAATGTGACTCTTTTCCAACCTACTCCTGTTTGATGCCTCTGGCTCAGATCACACACAAACAAAATCCCTTTTTAATTTTCAATCTCTAGTGTGAAGATTGGCCACCATCAGATCATGTAATAACAGTGCCCAAATTGAAACATATAAATATGTGTTGCTTCCAGTCCTTTATAAGGGGGTTGCAAAGTAATTGCAAGCATGCAAGAACAAAGCCATGAGAGAATCACTGTGTGGTCTTATTAATGTCTCTTTCATCAAGTCATTTTTGTCAGACTCTGTGTGTGTGTGTGTGTGTGTGTGTGTGTGTGTGTGTGTGTGTGTGTGTTTTCCATTTTGGGCATTGGAGTTGGTTCATTCAGATTTGCATTACATAGAGGGAGAGCTGTGTTAGTGTTATGATTCCAAGACCTTCAAATCATCACCAGGCTGTGCAATTGTAAAATGTGATGTGATTGGAAAAGTGGAGCTTGTTCCAGCTGAACTTGGCTTTGGATTCCTATGATTTTCTGGTAATAGATGCTGTGCTTCCTCCCCCCACACTCCCACGCCCTTTCTTTTCTATGCAACATCCATTACTCTACTTCCTGGTACTCTACTTTCTGATTTTCCATGGAATCTGCCTCTTCCTAACTCCCAGTCCACAAGGTTTGGATGGAGCAGATTCCATTTACCTGGTCTGCTCTTTCCTCAGACAGCCACATGGTTTGCCCTGCACTTCATTCTGGTCTCTGTTCAAATGTCAGTTCTCAAAGAGACATTCCCTGGTCACCCTCACTAAGATAGCATTTCTGACCCTTTTAGTCACATGAGCTAATACATCCTACCTTGTGTAGTAAGCACCTTTGAGTTAGGTTTCTGTTCCTCACCGGTAAAGAAGTCCAGATGGGAATGCTGCATTTGTTCAAGCTCCTTCAGTGTTTGTTCTCCCTCTGCTCCAAGGTCCTAGCACTCTGACCTCACCAGGGGCTGGTCCAGCATCCCCACAGTAGAGCCCTTGGGTAGTTCCCTGTCCTAGGCCTGAGTTGGAGCTACAGTGCCTGTCTGCTCTCTGCCAGGTAACTTAATGGAGATTTAGTGGGAGGCTATGCAGAGAGATGATGTGCCTGGATGTGTAAAGTAAGGACAAATTCCAAGTGGGGGTACCCAAACTTCCCTCTGACCTGAAGGGGCCAGGAAGGTTCGTTCACCCTGTCATTTGGTATACACACATCGGGTAACGTGACAGGGATATAAAGTGTAGGAAAGGGGGCCTGGTGTTATTACCACTAAAATTCCATTCTCCAGGAGCTCAAAGCCCTGAGAGGCTGGATATGTTAGGAAACTCTCCAGCAACTGATAGCAGATACGTACTGAGACCTTTCTCCATTCATCCATCTGCCGATACTTCTGATAAATGCAAATCTTTGCATTGTCTTAGCTCTTGAAATGGCACTTGTGTAATGTATTTAATTACCTGTACTCCCTCTGTCTTCCAAGCTACCATGAGGCCTTCTTTGTTTTGTTTTTTATTTTTCTGTTTTTTTATAGTCTAAATATGTAGCATAGGGCCTCAGTCAATAATAATAGTTGATAATTGTCAAGTTAATAGAATAATAAGTAACAATTATTGACTGTCTACAATGGCCAGGCATGGTTCTAATCCCATTACATATATAAATTTATTTAATCTTCATAACAATATTAAGGGGGTAGTTAGTACTATTTCTTTTTTTTGTAGATGAAGAAACTGGCTCACAGAACTATTTAGTGACTTGCCAGAAATCACACAGCTGGCAAGTGGAAGAGCTTGGACTTGGGCCTGTATGTATCTATGCAATATTCACTTTAGTAATGTGCAAAAATAATACAGTAGTCGTATATTTTTGCTGTGTCACCTAAACATATATTAGAATGTTTGTAACAGAGTGTCATAGGCTGCTTATCTACTGCATATTTACTGAACCATGCTTATGTGTAAATGGTAAGTATTAGAGAGATTTAAAGATGGGTAAGTTAGCTTCAGGATCTGAGAAGCTTACAGTCTAGAGTTAGCGATAGAAATCTATTCACAAAGAGGTCCTATGAGGCGATGGGACTGAGTGTTTTAGTAGAGATACAGTTCTGTTGAAATGTACAGGAGATGGCGGTTGATGCCGGTCTCTGCCAGGAGAGAGCTCTGAGAAGAGGTGGAAAAGGAAGGCAAGTGAGAGGGAGAACCATGTGATCATTGACCTAGGAGTAGGGCATCTTCCTGTGTGAAGTTGATGCTTCACAACCTGAGGCCTTGTGTTCCCTCCAAGCCAGTAGATTAGATGACAAATCATTGATAAGAACAGCATTGAACAAATTACTGACGGGCTTAAACTTTGAAAACACCTCCTAGATCCCAGGAGGTAAAACTGACATCAATAAAGAGAGTGTCTAAGGTGATTGGCCAGGACTGGTTTGAGGTTGACAAGGTGGATAACTGGCTCCCGGCAAACATGGAGATGTGCCTCTGAAGCCTAATCTGGGCTGGAGCTGCCTGAAAGGGGAATCACCAGGCCTTGGCTCTCTGGTTGTCTGGGGCTCTGAGCAGGAAGCCACGGGGCCCAGAGAGGAGTGTGTCTGGGGAGGCCCCCTCTGTGCAGCTGTGTGTGCACAGACACCCCCACACATCAAAATAACTTGCTGTCCGTACTTTTTGGAGTGAACCCTTCTTGGATAGTCAGCACTTTAAACAGATTTATTGCATTAAAGAAGTTCTTAAACTGTTTTTTCCTCTTGGGAAAATGTGTTTAATCCAAAGAAGTACTTCTATATCTTCAGTGAATTTAAGACTCATGTGAGAAGCTTTAAATGCAGATTCGTGGGCCCCACTCAGAGGGTTGATTCAGTAAACTTAGAGGAGGACTGGGGCGCTGAAATTTTAAAACTATCCAACTCTCCTCCCCACCTCCACCTGCCAGACAGTTTCTAGCCAGAGAGGTTGTAGAATCTCATTTTGAGAAGCCATGAGCCAGAGCACAAATTTCTGAATGAGGGTATATAAGATATACCTCTACTGAGCAGGAAGAGAATATTAGAATGTGTCTTCTAAAATATCTATCTTTGTATATGTTTTATAATATATCAATTCATAGTAGAGGAATAGTACATCAAGATAATGTACACAATAGTGATATTTATGTAATTTGTATATAAATGTACCGGTTTGCAGGCATATGCTAACTTTTTTGCTAATAAGAATGTGCATTTAAAAACATTCAGACAGTTTAAAGGAAATTTGGGGGATTTATCTTGCTGAAATAGGCCAAGCATATTGTGTCACAGATAATTAGAGGAAGTAGTAGCAGGTATTACACTTCATTTATAATTAGTGAATAATAAGTGTTATTATAAAGGTGCACTGCTGAGTTATGCTTGCATTGCCCCTCTCTCTCACCTCTCTGTTTCCAGGAGACCATCTCCCTGTGATTGCAGCAGGGACTGCTTCATTACCTGGTAGCTGGACCTCTTGATTAGACTGGGTTCCTCTGAGGCAGAGCCAGTGTGTCCTTATTCAGCTTTGTGTCTCTGTCCCCACCACAGCATCTGGGTCCTCCAATGTTTGGTAACTAAATGAAGGAGAAAGGGAGGGAAGGACTCTAACCTTTGCTTTCTATCATTGTCCTTGGCATAATGGGAGGCATAAACAAGAACAAATTGTGTTTTGGCAAAGATAAATGGTTTTTCTCTATACAGTTCTTTTCAGTCTAATATGCCATCTGATCAGAAGGTCTCTGTTCCCTAGGGAACTTCTCTTTGAATGGAGACATAGACTCACAGGACCTGGTTTGGGTTCCAGCTCTGCTGTGACCTTCATATAATTTGCTCTTCCTCAGGGGTTGGGGTGGGTGTCTCAGTTTCCCCATCGGTGAAATAAGGAAGTTGGAGTGTCCCAAACTCCAGGGATTCCTGTTTTGCCTTCATAATTTTTGTATCACCTACTGAAATGTTGAACAGGATTTTTTCTTTACTACAATGAATTCCTTAAGTTTACTTTAAAAGCAGCCTTTTTAAAATCACTAGCGTTGGAGGAAAACCAGCTGGCCATAAAAGAAGACACATAAGGCAGTAGAGTGAACCCGCAACAGCCTTGCTCAGTTCTAGCTCACTGCCATGGCCCACAGGGCTTGGAGCCAAGGGCCCGTGGGGAGAGGGGGATGAGTCCAGATTGGAAAGGCCTTAGAGGTCCAGAACACTGGGCTGAGACTTTCCTTCTCCTTGTCTCAGTCATGAGGCTGGAAGGGGAGGTACAAAAGAAATACTTTCCTCTCTCTGAGGTTCAGTATTATTTAATACGTTGTCTAGTGACTACCTGCTGTAACTTCCCAAAGTACCTGAATCCCTACACAGTCCCCACTGGCCTCAGCCTCTGACCCTGGAGGATTCCAGGATTCCAGGCTTTTTTTTTTTTACCTTAGCTGGGACATGATTAGTTACTGGGTCTCTCATGTTACCCTTTTTTTTTTCTTTTTGCAAAATTGCATGTTTAGTGTTTGAATCACAGCTTCCCAGGAAACCAGGTGTCTCTTACAGCTGTTTTCAGCTTAAATAAATATAGGGGTTTGGAAAGATCCCACTCGTATCATGACATCTGTCCTCCCATGCCAGGATTTATAGGATCCTGCCCTGTATCTATGGACTGAGTGTACTTCCTGCCTTAGACCCTTGCTGGGGGCTAAGGAGGGTTAAAATAAATGCTCCCACCCTGGAGGAGGGGGAAGCCTTATCCTTGCTCAAGAGGTTTGATGACCCTGCCTTGAAGTTGGGCTGTTGTTAGTTTAGGCCTGATTTATAGTGATCCTTTTGTAAGTGTCACTTCTTGAGAAGTGCATGGCAGTGGGGAGAGATGACAGGACACAGAGGGCTCCCTGAGTAACAGGTATCATGTGTCTCATCCAGCATCTGGTCCAGCCTAACACCAGGGAGGACAGCAGTCTGAAGAGATCCTTTGGGGCTGTCAGAATAGCCTCCATCAAGGAGCATAACATGGAATCAACTTCTCCTTTAGAATACTAAATGGCCTTTGCCATAGTTTTGTTTCATGTTCATAATATTTAGATGTTAATTGTATTTGGGATCTCTGTGAAACCATTGCCATCACATAATTGTTACCTGTTGTTCTTCTCATGCATCTTTTTAAATTAAGAAACTTTACTTTTAAGAACAGTTTTACATTTTTAGAAAAATTGAGCAGAAAATACAGAGTATTCCCATATGCCTCTTCCCTCCTCCCACTCCATTCGGTGTCTCCTTTTATTAACATTTCGCATTAGTGTGGTACATTTGTTAAAATCAATGAATGAAGGTTGATATGATATTATTAACTAAAGTCCATAGTTTACATTGGAGTGCACTATTTGTGTTGTACAGGGTCTTAGTCAGTTTGGGCTGCTGTAACAAGGTACTGTAGACTAGCAGGTATGTAAACAACGGAAGTTTATTTCTCCCAGTTCTGGAGGCTGGATATCCAAGATCAGGGTGCCAGCATGCTCAGGTTCTGGTGAGTGCCCTCTTTCTGGCTGCAGACAGCTGATGTTTCATTGCATCCTCACATGGTGGAAAGAGAGAAAGCTAGCCCTCTGTCCTCTTCTTATAAAGACACTGATCCCATTCATGAGGGCTCCACCCTCATGATCACTCCCCAAACCCCACCTCTAAACACCATCACAATGGGGATTAGATTTCAACATATAAATTTTGCAGAGATACAAACATTTGGTTCTGTGGGCTTTAACAAATGTGTAATGTCATGTATCTACCATTTCAGTATCATACAGAATAGTTTCACTGCTCTCAAAATCTGCTATGCTCCTGGCAACCAGCAATCTTTTTACTGTCTCTATAGTTTTGTCTTTTCATATAATTTTTTTTGGAACTGTGGTTAGATCTACTTGATTTTGTGTCTCTGAAGTCCTGTGCCTTCTTGTCTTATGTGGAGTGTTGGTAGAGCCTTGACCCCATGTGGAGAGCCCTGCTGTATATTTTCCATGTGGGGTCACCCTGAGGTCCCCCAACCCCTCACCTCTCCTAATCACTCACATGAGGGAGAGGTAGGGAGGCCAGTAGCTGGGCCTGCAAATAGCAAAGATTGGATTAAATCCCTGTCTGCTCAACCCCAGATCTCCCTCTCTTCATCAGTGCACTTTCCTGCTGGTATGGGCTCTTGATGAAGAAGTGATTTAAATGCTCTTCTTAGGGTTATAATACTTACTCCCTTTTATTTTGGAGATCAGCTGAAATAGAGATCTTTATTCTGCCTTATTAATTATAAGTCCTTTAGATGATAACTTAAGATGATAACTTCAGTTTTTCTGCTGCTCATGTTTCTGTCAGATTTGATAGATGCCTTGTAATAAACACCCTTAACACAGAACCTGCTTATTTCTATGTTAAACATCAGAAGTTTGGGGGACACAGATAAAGAATCAGAAATAACTTGTTTTGGCTGAGTTTATTTATTTATTTATTTATTTGCGGTACGCAGGCGTCTCACTGTTGTGGCCTCTCCCATTGTGGAGCACAGGCTCCGGACGCGCAGGCTCAGCGGCCATGGCTCACGGGCCTAGCCGCTCCGCGGCATGTGGGATCTTCCCGGATTGGGGCGCGAACCCACGTCCCCTGCATTGGCAGGCGGACTCTCAACCACTGCGCCACCAGGGAAGCCCCTTGGCTGAGTTTTTTAAATCACCAACTCCTTCTTCATTGAAGGCTCTTTTGGGGTCTGTTTACCAGGTGACCCCATGGATCTAGTAAGATGACTCAAGGCTTCCCTCTGCCCCATCCAAGGTAGAACCTCTGCGTCCTTGCCTGGGGACCACTGTGCACACACAGACTGCCTCAGGGCCCTTCTGTGCATTGCCTGTGGACCCACCTTCCTCTCCCAGACTTTCAGCCCCTAGAAGGCAGGAACCTCTCTCAGGGCCTGGTACACTGTGGGCACTTAATAAATGTATATTCAATAAATGTAATTATATAGGGCTATTTGCTTTTCAAAGCAGGCCTGTATATAGAAAGTCACATCTTACATTTATTCAACTCTCATGTATCAATAAAAAGAAGTTAATGTTTCTTGAAAGAAAATTCCTAGATTGTTCTGCTCTTGGGTTCATTAGAGTGATAAGTTGATTGCAGCACAAGACTTGATTGATCAAGAACACCCTATGTGCCAGCCAGGATATGCACCTGGACCGTAGCTCAGTTCTCTAACCATTCACAGGCCCCTTTGCTGCCTGTGAATGGGCTCAACATAGACAGTTATTGTTCTTTTTGGAATTTGGCCTTCATTGTTCTCAACCTGAGTAAGTATTGACATGTTTCGGTGTTCTTTTTTATTTCACTGGCTGGCATTGTGGCCAAAAGAACTGTAATCGTGATTCATTGAAACATTTTAACTGCAAGATAAAATATGTTTTAATTGACAGAATCTCGATATTCAGGTCAAAATGGGTAATTTTCTGGTAATTTTATTGCCAGTCCTCTGATATCTACAATATTATGTTTTAGTTAGAAAATGCTTGATTCCCTGAACTCCCAGACATTTATTTCCTTTTAAATGGAAATTCAAGGCACATTATCAGGAGTCTCTTGTTCACAGAAGAAACGCTGCTATTTCTTTACCCATACTCAAGTTTTTCTCATTCTGTGGATATTGCAAATGGCATGAAAATTATTTGCTCATCCTTTTTTTCTGTCAAGAAGAGATATTTTTGTGTTAGAAACACACCTAATTGCCACTCTTTTTTCGATTAGCATCCCGCAGTAGGAAGTAAGAGGCTCCTGGCTCTGTCCCAGTGAGGGAGAGAGAAAATGGATCTGGGGTGGTGATGAGGATGGTGGTGATGGGCGGGGGGAGGGCAGAAAGGCATTTCAGGGAGCAGGGGGCTGAGTTTCTGAGCTGTTTTGCAGTTGGCACTCTCATTTCCACAATCACACTGCAGGATTAAAGAAGAGGGACTTAGGAGTATGGTATGAAGCAGAGCAAGAAGCGCCCACACCCTGAGCCCACTGAGCCTGTGGATTGAATCTATCCAGGACTGGCCTCTCACAACCATTCGTTCTGAACATTGCGCTTTCTCATTAGGAATCTCTCATTAAGAGACATTCCTAAGAGGCAGCTCCTTTTAGGAATTCTGAAGCAAAGCCTTCCTGGAGCCCATCAGCAGTACCAGCCCATCTGTCACTCCTCCTCCCCACTACCCCTAATGGCTCCCCTGACTCTGCACCAAGCTGTTTGCTCTTTATCTTTCCAGAGCATTGCTGTGTTTATCTTTATTTCACTATGCTCCTTTAATTTTTGTCTGTCTGACTTCTCATTATTCGCTTCCGTATCTTTAAAATCATCAATGAGCTTCTTTTTTCTTTTTAATTAGATTTAAGCCTCTTTTGTCCACAAAGCTTCCTGCAAAATCACACCACCCAGGGGTCCATCATGGCAGCCTGTAGCCTGGCTTTGTTAGGGGACGTTCTGCCCTGTCCTGGAGTCTCTTCTTTGTTAGATGGATGTCTCTCTCTGTTTAATTGTGGCTTCCTTAAATTCTTACCTCCATTTCCAACCTCAGTACACCTCCTGCATCTGAGCATCAGGAACCCCTGTTCTTTACCCTGCTGTTCAGGTGGTTGCCTTCAGAGATGTGTCTGTGAGTGCTGGCCACCATGATGTACTGGACAGAGAGCCCTCGGGTTTGGAAATGGCCTGTGCAGTTGTCTTGTGTTTTGGCTCTTGATGCAGCTTTTGATGTCTTATGATCAAAGTAGTTGAATTCAGTTGTACCTTCATCTCTAACTGTGAATCAGGGTAGAGTTAACAGTTCTGCCCAGTGAGCAGGGGTCCCTTCCCTATGCCTGTTCAATCTTCACAACTTTATGGTGAGAGAGTTAAAAGAAAGGCCTTTGAAAGGGAAGTGGACTGCCCCCCTCCCCCCTTTTAAAAAAAGGTGTTCAAATAACTGCACTCTGGCTAGAAACTCCATCTGGGTTTCTAGTTGCCCAATTTAACTTTAGTTCTTATTTTATTTGTTTAAATGGATAGTTCCAGTGAGTGTAGTATTTTCCTGATTGAGGCTAATCACTTTTCTGTTCATTATTTTATTAATCCAACCTTTATTAAGTATCTGTTATACTTCAGGTGCTGTGCTAGGCCCTGAGATAGAGAAATGAACATGATAGACATGGTCTTTCCCTCATTGAGCTTAAGCTCTGGGTATCTGGGGACTCAGTGTAATTTATGACATTAGGATAAGTGTACAGAGACTCTACCACAGAGGGGTAGAGCATTTTATTGTTTTTTTTATTATGAATTTTTACTGGAGTATAGTTGCTTTACAACGTTGTGTTAGTTTCTGCTGTACAGCAAAGTGAATCAGTTATACGTGTACATATATCCCATCTTTTTTAGATTTCCTTCCTATTTAGGTCACCACAGAGCATTGAGTACTATACAGTACTATATAGTACTCAGTGTTATACAGTTCCCTGTGCTATACAGTAGGTTCTCATTAGTTATCTTTTTTTTAATTTATTTTTTGGCTGCGTCGGGTCTTAGTTGCAGCACGCGGGATCTTTCATTGCAGCGGGTGGCCTTCTCATCTTTCGTTGTGGCGCACAGGCTTCTCTCTAGTTGTGGCATGCGTGTTCCAGATCGCGTGAGCTCTGTAGTTGTGGCATGCGGGCTTAGTTGCCCCGCAGCAAGTGCGATCTTAGTTCTCTGACCAGGGATCAAACTGGCGTCTCCTGCACTGCAAGATGGATTCCTAACTACTGGGCCACCAGGGAAGTCCCTCATTAGTTATCTGTTTTATACATGGTAGTGTATACATGTCAATCACAATCTCCCAATTCATCCCACCCCCCACCCCCTTGGTATCCATAAGTTTGTTCTCTACATCTGTGTCTCTATTTCTGCCCTGCAAATAAATTCATCTGTATCATTTTTCTAGATTTTTCTAGATTCCACATATAAGCGTTAACATATGATACTTGTTTTTCTCTTTATGACTTATTTCACTCTGTGTGACAATCTCTAGGTCTATCCATGTCTCTGCAAATGGCACTGTTTCATTCCTTTTTATGGCTGAGTAATATTTCATTGTATATATGTACCACATTATCTTTATCCTCTGTTGATGGGCATTTTGGTTGCTTCCATGTCTTGGCTATTGTAAATAGTGCTGCAATGAACATTGGGGTGCATGTATCTTTTTGAATTATGGTTTTCTCTGGGTGAATTATGGTTTGCTTACGAGTGGGATTGCTGGGTCATATGGTTGTTCTATTTTTAATTTTTTGAGGAACCTCCATACTGTTCTCCATAGTGGCTGTATCAATTTACATTCCCACCAACAGTGTAGGAGGGTTCCCTTTTCTCTACAGTCTCTCCAGCGTTTATTGTTTGTAGACTTTTTGATGATGCCCATTCTGACTGGTGTAAGATGACACCTCATTGTAGTTTTGATTTGCATTTCTCTAATAATTAGTGATGTTGAGCATCTTTTCATGTGTTTGTTGGCCATCTGTATGTCATCTTTGGAGAAATGTCTATTTAGATCTTCCCAAGGGGTAGAGCATTTTAGGTTCTTGTAATCTAAGCTGCAAAATAATTCACACTTTCCCAATTTGTGCATGCTTTCTTGGAGCACGGTCAGAGACATCTAGAAGTTTCAGGATGACTGACTCAACACTTCTGTTTTCAGCGTAGCCTGTTATATCCTCTTGCTCACATCCCAGGTAGATGATCGGCAGGAGAGAGCTTTCCAGTTCCTTGAAACATTAAGTCTTGTAAAATGTTGTGAATTTTGTGGGACCTCTGTCTTGAAGGTATTCTCTACCTGTCTGCCTACCTGCAGACAGGTAGAGAATACTAATGTAATTTAATATTTCCTTTGTAGTCTCATCAGTGACTTTTAACATCCATTGGTTGTGACACAATCATTTAGTAAGGCAAACAGAGGTGGTTTGCTTCTGGGTTAGAGGTTGCCAGACCGGTATGGATTTTGAGTTCTTGAGTTTGATTTTTAAACATTTTCTGTCTCCCTTTTTCTTGTCATAGAGTCATTGGTGGCTTCTTGCTGCTGCTTGCTGCCATTTTCTATTTTGTTAGAATGGTGTTCAAACCAAAAGTCAAAAGACCTTCACACATTTATGTTCCCTGCTGTGTACAACCCTTTAGTTCTCAGCTTTGTCTCCATTTTGAACATTCTAGGTAACCAAGGGTAGTTGGGATGTAATAACTTTAAAGAGTGATTAATCCCAACAGTTTGTGTGGGTTTACCTTGTGTTACAATGTAACAAACTCTTTCAACAAGCCAGTTTGTAGCCTCCTTTTTAGACTCACTCTCACCACCAAGCACATTAATTTTTGTGGATACAGTTCTTGGAAACAGAGCACTGGCCCCCCTGCCTACCACCCTGTATTCAAAGTCATGCCTGCTGCCAGGTGACTTTTGTAAAGCACATCCCAGTTACATCATCCTTTGCTCAGCTCCCTCTTGGCTTCCCTCAGTATGGTCTTCAGCTACTCATCCTATTCACCTTAACTCATGCTGGATGTTTCCTCTTCAAAGTCTGATTTCCCCTTTGTAGCACTTCTCTCGGAGCCTGGAGCAAAGTCTCCTTCCTCCTGGTCCTCATGGTTCTTGGCACTTTGCTTTTGATGACCTGTACTGCATTGATACATGGATATATGCGCTGTTTTTATTTCCCCAGTTGAGGACAGGCCCTTTATGAGCCCAGGGCATTCTCCTTTATTCTCGTAATGCCCTTGCACTTGGTATAGTGGAAGGTCATACAGCACAGGGGTTAGAGCATAGCAGGGACACCTGATTTCTCGTTCTGCCTCTGCCTCTTTGCCCCTCATTCTGCAAGCTATTTCATTTCCATGAGCCGCTATTGAGCCATTTGCAAGATAGAGGTGATAGTATCACCTACCTAATAGGATGGTTGTGAGGATAGAGTCCAGGGTCCAGTACAATTAAAGACAGTGATGTGGTGTTGTTGGTTGTATGATTACTGCTAGTATTCGTATTACTATTACTTCTACAAGATATTCATTCAATACTTGTTAAAGTGATTTGAATCTGAACAAATTGGTCTGTGTCAATCACAGACATAAACCTGGGGAATGTCGATTGTAACTCATGGGGTCACCAACACATAAGCCAACATGTAGAAAGGTCACAAACAAAAAATTGGTGACTACTAAAGTTTTTAAAGGTTCCTCCCAAGCAGATCAGGCATGTCCTTGTCCCTGGGGCAACAGTAGAGGCCACCCTGTATGGGATGGCACACAGCTCCAGCAATTTGGGGTTATTCCAGAAATTACCATGTGTCTCCCGAATATGTCACTTTCAGATGTGAGTGGGAGGGAAGGCAGTGGTACTTTACTCAAAGGTATCCATAAACGTTAGAAACAACCAGTTCCAGAAGTTTGGAATACAGCTGTGATAGTAAATCCTAATAACGTTCTGGCCAGTAAATCTGGTGGTTTTCTAGTCACCTCATTTAAGTCATGTGGTTAACTTACTGATATAAGCCAGAAACAGCAGGACAGTGAGGGCAGCAGAATTTCTGTGAAGCTCTGAAAGAAACTCAGAGATGGAAATTTGAAGTTGTTAGACAAGGTAGCTGTCCCCCCCTGGCCGGTGATCAGCAGCTGAATGCAGAGTCTTGGAGCCAGGCTGACGTAGGTTTGACTCCTGCCTCTGCCCCTACCAGTGGTGTGGCCCTGGTTCAGCAGGTGTGGGTGTGTGGAGGTTCAGGAACGCTGTTTTATAAAGCCGCCACCCTGCCCCCCACTTCCCAGTTGTTTTTGATTATCAGCTAAGATTGGCAACCACAGCTCTAACAAAGGTGATGTAAGTGGCAGGGCATTTTGGTGAGTAACCTAGCACACTGTCTCCCCCAGCATTGCAGTAGACCAGAGTGATGTCTGAAGATGCCAGCCTCAGCTCTGGAACCTGAAATGACCCCTTGGAAATGTTCCCCTCTCCCTGGCAGGCTTCAGGGAGGGCAGTGGAGTGGGGTGATGAGACTCTGGAGCTATTGGCCAAGCTGCCTCCCTGCAGCCTTGGGCTTTTTGCCATCTTGTCCTGGTAGAAAAGTGAGGCCAACTAGCCTTACTCCAGGTGAGGTGGGGGAGCCCCAGAAAAGGCCCCTCCAGGTACTGCTCCATCCTTGAATAAGGAGAACTATTCTTCCATCTAGAAGTCTTCCTACCAGGGTGCTTTTTATCATGTTGGTCCAAGTTTCCCATTACCCCTAATTGCCTCCTTTGTCTAGCTTAGGCCATTATTTTCTTTCCCCTTTGGTGTTTACTCTGTCAAATACTTAAGGGCAGTTATCATGTCTCTTTAGCCAAGCTACACATGTTCAGGATCCTTTTCATCCTTGCAAGTAAATCTCAGCCTTCCTGCCCCTCAACACCTACTCATATGTGCTATGCAGTGTTTGCTTTGGATTGGATCGTGGAAATAGAGGAATTTTTCCCTTTAGAATTATTGGCCACAAACACTAACACAGGGAATTAAGGAGACATGGTCCGGTTTACTGTTGTTTTAAGTACAGCACAGGGCCTTTTAGTTCCCCTGATGATATCTCTTTAAATTGAATTTAA
Organism: Mesoplodon densirostris; assembly: GCF_025265405.1. Lineage (NCBI taxonomy): Eukaryota > Metazoa > Chordata > Mammalia > Artiodactyla > Ziphiidae > Mesoplodon > Mesoplodon densirostris. Next base: position 75,403,892 of record NC_082670.1, read on the forward strand.
GGCATAGGCAAAAGTCAGCAATGACTAGTGTTCCCATTACTTTAAAGCTTATAAACTATGAAGGATATTTTTAAGGCCTAAAACGAAAAAAGAAAAAAAATGCAAGTATAATAAAACATGACAAACAGTGCTGTGGTGAGCTGCAAGTTTAATGGGGTTCCAGTGGTTTCTATCCATGGACCCCTCCTGAGTGTCTTCGAGTCTCTTTATTGTGCATTTAGGGTTTCTGTCAGTGCTTTTACTTCTCAACAAAGCCAATTTAACTCATGCAAAATCAGCCAAAAGGAAAAAAAAATGGGCAAAAGTATTTAAATATTACACTTAATTCCACTTGTCATTCTCCTCATTGGCTAGAGTGTGAGATCTAAGACCTATGTCCTCTGGCTACTGGGTTCTCACATGCCTCTCCCTGAGCTTGAGTGGGATTCCAGTGTTTAATGATACATATCTTTTGTACAACATGGTCCTCAAATGTAAGCTAATTACTTTATCTTTTACTCAGCAATAACACAAACAAAAATCATTTGCAAAAGCAGAGAGGAAAATGACTCTGTTGGACTTGCTGAGTGATGGCTTATCAGTTTCCATTTCTTCAACAATATTTATTGAGGACATTCTCTGACCTGCGTATACTTCTGGACAGTGGAGATACTGTTGTAAACAAACTTTATAGGTGTGTGTGTGTGTGTGTGTGTGTATGCATGCACATGTACAAAAAATAATAAGGATGCTTCAGAGAATGAAAATAACAGGATATAAGAGAGTGATTGGGTGGTGGTCTCCTTAGAGTGGGGATCAGGGACAGTCTCTGCAGGTGAGACACAGTGAGACACTGGGATCAATATGAAGGATGAGGTTGAGGAGATGGACAAAGCTTGGGTTATAAACAGCTTTGCAGGCCAGGGCTAGGAGAATGGATTTTACTTGAAGTACAGATGGAGGCCATTGAAAGGTTTCAAGCAGTAAGAGATATGATCTGATTTACACGCTGGTTATTCCAGCTGCTGTGGGGAGACTAGTCTGCAGGGGGTGAGAGTGGAAACTAGGCTAGCTAGGGGGCGCCTACATTCATCAGTTTTTAATGGGTTGAAAACTTATGTCTACGTTCATCATGAAGAGTTCTGGGAATGGGGCAGTATCAGTAGAGATGGAGAGAGGTACAGTCAGGGTACATTTTAAGTTGGAGTCGTTGGAAATTGCTCATAGATTGGCCCTAGGGTGTGTGTGTGGGAAAGATGAGGGAAGGAGAGAAACAGATGATAACTCCTAGTCTTTGCTTTACATCCTCTGTTCTGCTCTGGCCACCCAAGTTTGAGATATATATTAGACATGTAAGTGGAGAAGTAAAAGATGCCATTGGCTCTATGAGGATTAAGCCAGGGCAGAAGTCTGGGCTGGTCATGGAGGCTTGGGAGGATTGGCATATAGGTGGTCTATTAAATCATTGTTACTGAGAAGAGTCTGCAGGTGGAGGAAAGGGGAAAAGAGCCCAGTTGGCCTATGTATCTTTTTTTACCTCATTCACTCTGGTTAGACTGGAAACTCCATTTTACAAGTATACATATAGCCAAACTCTTCACTGCTCTGCTCCCATTGACTGCTCTGAAGGCTGGGGCCAGTGACTGTGGAATTGCTTAGCTCTTGGTCAGTAGGATATTTGGAGGTCCACAAGGGCTGGCTGGATCATCCTGGTATGATATCATTACAAATTGCAGAGGTCCCTTCTGATGTGCTCTGTGATGACAGTCCCCCAATGTCCAGATCTGGAGGGCAGGTTGCAGAATGAAATCTGGACAGCTTGTTCCAAGGTTAGGATCAACACAATGTAGGTTAGTTGTCCCCAGAGAGAGAGCTCATAGAAGGAAGCTGAGCTGAGCTAATGGTGTTTCCTAAAATAATTTTCATTTTCTTTTTTGGTCATCTATGTTTAGGCTGCCGTTCCCTACCTTTGTTGCATTGTATAAGAATGAAAAACTGTCTTTTAGTCTCACTTTTTCTCTTTGCTGAGAACTTCCAGAACTCTGTGCCAACATGAATGCTCAGGTCACTGCAAAGACGCGGCTGATTCAGTTTTTTGAACCTAATAAATCTTTATTGGCACTGAGGTCTAACTTTGACACAGCGTGGTGAGTTATTCCTTGGCAGCCATTCTTAGGCACTGCATTCCTGTCCCTGTGAAACCCTTTGTAAATAATGTGGGCTGGCTCAGAGATGCTACCAGCACAGCAGAGTCTGTGAGTAGTGTTAAAGGATAAGGTGTGGATGGGATGGTAGCCTTAAAATATAAGGAGTGGGCTTCCCTGGTGGCGCAGTGGTTGAGAGTCCGCCTGCCGATGCAGGGGACACGGGTTCGTGCCCTGGTCCGGGAAGATCCCATATGCCGTGGAGTGGCTGGGCCCGTGAGCCATGGCTGCTGAGCCTGCGCTTCCGGAGTCTGTGCTCCACAATGGGAGAGGCCACAACAGTGAGAGGCCCGCGTACTGCAAAAAAAAAAAAAAAAAAAAAGGAGTATTCAGTACTAAATGTCAATGAGTATCCTCCCAAAAATATTGAACAATTTTTGTTGGTGCTGTTTATTGAAAGTGGACCATATGAATCTAAAAAGTCTTTAACAGTGGAATTAATTTTTTAAAATTGCATTCCAGCAGTGTTAGTGCTAGTCAAAACACTTTCAGGGATGATATACACTCTTGATTCAGAAATCTCCACCAGCACTTCCTTATTTTAGCTTTTGTGTCACTTTTCTCCCTGGGTTTTCTGGCAGACCAAATTCTTCCTGGCAACTTCCCAAAAACACAGTTGCAGAAAGTTTAGGCCCTTTGTTTTGTCATCCTAGAGATGTATGTAGGACCCCCTCCTTGTGGGCTGCCATGATTGAGGGCTCACCATGAAATATGACCACAGTTGCCTCCTCCCTTACCTAAGCATATTCGCTACATGCAATCCAGAAATTATGCTCCTTGGTATTTAATCAAATGACTTAAAACTTATGTCTACACAAAAGCCTGCACACAACTATTTATGGCATCTTTCTTCATAACTGCCCAAACTTGGAAGCAATGAAGATTCTTCAGTAGGAGAATGGATAAACTGTGGTACATCCATACAATGGAATATTATTTAGTGATAAAAAATGAGCGTCAAGCTACGTATGCTAAGTGAAAGAAGCCACTGTGAAAAGGCTATATATTGCATGATTCCAGCTATATGACATTCCAGAAAAATCTAAACTATAGAGACATTAAAATAATCATTGGTTACTAGGGCTTTGGAGAGAGGGAGGGGTGAATAGATGGAGTACAGGGAATTTTTTGAGTGGTGAAACTATTCTGTATGATACCATATGGTAGATGTATGTCATTACGTATTTGTCCAAACCTATAAAATGTACAACACAAAGAATGAACCCTAATGTAAACTATGAACTTTAGTTAATAATAATGTATTGGCCTATTAGTTGTAACATATGTACCATACTAATGCAAGCTGTTAATAATAGGGGAAATTGGGCAGGGGGTGGGGGTTGAGGTGGTAGATGCGAGTTCCCTGTGCTTTCCCCTCAATTTTTCTACAAACCTACAGCTTCTGTAAAAAGTAAAATTTATTTTTAAAAAAGTAAAATGCTGTAGAAACATAAAAGGTTGCAAGGAGAGGAGTGATCATGTCTTTTTGTCACTGGATTTTTTTTTAAGTATTATTAATGTCTGAGCCAGAATTCATTAAATTATTTCTTTGTGAAGAAGAATAAGTGGTTTCATTTAAGTAACAAAAATGTTCTCCCTCTGAGGCCACAGCTGCAAGAAGGACAGACTGAGACATTTTGGCATTAACATTCAGTGTCCAAGTGAGTTGCTTGGGCAGGCCACTCAATTTCTCCTTGCCCTGGTTTCATCATCTTTAAAATTAGGACAATAATGCCTGAGGATACTTAAAATCAGAGGCTTGTGGAAGCATAAGAGGGGTGCCTCATGGCCCTTGAACAATCTCCTGAAATGTGAGGCATCCATGGGGGAGCTACTGGGGCGAGGCACCTCCCTGCTGGCCCTTGGTTTCCTTATTGAAAAATGATCCTGTTGTTCCCTCCAGCCCTGGTGTTCAGTAATTCCTATGCTGATACTTAGTGTGTAAAATTGCCTATGAATCAACACCACGGCAAATTGGGTATCAACCAGAAGCAAGTAAGAGGACCAGTATTCAGTTATTAAAAGTCAAAAGGTAGAGGGAAAAATCTGGGAAGCAAATAAGATAATTAATTTTAATGGTTTATACTTGGTATTGGTGGGATATGTTTTAGGATAATTTCCTTCCCTGCTGCCCTCCCATAACATTCCCCATATCCTTTCATTCAGTCATCCCTTTATGTTGTCTGAAGAGTCCCCAGTAAATAATATGGGGTGGAGAGAGAGATAGGAGAGTATATTTAGTATCTTCATGATATATGCATTATGGGAGAAATAACCTCGTATTAAACAGAATGTATTGCACCAGATTTGAGAAACTAATAGGAAAGGATTCAGAGTCTGTCCTCAAATTAGTCATCCAAGTTCATGAATTCAAATGGGAAGTCTAGCTTCCTCCAGGATTATGTTGCTTAGCACCAGGTTTAGAATAAATCAAACTGTATGGGATGATTGAGTTATTATTTCAAATATTCTCTGGGCACAAAGGCCTGGGGGATAAACTTTATGGGAGAGGCTGCTTAAACACTGAGCTGGTCCCGGCAGTATAGAATTTGTCAGGCAGGGGGGTGTTTCAGCATGTTTCGCAATGTAGAAATATAAAAAACCCTGATGTGCAGCTCAAGGGAGTGGGGTGGAGGATACACTGAAAGGGTCCTGGCAAGTGCCAAATGGGAACTCTGTATAGCTTTGGGCTAGATTATAAAAGATAACTTGTGTCATGCTAAGGAATGTATCACGGAGTATTTCCCAAGGTACATCCTCTGGGATGCAAGTTCCAAGTGATACTCTATGGGAATGGAGGGTTCTGTGGTCAAACGTGTTTGGGAAATGATTCTTGCTCCTTGATAGCTGCCTAGTGCCATTAGTGTACGGTCCTCAGAAGTCCTGCGGTAAAGGATTCCTTAACTTTGTCATAGCTGAAGCGGGCATTTCTCAAACAAATGGTATTGAAGATAGCAGTACCCTTCTATGCATAACTCACTCCTGGGTATCTGGGCTAATACCAGAGTATCCTGGATGTAGATTTGGGGTGCTGCTCTAGCCAGTGGGGGCACATAAGGTTTGACAGGAGAAGGGCCTGCTCAGATCTCTGGGGTAAGGATCTGGAGGCAGGTGGAGGATGGAGTGGGAAGAAGGACATGTTTTGGAACACCATCCTGAGAACCAAAGGCTGTGCCAGTGCAAACATTATGAGGGGCCTGGCCATGTTTTCTGAGACCTAGGTCAGGAGTCTGCAAACGACAGCCCATGGGCCCAATCTGGCTGGTCTACCAACCTGTTTTTATAAGTAAGGTTGTGTCGGAACACAGCCATGCCTGCTCCCTCACATGTTGTCTTTGCACTGTAACGACAGAGTTGAGGAGTTGAGCAGAGACCATGTGGCCTGCAAAGCCAAAAATACTTACCATCTGGCCCATATATATATATATATATATATATATATATATATATATATATTTATAGACTCAAAATCCCAAATACCAAATTCTAGGAATTAGCCCTAACTTGAATGTTGAATACAAGTGGCAGAGACTGGGATTGTCCTCTGCCTTTTCAGCTCTGAAGGTCCAAGAGAACTGAAGACCTCCCTTCATGTCTGGTAGGCTCTGTTACTGCTCCCATGGTGGGACCCAGGTTGCAGGGGCATCAAGAGGCTACTTGTGTCTTTGAATTTTGAGCCCTGTAAGCTATCAGTCATTACCTTTGGCACTGCCTCAGGCTATATCACACCTCCCTAGGAATCCAGCTACAGTTTCTGGTTCCTCTGAGCCCAGTTTCCTCCACGCGCTGTTGATACTGGCAGACATTGTCTCCTCTCTCCCTTGGGGAGCAACTTTCTACACATATTTCTTGGGACATACATATTTATACACCATGTGTAATGTAAAGTCTTGTGATGATAAAGTATGTGGTTGTCCCAAAAGGTAGAGTGGAGCCATTTAACTCCACTACTCCCACAGGACAGACGTATGTGGTCCGTGCAAGGCCTGGGCTGCCCAACACCCAGTATATGTTTTATTTTATTTTTGTCTCATCTGTGTAGCTGTCTAAAAATCTGAAAATGTTTTATTTCAGTGGTATTGATGCCTTTGAGAGTCTACTAAAGTTAGGGGGAAAAAAGGGAAGATGTATAAGCATTGCTAATATCTGTCACTTTATTTATAGTAGCAAGTGTTTAACAGAATCCCACATTTTCAGAGAGCTGCACACAAAACATAAAAAATTTAATGTTTCTTAGCTGTGAAACATGCCAGTGAAAAAGTTCACCCCAATCATGATTTGAATATTTGCTTTTATAGAAAGTTAAGTACCAGAAAAGAATTCCACAGCTTATAAAATAAGGGGTCATAAATGAAGTGCAAAAGTTGATGTGGACCCTGTGAAGTGGATTGAAAACATTGCATACCTGGCTAGGAGCTCTGAAGTCATGTGCAGGTCAAACAGAGCAGGTCTGGCCAGTGCACTGTGTATGTTCATATCCCCAACACAGTTGGTCTGGTTTTTAATTCTCATTGCAAAAGCCATATCTAAAAATTATGAATTTTAGGTCTAATTCAATTTCTGGGATTTTGCTTATGGGAATATCTACTTTTTTTTTTTTTTTCAAACTAGAAAATACAATTTACTCTGTGATTTTAGGCAGGACAGAGACCTATGCTAGAATCAGTAACATTCTATGATGTTTGCAAAAATCTTTTTTGAAACTATAGGAGGTAGCTTATTGCAGTGAAGGAAATCTTTACATTTAAAAATGAGACTACTATAGATTATTTTGAAAAGATAGGCTTATGGTCTGGTTCTGCTATGAGCCAACTGGCTATGTGACCTTGGGTGGAGTCTGAGCATCAGGTTTTTCTCTGGTGTAATGAAAATGGTAGTGTTGCCTTACTGACCTCCCAGGCTTATGACAGTTATCAAAAGAGAGAGAAATGAGAGGCATTCAAGAGATACAAGCCAGTTTTTGAAAATGATAGGCAGATTGTTCTCTGTAGGGAGACTCATGAAGTCTGTTAGAATTTTATGTGTGCGAATGTGTGTGTTTGTACATGCATATACTTTATTCACCATATAAATAGGCCTATATGAGTCATGAGAACTAATTATCAATGTGGGCATAACAGCTACTGTGAGCGGAACGATTTCGGCATACTCAGCACTTCCCATAAATGACTTCTTAGCCTTGCAGCAGCCCCAGCATTAGTAGGTATGGCACTCTGTGTTAGTTTTCTATTGCTACATAATAAAGCAACAACCATTTAGTATTGTTGTCTATAGCTCAGAGGTCTGGGCACAGCAGAGCTGAGTTCTCTGGTCAGGACTCACCAGGCTAAAACCAAAGTGTTGGCAGGGGCTACATGCTCATCTGAGGCTTGGGGCTCTATTCCAAGCTCATTTAGGTTGTTGATAGAACGCAGTCCCCTGAGGGGATAGGACTGAGGTCCCTGTTTCTTGCTGGCTGTTGGCCAGGGGTTGTTTTCAGCTTCTTTAGGCCACCCACAGGTCCTAGGCACGTGGCCTTCTCGCAGTGTGACAGCTTCCTTCTTCAAAACCAACAGTGAATCAGTCTCTCCCATTTCTACTTATAAAACATCTTATATAATGTAATTTCATTGAGGGAGTGGCTATCCCATCATATTCATAAGCCCTACCCACACTCAAGGGAAAGGGATTTTGTAGGGTATATTGCCCGAGAATGGAGGCACTTGGGGAACAATCTTAGAATTCTGCCTACCATACACCCCCATTTTGCAGTTGGGGAGGAATTCTCAGAGAGGTTACATTCCTAGCCCAGAATCTCAAAGCCAGTAATTACAAAGCAGGAATTTGACTACTACCAGCCTTCCAGGCAGGATGAACCTCCATTTTGTACCATGTGGGCTGTCACAATGTCTTCAACAAAGCCCTGGGTGGGGACAACTGAACAGCCATGTATATTGAGCACTAAGACAGCTGCATTGTAGACCAGAGCTCCTCAAAGTGTGGACCACAGGCTGTTGTGGTTTAGGAACTGTTTATTATCGCAGTGAGATAAGAACAGAAATTGAGAGCAAGTGTTGAGAAATATTTATAACAATATGACATTGGTGTGACATCAAACACACTATACTTTTGTGTTTTATGAAAGTATTACACTGCAATGAATTGGAAAACACACACACAACAAAATAAGAACAAAACCAATAAACCAAAAGCTGGCCCTTCACCATTTATAGTGTGAGGAGCCCTGGTGTAGAACACAGTTTGTCAATCTTACTGTCCTCGAATGGGGCCCAGTGCTTCTTGCTCTAGAGCTAAGAATAGAATCCACCTGGGGAGTATGACCGCATTGGCCTCCTGGGCTAAAATAGTAGCTGAGATCTTTGACAACTTTTTCTGGTCAGTTGCTCTTGCACATTGTTCCTTGTGAAGCCAAGCCTAAAAATACTATAACTGAATTTCCAAGGATTTTGCAGTGCCTTCTAAATCAGAATGTTCAGAAGCCCCTGACGGTCATTACTGTGTCATTGTTTTTAGAGGTTTTAGAGAAGTTGTCTTGCTGGCCTGTCAAGCAGTCAAGGTTAGTTGACAAAGTTGTCTCAAGCTTCTTTTGGTTGCAAGACACCAAAACCCACAGGAAACTGAGCTGGTGAAAATGAGGATTTGATGGTGAAGCGTCAGAGGTGTGTGATGGGGCCTGACAGAGAGGTTGGGGCCAGGCAGTGAGTAGGAGCTGAGGCAGCTGCCCTTATCTCTCCCCTCTGCTGCTCCACCTCCTGTTCCATTCTCCTGTCAGCACCTGGCTTTCTCTGGGTCTCTGTGTACTGTTGTTGATGGCGGCTACCACTTCTTTCCCAAGCTCACGTGCCTTACTTCTACTGTCCCATAGAGGCTGATGAACGTCTTCAACCTCCAATTCCAAATTCTCAGGGAAGAGTATCTGAGGAGCCTAGTTTGTTCAGATGTCCACTCTTGAGACAAGCTTGAATAGTACAAAGTGGCATCTGGGCCCCTCAGCTGGGTTTTCGGCAGTTCTCAGAGAGGGGGATTGTGGACTGGACAGACACTGCAGAATGCCTTTTAAACTGACCCATGTGTAGACCTCAAGGGGATACATTAACATTCTTTACATGTACCCTATGTTGATTAGCTTCCTAAAAAAAATAATTAGTGAAGACCTTTTTGACACTTTGTGGCTCAGTCATTGTCTGAAACATGGCTCTGTTTTCATTAAGACTAAATATCAAAACAATAGGGACACACAATTTTATCTTCCTGAAAAATCTCTCCCTTCAAAATAGAAAGACCTTGGGCAATGTCTAATTATTTCTGTGCCTCTTAATTTGATAGCTTGAAAAATGTTTGTAGTGTTTAAGAATGTCTATGGAAATTTTCCTGTCCCTGCCACAGATCAAATTGTTTAAATGATGGATGGCAATTTTATATTGAATTGTGATAATAGTATCTCATTTGCTGCTACTTAAGTGATTTCTTTTCCTCTTAACATATGTAGGTCAGGTTACTCCTTCAGTTGAAAAAAATTGTGAATAAAAAGGATAACAAATGCAAGAAAGCCAATTATGCAACAATTTCAGACTTTTGAAGTAAGACCATTGCATTTCACAATATTGATTATTTTTTGCTTGATTACAGTGACTCTCTTTAGCTGTTTATTACAATATAGATCATAATTCACAGACTCAATTTGTTCTAAACTAAAAATAAGTGTGAGGGAGTGGAATGAGGAGGGAGGTGAATAAAAAGTAGCATTTTTGACATCAGTGAATAAGCATTGAGTAAATAATCATATTTAGCTTTTCTAAGCATTGTATTTGACTAATAACCTATTGAACTCTTCTTGTCAGAGAAACTTAGATTTCTTCATATGCACCATCTCATTCATTTTCCTTTTATTTTCTATAGAAGGTTGAAGACAAATTTCATGTCATTTCTGTCTGATAGGGGAGAAATGGGACAATGAAATGGCTGGCAGTACTCACTGAGGTTTGTGGTCTGGTATTAAATAGTAAAACTTGTGTTTCTGAAACCTGAATTCAACTCACCAACTTATGTTATTGAAACTTTGATGAGGCTCAGAAAAAGGACCTTTTTCTTTGAGTGAGGTACAGCTACCTCAGATGTCCTGTAATCCCATGTAATCTTTGCTGACTATTTAGGCAACAGACATTTGAGTGACTTCTGGGCTCAGTAAGCTCCACTGTGTGCACTGAACAATTGAGCAAGTTCTGGATGTCAGGGGGCTTCCATTCCTGGAGATAAGATGTGTCTATAAACCTGTAAAATACAAGGTAGAAAATGTGGAGTGACAGGAGGGCTACACAGATAAGGAAGTTCTAAGGAGGGAACCATTAATTTAACAACTGTGTTGAATGCTTGAAGGGGACTGGACAGTGTTTGCTTTTCTTTTGTTCATTCATTCATTCACTCATACATTCAGCTCATATTTACTGAGCAATGACTGTGCTAGAGGTTGGAGAAAGCCAGGTAGATAAGACAGTCTACCATCCTCAAGTTCAGCCTAATGGGAGAGGGATGGGCCAGAGAAATATGGGAGGTATCCCTACTTGTTCAACAGATGCTGATGGAGCACCACTGTGGGAGGGGTACTCACCTAAGCCCTAAACATACAACTGTGGACAAGCCCAAGGCAGCCAGGGATAGAAGGAGGGAAGGGTCAGCACTGTGGGTGATGTTTATAATACAGTGCAGATGAAGCATACCTCTCTGCTTAATACAGGTTTGTCAAATTTTGCAGTGAAAGGGGTCTGGGACCCACCAGAGTAAGGAGTCATTTGTTCTGCTTTGGAGTGTTCAGCAAAGGTGTCCCAGAACAGGGGATATTTGATTAGGGTGCTGAAGGAGGAATAGGAGGAGCTTGCTGGTCAGGGATGAGATGAGTCTAGCCAGAGACACCACATATAGAAAAGACACAGCTGCCTGTTGTTGGTTTAAATAATGTGTAATGTTCAATTATTATGGCATGGGAATTACTTTTGCCACTACTCTGTACTTTATCTAGAAGACTTCTGGAAATAAAAGAGGAGTTAGGCTTACTTTTGAGAATAGCCCTAGGGCTAGAAAACAGTTTGCTCTGAAACTTGGAAAGCAAATGTTAAATACATTTTTCCCTAGGTCAGAAAATGTTTAAACACATTAGGATGCAAAGATTAGGGATTTAAATTGGATTCACAGGAGATATACAAGCTCCACATATGTACTAGATTATTTTTTTTGGAAATGATGTAGGCACTTTGCTTATAAAGTAGAGTAAGGCTTCTCAATACAGCTGAAAAACTAAGAAATCTTTGAGAAGGGCCTATGCATTTCACCTTGGAAACTACTAGCTTAACTATTCAATAGACATGGTTCCTGCATTTTGGACTAAGCTTTTCTTAATTTCCCTTCCTTTTCCTTCTTTTCCCAGATGTCTCCATGTGAAAGTGAGCTGTTTAACTCCATACATATTTGCATCATTGCAGGTGATCTTACAATTATGGTTAAGAGTCTTAAAAGATGCTACAATGGCTATAAAGAGAAAAGCAACCTCAAAACAGAAGGGTGCTACAAATTCAAAGCAGAGAGCAAATAAAACAGGGACAACAAAGCAAACGTATTTTGCAAGTAAATGTTGTGGCAGAAATCCAGGCACCTGCCAGATGGAAGTTAGGAGTGACCATAATGGTTATTGACTTAGAATTCATCCATCCTCTCCAGTTCACATTTGATAAACTGCCAAGTCTAATTCTCTTAGTACCAACTTACCTTTTCTAATACGTTTCCACTCTAACAGCTGTCCAGTCATATTGCTTAGAGTTTTTTAAACTATAGGACTAACCAATGTTTCTGTGCACTAAGTTTCATTCAGTGGACTCACTTGATCCTCACCAAGGAAGACGTTTCTTTACAATCCATTAGCAAAGGCAGACAACTCCTGTGAATGTCAGCTCTGCTCCCAACCCGCTGTGGGTCCTGGGATTCTCTGGCCATCAGTACTCAAATGCCCGTCTTCTTTGAGGTGCTCCTACGTTATTGTCTCCAGGGGTGTTGTTCCCAGCCCTGAGTGGCCTCCCTGAGAGCCAGCATTTGGAAAAAGGGAAGCTGAATAGTTGATTTCTGACCACTCATAACGTAATTACAAGAAGCCGCTGTCAAATGCTGCTAGTTCAAGGGAAGTGCAGGGATCATGGGGAATGGTGGCAAAACACCATCCCAGGGGAATAAGTCAAGAGAGAAGTACAGTTTTAGAGGGTTTTGAAAGAGTCCTGACCACACACTCTGCCCCCTAACCTGGTACCTGGAAGAGCTCATCCCAGTTTTTTAGTAGTCTCTTTTTAAGCCTTGCTAACTTGCCTTCCCAATAAACTTATCTTAATTGAGCCAGGATCTTCATCATGTTTTCCCAGAGTGTCCTGGGTTATGTGCCCACTGGCCCCTTTGGTCTTTGTAACACTCTTTTGCTCCTTCCTTGTCCCTGACCCTGTGGAACATTACCTACCATCTGCATGGTTTAGATGCCTGCCCACCTTGACCTCTGGTAGTGGTCTATCCTATGATTCACCACCCATTGTCTGACTGTTGCTTATAATATTAGTTATCAGCAAAGTGAAAAGGATTATTGATGGTTTTCATTGATTACCTGTATGTTAAGAACTATAATGTATTAAACAGCATAAACTAAGTGGTTTGTCTTAACGAAATATTGGTAAATGAGGGAAATTGTATAAGGAGCAAGATTTTATTAGAATACATGGGCACAAGTTGGTATTCTTGTTTTGACTTATTTTATTAACAGTTATTATTTTAATGCTTATTTTAAATGTACCACGTCTGAGATGCCTATCACATTCATCATATCAAATAGTAGTTATTTGATTACATATTTATCTCCCTTACTATTTTGTGCAATCTTTAAGAGGAGGACTGTGTCTTATTAACCTTTGCTTACTAAATAATACTTGAACTTCTTCTTCTGAGAGAGACAGAGAGGGAGAGAAAACCCAGGTGAGTCACTGATCTCTTCTGGTTCATATAAGCTTTAATTTTCAACATATAACCAGCATATCTGCTGTAATCAGTTTAATAATCATCATATGTGTCCTGAAGCTAATATTTGGAGGTGTGTTCCCCTTTTAATCTGTTTCACTTGCTATGCTAATCACCCTGTTTACTTCACCCTCTGCCCCCCAGTGAAAGCTTAATTAACATAATAGAAATAATCACAGATACGTATACATATGATGTATCAATATTCAAGGACTATGGCAGGTCACTGAAAGGGTTGTCTTTTTTTTCCCCCCTAGGCCTAAGACTTTACAAAAGAACATTTTTCTTTTAAGAAAAGCTATAAAATAATTTAATGACACAAACCTTTTTAAAAAATAGTGGTATAGAATAGGACTAAGTTCTGTTGTTAGGTGTGATTAGACTTGGCAGTGATAGAGCCATGGCTGTACTGGGGAGCATCTGCATGGTGTTCAGTGCTGTGCACACTGCTCCAAGCAGCTGGCATGGGCAAGCTGAGGCCTTGTGCTTTCTCATAATTTCTTTCCCTTTGTCCCGTCACCATCCCCTGTGGCCCCTGGCCCCTGATTGTGTTGGCTCACTTTTCCTCCAGCATCTTTCTGAACTCATTTAGGATGAAGTTCAGTGCTTGCACAAATTAGTCCAGGCTCCTACCCTACACTGGCCCCAGCTCTGCTCAGTGGCATTGTCTAACTGCCCAGACTGATGTGCCCTCCGTTCCCAAAACTGCGCCTTGGCCTTTCACAGCTTTTCCCACTTAAGATATCTGCCTTCTTTCCTTGGAACCTGCCTAGATCCTAGGCACCTCTTAAAGTTAGTTTGGAATTCATCTCCAATCTCTTCCTGGCCGCAGTATTGGAGAGTCATCACTCCATTCCTCTCTTACACCTCCGATTAACTGGACCCCTTGTTTGAAATCCGGCAAATAGCATCAGGGATAGTTATTTATTATTGCGAGATGTGACTACAAATTCCTAGAGGGCAGAGACTGCCATAAGTATTCTGCAGCTCCTTTCAGTGTCTGGCCATGTTCTTTGTATATAGTAGATGCTTAATAAACATTTGTTGACCAGTTGGTTTCATGTTCCTTAAAATCAGATGTTCTTAGTTAATTTAATAATAGAGGTTTTATTTTATTTTTTCTTCTTAATGTATCATACAAAAGATGGGAAAAATCTTTGGAATGTGTTGAGATATAAATAAACAATAATAAATTATTATAAGCCGTCCAAAATGTTGTTGCTACTCTATGAGCTTTTCCTCCATTTGGTGTTTACTTTCTCAAGAATCAAGAAAAATCTTAATTAGCACTGTTTGTATGTTAGCTCTGGATTGACCTAGAATTATGCTAGGTACCATTAGTTATAATTCTTAGACTCCTGTGGTTGAGTGTTCACGCTACAACACACTTCAGAGGATATTTTAATATACTTACTTTTATCTCAATAATATTTATTTAGTGTTTCTTGTCACAGTTATTGCAAATGACAGTAATTTAGCTAGTTAATCTGAAATGTGTTATGCTAAAAGTACATCAGATATCCTAGTTAAGGATCAAGTAAATAAGTCTTTAGAAGAGATTTAAATCTCTTCACAGACTTGCCCAGTGTCATAGTTGGTGGACAAGAACTTTCCCTCTGTTGATGGTGATTGGCCATCACCAGGTTACGTTCTGTGAAGACAGGTTGAACTTGCTAAGCCAGCAGATGTCAAGGAGTCATTTGTGCTTTGAGGAACATCAGACAACAATACATATTTAATTCCATCCTAATATACCAAAGACACTCTTTTTTGGTGACAGTTTTATTGAAATATAATTTACATACCATACAATTTACCCATATAAAGTGTAAATTCACTCTAAGTTTTAGTGTATGTATATTTATATATTATATTTAGTATATATATTATGTACATTTAGTATATATATTAAATCTTAGTATATTTACAGTTGTACAGCCATCACCACAATTAAATTTAGAACATTTTCATTACCCCAGAAAGAAACCCAATAACTTTAGCTATTGTCATTCAATCTTACCATTCTCCCCAGCCCTCCATCTGCTAATCTGCTTTCTGTTTCTATGAATTTCCCTTTTTTTTGACATTTCATATACATGAAATCATATAATATGTGATCTTTTGTGACTGACTCCTTTCACTTAGCATACTGTTTTCAGGTTCCATCCATGTTGTGGTGTATTAATGTACATCATTCCTTTTTATTGCCGACTTATATTCCATTGTATGGATATACCACATTTGTTTATCCATTCATCAGCTGTTGGACATTAGGGTTGTTTCCACTTTTGGGCCATTATGAAAAGCACAGTTATGAACATTTGTGTATAAGTTTTTGTGTCAACTTAGTTTTTCATTTTTCTTGAGTGTTTACCTAGGAGTAGAATTCTGGGTTGTATGTTAAGTCTGTGTTTAACCTTTTGAGGAACTGGCAGATTGTTTTCCAAAGTGGTTATATCATTTTACATTACTGGAACACTTTTACTGTGAGAAAATGGATCACATTATAGATAAAAGGGTTTCTACATTTGCAGACTTGTGACTACATTAATTCACATTTCTGAGTTTCTCCCATTGATATTTTTTCTAACAACTTTATTGAGGCATAATTTACATCCAGTACAATTCACCTCTTCTGAGTGTAGACTTCAGTGATTTTAGTAGGTTTACCAAGTTGTGAGTGCATCACAATAATATAGCAATTGATGTACAATTGATTGTACATTTTCATCACTCCAATAAGATCCCTACTCCCATTCCCATTTATTTGACTTATCCTTACTCATTTAATTTTGTGATTTGTTGGTGCATGTGGTAGCTGAGCCAAAGGGCTGAGTAATCTTTGTGACTAACAAACATAAAGTTGAGAAATGTTTATCAACTTAATTTTTTTAAAGTTTGAGTAAGTTCACAAACTCATACTACAATTTTGTAATCCAGATAGCCCTGAAAATTGAAACTTTTTTCATAACTCATTTGGTAGAAACTTGATCTGATTTGACAGGTGGATATGTATAATATTTATTTGTTCTACTTAATGTGAATAATCATATATCTTACTACAGAAATATTAATATTTGACTATGGGGTGCTGCCTCAGCCCTCACTGGGGGTGATTTGTAACAAATATGTGATACACATGTATCATTTTACCTTTGTAAAATCATTTTACCTTTCTAAAATCCAAATAATCCTGAACTAGCCTAGCATACCTGGTGCCAAAGTTTTCAGGTATGATCTTGTGGACCTGTGTTTGGTTTTAGCAGTCAGCACCTCAGGGCCTTTGCACTTGCTGTTCTTCTTTCTGGGAAGCTCTTCCTCCAGATAGCCTCTGGGCTCCTTCTTTTTATTCAGGTACATGTTGATTTTGCAGGAATCTCTTTCCTGACCATCACAAATGTTTGTGCCCCTGTCACTTTCTACCATGTCATCTTGTTTTGTAATCTTCATGGCACTCATTCTGATGTGATCTAATGCATTTGTTCCTTTGCTTGCTGTCTTTGTCTCTTCCAGCATAAGCCCCTGAAGGCTAGGTTCCTGGCTGTTGTTTCACCATGGAGATGCTCAGGAGGCACTGAGCAGTGCAGTGTGAAGACCATGCCTCCTGGCTGTGGCAGCCTGTCCTTGCTCAGTGTCCTGCTGCTACTGAGCTGATCCTGCTCGGTTCCCCATGGGGATCGAGTGGAACTTGACCTAAAGGACACTTCTGAGCAGCTCCTATCAGACCACATAAGGCTGTTGCCTCTCCCGGCACAGAGAAAACTGGATGTTTGGTCTTGGCTCATGTGCTAACCCCTTGTCACCATGGAGACAAGTCCTTTGAAAGGTCTCCAGGTCTGAAAGGGAGGATAGCTCAACTGTGAGAGATATTAGGTAGTCGTCAGCCTCCAGATTTTTTTTTTTTTTTTTTTTTCTTCAAAGATAGATTTGCATCCATGTTTTGGGGACATGAAGAAAGCTGTGACCAGAACATCAGTCTGCTTTTCTCTCACCAGATAAATAGGTGGTAGGCATGGTTTCTGATATAATGCAAAAGATACAGGGGTGTATCATTTCCTCCAATCTAGGTCTTATGCCCCCTCTCTTTATACCTGGTTTTGAAGCTTAATACTCATGATAGTCAGGATCTAATCAAGACATCATGTCATCAGTTTATTTGCTTGTTAGACTTAAGTATTTGCTTAAGGACCAGTTGAGGCAGCTGCTAGTGACCACGGTTCCAAGGGCCTGTGTCACACCAGAGGGCATCCACATTGGCATCGATGGTCCAAGTCTTTATAGCAGTTTAGCCAACTGGGAGCGTCATGAGTTTCATTCTTAACCCCATAACTCA
Source organism: Mesoplodon densirostris (assembly GCF_025265405.1). Taxonomy (NCBI): domain Eukaryota; kingdom Metazoa; phylum Chordata; class Mammalia; order Artiodactyla; family Ziphiidae; genus Mesoplodon; species Mesoplodon densirostris. The sequence continues at coordinate 75,421,448 of NC_082670.1, forward strand.
TTCTCTGGTCACTTTGGGGTGGTCCCTTCACCCCTCTAAGACTGTTTCTCATCTGTGTGATGAGGATGTGATAGCTCCCTAGGGGCTTATTGTAGAGCTTAAATGGGCAAACATTTGTAAAGTGTTGGCACAAAGAAGGGCCTTGATTGTGTTCATTTCCATTTTCTATGTCTTCCTTGGACTCTTAATTTGCTCAAAATAATTTAGCTCCTTTAGAATGTTAAAGGGAATTTAAAACTCACTGAAGTCCAAATGTATTTTATGAATTTAGTGAAACTGCATAGACTTGCTGAGATTCAACTGCTTTGATTCACAAAGTGGACATTTTATATGGTTGAACTTACTACTTCTCTGTGTGTCTATTTTACAGTACAAGAAGGGGCTGGGTATTTGGAGAAAGGCAAACATAGTGTGTCAGTGTGTTGTCCATTTTGTTTGGTCCTGTAAGAGCATCGGAAAATTACAAGAGTCCAGACTGCAGGGCATGGCCGATGAGGAGGGAGCATATGTGAGCAAAGCATGATGAATGTCAAAAGCAAGCCTGGTATCAAATGAATTGCATAGACAGTTGAGAGAATTTAAGTTTTTGGTCTTAGTTTACTTTTATGTAAAATGGATTTAGTCCTTCATTAGTTCTGTCTTTTCTTCATTAAAAAAAATCCTCCAATCTTTTACCACTAGCATGTGTTCATATATCTGCTTACTTGATTGTCATTTTGAAATAAAGTTATAATTAAAGTTTGACAGAGCAGAAAGAGAGTTGAAGCGGAGAGAATAAAGTATATGAATAACTTTCCAAAAATTCAAACCTTCTATGTAATTTCAGTTCATAACCTGGGCATTAAAAAAGGGAGAACCAGCTTATCCTTTAAGCTGGCTTCTCATCCTTGGAAATTTTAAAATGGTAAGTCTAGTTCCAGAGGGTGAAAATGTCATTCCTTGAATGCAAAAGGAACATATATAAAGTAGAAGGAAAAATAACAAAAAATGAGTTGAAGGCACACACACTTCATTCAGAACCAGCCCCTTGGTTTACTCAGCTCCCCATGGACTTAAAAGCTCATATATATACAGGATCCTGCCCCCAGGGTTGGTCCCCTTGCTGCACAGTGTCTTAAGTTGAAGCAGTCATTTTCTTGAAAGTACTGGGCAGAGTTGAGAGTGCTGGCTTCAGGATCTTATTTCTGTTGCTGGAGGAGGGCCTTTTCTGAGCACTCTGAAGCAAGGGACTTGCATAAAATGTTTGGGGACCAAGATCATGGGAAGAGTCTTATTTTTCATCATTAATTCTTGATTTCATTTGAAATCAGCTTCACACATATGTATAAGCAGTTAACTTTACCTTAGAGGAGTAAAAGCCAGCTTGGTCTGATATCCCCGGGTTCTTCAAAAGTCAGGAGGGACCCAGGCCAGTTTCATTTTTCAATGCTCCCAGTCTGTTATGAAATGAAGAAATGAGAAAACATAGTTGAAAATTGTGTTATATTTTAAATATTTACATTTAACACATTACTGTTTGTTTGTTTTAACAAAGAGTGCTTATACAGTGTAACTGAGCTCTCCCCAAGAAGTAAAGGATACAGTAAAGAAAAATTATAATGCACCATAGGCTGCATGGTCCAGGAAAGAGATGCAACTTAAAAGAACTTCTCCTTCCAGTGCTATGGTTCTCCGTGACTGTACGTGTGATCTTTTTAGGAGATTAGTGTAGAAAGTCTAAGTTTAAGGCTCTTTGAATTGGAGGCCTGGGCCTAATGGCTTTCTGGTCCCTGGGAAGTATCCCAAAGCTACCCTGAACTGAGTCTGCAGGGAGCTTCCCATGGCAGTTCTTATTACTGCTTTTTGCTTATTACTGCTCACATACTGTGAGCATGTTTTCATCTTAAAACCCTTCACTCTGCATTCCCTTCCTGCTATGCCCTAAACCTCTCCCTCCCTCCCTCCCTCCCTCCTCCCTTTCTTTCCTTCCAATCTAGATATAGTAATCTAATCTACCTTTTTCAACACTGCTACCAGATTAATTGAAAGATGACTTAAATTTCAGAACTGATTATTTTGCTTTTATGCCCAATTAGACCTCTTCAGCTCCTTACCCCCACTGCAGTGCACAGAGCATAGTATTCCTTGGCCTTGCTCATTTGGACCCTACTTGCCTGCCTCTTTGCACCCTTCTCCCCACACCACTGACCTTCCCCATTCCAAACTACCTACAGCTTTGCAGACACATGAGGCGTCTTCCTTGGAGCCTTTGCTGCTCCTTCTCCCATCATTTCTCTTGGCCGCTTGGCTGACTTCCACTCATCCTTTAACTTAGACTTACTGTCACATCATTTATGAAACCTTCCCCACATGTAACTCTGCCAGGGAACGGTGCCACATTCCCTGGCAGAATTATCTGCTCCCTGCTTTGATTTGTCCTAACACCTTAAACCTCTCTGCTTTTGGTTTCACCGTGTGTAAAGTTGGGATACTATATGTGCTTTCCTTTATAGGATGGTTGTGAGGATTAACTGGATTAATTGATTAAAACACTTAGAACAGTTTGGCACTGGGATAGGAAATGTGAAACTAAATAATTTGCTGTTATCACCTTGTGGGACCTCCTGTAATAGCCCACGCTACACTGTCTAATTACTTGCTTCTCCTCCCAGCTGAACTATGAATGTGTTGGTCATCTTCATGGCCCAAGCCTCTAGCATGATTCTGCTCATACACTTAATTATCATCAGCATTGTCTTGTCATCATCATCAACAATAATAAGAGCTAACATTAATGGACATTCACTGTATACCAAGAACTTTTGCCCAGAATACTCTCATGAAATAGCTGGAACCAGGATTCAAAGTCAGATTATCTGATCCCAGAGCCTGCTCTTGGACCAACATGATATGTTCTCTTCCAAACTGAAGTTGCCTGGTAAACATCTGGATGGATGGATACAAGGAGAGAATAGCAACGTAATTGAAATAGCTTTTCCCCTGCATCATATTTACATAAAAATCCATCTTGAGTAGGTAAAAATCTGACTAGACATGGAAATTGTTATGTATCTATTTTCTTTTCTTCTTCTTTTTAAAATTTATTTATTTTAGTTATTTATTTTTGGCTGCATTGGGTCTTCGTTGCTGCGTGCAGGCTTTCTCTAGTTATGGCGGTGGGGGGCTACTCTTCGTGTTGGTGTGCGGGCTTCTCATTGCAGTGGCTTCTCTTGTTGAAGAGTGCAGGCTCTAAGTGTGCGGGCTTCAGTAGTTGTGGCATGCAGGCTCAGTAGTTGTAGCTTGTGGGCTCCAGAGCGCAGGCTCAGTAGTTGCGGTGCATGGGCGTAGTTGCTCTGCAGCACGTGGGATCTTTCCGGACCGGGGATCAAACCTGTGTCGCCTGCATTGGCAGGTGGATTCTTAACCACTGTGCCACCAGGGAAGCCCTATCTCTCTATTTTCAAGGAGAAAGAGAATTTTCCTTCGCTGGCTATGGTTGGGGCCCAGGGGCTGGGAGCTGCCACACTCGCTGTCCAGTTCCATGTCTCACAGGTACCATCCATCAAAAGAGCTTGCTTTGGCAAACAGCTTAATTTCTGTATTTGTGCCATTCTGAGGATGTCGGTCAAACCTTTGATAAAGGCGCTTGCCTCATTCCATTTTCAGCCTGACTGATCACAGATTTTGCTGCTGAAGCTAAAAAAGAGAGTGGTGGATTCTGAAAGCCAGTCCTTAAGGAGCAGGTGCACAGCCTTGTGTTTGAGAACACAAGGTTTGGAGTCCTTTCGTTGGCAGCAGAATTACTCTCACATAACCTCCATGTAACCGTGAACTTGAGGATTTGTTCCAAGTTCTCCCCACATGCGAGCCAACTGTGGGTGGCACAGACTCTGTGGTCTTTTCCTGTTCCAGTCAAGCTGTGTTATGCCTGAAAATCTTGTCTCCTCCCCTGCCCCTTCATCATGATATCTTACATTTGTGTGGAATCCTTCAGGAAATGTTTTGTGTGTACATGCTCATCAAATTCACACATGGAGATACAGACTAAAGATCGGATAAGAAAACCAAGACTCAGAGAAGTAAAGATTTTCCCAGAGTCAAGTAGCTACTGAGTAGGAAGATCTGGATTCAATCCCTTGTTCCTGGGCTCTGAGACTGTTCTGATTCTACTGGGCCATATGTTTAAAAGACCAAAAGCTTCTTGAGAGCCAAGACTAAGTCATCTCCTCCTTAGCGTCCCACTCAGTTCTTGTTGCTGTTCTGATTACTGAATGGGTTCTCAACAAATACTTGTTAAACTAAATTGAACAGAATTGATGGAAACTTGTTGCTACAACCAGGATTGGAAACTCTCTGTAGGGTAGATATCCTCTCCAGTACTATCACCTTCTTAACTTGGCTGCACCTTATCTTTCTTCTTCTTTTTTAAAAATATTTATTTTGCTGCGCTGGGTCTTAGTTGTGGCATGTGGGATCTTCGTTGCAGCATGCGGGATCATTAGTTGCGACATGCGGAGTTGTTAGTTGCGGCATGCGGAGTCTTTAGTTGCGGTGTGTGGGATTTTTAATTGGTATATGTGGGATCTTTAGTTGGCAGCATGCAAACTCTTAGTTGCGGCAGGCATGTGTGATCTAGTTCCCTGACCAGGGATCGAACCCGGGCCCCCTGCATTGGGAGCGCAGAGTCTTAGCCACTAGACCACCAGGGAAGTCCCCTTATCTTTCTTATTTTAGGCAGATGTTTACATCTTCCTTAGCTAGTTGGACAGTACCTTCAGTGCTCTGCCATTGTGGGTTGCAGTCAAAACCTCTTGAGTCAGCTCTGGAAAGATGTAATTAAGGGCTGGAACAGAATTTCATTCACCACTTGTCAGAGCCCTCAGTGATAGGTGACTTCCATTGTGTAAAACAAATGTTCATCCTCAAACTGACATGTCATAGTTCTTTTCGTCTCGAACTTGTCCTCTCAGGAAGTTAATGGGAGTACCATTGCCCAGAAAGAAAAGTGTTCAGTTATCTTGGAACTGAAGTGTTCGGAGGGGACTTTACAGGGTTTATGGTTAAATAGCCTTGATTTTGGTAATTCAACTCTAAACCACTCCTAGGAGGACTATATAAGCAGAAGACCATGTTTTAAAATGCTGGATCATTTGGAAAAATTTACTTGGGCTGACAAATAAGGTTGTCTTTTCTTCCTGTCTCCTCCTCAGCTGCCTTGGCCCTTGGGTAGCCTTTTGAGCAAAGTTTGGCTGTTTCCATCTTCAATAGCTTTGCAAATGTTACATTTTGGCAAATGTAGCCTTAGATGTAGAATGAGATGACTTTGGTTTGGAAATTGGCCACTCATGTTGATAATAGCTATTAATTTAATCAGCCTCAAATTGATAACAGGTATCTCCTGTGGAAACAAAGATAATTTTTTATTGATTGTGATCAAGTCTTCTGATGTAAACTCTAGGCTTATTTTGTCTGTAAAAGGCTGGTGTAGTCTTATGCAATCTGAAAGAGACAGGAAGAGGGAGGTAGAGGAAGGGAAGAAAACTCTCCCCACATACACAAGATGTGTTTGCTCTATTGTTCCATTACCTGTTTTCTCTGGAAACTTTATAGATTAGCTTTTATAATCCACTTTGAAACGTTTGCTGTTTTTAAAGCAGAAGCAATCTTTGCAGCTTTCAAGCAGAAGGTCATTTTATACAAAATGTTCATTCGTGTGCAACAAAGCTTATTTCTTCTACAGGATCAAAGAAATAATGAAGGCTCCTTAAAAGTTGTTTTTCTCTAAAGAAATGATCATCTTGATAGTTGGTGATTTATATGTGCCTTTCCTGTTGGAACTGAAAAGCGAAAGCATTTGTATCAGTAAGGATTACTGAATATTATTAAGCTCTCAGATATTACTGTAACTGCAGTTTCAGCGTTTCAGAGTGTAGGGAAAGATGTCTTGGATTTTTTCTTGTCTAGTTGATGTCTATCTCTCCAGGTTATTCCTTTGCCCTGGTTTATTGCCTGATGGTCATGCAGCCATTGATGTGGTCTCTGTGTAGGTCTCTGAGATACAGCTGTTTCTAGAACAAAGTCCTGGAAGTTTTCTTGCCTCCAAAACTTTGTTTACAGTGCTTTCTTGGGCTGGAACATTGTTTTAGCAATGTCCCGTTTTCCTTTAGGGCTCAGCTTAAATGTGCCTTTTTCTGGGAAGCTTCGTGGCCTATTTTTACCATAATTTATCACTTAGCCTTTTATATTGAAATAGCTATTTTCCTGTGCATGTCCTCCATCCTTCTTTAGACCACCTCATGATGTGCGGTGGCTCATTGGTGATACAAGTCCTTCAATTACTCTAGCTACAAAAGCATCAAAGATTAATCTACACTGTTACGGAGTGATAAAAACTCTATCCGGATTACAGAAGGGAAGGGATTAAAACACCAGATGGAATGAAAATGCAAATTTAAATATCTTACATTTTTCCCCCAGTGTAATGATTCTTAAATTGTTGGTTTCTGACTGTTCATACAAGAAAGGAGTGTTTGAAATTAGTCCTAGAACAATTCTCATTTTGTCCATATTTCTGGACATCTTTTGATGCACTGATGGCATTTAATGAGAGAAGAGATTTTTCATTTTTATTTCTAGGATCAGTTGAGTTTGAAATCTGTGACTGTAGAGAGGACCTGGTTTTCCTCTGTCCTTACCTCTTCAGATGGTCAGCATGTCAGGTTCAAGTCCTGCCCTGTAACATGGTGCTAGGATAGTATTCATCCAATATACACACTGATTGGCAAAAGGTATAACTCTTACTCCATCAAACTCTAGTCATTACAACAAAAGCCACTAACCCTTGTGTAAGGAAAAGATGAACCATGCCACACTTGGTGTGTTTGTGACAGTAATTATTACTTCTACTTGCTCGCTCCATTTGGCTGCTTTTCTACATGTTTAGCTCTTACTGATTTGAAGGAAGACTCACGTGATCTCTCATTCTGGTATTAATGACAATTTGATAACTAGCTCTAATTTAATCATTGATGCAGCCCAAATCCATGTTAATGATTACACATTTTCCTTAGAATCCCTTCAATTGAATTTAAGCATTATTTGAGAAAGAGTACTCTTTTGAGTAAAAAATGGCAATAAAAGCCTGGTATGAGTATTAAATGTGTTCCTGCAAAACATAAAATGAAAATCACTGAACATATTAAGTGCTTTGAAATCTTTGTTAAATTCCAGTATCCCATGATCACAGAATTTACAAGCAAAAGCTTTTTAGCTTTAACATGAGAAATAAAAATAACTTTTTTTCTTTGCTTTTCATATGGTTTTTATATTTCTGTTTTTTTTTTTTAGTTTTTTATTTATTTTATTTTATTTTTTATTTTTGGCTGTGTTGGGTCTCCGTTGCTGTGCACGGGCTTTCTCTAGTTGTGGTAAACCAGGGCTTCTCTTCGTTGCCGTGTGCGGGCTTCTCATTGTTGTGGCTTCTCTTGTTGCAGAGCACAGGCTCTAGGTGCGCAGGCTTCAGTAGTTGTGGCACATGGGCTCAGTAGCTGTGGCTTGCGGCCTCTAGAGCTCAGGCTCAGTAGTTGTAGCGCACGGGCTTAGTTGCTCCGCGGCATGTGGGATATTCCCGGGCCAGGGCTCGAACCCGTGGCCCTTGCATTGGCAGGCGGATTCTTAACCACTGTGCCACCATGGAAGCCCCTATATTTCTGTTTTAAGGATTTTTGGCCATAGTTGCCCCTGCTCCAATTTTAGGGATTTTTATTAAAATTTTTATCACTTGTACACAATTTGTTCATCTGATAGAATCAGTAGGAGTCCAGTAATAAGTTACTCAGGTTGTGGAACCATATTTTCCATTACGCTTCCCACTTTTAATCGCACATTTCTTTTCTCCTGTTAAGCCAAAATTATCAGGAACCAAAAAATGAAATACATGTAGAACAAAAAATCATTTTCTTCTTCTGATCCAATTTTGACTTTGACTTGGTGTCCTATTTTCCCCCTTCTGGAGCATGACAGAGATTTAAGTGTTTCAGGAGAGGAGATGGAAGACTGTGCCTTCTGTATTGTTGCATGGATGTACGTGGGGTCATTGTAACAAGAAATAAGATGTGATTTTTTTTTTTTTTTTTTTTTTTTTTTTTTGCGGTACGCGGCCTCTCACTGTTGTGGCCTTTCCCGTTGCGGAGCACAGGCTCCGGACGCGCAGGCTCAGCGGCCATGGCTCACGGGCCTAGCCGCTCCGTGGCATGTGGAACCTTCCCGGACCGGGGCACGAACCCATGTCCCCTGCATCGGCAGGCGGACTCTCAACCACTGCGCCACCAGGGAAACCCTAAGATGTGATTTTAAATGAAATGTTTTAATATCCCCACTATTACCCACAGCTATAAAATACTATCCATGGTCCATGGCTTCTAGCATTTCTTATATATAAAGATAGCTTTTGTTTGTATTTATTCCACTAAAAAGGAAGAGTTATTTAGAAATCTTAAAAGTCAATGTAATGTGTATCAATTGATGAATTACAACTTTTTAGCTTGTAGGTGCTTTGTTCCAAGGCCAGGATGTATATTCTGCTATATTGTTATCATTTTTTACTGAGTAACGAAATGTTTGGTCATTAAGGGGGAAGGAATATCTGTGGACAAAACTGCTGCTTTCCCTGACCTCAAAGCTCAGTTTTGAATATTAGTCTTCAAAGCCATTTTTACTTCCAGTGTTCAGTCTTAATTAAAAGCCACATTCACAGTTCTGTAATCCAATCTGCAGATCCAAAAGGGGAATTCATACAAGAGAAAATTAACTTACTATTATTAAAAGAACACTACCTCTCTAATGGATATAATAGAGTAACAGTTCTCCTCAGGCTCATTGGCAGTTCCTTATATAATAACTAAAATATTAGCACATTTAAATTGATTTTTCATGCCTGCAAATAATGATCAAACTTATTTTAAAAACATACTTAATTTGACTGAGATGATAAGGATATTTGCTCAGAAAGAGACATTCTGGGCTGTTATTTTCTACTGGCAAGCATCAGAGCTGGAAGTTGAGTGGTTTTGATTTTGTTAATGATGATTCAGTTTATTTTTATTTTATTAACAATAGGAACTCTGTCCCCAGGACTACTCTGTTTTAGGTAAATTTATGGCACATGATTTCCTTATTAAATAACATTTCTTTTAATTCATTTATCTTTATAAGAGTGTTTCAAGAAGATCGACTATGTTTTGTTCTTTCCAAAAGGTACCTAGTTCTTGATGTTCTGTTTGTCATAATTGTGCATAGCAGCTGAGCCTGTTCTTGGTGTGTGTGTGGGGGGGTTCCCCCTGAATTCTCCCATAAAATGTAGGCCTGTCTCCTGTTGGAATCACGAGAGCAGATTGGAATAACCCCATGGCAAGAAGGGTATGTCCTTTCAAAGAGTCCTGTTCCAAAGTACTTCTGTGCTTCACATGAGGCAGTATTATGTGTGGCTGCCAGTTGACTGTCTTTTTATGAATCATATCTCCTAAAGCTCTGTAGTGAGCATGATGGGAAAATATCTTTATGGAAACAAATATGGAGATAAATTAAGTTAAAAAAAGGCATGTAGCAAATTTAACTAGAAAATGAACGTAAAAACTGGCCAGCAGGATTAAAATTCTCATGGGCTCACAGCTCCACACAAAGAACAGTGTTCTGGCTGATGTCAGTGGTTTGTACAATATTACAGAATTGTTTCCAATGTGTTATCTTCTTGTGCCCCATGGCTTGTATTGCAATATTTGTAGTTGAAATACATTTCATGTTATATTACACACAAATTTGTTATTGGCATGTATGTGTGATATACATATACCTACATATAAATGTAAATAAAACGTTATATATGAAATAAATTTCATGCTATGTTCTTTCATGATAACTTCAAATTGCTTATTATTTGTCTTGTTCTCTTATTTCTTGGTCCTATACAGCTTTCCTTTTCTTTTTTTTTTTTGCATTTCCAATTTTTCACTTTTTTCTATATTATCTGTCTTGATAATTGAGAAATTTTATTTTGTTCTTATCTTTCAGTCATTTGTCCATTTCATTGACATTTCTTCTCTGTTCTCAGAGTGCTTAGACACCATGAGAAAACAACTTCTATAAGTTTAAGTAAATACAGTCAGAATGAATGGGTTTTTGTGATATGTAAGTGTTCAGAGATGCATAATATTTGTTATACACACTCTGTAAAGCTCAATATGGAAATGTAATTTAGAATGTATATGCATGATACATGCATATACATTCTAAATCTGTTACAATGATTAAGAAAATAAGCTCTCACATAGATTTCTTAAATCACTGTCAGTCATTTATTTTTCAGGGTCCACATTGATACATATGCAAATTGTGTCAAGTAATCACAGGACACTAACAAGCTTCATTGACTAGGATGGTTCCAAGAAGACCACAACCCATTGAAAGTTTGGGGCCAGTGTGTCCAGTCTACACAGATAGTGTCTCTCTTTTGCTTTTTCTCTGTTTTCTGTCCTTTGTTTTATGCCTCTCTTCTATAAAGTATTTTATGTCTTATAGTGGAAATACATATATATATATATATATATATATATATATATATATATATACACATATATACACATACAGATTTTAAAGAGATAAATGAGATTTAGGAAACGTTGGAAGGTTGGTGGTGCTCATAAATCAAGGGGGTCTGGGGTGAGTGCTATTTGTAGTCAATGGCTCTCAAACTTCAGCAGCTTCTGAATCACCCAGAGAGCTTGTTAAAACAGGTTGCTTGGCTCAGCCCCAGAGCTTCTGATTCTGTAGGACTGGGATGGGGCTTGAAAATGTGAGTTTCTAACAGGTTCTCAGGTGAAACTGATGCTGTTGGTGGGGGACTGCACTTTGAGAACCACTGATCTGGGATCGCCTTTTCATGTGTTTGGGATGAGGAAACTGAGAATCAGAGAGAGGAAGGGCCTGCCCAAATTTTGCAATGGTAGGGAGTTGCATCTTCACTAGAATTAGAACTGGATCTTCTGGCTCTGGCCCTGTAATGTTCTCCTGGGGTCTGTTCTTTGATTGACCAGAGAAGGCGAAGCTGCTTCCTGACTATCTGAAGAGAATGTGAGAAACCAGATTGGCCACCTCTCCCAGATTCCAATCTATGGGCAACGCTGGTGGAGAGAGAGGGCTTTAGTGCTCGTACTGGTGCCTAACTTACCCAAATAAATTTCACTCTCTTTATTTCCATGTCCAATTTAATATTATAATTATTCATGGAACATTTGTCTGTTGATTTGTGATCATTTAGAAATTAATACTGATGTCATCATTTTTGAAACAGGGCTGTTAAACTCAGTTCTATAATATGTCAAGGAAAAGCAAGCTAAAGACAGCATAGGCTACAAGAATAACTGTGGAAAAAATAGAAATGGTTGAATTTTTTACTTGAATCTAAGGTTTTGCTTTTAGTTCAATAAAATTTCAGTGAAATATTATTTCATTAAACGAGTTTTCTGCAATATCCTGTAGCATACATTTTCATGGTGGGAAATAACTTATTGTTGGAAAGTTCAAATTAAAGAATAAATGATTTGATAGTTGACTCATTGATGTTAAATGGAATTTTATGAAATTATTTTCGTAATAATATGAATTGGTTGAATTAACTTATCTAAGAAGAATAACGAGTTGTGTACTTACAGGTGTTGCATATTGATTTAATTTTAGTGATTTTCTTATTGGGATGCAGATTGTCAAAGTGGCATTGAGGTACCATTAAATTCAAATAACTGTCATCTGATAATTATGTACCAGAGCTGGGTGCAGAAAGAATTGACCTTAAATAATTGAGGGAATTAAGTACTACTTCTAAACCATTGGGGAAGAAAGCCCACTTAGAGTTAGACTCGATTCAATTCAATAAATCTTGACTAAGGGCCTTCTATGCTTAAGGAATGCACTTTTCTAGGTAGGTTTTGGAGTCCATATCTGGCCTCAAGGGCCAGTGTCTTTGAATTTTTACGAAAGTGGATGCAGAACATACGTGTATTTATATACACATATGATTGGATGATGAAAGCAAAAACTAGATTTTGACACTGATGTTATTTTCAGTTTCATGGAAGCAAAGGCACCAGGTCACAGTTCACATGCCATGATATGATCTGTCATTTTTGGGCAGTGGAGAAACTTCAGTCTTTTCATGTTGTTGAAATGGGGTCGAGGCTACAGTTCTGATCCTTTGTGTTGCTTTCTATCTTGCCAGCGTCTGGTGGAGGCTGCAGAGGAAGCACACCTGAAACATGAATTTGATGCAGACTTGCAGGTAACTGATTATAGTTTGAGTTAAATTGTTTTGTGTGTTTGCTGCCAAAGGAGAAACACTAAGTATACTGGGAACACCAGGGTTCAGAGGTTTGGAGAGAAGGCTCTTGAGAGAATGGTACAGGGTTGGAATAAATGTGCCTATTTTTTGACAAGACAGGACAGTGATCCTCAACCATTTTCCACTATGCAAGTTACAATAGGTGATAACACACACTTACATGCATGTAACCAGGTTTCCTCTCTAATTCTGGGGGAGTTAATCAGTCAACTGACAATAATCACCAGAGCTTTTAATGGTAAATTGATAAGATAGATGGCAGAATATATCCAAATCCCTCTTCCATGGCTGCATTTTAAGTGACTGAAAGCAATGTTGTTATGTATGGATCTAACCTTGAATTGACTGTTAATTATATTTAAAAATTAAATCATTCACAGACCTGGGATTTGAACATCTGCTTAATAAATTTTTGTTGTGGATCCCATATCTAATCATGGCACACCTGTGTCTGATTGAGAAGGACTTTGATGCTGTCATGTATATATAAAACATAGTTAAAGGCAAGGAGTGAATTGAATAATACTTGGAGGTTCCTTTGGGTCCCTCCAGAAGGAAATTTCATCTGTATTGTTATTTTGGGTTTGTGACTTTTCCTCACTGCTAGCAAAACAGGGGTGAATCTTAATTCCTTAAGTCTGTGCCTTGCTAGAACATATCTCTTTTAGTGCCATGTGGTCACAATTAGGAAGTAGTGTTTATTTTGCTATGTTTTCATTTATATGGAAAAGATAAATCTTCAAGCACAGAAAAAGATGGTGATACCAAAGATAGCCTTTGGCTGTGTCTCTGTCCCATGGTTGTACCTCTTGTAAAAGAAAGCACACTCAAACGGGGTAATGGAGGAAAGTTTAATAAAGAAAATATTTACAGATGTATGGTAAGAGAAACCAACAAGCAATGGTGTTGTACCCCCGGGCAAGCCACACTCCTGGCCTGAAGGAGCAAGGGGAGGGAGTGGTTTCTAGAACCCAGGGAGAGTAGCTATATGGAAAGGGAAATTGATAGAGAGATGGTGAGCTAGCAAGTGTAGAATCTGGGGAAAAAGATACACTGATAACTGTCTCTAGCCTTCTCATCTCTTGCTGGTACCCACCTTTGGCTGAACCCAACTGTTGGTGTAGTTGATTTGGTTCAGACTTTCTGAGGCTTTGAGTGGAAAAGGGTGAAAAATGGGTCCGGAGTGGAAACAGAAAATATCAAGCCCACCATTGGGGGTCATTTTCAGTCATAACACCCAACGTGTGAAGCAAATAGAACCAAGAAAGTAGCCAAGCATGAGAGGCTCCAGGGGGAGGCAGAGAAGCCCTGGGGACTGTTGGTAACATCTGGAGAGGAGTGGGGAAGCCAGCCCTGCTCTTAGAGCAGAGCTACAGAGAAAGAGCAGAGGAGTCAGCTGAAAATAGCAAGAAGCACCTTGCCTTCCTATAGGCACACCAGGGTGCATTTGTTGGTCACATTTGTCTTAAGTGTGCCTCCCCTTCAGAGGGTTTGGACTTCTTAGAGTAGACCAGAGGGATTTGATGAAAGCATCAAGAAGCACCTTTTAGGTCTGAAGATTGTAAGGGTCTCTTGAATGCATTGCCAAGGAAAACTATGTCTCCTTGGGAGTTCCAGAAGCCTTTTCAGGAATATTCTGGTTGTAAATGACAGAAATTCAACTCAAATCAACTTAAATTTGATAAGAATCTGTGAGTCCAATCTGATAATAAATAAATAGATAAATACATAAATAAAAGAGAAGGAAACACTCTTACAGTAGAATGCCAACTACTAAATGTAGAAGAAATGATAGTTATAAAATTATGGTAATAATTGATTCAGGCAAGAATCTTCAATAGATGCTAAAACTAGCAGTTGAAGGTTTGAGGAAGAACAGGACATTGACAATCTCAAAGTATCTGCCCACAAATTGCTTATTAATTACAAAGGGAATTATAGCAACTTTATTATGGATGAACCATCTTAGACAGGTAATCAAAGGTAATATCATCAATAATGACACAAAGAAACAAAGTGCCTTCAGATGTGATGACCAGGAAAAATACAACAAAGATTTCCAAAGGACTCTTTTGGAAAATCTGGTGTTTATGGCTCATATAGTCAAATTTTTTTTTTTTTTTTTTTGCGGTATGCGGGCCTCTCACTGTTGTGGCCTCTCCCGTTGCGGAGCACAGGCTCCGGACGCGCAGGCTCAGCGGCCATGGCTCACGGGCCTAGCCACTCCGCGGCATGTGGGATCTTCCCGGACCCGGGCACGAACCCGTGTCCCCTGCATCAGCAGGCGGACTCTCAACCACTGCACCACCAGGGAAGCCCTAGTCAATTTTATTTTGAGATCAGTTGTCTGCAAAAAGTAACTGGGTGAGGGAGGGAATGATTAATTGACTTGCAGGATTATTTATCCTTCAGGAGAGAAACAGTGTTCTGTCGTTTAGCTTAACTAACTTTAGTGTGCTTTTTTTTGTGTCCATCTGAAGCAATTGTTATTTTCTAAGAGTGCTCTGACTTCCTTCCTATGATTGATCCTTTACAATAAAATTCTGGTGCAGCACACTGATTCCCTTGTCAAATGTGGTGATGGAAACACGAATGCAGCATGAGTATCCCTCTCAAAAAAAATAGAGACTGAGAGAACGGGTCTCTGGAGTCTTATAGTTTTTGTTCTCTTGGGAACAAAGAAGATGGGCCCTGTTTTTCCTCCCCCATTGTCATCTATTCTGTATAAGTACAGACGAATATCAGAGGCTACAGCTGTGGTCTGAGCACAGAGTAGATGTTGAAATAATCTGTCAATATTACAGAGTGTCATTCACTATCTGGACCATGACAGAATGTTCTCTGGGCCAGAGTAAACCATGTGCACTTTTGTGGAAACCTGGAAAAGAGATGATTTGGAGAAAATGGATATGCATCAAAGAATGTATGTATGCTTAGATGAAGGTTTTGAAGCTGTGAAACATTGATGCTGTTATGCGCAAGTCTGTTAACAGCTTGGGTGTCAGCCCCGTTGCTCTTCCTGGGGTAGCAGGTCTGTGTACAGGCTCTGAGTTTATTGCTATGACGGTCCATTAGAACTGATCAATTGTTAATCTGGGTTCCACTGACCTCTCTACAACACCTGCCAGTGGATTGTTTTTATCAGAAAAATTTCAGAGTACCATCTGCTCACCATGAAGTCATGTTGAGGAGGTCCCCGTGCTATTAGCTCGGAAGAGCAGAGGGAGCTGGGAGTCTGTTTTCCTACAGGAAAAAAAAATGTTTTTGTGATATTTCCTAAACTGTACAGCTTCAAGTTACATAGTCTTAGCCCCCACTCCACCATCCCATTTCCAAAATAAAAAAGAGATGCTGGATCTGCCTCTTCTCTCACTTTAGATTGGAGTCTTCGTGTCTTTGCATCATCATGTGCTTTAAAAGTGAAGAATTTGTTTTTCATTGGTAGAATCATCAAAAATTACCAAAAGAAAGTCATGCCTCCTAATTGTCAGGATTTTATTTATCATTTAAATTTCCTCTTACAGTTTCTCCAGAGGTTTAGCCTTTTCTTTATGAGCTTATAGCCTTGACATTGGTAGTCCCTTCTGTAGGTCCTAAAATATGGCACTAGGTTGTTAGTTCTTAACAAAAACGATGTTGGGGCAAGAGACAAAATACAGCCTTTGAAGGGTAGCATATGTGAACAACCCACAGTGCAGTGTCATGCACACAAACCAGAGCTGCGTGGGTTCATTGGCTGGAAAACTTTCTTGTGGACACTGGTGTCGGTTTAGCCCTTGGGCTTGTCCCCCTGTATGGTGTCCTATGGGTTCCGGACTGGCCTCTTGGTTTTGTTCTTTGTTCCCTGATATTTCCATTAGGGCACTTTTCAGTTAGAATTGATGCAAACACAGGCCTTGTTAAAATGGCATCTTCCCTTTTTTTTAACTCCATGCTTTGAATTAACATAGGTTTTTATTGTAGAGCACATATGAGATTGATAATTATAAGAAAAGAGTTTAAAAACTGTCTTAATTATCACATATGATCATTTTAGCATTTCATTCTCGTTATGTTGATGGGGCAAGGGTGGGGTGGTGGGGGCAGCCCCTAGCCCTGATTATCCTAGCTATTGATGATTCCAGAAAACTAGGTCTGCGCATGTAGTATAATTCAGAGAGAAGCCTTCTCCTCTTACTTATTCTTTCTTTTGGGGTTTTTCTACTGGCAGTGAAGAAGAAAAAAGTCCTTTTGACAGTTTACTAAAAACCTGCTTATCTTTGAACTGCAAACATATTTTCTTTGAAAGCTGTCTTAAATAAGTGCCAATTGCACAGAGCTGGTGCACAGTGGGGGAAAAAAAGAATTGTGGTTTTGAATTGTGTATTCTACGGAAACCTTTTTGATTACAAAGTTTTCTATAATAATTTTTCTTTGTTGCTTTGTAAGCAGTAGGCGGAAGAAGCCTGATGACATTCAGAGGGATAACAAAGTGTGAGTGGAAGGGAACTGGGAGGACGCAGTGTCCTGAACATCCCCTCCTGGTCACTGCCAAGCTGCTGTCACCTATCTTGCACACACAGTGTCCTGATTTCAGAGTTGGGGTGAGGGGTTTGGATTGGAAGTGATGTAGAGACCACTGAAGGGAAATCTCGGGGTGACACAGCTTGTGATACTTGCTAGAGCATCTTCCTCCACCTCGTTGCCACTGCCTGTTGCATTGGGAGGCTGTGTTGAAGGAGAACCCAGGGAGGAGAGAGGGGTGGCTCTGGAGCTCCAACATTCCCTTTAGAACATCCAACATTAGCCACTGGGAGAAGGAAGCCTTTCTCAGAAGGCTTAGGAAAGGGCATCTAGCAAACAGCGGAGTAGAGCTGTCCTTTTCCTGACAGCTGGCTAGTGAGGCTTTGCCCTAGGGAAAAACTGTATGTTGTGAAGGAGAGCAAAGGTCAGGTTTAGTAGAAGTACTTGCTGCGTGGAGAAGATGACTGCCCTCACCGGGTTTCTCATGTATTTCTGTTAAGCCCTAATCCATCCTTGCTCTCTTGGACTGAGTGAGGTGTTGAACTCCTTGCTGAGGGAGGAGGTGGAACATGGAAGACCCAGACCCCAGAACTGGAAATAGATTTTTTTATAGAGATAGCTCATTGACTTTTGTGCACTACACAAGAAAGGTAGGGTTCACATCTATAGGAGAAAGAAATGAAAAGAGAAGGAAATTTTCACACTTTTTGTATTAAAATAAGCCCCTCTTTTCTGATGTAATTTATCAGGGGATGCTGTTTTTTTCTTTTCTCCTCCTTTTTCTTTTTATCAGCTTGGCCAGGGTTCACAGTCTTCTGCATTTTAAGATCTTACATTAGATGTTTCTTAGTTAGGACTTGCCATATGTCATTTATTCACAAGACTGATGTGTAAATAGTTTCTGAGGAATCTTTAAGTGTGAGCGTTTAAAAGTCAAAGTAATTTCTTCGTTGTTACACGCACACACACTGTCATTTTCGTGCATTTGGCTAGAACGTTATAACTTTTACAGAGAGAGCTTTGGTCTAGAGGTCTGAAAATGGAGGTTCTGGTAGTTCTGGTCCCAACTGGACCACTTACTTGCTCAAGGAACTGATTGATCATCCATAAAAAGATAGATTGTAATATCTAGATGATTTCTAAGATCTCATTCATCTCTCATGTGCCAAGATTCATTCAACAAATAGTTATCAGTGATGTCCTGTGGGTCAGGCACTGGGTTTTGGATATGGCCAAGAGCTAGACAGATGCTGTCTTTGTTCTCATGGAGCTCACGCTCTAATGCGAGTGACAGATTTTAAAGACATGATGACAGAAATAATTTTAAAATTTTGATCATGATGAATGACATGAAACATAAGCAGGGACTTCCCTGGTGGTCCAGTGTTAAAGGATCCACCTTCCAATGCAGGGGACACAGGTTTGATCCCTGATTGGGGAACTAAGATCTGACATGCTGTGGGGCAACTAAGCCTGTGCGCCACAACTACTAAGCTAGCGCACCTCATCTAGAGAGCCTGCGTGCTGCAAACTACAGAGCCCATGTGCTCTGGAGCCTGTGCGCCTCAACTAAAGAAGAGAAAACCCACGTGCCACAACTAGAGAAAATCCCACACGCCGCAGCTAAGACCCAATGCAGCCATAAAATGGAAGGGAGAGAGGGAGGGAGGGAGGAAGGAAGAAAAGAAACATAAGCACAGGGCATAATTACAGTGCAGGACAGGAGACCTTGCCTGTTCTGGGAGTTCAAGGGACCTTGGTGCAAATCCTTGAAGAATGAGTCTTGACTGAGTGGTGACTAGATTTACCTCCTCCAGGGCTAGAAGAAATCTCCCCGCAAAGTTATAAGGTCTAGCCAGGGGAACAAAAACAATAGTTTGTGCATCTCCCATGTGTCTATATGTGTGTGTAACAACAGAGAACCCATAATACCTGTATTTTCCATAAATGCAAAATTAAAATGATTTTATCTGCTTTCCATATGACAGTCTTTCTCACCTAGTGATACTTTATTGTTGCCTCTTTAATGATGCTTATCATTTCTTATCCTGTTAGTTTTATTCATGTGTGTCCATTTGTTGCTTAATTTAAATTTATTCAGAACTCAGCACATGATAGGCCCTGTTCTAGGTTGTGGGACTTCCATAAACTGAGATGTGACCCTCATCCTCCACGAAAGTTCTGATCTCCCTTTTTAAGATATGTTTCGTTAGTTGTTACTTTAAGTATTACAATAGGCATCTTTAACTTAAGTGCACAGTGTATCTTGAGTTAATTTACTGTGCGAAGTACCACTCCATCTGAAACAAGAATAGTGCACTTCTACCTACCACTTTCCTTCGTGTAGTCATATATTTTACTATTATATGTGTTATAAACACCGTAAGATGTTATTTTGTTTTAGTTTTGCTTTAAACAGCTGTCTTTTAAAAAATTAAATAAGAAATAAGGTAGTATGTATTGATATTTACCTACACATTTACTGTTTCTGGCACTCTTCGTTTCATTGAGTTTCCTTCTGTTATCATATCTCTTCAGCCTGAAGAACGTCTTTTAGCTTTTTTTTTTTTTTTCCTTTTTGCATTGAAGGTCTGGTAGCAACAACTTCCCTCAGCTTTTGTTTAGCTAAAAATATCTGTATTTTGCCCTCATTTTTGAAGGATAATTTTGCTGGATACAGAATTTTTACTTGACAGTTTATATTTTTCTTTTACCACTTGAAGATATAATCCCATTCTCTTCTGATCTTTAATGTTTCTGATGAAATGTCATCCATCATTTTTATCTTTGTTCCTCTGGATACACTGAGTCATTTTTCTCTCCTGCTTTCAAGATTTTTTCTCCTTATCTTTGATTTTCAGTATACTATACAGTGTGATAGGTTAAGGGTGTCACTAGATGTGATTTTCTTTATATTAATTCTGCTTGGAACTTGCTGAGATTCTTGTATATTCTCACCATATTTGGAAAAATTTTAACAGTTATTTCTTCAAAATTTTACCTGCCCCATTCTTGTTACATTTTCTTCTGGAACTTAAGTCACATCTGTGTTTGATTGCTTAATATCATCCCACAGATCAGTGTGGCTCTTTGTTTTGTTTGTTTCCAATCTATTTTCTATTAATTGATCTCCGAGTTTACTAGCCCTTTTTTTTCTGTGGTCTCCAATCTACTGTTAAACTCATCCAGGGAATATTTTATTTCATGTATTGTACTCTTAGTTCTAGAATTTTCAATAAATCTTTTTTTTAGTTGAAGTATAGTTGATTTACAATGTTGTATTAGTTTCTAGTGTACAGCAAAGTAATTCAGATATATATATATATATATATATATTCTTTTTCATATTCTTTTCCATTATAGGTTATTACAAGATAATGAATATAGTTCCCTGTGCTATACAGTAGGACCTTGTTGTTTATCAAATCTTTTAAAATTGTTTTTATTTCCTGCTGAAATTCCCCATCTATGCACCAATTATGTTCATGATTTCTTTTAAGTCCTCAGGCATATCTACAATAGATGTTTTAAATTCCTTCTCTGCTAATTCCAGCATCTGGGTCATTTCTGTTTCTATTGAGTGCTGTTTTCTTTTGAAGCCACATTTTTTTTGCTTCTTTACATGTGTAGTAATTTTTCTTGTAGGTTAGGCATTGTGTTATGTCTTCGAATGATTTTTATAAATTTCCTCATTGTAACTTAGTATAGTTCCATTCATGTAGTAGATGTCCTAAAACTACCAAATTTATTGAATCCAATTAAGTTGGATTTAGGAAACAGTTATTAAGGAGATGAAGAGAATGATCAACTATACATAATAGGGAAGACTCCAGTGGTTTAATCTTCTGCACTCTAACAATGTAAGTAGTGAGTACAACATAGACTTCTTTGTTCCAAAAATACCACAAAGGCCATCTTCTAGCTGAAAGAAAGAGAAAAATGCATTTCTGTTACAGAATCTTGGACCGCAAACATTGTTTCTCAAAAGTTTATAATTTCTATAGCTTAATTGTATTGCTACCATCCCCTGTTCTAAATCCAGATAAAAATATTAATATTAACAAATTTAAGGACAGAAAGTGCACCTTTATAGCAATGGTAATTGGTTTTGTTTTGTTTCAACAGTCACCTTACTTAATAGTTCAGAGGAGAAAAATGACATTATTTGCTCCTCCCAAAGTTATCATTTATTTGTCTGTGGAACGTTTTCACATTAGGGACTCTCTTTTTTCTTTGCTACTTATGTGTTTAGAAACCTAGGTCTTTTATCTTTAATTTTATCAATAATGAATAATCTAATAAAACCCCTATGTGTTTCCCCTTTGTCCTAGTCTTTCTTGTTACAACATTCTTTTTTCTATCATGACAATGTATACCTTAATTTGTAGGTAATAGTGTTTAGAGAAGTCTGAAATGTTGCTTAAGCCCTTTCTTTTCCTATCAAGTCATTGGTTCTTTTGTTATTCCTTTTTTTTTTTTTCCCCATTTTTTTTTATTAGTTTCTGCTTTATAACAAAGTGAATCAGTCATACATATACATCTGTTCCCACATCCCCTCCCTCATGCATCTCCCTCCCTCCCACCCTCCCCATCCCTCCCCTCCAGGCAGTCACAAAGCACCGAGCTGATCTCCCTGTGCTCTGCGGCTGCTTCCCACTATCTATCTAGCCTACGTTTGGTAGTGT
Organism: Mesoplodon densirostris; assembly: GCF_025265405.1. Classification (NCBI taxonomy): domain Eukaryota; kingdom Metazoa; phylum Chordata; class Mammalia; order Artiodactyla; family Ziphiidae; genus Mesoplodon; species Mesoplodon densirostris. Next base: position 75,443,006 of record NC_082670.1, read on the forward strand.
ATATATGTCCATGCCTCTCTTTCGCTTTGTCACAGCTTACCCTTCCCCCTCCCCATATCCTCAAGTCCATTCTCAAGTAGGTCTGTGTCTTTATTCCCGTTTTACCCCTAGGTTCTTCATGACATTTTTTTTTCTTATATTCCATATATATGTGTTAGCATACGGTATTTGTCTTTCTCTTTCTGACTTACTTCACTCTGTATGACAGACTCTAGGTCTATCCACCTCATTACAAATAGCTCAGTTTCGTTTCTTTTTATGGCTGAGTAATATTCCATTGTATATATGTGCCACATCTTCTTTATCCATTCATCCGATGATGGACACTTAGGTTGTTTCCATCTCCGGGCTATTGTGAATAGAGCTGCAATGAACATTTTGGTACATGTCTCTTTTTGAATTATGGTTTTCTCAGGGTATATGCCTAGTAGTGGGATTGCTGGATCATATGGTAGTTCTATTTTTAGTTTTTTAAGGAACCTCCATACTGTTCTCCATAGTGGCTGTACCAATTCACATTCCCACCAGCAGTGCAAGAGTGTTCCCTTTTCTCCACACCCTCTCCAGCATTTATTGTTTGTAGATTTCTTGATGATGGCCATTCTGACTGGTGTGAGATGATATCTCATTGCAGTTTTGATTTGCATTTCTCTAATGATTAATGATGTTGAGCATTCTTTCATGTGTTTGTTGGCAGTCTGTATATCTTCTTTGGAGAAATGCCTATTTAAGTCTTCTGCCCATTTTTGGATTGGGTTGTTTGTTTTTTTGCTATTGAGCTGCATGAGCTGTTTATAAATTTTGGAGATTAATCCTTTGTCAGTTGCTTCATTTGCAAATATTTTCTCCCATTCTGAGGGTTGTCTTTTGGTCTTGTTTATGGTTTCCTTTGCTGTGCAAAAGCTTTGAAGTTTCATTAGGTCCCATGTGTTTATCTTTGTTTTTATTTCCATTTCTCTAGGAGGTGGGTCCAAAAGGATCTTGCTGTGATTTATGTCATAGAGTGTTCTACCTATGTTTTCCTCTAAGAGTTTGATAGTTTCTGGCCTTACATTTAAGTCTTTAATCCATTTTGAGCTTATTTTTGTGTATGGTGTTAGGGAATGATCTAATCTCATACTTTTACATGTCCCTGTCCAGTTTTCCCAGCACCACTTATTGAAGAGGCTGTCCTTTCTCCACTGTACATTCCTGCCTCCTTTATCAAAGATAAGTTGGCCATATGTGCGTGGGTTTATCTCTGGGCTTTCTATCCTGATCCACTGATCTATCTTTCTGTTTTTATGCCAGTACCACACTGTCTTAATTACTGTAGCTTTGTAGTATAGTCTGAAGTCAGGGAGCCTGATTCCTCCAGCTCCTTTTTTCGTTCTCAAGATTGCTTTGGCTATTCGGGGTCTTTTGTTTTTCCAAACAAATTTTGAAATTTTTTGTTCTAGTTCTGTGAAAAATGCCAGTGGTAGTTTGATAGGGATTGCATTGAATCTGTAGATTGCTTTGGGTAGTAGAGTCATTTTCACAATATTGATTCTTCCAATCCAGGAGCATGGTATATCTCTCCATCTGTTTGTATCATCTTTAATTTCTTTCATCAGTGTCTTATAATTTTCTGCATACAGGTCTTTTGTCTCCTTAGGTAGGTTTATTCCTAGATATTTTATTCTTTTTGTTGCAATGGTAAATGGGAGTGTTTTCTTGATTTCATTTTCAGATTTTTCATCATTAGTGTACAGGAATGCCAGAGATTTCTGTACATTAATTTTGTAACCTGCTACTTTACCAAATTCATTGATTAGCTCTAGTAGTTTTCTGGTGGCATCTTTAGGATTCTCTCTGTAGAGTATCATGTTATCTGCAAACAGTGACAGCTTTACTTCTTTTCTGATTTGGATGTCTTTTATTTCTTTCTCTTCTCTGATTGCTGTGGCTAAAACTTCCAAAACTAGGTTGAATAAGAGTGGTGAGAGTGGGCAGCCTTGTCTTGTTCCTGATCTTAGTGGAAATGGTTTCAGTTTTTCACCATTGAGGACAATGTTGGCTGTGGGTTTGTCATATATGGCCTTTATTATGTTGAGGAAAGTTCCCTCTATGCCTACTTTCTGCAGGGTTTTTATCATAAATGGGTGTTGAATTTTGTCGAAAGCTTTCTCTGCATCTATTGAGATGATCATATGGTTTTTCTCCTTCAACTTGTTAATATGGTGTATCACATTGATTGATTTCCGTATATTGAAGAATCCTTGCATTCCTGGAATAAACCCCACTTGATCATGGTGTATGATCCTTTTAATGTGCTGTTGGATTCTGTTTGCTAGTATTTTGTTGAGGATTTTTGCATCTATGTTCATCAGTGATATTGGCCTGTAGTTTTCTTTCTTTGTGACATCCTTGCCTGGTTTTGGTATCAAGGTGATGGTGGCCTCGTAGAATGAGTTTGGGAGTGTTCCTTCCTCTGAAATTGTTTGGAAGACTTTGAGAAGGATGGGTGTTAGCTCTTCTCTAAATGTTTGATAGAATTCGCCTGTGAAGCCATCTGGTCCTGGGCTTTTGTTTGATGGAAGATTTTTAATCACAGTTTCAATTTCAGTGCTTGTGATTGGTCTATTCATATTTTCTATTTCTTCCTGAGTCAGTCTTGGCAGGTTGTGCATTTCTAAGAATTTGTCCATTTCTTCCAGGTTGTCCATTTTATTGGCATAGAGTTGCTTGTAGTAATCTCTCATGATCTTTTGTATTTCTGCAGTGTCAGTTGTTACTTCTCCTTTTTCATTTCTAATTCTATTGATTTGATTCTTCTCCCTTCTTTTCTTGATGAGTCTGGCTAATGGTTTGTCAATTTTGTTTATCTTCTCAAAGAACCAGCTTTTAGTTTGGTTGATCTTTGCTATCGTTTCCTTCATTTCTTTTTCATTTATTTCTGATCTGATCTTTATGATTTCTTTCCTTCTGCTAGCTTTGGGGGTTTTTTGTTCTTCTTTCTCTAATTGCTTTAGGTGCAGGGTCAGGTTGTTTACTCGAAATGTTTCCTGTTTCTTAAGGTGGGATTGTATTGCTATAAACTTCCCCCTTAGAACTGCTTTTGCTGCGTCCCATAGGTTTTGGGTTGTCGTGTCTCCATTGTCATTTGTTTCTAGGTATTTTTTAATTTCCTCTCTGATTTCTTCAGTGATCACTTCGTTATTGAGTAGTGTATTGTTTAGCCTCCATGTGTTTGTATTTTTTACAGATCTTTTCCTGTAATTGATGTCTAGTCTCATAGCATTGTGGTCGGAAAAGATACTTGATACAATTTCAATTTTCTTAAATTTACCAAGGCTTGATTTGTGACCCAAGATATGATCTATCCTGGAGAATGTTCCATGAGCACTTGAGAAAAATGTGTATTCTGTTGTTTTTGGATGAAATGTCCTATAAATATCAACTAAGTCCATCTTGTTTAATGTATCATTTAAAGCTTGTGTTTCCTTATTTATTTTCATTTTGGATGATCTGTCCATTGGTGAAAGTGGGGTGTTAAAGTCCCCTACTATGATTGTGTTACTGTCGATTTCCCCTTTTATGGCTGTTAGTATTTGCCTTATGTATTGAGGTGCTCCTATGTTGGGTGCATAAATATTTACAATTGTTATATCTTCTTCTTGGATCGATCCCTTGATCATTATGTAGTGTCCTTCTTTGTCTCTTCTAATAGTCTTTATTTTAAAGTCTATTTTGTCTGATATAAGAATTGCTACTCCAGCTTTCTTTTGATTTCCATTTGCGTGGAATATCTTTTTCCATCCCCTTACTTTCAATCTGTATGTGTCTTTAGGTCTGAAGTGGGTCTCTTGTAGACAGCATATATATGGGTCTTGTTTTTGTATCCATTCAGCCACTCTGTGTCTTTTGGTGGGAGCATTTAGTCCATTTACATTTAAGATAATTATTGATATGTATGTTTCTATTCCCATTTCCTTAATTGCTTTGGGTTCGTTATTGTAGGTATATTCCTTCTGTTGTGTTTCTTGCCTAGAGAAGTTCCTTTAGCATTTGTTGTAAAGCTGGTTTGGTGGTGCTGAACTCTCTCAGCTTTTGCTTGTCTGTAAAGGTTTTAATTTCTCCATCAAATCTGAATGAGATCCTTGCTGGGTAGAGTAATCTTGGCTGCAGGTTTCTCTCCTTCATCACTTTAATTATGTCCTGCCACTCCCTTCTGGCTTGTAGAGTTTCTGCTGAGAGATCAGCTGTTAACCTGATGGGGATTCCCTTGTGTGTTATTTGTTGTTTTTGCCTTGCTGCTTTTAATATGATTTCTTTGTGTTTAATTTTTGACGGTTTGATTAATATGTGTCTTGGCATATTTCTCCTTGGATTTATTCTGTATGGGACTCTCTGTGCCTCCTGGACTTGATTAACTATTTCCTTTCCTATATTAGGGACGTTTTCAACTATAATCTCTTCAAATATTTTCTCAGTCCTTTTCTTTTTCTCTTCTTCTTCTGGAACCCCTATAATTCGAATGTTGGTGCGTTTAATGTTGTCCCAGAGGTCTCTGAGACTGTCCTCTGTTCTTTTCATTCTTTTTTCTTTATTTTGCTCTGCAGCAGTTATTTCCACTATTTTATCTTCCACCTCACTTATCCGTTCTTCTGCCTCAGTTATTCTGCTATTGATCCCATCTAGAGTATTTTTCATTTCATTTATTGTGTTTTTAATCGATGCTTGATTCATCTTTAGTTCTTCTAGGTCCTTGTTAACTGTTTCTTGCATTTTGTCTATTCTATTTCCAAGATTTTGGATCATCTTTACCATCATTATTCTGAATTCTTTTTCAGGTAGACTGCCTATTACCTCTTCATTTGTTAGGTCTGGTAGGTTTTTATCTTGCTCCTTCACCTGCTGTGTGTTTTTCTGTCTTCTCATTTTGCTTATCTTACTGTGTTTGGGGTCTCCTTTTTGCTGGCTGCAGATTCGTAGTTCCCGTTGTTTTTGGTGTCTGTCCCCAGTAGCTAAGGTTGTTTTAGTAGGTTGTGTAGGCTTCCTGGTTGGGGGGACTAGTGCCTGTGTTCTGGTGGTTGAGGCTCGATCTTGTCTTTCTGGTGGACAGGTCCATGTCTGGTGGTGTGTTTTGGGGTGCCTGTGGCCTTATTATGTTTTTAGGCAGCCTCTCTGCTAATGGGTGGGGTTGTGTTCCTGTCTTGCTAGTTGCTTGGCATAGGGTGACCAGCACTGTAGCTTGCTGGTCGTTGACTGAAGCTGGGTGCTGGTGTTGAGATGGAGATCTCTGGGAGATTTTCGCCGCTTGATATTATGTGGAGCTGGGAGGTCTCTTGTGGACCCGTGTCCTGAAGTTGGCTCTCCCACTTCAGAGGCACAGCACTGACTCCTGGCTGCAGCACCAAGAGCCTTTCATCTACCCGGCTCAGAATAAAAGGGAGAAAAAGTAGAAAGAAAGAATTAGTAGAAGAAAGAAAGAGAGAGAGAAAGAAAGGAAGAAGGAAAGGAAGGAAGGAAGAAAGAAAGAGGGAGAGAGGGAGGAAGGAAGGAAAGAAAGAAAGAAAGGAGGGAGGGAGGGAGGGAGAAAGGACGGAAAGAAAGAAAGAAAGGAAGGAGGGAGGAAGGGAGGAAGGGAAGGTAGGAAAAAAAGAAAGAAGATAAAGTAAAATAGAATAAAGTATAAAATATAGTAGCGTTATTAAAAATAAAAAAGTAATTATTGAAAAAAAAACGGATGGATAGAACCCTGGGACCTATGGTGGAAGCAAAGTTAAACAGAGAAAATCTCACACAGAAGCATACACATACACATTCACAAAAAGAGAACAGGGGGAAAAATCGAAAATCTTGCTCTCAAAGTCCACCTCCTCAATTTGGGATAATTCGTTGTAAAAAGAGGAAAAGGGGGAAAAATCGAAAATCTTGTCCTCAAAGTCCACTTCCTAATTTGGGATGATTCGCTGTCCATTCATGCACTCCACAGACGCAGGGCACATCAAGGGGACCGTGGAGCTTTAATCCGCTGCCTCCGAGGCTGCACAGAGAGATTTCCCTGTCTCTTCTCTGCTCTCACAGCTCCCGGGTCTCAGCCTTGGACCTGGCCCCGCCTCTGCGCGTAGGTCGCTGGAGGGCGTCCGTTCTTCGCTCAGACAGGACGGGTTTAAAGGAGCCGCTGATTCGGGGGCTCTGGCTCACTCAGGCCGAGGGGAGGGAGGGTCACGCAGTGCAGGGCGGGCCTGCGGCAGCAGAGGCCGGCGTGACGTTGCACCAGCCTGAGGCGCTCCGTGCGCTTTCCCGGGGAATCCGTCCCTGGGTCCCGGCAGGGACCGGCAGTGGCGGGCTGCACAGGCTCCCCAGAAGTGGGGGTGGACAGTGACCTGCGCTCGCACACAGGTCTTGTGGCGGCGGCAGCAGCAGCAGCCCCAGCGTCCTACGCCCGTCTCCGGGGTCCGCGCCTTTAGCCGCGGCTCGCCCCGTCTCTGGAGCTTCTTTAAGCAACGCTCTTAATGCCCTCTCCTCGCGCACCAGGAAACAAAAGGGAAGAAAAAAGTCTCTTGCCTCTTTGGCAGCTCCAGACTTTTTCCCTGGACTCCCTCCGGGCTAGCCGTGGTGCACTAACCCCTTCAGGCTCTCTTCCTGCCACCAGCCCCAGTCCTCTCCCTGCGATCCGACTGAAACCCGATACCCGAGCCTCAGCTCCCAGCCCCGCCCGTCCCTGCGGCCGAGCAGACAAGCCTCTCGGGCTGGTGTGTGCCTGAGGGCACCGATCCTCTGTGCGCGAATCTCTCTGCTTTGCCCTCCACACCCCTGTTGCTGTGCTCTCCTCCGCTACTCCGAAGCTTTCCCCCTCCGCCACCCGCAGTCTCCACCCGCGAAGGGGCTTCTAGTGTGTGGAAACCTTTCCTCCTTCACGGCTCCCTGGTGCAGGTCCCGTCCCTATCCTTTTGTCTCTGTTTATTCTTTTTTCTTTTGCCCTATCCAGTTATGCGGGGAGTTTCTTGCCTTTTGGGGGTCTGAAGTCTTCTGTCAGCGTTCAGTAGGTGTTCTGTAGGAGCTGTTCCACGTGTAGATGAATTTCTGATGTATCTGTGGGGAGGAAGGTGATCTCCGCGTCTTACTCTTCCGCCATCTTCCTCCGTCCCCCCAGCCCTGAATTTTTAAAGTAAAACTTGAATCTGCTGGCAATGTAGAAAGTAGACACCTCACAGAAATTTTGTAATCTCATTTAAGCCTGTTTGTTAATAAAGCACCTGATATGTACACAGATGAATTAATTCTCATGTTTTCTACTTTCAGTTTAGTTTGTGGGGTAGATCTTTATAATATAAATAACTCCAAGTATGCGCATTTGTTATAGTAATCCTAATTCTTCAAATTAAAAAAATTTCATGACTGACATTTTTAGGATAGTTCTCTTTGCTGGTTAATTAATACTAATAGAATATAGGAACAATGATAAGAGTAATAGGTGCCATTATTTAAAATGTATTAGGTATAGGCAGTGGCTTAAATGCTACCCAGGCATTATCTCATTTAATTCTTCTCCCCACAGTCATGTGAGAGAGATACTGTTATTATCTCCATTTTACATAAGGAGAAACTAAGATTGAGAGGCCACACGTTGGGCCCAAGGTTATACCACAGGGGGTGGGCCAGCCAAAATTCACACCTGAGACTGTCTGGCTCCAAAGACCAATCAGTTATGTTGCCTCATGGAATCACAAATTTTAACACTAACCTTAAATTGCACTGGACAAAATCTTATAAAGAAATAAATTTAAGATGAAAGTTATAGTGGGTTATTTAATAGGTCTATCAAAAAAAAGGTCTATCAAATACATCAAAAAGAAATTTTCTAGAATGGTAAATTCTGACCCATGAACCTATGTAATAAAAAAATCTCTTAATAAGATATAATGATTTAGTAAAAATGATGAAGCATCACTTTACTGGTATTATTAGAAATGGACAGAAGGGAGACATCCCTCATTTGGTAATTGGATCTATTATCTACATAGTAACCACTGTGACTTTTTAAAAGTACAAGTTACTTATTACTTATACTATTTGCTTATACTAAGAACAAAGTCTGGATGTCCCACATACCTTACAGTATTTGACAGCAATAATGGGCATGACTTGAGGTCATATGTGAAATCTTTGTCATCTAACATTATAATCTCCTTAGAATACCTTTAAAAGCCATAAAAGTCAGCCCCTTACAGAAAATACTTGATCTGACATTTCACTTGTCCATAGCAAAATAAAACAACAACAAAATAAATAAACAGGCTTCAAAACAAAACAGCTTTTCTCACGCTGGTAAGTCATTAATAGAGGGGGAAAAAGGTAATTTTTTTCCCTTGGAGTATTGCATTAGTAGCTAGGGGCCTTGAAGTTTTGCTAATCAGCTATGTGACCTTGGTTAAATCACATTTCCTTTCAGACTTCATGTTACCTTTGGTAAATGAGGGCATGAGACTGGTTTGATTTTCTTGCCTGGTCTAGAACTGCCTAAGTCTGTGAGGTTGTGATTTTTTACAGGGAAAGGATAGCAATTATTTTTCCATAGAGTGAGGGTATTCTTTGAGGAAATCCAGCAACATCTACAGACATAGCATTGTCCTAAGGGAAACATCTCTGAGAAGAAAATCTCTCTATTCTTTTCTCCCCACAAATAGATATAAACTTCCTACTTTAAAACTGGAACAGAGAAATTTCAAGGAAAGATTTATTGATTGGATCATTCACAGACCGCCCCCACTCCCGTGAATTATTTTATCATTTTAGATTTAAGGGGGTTCTTTTGAATAATATAAAGGACACTTTTTTTTTTTTTTTTTTTTTGGTGTGTGATTTTAAGAACTTAACTCTGGAATGTAAATGACTATTGACACCAAACTGTAGTTTCTGTATGGTTAAAGAAATTCAGAACCAAATTAAACCTTTGCTTTTGCCTTATTTAGCAGTGATTATGTTGTGCATGTGAATGTATTCATAATTGATCCTTCTTCCTAAAAGTTTTCAGGTGGCTAAGACCATGTAAACACCATGAAAAAAATTTTTTTCTAGGTTTTACAGCCTTTTGTCCTCTCATTCTACATGAGATTGACTGAAATGTAGAAGTTGTTCTGATTAAAAGGAGCAAGATTGGAGAGCTGGAGGAGGAATTACAACTTATTAGTAATATTTTCTGAAACCCAGGTCAGAAGAACAATGGGCCACAAACAGCTTTTGTCTGGTCAAAATGCCATTTTGATTACGAGGAGATACAAAAGGATTCATTATGTCTGCTTATATTTGCTGATTAATATTCTGGGTGAGGTAGATATTAGCTGTCTTCTGAAGAGAGAAAGACACAGATTTGAATCCTGGCTTGTTTTTTCTTGCTGGTGGTGAGACCCACGGCAAATTTCCTAGCCTGTTGGAGTCTCAGTTTCTTCTGTATATTTAGGATGATGATACTCTCCCTGTAATGGTGTCTGGTTTCCAGGGGCTTATTGATCTACATGAAGTATTGAACACACTGTCTGGTACAGAACATGATCCCAGTTCAGGGTAACCATTATCATTACTATGATCATTATGTTGACCAATAGTCTTGAAATACAAAGCAGTTGATTATATTCATAATTGCTTATTTAGTCTCTGCCTCCTTTGAGGTCTGTGAGTTCTGTGGGGCAGGGACCACATCTGTTTCTCAGTTTGTGATCAGAGCTTAGGCACACAGCTGGCACTCAATAAATATCTGAAGAAGGGGTGAATGACTGATGGAAAAAAATGGAGGATCATCTCAAGAGTGAGATCCCCACTAGGAAGAAGGTTAAAAGCATCATTTGCTCCAGAGAAAAAAATGCGATGCTGCTAGCAGAATTGGGAGCAGCAGGAGGGCTGTGCATGCTCAGAGCCTGAGCCATTTCTAGCCTTTTTGGGACTTTGGTGGGTGACAGGATTGGGTGTTTTGTGTCCGTGGAGGGGTTGAACTCAAACTCTCTTTGGCCACACCTGTGCCTTCCTGGGTGTGTGCGGCAGATGGTGGGAGGCCCCTATCTAAGTAGGCAGAGAGAGCAAAAGACCTGGAACAATTTCCCTTCATAATCATCAGCCAGTTTTGGAGCACTGGGTTAGCTAATTGTTCACTTTTACTTTCATTGTTGTTTTAAAAAGGGTCATTTATCTGTCTGAAGAGAAACACAAACAAGAGACTGGTGTTACGACATATTTTATATTCCTCTTCTAATTTCATTAATGGTTTTAAAGGAAATATCTCTTGTAATTGCCTTAAGCATTCTGTCTTTATTATTAAATACCAGCCATTTATTATGTTCTACACTTCTTTTTGGCTCTGTGTGCCATCCTTTCTGGGACCTTCTGAATTTAAAATGATTGAACTGTAGGGCACATGGTTCTGGGAGCATGCCCTCTCATTTAAATTTCCAGGAGCACCACCATGCTCTTAGAATGTCTTAGCAGAGACAGATGTCTGGAGTCTGGGCATTTATTCATTTCACTTTCAAAGACAACATAACTATCAGATTAAAAATCAGCAAAATTCTGTTTGCTTTGGAGCCAGCTATATTCCACTTTTTAGGTCTCATATGCCCCAACCCCAACTCTGGGTTCTGATCTTGAATCTCGGTCACATCTCAGCTGGGTCCACATCCAGTCTCAGGTTATTTGAGAGGAGTTGCAAGACCTTGACTCAGAATCACAAGGTACGCCTTAAACTTTAGACTGTCAGGTGAAATAGCATTTAGGGGGCTATGACTATCGTATTTAATCTTCATACCGATCTGGTGAGGGTAGGTACTATGATAACCTCACTTCATGAATGATAAAACTGGCATTCAGAGAAGTTAAAAAGTTACCCAAAGTCACACGGTACAGCGTGGTGAACCCTTGGATCAGAAACTAACTGTTTTTGATTCCATGAACAATGCTTAAATATTACGCTTTTCAGAAAGCATTTATTTATGAATATTTATTTTCTAGGTCTTTCTTTGATCTGGTGTGGATGGGTGATTGGAAATTGTAAGGAATTTGGAAAGCAGACTGCCAGAGGTACAGGTTGAATTCAGTTGAGTCAGTAGCTGTTGTTTTTATTTTCTTGCTTCATTGGACTACAGAATTGTCTCCTTCAGTATTTGGTGCTATTGTTGTATATTTTCTGAAGTCACCGTTTATAAGCCATGATACTCTTTCCAGGGTGGGGGCTCTGCTCCCAGATGAGGCAAGATGATTCTGCAGTGAGCTTGGTGGTAATGTGGGAACGTCTGTCATCTGCAGTATTTCTATACCAAAGGCCCTGAGTATTCAGTAATTCATTCGTTCATTTGTTCATTACTTTCTTGGATCTACCTGCAAAGGAAAAGATTCTAGAATATTTTCCCTGGGACTTGGGACAGAAGTCAGGGAGCCAGCAACAATTGGAGGTGCTTGATACAGTGAGTCAGACATGATGTGCTCTCTTTGTTTGCTTCCTCTGCCTTTTTTCTATTCTCTTTAAGTTTAATAGACAAAAGATGGGGACAAGGCAGAGCAGGTGACACCCACTCTTGAGCAAGGAGGGCCTTAGGGGTCGGTCCCTTGGGAGTGTCTGCAGATGGGATTTAAGTTATTGATGTATATTCTTCCAATGTGGCAGAAACCAACTCTGGATTTGAAAAGTTCACCTGGACTCCACAGCGGGAGAGCTGTTGTTGGCAGATTTGCTTTTCTGAGAGAGGCAACCATTTCCTGCTGCATGGTTATCATGTCAAGGGTTGGGAACCAGGGCATGTTGGCGATAAGGATTTAATGAATACATATGAGAAGAGGAGATTCAAGCCACTGAGCAGCATATTGCACTAGGCCACTTCCCATTTCAGGATGGTGAGATATTTAGGGGAATAAATTTCAGGTGATCATGGAAAAAAAAATGTTCGAGGGGCATTGGGATGAGATATGTCCTAACTGGTGTTTCCCACAACAGGGGGGTGGTCCACCTCGCTGGGGGCCTTATAATCACCTCTCAGGTTTGTCCATTGTCTTTGTTTTTATAATTCACATATAGCTTTAAAAAATACAATTAGGCTTGCCCATGTGTGCATTATCCCACATGGCAGAAAGGACGTGTTTTTAATTTATTCTTTGCTTCTAACTGTAGTGTCGGGCATGTCAGGGTTCACTGGTTAGAGAGAGAATGCGCCTGCTTTTGTAAAGCAGTTAATTGGACCTGGTAACGATTATTGTCAGAAATCTCTGGGGGTGGTGCTGGTCCCAAGGCATCGTCCTTCATGGCGATTTCCAGCATCTAGCATGCTGGGACACTGAGGATTTTCCAGAAGGAAACAGCAGATTGGAGTTCTTGTACTGCAGACCCAAATTGCAGTCCTGTTGGTGACTGTTTCTGAGTGTGTACTGCTTTCTGGTGCTAGGGACTTCTGAAGAGAATGTTTTCAATTTTGAGGTGTTTTAAGGAAATATTTGCAATACAGGCAACAGACAAAAGACTAGTATCTAGGCTAGAGACAGATCTCATCCATAGCAGTCACCAAAATATCACAATAAAAACTCCTCCATATCAACCTACTGCAAAGAAGCAGTAGAAAAATGGGCAGTGGATATGAGCAGTCAGTCGACAGGAGTATAATTATATGGACAAAGAAAAGATACTCAGTCTCACTAGTCATCAAGGAAAAGTAAATTAAAGCAGTGAAGTACAATTTTTACCGATCAGGTGGCAAAATCATAATAATGATGATGAAGATGATGATATCAAATGTTGGTAAGGCCTGGGTAGATGGGACTCCGCTGGTCCAGCCACACTTCAGGTCAGCTTTGCAGAAGCTTGTAAAATTGAAAATGCACAGACCCTGGGAACCATCAACTCCATATCTTGCATCTGCCTACAGAAACACTGGCACCTGTGCACCAGAATACAACATTGACTATAGGTGCGTGGGTTTAGCCCTGTGCTTTCTATCCTGTTCCACTGATCTCCAGCTCTGTTTTTTTCCCTCAAGACTGCTTTGGGTATTTGGGGTCTTTTGTTTCTCCATACAAATTTTAAGACTTTTTGTTCTAGTTCTGTAAAAAATACCATTGGTAATTTGCTAGGGATTGCATTGAATTTGTAGATTGCTTTGGGTAGTATAGTCATTTTCACAATATTGATTCTTCCAATCCAAGAACATGTTATACCTCTCCATCTGTTTGGATCATCTTTCATTTCTTTCATCAGTGTCTTACAGTTTTCTGCATACAGGTTTTTTGTCTCCTTAGGTAGGTTTATACCTAGGTATTGTATTCTTTTTGTGGCAATGGTAAATGGGAATGTTTCCGTAATTTCTCTTTCAGATTTTTCATCATTAGTGTATAGGAATGCAAGAGATTTCTGTGCATTAATTTTGTATCCTGCAACTTTACCAAATTCATTGATTAGCTCTAGTAGTTTTCTGCTGGCATCTTTAGGATTCTCTATGTATAGTATCATGTCATCTGCAAACAGTGACAGTTTTACTTATTCTTTTCCAATTTGTATTCCTTTTATTTCTTTTTCTTCTTTGATTGCCGTGGATAGGACTTCCAAACTATGTTGAATAATAGTGGTGAGAGTGGACATCCTTGTCTTGTTCCTGATCTTAGAGCAAATGCTTTCAGTTCTGGGATAAATCCCACTTGATCATGGTGTATGATCCCTTTTTTTTTTTTTTTTTTTTTTTTGCGGTACGCGGGCCTCTCACTGCTGTGGCCTCTCCCGCCGCTGAGCACAGGCTCCGGACGCGCAGGCCCAGCGGCCATGGCTCACAGGCCCAGCCGCTCCACGACACGTGGGATCCTCCTGGACCGGGGCACGAACCCATGTCCCCTGCATTGCAGGTGGGCTCTCAACCACTGCGCCACCAGGGAAGCCCCGTGTATGATCCTTTTAATGTGTTGTTGGATTCTGTTTGCTAGTATTTTGTTGAGGATTTTTGCATCTATATTCATCAGTGATATTGGTCTGTAATTTTCTTTTTTGTAGTATCTTTGTCTGGTTTTGGTATCAGAGTGATGGTGGCCTCATAGAATGAATTTGGGAGTGTTCCTTCCTCTGCAGTTTTTTGGAAGAGTTTGAGAAGGATGGGTGTTAGCTCTTCTCTAAATGTTTTGATAGAATTCACCTGTGAAGCTGTCTGGTCCTGGACTTCTGTTTGTTGGAAGATTTTTAATCACAGTTTCAATTTCATTACTTGTGATTTGTCTGTTCATATTTTCTATTTCTTCCTGGTTCAGTCTTGGAAGGTTATACCTTTCTAAGAATTTGTCCATTTCTTCCAGGTTGTCCATTTTATTGCCATAGAGTTGCTTGTAGTAGTCTCTTAGGATGCTTTGTATTTCTGCGGTGTCTATTGTAACTGCTCCTTTTTCATTTCTAATTTCATTGATTTGAGTCCTCTCCCTCTTTTTCTTGATGAGCCTGGCTAACGGTTTTTCAATTTTGTTTATCTTTTCAAAGAACCAGATTTTAGTTTTATTGGTCTGTGCTATTGTTTTCTTTGTTTCTATTTCATTTATTTCTGCTCTGATCTTTATGATTTCTTTCCTTCTGCTAACTTTGGGTTTTGTTTGTTCTTCTTTCTCTAGTTCTTTTAGGTGTAAGGTTAGGTTGTTTATTTGATATTTTTCTTGTTTCTTGAGGTAGGCTTGTATTGCTATAAACTTCCCTCTTAGAACTGCTTTTGCTGCATCCCATAGGTTTTGGATTGTTGTGTTTTCGTTGTCATTTGTGTCTAGGTATTTTTTGGTTTCCTCTTTGATTTCTTCAGTGATTGGTTATTTAGTAATGTATTGTTTAGCCTCCAAGTGTTTGTATTTTTTATGTTTTTTTCCCTGTAATTGATTTCTAATCTCATAGCGTTGTGGTCACAAAGGATGCTTGGTATAATTTCAGTTTTCTTAAATTTACTGAGGCTTGATTTGTGACCCAAGATGTGATCTATCCTGGAGAACGTTCTGTGCGCACTTGAGAAGAAAGTGTAATCTGCTGTTTGTGGATGGAATGTCCTATAAATATCAATTAAATCTATCTGGTCTATTGTGTGATTTAAAGCTGTGTTTCCTTATTAATTTTCATTTTGGATGATCTGTCCATTGGTGTAAGTGAGGTGTTAAAGTCCCCCACTATTATTGTGTTACTGTTGATTTCCTCTTTTAGAGCTGTTAGCAGTTGCATTATGTATTGAGGTGCTCCTATGTTGGGTGCATATATATTTATAATTGTTACATCTTCTTCATGGATTGATCCCTTAACATTATGTAGTGTCCTTCCTTGTCTCTTGTGACATTCTTTGTTTTAAAGTCTTTATTTTATCTGATATGAATATTGCGACTTCAGCTTTCTTTTGATTTCCATTTTCATGGAATATCTTTTTCCATCCCCTCACTTTCAGTCTGTATGTTTCCCTAGGTCTGAAGTGGTCTCTTGTAGACAGCATATATATGGGTCTTGTTTTTGTCTCCATTCAGCGAGCCTGTGTCTTTTGGTTGGAGAATTTAATCCATTCACATTTAAGGTAATTAATCGATATGTATGTTCCTGTTACCATTTTCTTTTCTTTTCTTTTCTTTTTCTTTTTCTTTTTTTAAACATTTTTATTGGAGTATAATTGCTTTACAATGGTGTGTTAGTTTCTGCTTTATAACAAAGTAAATCAGTTATACATATACGTATATCCCCATATCTCTTCCCTCTTGCATCTCCCTGCCTCCCACCCTTCCTATCCTACCCTTCTAGCTGGTCACAAAGCACCGAGCTGATCTCCCTGTGCTATGCGACTGCTTCCCACTAGCTATCTATTTTACATTTAGTAGTGTATATATGTCCATATATATACTACCACTCTCTCACTTTGTCCCAGCTTACCCTTCCCCCTCCCCGTGTCCTCAAGTCCATTCTCTAGTACGTCTGCGTCTTTATTCCTGTCTTGCCCTTAGGTTCTTCATGACCATTTTTATTTTTTTTTAGATTCCATATGTATGTGTTAGCATACGGTATTTGTTTTTCTCTTTCTGACTTACTTCACTCTGTATGGCAGACTCTAGGTCCATCCACCTCACTACAAATAACTCAATTTCGTTTCTTTTTATGGCTGAGTAATATTCCATTGTATATATGTGCCACATCTTCTTTATCCATTCATCTCTCAATGGACACTTAGGTTGCTTCCGTGTCCTGGCAATTGTAAACAGAGCTGCAATGAACATTGTCCTATTACCATTTTCTTAATTGTTATGGATTTGTTTTTGTAGGTCCTTTTCTTCTCTTGTGTTTCCCACTTAGAGAAGTTCCTTTATCATTTGTTGTAGAGCTGGTTTGGGGGTGCTGAATTCTCTTAGCTTTTGCTTGTCTGTAAAGCTTTTGATTTCTCCCTTGAATCTGAATGAGATCCTTGCTGAGTAGAGTAAGCTGGGTTGTAGGTTCTTCCCTTTCATCACTTTAAATGTGTCATGCCACTCCCTTCTGGCTTGTAGAGTTTCTGCTGAGAAATCAGCTGTTAACCTTATGGGAGTTCTCTTGTTTGTTATTTGTCGTTTTTCCCTTGTTGCTTTCAATAATTTTTCTTTGTCTTTAATTTTTACCAATGTGATTACTATGTGTCTCGGCTTGTTTCTCCTTGGGTTCATCCTGCCTGGGACTCTCTGAACTTCCTGGACTTGGGTGGCTCTTTCCTTTCCCATGTTAGGGAAGTTTTCGACTATAATCTCTTCAAATATTTTCTCCGGTCCTTTCTCTGTGTCTTCTCCTTCTGGGACCCCTGAAATGTGCATGTTGTTGCATTTAATGTTGTCCCAGAGGTCTCGTAGTCTTGTCTTCATTTCTTTTCATTCTTTTTTCTTTATTCTGTTCCACAGCAGTGAATTCCACCATTCTGTCTTCCAGGTCACTTATCTGTTCTTCTGCCTCAGTTATTTTCATTTCAGTTATTGTACTGTTCATCTCTGTTTGTTTGTTCTTTAATTCTTCCAGGTGTTTGTTCTTTAATTCTTTTAGGTCTTTTTTAAACATTTCTTGCATCTTCTCGATCTTTGCCTCCATTCTTTTTCTGAGGTCCTGGATCATCTTCACTATCATTATTCTGAATTCTTTTTCTGGAAGGTTTCCTATTTCCACTTCATTTAGGTGTTTTTCTGGGGTTTTATCTTGTTCCTTCATCTGGTACATAGCCCTCTGCCTTTTCATCTTGTCTGTCTTTCTGTGAATGTGGTTTTTGTTCCACAGGCTGCAGGATTGTAGTTCTTCTTGCTTCTGCTGTCTGCCCTCTGGTGGATGAGGCTGTCTAAGGCTTGTGCAAGTTTCCTGATGGGAGGGACTGGCGGTGGTTAGAGCTGGCTGTTGCTCTGGTGGGGCAGCAGAACTCAGTAAAACTTTAATTCACTCGTCTGCTGATGGCTGGAGCTGGGTACCCTCCCTGTTGGTTGTTTGGCCTGAGGCATCCCAACACTGGAGCCTACCCGGGCTAATGGCGGACTCTGGGAGGGCTCACGCCAAGGAGTACTTCCTAGAACTTCTGCTGCCAGTGTCCTTGTCCTCATGGTGAGACACAGCCACCCCCTGCCGCTGCAGGAGACCCTCCAACACTAGCAGGTAGGTCTGGTTCAGTCTCCTATGGGGTCACTGCTCCTTCCCCTGGGTCCTGATGTGCATACTACTTTGTATTTGCCCTTCAAGAGTGGAGTTTCTGTTTCCCCCAGTCCTGTTGAAGTCCTGCAATCAAATCACGCTAGCCTTCAAAGTCTGATTCTCTAGGAATTCCTCCTCCCATTGCCGGACCCACAGGTTGGGAAACCTGACGTGGGGCTTAGAACCTTCACTCCAGTGGGTGGACTTCTGTGGTATAAGTGTTCTCTAGTTTGTGAGTCACCCACTCAGCAGTTATTGGATTTGATTTTATTGTGATTGCGCCCCTCGTACCGTCTCATCGTGGATTCTCCTTTGTCTTTGGATATGGGGTATCTTTTTTGGTGAGTTCCAGTGTCTTCCTGTCCATGTTTGTTCAGCAGTTAGTTGTGATTCTGGTGCTCTTGGAAGAGGGGGTGAGAGCATGTCCTTCTACTCTGCCATCTTGAACCAATCTCTCCCCCTTCTTGATATTCTTAATGATTTTTGAAAAAGGAGCGCTGCATCTTCCTTTGTACTGGGCCCTGCAAGTTATGTAGCCAGCCATGGTTAGAGTGATTTTTGAGGCCTGCCCTGGACCAGGCTGAGGAGAGCTGAGAGAGAGCTGGTGAGGACCCTGGAGCCTGGTTGGAGGAGAAGATCCTGGCTTGTGGCTCCGTGAAAAGCAGATGGTTCTCACATTGAAGCTACAAAAGCAGCTCTTTATAAGTGTGGACTTTCAAGTTCCTCAAAGGAGGCCATGGAATCTGTTTGTTTTTGCCCTGAAGGCAGCAACTACTTCCTCCTTTTGTGCCTGAATTCACATTAGACCAGAGTTCCTGATGGGCCCGCAGTCTGTGAAGGAAGCATTACCACTGACTGCTGAAGATGATGAGGCATTCATCCTACCCATAGATGACTGTTTTGCATTTCAGTCAGGCAGCTCCTGAGCGCAGATGGAGCCAGGACCTCTGGTGGGCTCTGCTTTCTCGGTGATGGAGCAAGTAGCCAGGAGGCAGCCTTCATCACATCTCCAGTACCTTCTTGTGTGCTGTGGTCCATAGCACTTGGATTTGTCTACACTGCTCTCCTCATCATTTCCATCCTCTCCCCACATCCCCCCATTCTTCATATGTTACACATCCCTGCATCTCTGCATCTGTGTATCCCTACATCCCTTCATCCCTCCATCCTTCACATCCCTGCATCTCTGCGTCCCCACTTTCCTACATCACCCACATCTCTGTATCCTCCATACCTCACAAATAACTTGAATCTCTACACCTCTGTATCTCTGCATTCCTTCGTCCCTGCACCTCTGCATGCCCTACACCCCTGCACTTCTGCATCCCATTTGTCCTGTTCACAGAGCTGGTCCTGGGGATACAGGAGAAGATGAGAAGTACCCACAGCTGTTTCTTCTCCTCCTTAAAGCAGTTTAGCTAATAAAGGAATATGGATTTAGTAGTAAATCTAATTTCAAAGCCCAGTGTGGCCATTTAATAGCTGGGTAAGTTCTTAGGCAAGTTACTTAGCTCTTTTGAGGCACAATTTGAGGATTATATGAGAAACAGATCTAAGGCACTAGATTCAGAGTTGTTTAAGCACCTTCACACTCGGCAGCTCATCTCCTTTTCTGGAATTTTCTACTAGTATCCCTGTTGTCCTCTCTCCCACCGTCAGCTCTACCCCATCTGCACATCTCTGGGGATACCAGAAATGGCCAAAGAAGAGTGGACTTGGATTTTCCTCTGAAGTGCAGATAAGTTGATGCACTTACACATCTTCCATTATCACTGATGGGGAGCCTCAGTATTCCCTGTGGTCTCAGTGAGTGAGCGCTGAGCTGCAAGCACCTCTGAGGTACCAGGCCAGTGTCAGGCACTGAGGATGCAGGGAAGGGCCAGTTACCAGTTCTTGAGCATCTCACAGCTCTGCCTTGTTAACTAGCAGAGAGTAAAGCCTTTGGGAGACCTGGTTTACTGAGTGATCTTGATGTCCTTCCATGGATGTACATTGGAGATGGACACATGGGGTCTTTGGGAGCCCAGCTTTCATCCAAGCAGTTCAGACTGGCATATTCCTAGCCTTGGAGACTTCAGCCACCTTAGAGCACAGTGGAAGTTGGTTGGCTTGAATGAAAGTTGAGTTTCTTCTCCTACTCAGACAACTCAATTTAATGATTATTAAATTTAATGATTTAAATTGAACGATTATTAGGTGTGTATCCTGGATAACTTTTCAGACAGATGTTGACTTCTGGCTTATAGTGGGCAAGAGAAGAGACCAGGAACATGTCTGTATCATAGATTTGATAGTTGGAGAGAGCTGGTAGACACATTTTTATTTGTATTCTAAAGGTACAGGATGTGTGCAAAGTTTAGTTCAGGCACCAAACTCATATAAAATATATTTATGTTTCAAGAATGCCATAAAAGAGCAATAATTTTTATAGCTTCAGATTATTTTGATCTTTTCCAGCTTTCCATCTTTGTTATCAACTGTACTTTACATGTCTGTCATAATATTTGTCTTTCCATTCCTTTTTAATGGGTCAGGATATTTTGAAATCAATTACACAATGCTTTTGTTTCTCACATTAAATGTACCATCAATTCTTTTCTTAAATACTTTGAATATTGAAAATAATTTCTTAGGTGACATTAATTATGATGCACTTCTCTGCTGATCTCTTCTTCCCTAGTTATATTAATGATAGTGTTTCAGCTTTCCTGACTTGTCTCTGTTATTAACCCATCATAAATACCAGCCCCAATTAGTGTACAGAAATGAAATCAGTTGAGGAGTGGAATGTATGTGCAGCAAATAAAGAGTCGATGCTGTCTTTCTCTGAGGAACAACTGAATTTTTTCAACTGTCAGATCTGAATTCTTAGTAGTTCTTTTTGTGTAAAAATGCATTCATTTCCCCCATTTTACAGAATAATTTGTAACCACAGTTGGTGGTGATGTCTGTTTGCAAAATCTTATCCTTTGATTTCGTTGCATTCCATTAAGTCAGAAAATCCTTTTTTTGATTCAAAGATATTATGCTGTGTAGCTCCTTATTAATATCTGGTTGTACTGTCTCTACTTTTGAGTCTTTCTTTACTCTTGATTTTTTTCCTTTTCTTCTCTCTCTCTCCTCACCAAGGCTTTATCTTTCCCTGCCTCCCTCCTTCCCTCTCTAACTCCCTTTTTCCTTCCCTCCCTCCCTCCCTCTCCCCTTCCCTCCTTTCTGTTCTCTTGTTCCTTTCTTTGTTTTGGAATGTGTTAGCAGAAGTCAGAACTGAGACTGTTGACTTGTGTGTACGTTCTACTCAGGCCAGGATGAACCGGAAATGCTTTCTGCTTGGTCATTTGGCTTTGTAGAGTGTTGGAGAGTCCTGACACTTTTGGATTATCAATACATATCTATAGACTAATAAAACTTTTCATAAAACAGATTTCTCAAAGTTTGTAACAGAGAGCTTTTAAATCAGCAAACATCTTGGACACATGTGCTTCCCTTGCATCTCCTTTCCAAGAAAATAGCTGTTCCTTTGGTTGTTTAAGATGCGCATCAGAGGGCCTCTTAACATCCATGGCATTGTGCTTGGCTTGGAGTTAGGGATCCAAAAGTAGCTTTCTTCAAATCAGGATACTTTTAAAAGTGGAAGAGGGGCTATTGATAATTACTCTTGGACAACAGTTATAAACCAGGATTACCCTAGGCAAAAGGTAGGATTGCCAAGTAAAATATAGGACACCCTGTTGAATTTGAAATTTAAATGTAACTGAGAGTCCTGTGTTTTTATTTGTTATCCTGGCAACCTATTTGTAGTCATAAACACGTGGGATGTGCTCCCTGCCTGCAGGGTGCTTCTGGTCCAGTAATCATAACCAGGTTATCAATCTCAGGCACCAGGCTGATTACTTAACAAATCACAACCCTGGGAGGTGGGCAGTGCTTTCCCACTTCACGGGGCATGATTAACAGTTTAATAACATCCCCAAGGTTAGACAGCTAGGACCTGCAGGGTGGGGTAAGGAATAGGGAGTCAGGGCCAGGACCTCTCAGATCCTTCTACCTGCAAAGCCTGTGCCCCCTCCACCCCATGCCCTCCTCCCTTCCAACCAGCATGTGACAGCAATGAGCTCCTTTTGCAAGGTTTAAAAGAGGTCCTGCAGGAAAGTGAAGAGCCTTCAAGGCTGCTTCTCCACTGCTGGATCTTCCAGGCAGCAGGAGGCAACCAGCTGTTTTCACTGTATCAAACCCGAAACATGTCACGCAGAAAAAATGTCAAGTCATTTTGAAAAATGTCTGAAGCATAATGTGCTTGACAGGGGTGAAATAGCATCGGCCATAGTCACGTAATTACTACCTCAGTGTTTGTTTACCGTGCAGCCCTCTTTTTCTTCTACTCTAATTAAATCAATCTGAGCAACAACACAGCCTTATAAAACCCAGGTCTCAGCCTGTACAGCAGTCAGCTTTTCTCAGGTTCTTTCTAAGCATGATCCTTGCCAGGTTGACTAAGCAACTTAACAGTTTCTTCCACGTTCCTATCTTCAGACTAAACTCAGACAGACTTATTGAATTAAAGTAAGTGGAGGTCACCTATATATATATTTTTTCTGCCAACGAAAAATGTTAAGATAGGGTAAGGTACTGAGGTCCGAGATACGATTTGAATTTAAGCTGCCGCCAGACACCGTAATATTGTCATCCACTAGATGTCGCTGATGATTCACACCAGTGCAACTGTGAGCCCATTTTGGGATGTTAAAGTCCTTAAAAATGTCAAGCGAGAGCTAAAAACCTGGAACTTCCAAGTATTTCTTTCTTTACCTTTTGCTTTTTAATATTTTCTTTATGTTCATCCAAATGGACCTTCTTTTCTTTTCAATGATGTCTCTCTACCTTTGTAAATTTAGCAAACGACATGTTGAATAGGTTAAGATAGGCTCTTTTATTTAAACCAGCTCACTTTTTGTGTATGTTTTTTTTTTTTAATTTTTTTGAAACTTCTCAGACTTCATTTCCTTGATGAATTTGGTTAGTGTATATTAACATAATTTATCTAGTTACTGTAGATTTCCTGCACCCAGTGAAGTTGGTTTGCCTTTTATAGGTCTATGCTTGGTTTACTTTGAGAAAGGAATAATATTTCTTTCCCACCGGGGTTTTGCCCCCGACAATAGGAGGGATCAGATGCTTCTTGTAGTCCAAGGAGGCTAAGTCTTTAGTCAGCCATTCTGGCTTAAAGACTCAAGCTGGGAGAGTGCTCCTGGAGGAAGATGGGATGGTTGGATGTGGAGGGAATGAAACCAGTCCCTCTGGTACACAGAGTAAGTTCTAGGCTGGACAATAACAGCAAAAGCAGAAAGACCGGCAGCTGCTATAGATTTCCAGTCCTAATGAGCTACATTTTTTCCCCCAGAGCATGGCTAATAGGGGACGAGATCGTCAAATTTAAAAAAGGAATGTTGGGCCTCCCTGGTGGCGCAAGTGGTTGAGAGTCCGCCTGCCGATGCAGGGGATACGGGTTCGTGCCCCGGTCTGGGAGGATCCCATATGCCGCGGAGCGGCTGGTCCCGTGAGCCATGGCCGCTGAGCCTGCGCGTCCGGAGCCTGCGCGTCCGGAGCCTGTGCTCCGCAACGGGGGAGGCCACAACAGTGAGAGGCCCGCATACCGCAAAAAAAAATAATAAAATAAATAAAAAAATAAAAAATAAAAAAGGAATGTTAAAAGGAAGTAAGGATAGCTTTAATCAAACAACAACAACAAAAATTCATAAAACTGATTTTCAGAAAAGCTTGAGACTCATGGAAATTTATTTTATAAGTATTATAACGGCAAGCTGTTTTTCCTTTCTTTCTTTTCTTTTCTTTTTCTTTCTTTTTTTTTTTTTTGTTAAAGAGAAAAGAAAATCTCCTATTTTTTAAACAACAAACCACCTGGTGTGGATGTGTGTGTTGGGGGGTTGTTAGAGCCCTGTATTAGAGTGAGAATTTGGTCTAGATCCTGTCTTCAACACAGAGGAGCCCTGGTGGTGTAGTACTTTCTGCAAGATGGTCTTATGCTTCTTAGCCGTAGTTGGGATTTCAGTGAGAGCTGAAAGGGACTAGTAGATTTCCGGGGACTTATACCATGGTGGTGCTTTATGGACAACTGTAGAGTGAATGGAATGGCCCTTTGCCAAGCTCTCCTTCTCATCTCCCATGCCTACCTTGGTACCCAGCAAGATGAAGCATCCTAAAATATGAAGTGGTTGGTTTTTCTGCCATGGACTTTTCTTGGAATGAAGCACTTGCTTGAGTTAATTTTTAAAATAATCTTCTATGGATTTCATTATATTGCAGAAAATGTAATATCCATGAAGTAAGAATAATGTAATCATAAGAAGGTTAGATTTCCCAGCCTCTGGAAGAAAAGACCCAAGTTCCCAGGTTATAATCTGACATTCTGTTTAGAACTTCAGGGAACGAATGCTCTGTAAATGTTTGCTTGGCTGTACTGTGGAGGGAGATTGGGGGAAAAGAAGCCACAATGCAGTATCAAAACACAAAACACTTCCTGAATTTCCCCACAGTGTGAATTAATCATATTTGATACTAATTGTGTCCTTGCTATACAACAACTTCCTGTGTAAATTGTGGGAAAATGTGAAAACATTTCCAAGCCCCAAGCAAGTTTTACAATGCGCTTGTATATGTGATTTGTTATTTGCTAGGTATCCTTTTTGATACAAATTATTCTCTGCAGATTTACCAAGATGCAGTATTGCTATTTTTCACTTTTGGAAAAATTACTGATATTTCCCCTCCCCTTCAATCAAAGTGTTACAAGTATTGGGGGTTGGGTCAGTTATATAACTTTGATTGAGTTGTTGGGCTCGTTTATTTGTGCGTATATTATTAAGATCCCCAGTGAATTGTTTGAGTTTTGTAATTTATAACTCTTTGTCCCAGAGCCAGCACTTAGAATTTAAACTATGAAGTAACCATTTTTTATATCTTTGATTAAAGCTCCTCTTCCAACTCAACATACTGGGAAGTTGGCCTAGTCCTGAACATGGTTTGGTTTCCTGATGGGTCTTGGGTGTTCTGGGTCCCTCAGATATGTTCAGGGTCTACCCTGCAGTAAAGTCCAAAACCAGCTAGACTGTTGAGTTTCCTCCAGACCTATAATGATTTCAGCAACCAGCACTTTCAGAGTAGAGTGAATACCTTAAATCTATAAAGACACTGTCAGGGGAGGGTTTCTCTACATTTATTTGATTATTGTGGAAATTTGCTTGAGAACTAATTCTTTCACACAATAACTAATCTATATATATAAAATATTGTACTATATATAGTACTATATGTGGTACAATATTATGTATATATTTAAATTTATGTCCTTCAAATAAACCTAAACTTGTAGCTTTATCAAAATATGTACTTATAAAATGTATTGATAGTTGTTCAGACCTAATGTCCATTGTTAGGGGGTTGAGATAAATTATAGCCATAAAAACTATGTTGAAAGGCTATGTTCATTAATGTGAAAAGATGGTCATACTACATTCTCAGGCAAAGCAAAATAAAAGAGAAACTAAAATGCTTTTGTACTGTTGTGGTCCCATTTTTACAAATGTGGGTGTTCATAGACATACATCTAAGAGACTATTTATGACTATTTATCACTAGAATAGTAGAATTATAGCTATTTAAAATTTTTTGATCCTTCTGTGCCTTCTGATTTTCATGATGGAATTATATTACTTTTATTATCACAAAATAAATAAGGAAGCTTTTTCTTGCTGGGGATAAACGAAGTTTGTGTTTGTTTTGGATCTCTCAATTCATTGTGTGTTTTCAGATGCTAATATCGAAATGTAACTAGGGAAAAAATGCAGATGCATTTCTGTAACAAAGTGGATTCTAGAATACAATGCCGTTCTTCAAAATACTGGACTTCATTTTAAAGGAGGAAGTAAAAACATGCTCTTTATCTGTGAGTTTGCCCCTGAAAACAAAAGCATTGAAATCACTTTCTCTACATGTTCACTGCCAGTAGACCCATTTCATGTCTTTCTTCTCACAAGGCTTGGTTAGGATTCTGTTAAAGTTTTTTTGAAATATTACAAATATATTAGGATTGTGAGGCTTTCAGCATATGCATATTGCTGTTGCTGTTTATGATATTTTTTTCTTTTTCTAAATCACTCCAGGTGTTAATTTTAAGGAAGCTTACCTGGATTTAATTTATTTTAATTAAAATAAAAAATGAGGATACAGTAAAGGTTGACAGTTTGGAAGTTCCCCATTCATGCTGTCTGCATTGTATCTTCTAAGTTCCAATTGCAAATAATGACCAAGAATTACTGGGTCTTGCTTGATGCCATAGTTTTTTTTTTTTTTTTTTTTTTTTTTTCTTTTTTTAAACCACTCCTTTTGCTTGGGCTGAATTAATGAAGTGATGGAATTCTTTAAGAAAAAATCAAGAGGTTTTAATTCAGATAGGCTAACACATTTTAATCAGAATATTATAGAGCTGATGTTTTGATTCAACACAAAAAATGAACAGAAATCCACTTGTGAAATGGATAACAAAATGACTTTGTGTTGAGCTTAATTTACATTGGAAGCTGGGAAGGGGAGGAGCAAATACAGCTCAGTGGGACAGTTATCACAGTTGTGACTAGCTGGGTATTTATTTACTTGTTCAATGTCTGTCTCTCTTTCAAATTGTAAACTCTGTGAGAATGGAGACAGTGTCTCTTATCTTCTTGGTGTTTGTAACTCCAGCAACTAGCCAGTGCCTGCAACTTAGTAGATGCTCAATAGATTAATGTCAAATGAATGAATGTGTTCTGGAAATGGTAGAGCTGTCACCTTCAGATATTTCTTCCTGGAGTTAGTTTTCCTTTGAACAAATATTCTTTAGGGCTCTATAAAATTAAAATTTGAATTATACAAAGTAATACCTGAATCATTCCTCCTTTAAAAATGTTAGAGCATTACTGATCCATCTAGTTCTAGGAAAGATGGAGTAACCTCATTATACCCAGATCCTCCCACGTACAACTAAAAACTCTAGACATCACATAAAGAATGAACATAGGAAGACTTTGAAAGGTAGAAAGAAGAAGACAGATGGCCTAAGGACCTTCAGACATGAGGAACCACATGGCTGTGGATCCCCTGGGTTTCCTTATTACTTCTCATACATCATGAACAGAGCATGCCAGAAGCCTCCCACTTGGACTGCCAATAAGCAGAGACTACCAGAAAATCCTGTTCCCCTAGACAGAGGACAGGAAAAAGAATGGCCTAAGAGCAGAAAACCTTTTAGGCAATATTCACCCTATACCAGCCAAATACCAATGAAAAAAATAGTCCCTCACCACCCCTATGGTTTCAGCAGAGCCAAGTAGAGAGCTGATTTTCCACCCCATGCTCCCAACCTGTACAGTCAAGCAGCAGCGCTTCAATTCCCCCACCTGGTGAGGTGAGCAGGACTGAGCAAGAAGCTGGTCTCCCATTCCCTGCCTGACTGAAGCAGGCAGTGGCAGCTGCTCCCACTGTGTGGTATTTGTGTGGCTGAGTGGGAACCTGAGCTTCCAGCCCCTGCTAGGGGGACACAGGCAGTGCTCCTTTTCAAGAGTGAGCTGAGTCTCCACCAGTGCCCTGTGTCAACAAGACTAAATGAGGCAATGCAAGTTGGGGCTCATCAGTGTTCTCCTTTCTCCCACCCAGTGGGAAGCTGACCCTCTACAGCCCCACCCACACGGCAGCAATGAGACTGAAGGACATGGTGTAAAGCAGAGCTAGTTGGCCCTCTGGTTTTGGCCCACCCTGGTACCCCTCCAGTGCTGGTGGGGTCCCATATGGCATCAGTGAGACTGATGAGGATGGTGTGAGGTAGAGATAACAGTACTCCAGTCTCTCCAACCCATGTGAGAGTATACCCAGTGGGCAGCTGAGCCTCAACCTCCACTGACATCAACAAAGTGGAATGAGAGTGTGGGAGGTGGGCTAGTTAGCACTTTGCTCTCTCCTCCCTTGAAGTGGTAGGACCCAGTGGGGAGCTGGGCTTCCTTGTCCATTCTGCAGCAATAAAATAGTATGTCACATCTCCCATCTACTCCTCCAGTGGCAGTGGAGTTCAACAGGAAGCGAAGCTTACACATCTACACAGAGCTAAAAAGATGATGTGAGTTGGAGTCCCGTTTCACTGGGAAGATATCAGCAGGGCCGAGGGGAGAGTTGAACTGCCACCCCACCTGAATGCAATAAGGTGATGTGACTCAGTGTGCCACTTTTGCTGAGATAGTGTTGACAGGGCCCAGTGGGAAGCTACATACACACTCACCCAGCCCTCCAGCTACAACCCAACAGGGAGAGAGACTGCTAAAGGAGAAGGATGAATAGGGTTTGGAGTCTCATAATATCCAAAATGTCCAGTGATACAATTGAAAATCACTCATCATACCAAGAACCAAGAAAAATCACAAGTTGAATGAGAAAACAACTAACATGAATCAAGAGAGAATCAGAGGTTGGATTTTATCTAAAATATCAAGCAGTGATTTTAAAGAAGCCCTCATAAAAATACTTCAGCAAGCAATTACTTATTTTCTTGAAACAAATGAAAATTGGAAAATCTCAACTAAGAAATAGAAGTTATAAAAAATCAAATGGAAATTATGGAACTGAAAAAGACAATCACCAAAATAAAAGAAAAACTCACTGTATGGGCTCAATAGTAGAGTGGAGATGACAGAGCGTAGAATCAGTGAACTTGAGGACAGATCAATAGAAATTATCCTAGAATTTACCCAGGCTGAAAAACAGAGAAATAGATTGTTAAAAAAAGAATAGAGCCAGGACAGGGTTGTGGTCTGTGGGATAATAAAAAAAAAGAACTAACTTTCATATCATCAGAGACCAAGAAGGAGAGGAGAAAGTGAGACTGAAAAAGTATTCAAAGAAATAATGGCTGAAAAATTCCTAAATTTGTTGAAAGATGGAAACCTGCAGATCCAAGAAGCTGAAGCTGAATAAACTCCAAATAGGATAAACCTGAAGAAATTTACATGAAGATACATCAGAACTAAACTTCTGAAAACTAAAAGCAAAGAAAAAATTGACTTATTACTTCTAAGGGAACACCTACTTGAAATACAACAGATTTTTTATCTGAATCCACGGATCCCAGAGGAAGTAGTAGAATATTTTTTCAGTACTGAAATTGTAGCAAGAATATCCCTCAGGAATAAAGGGTAATAAAGACATTCTCAGGCTAAGGAATGCTAAGAGAATTTTTTGGTACCTTTAAAGAGTGGCTAAAGGTTGTTCTCTAAACAGAAGGGAAATTATAGCAGAAGGCTTAGAGCTTCAGAAAGGAAAGAACATTGGAATGGGTGAAAATAGAAATGAATATAATAGACTGTCCTTCTCATAAGTTTCTTAAATCATGTTTTATCGTTGAAGCAAAAATTTTAAAACCTAATGTGGTGCTCAGTGTATGTAGAGAAAACAAGACAATTATAGTTACAAAGTGGGGAGTGTAAAGGGAGTTAAATACATGTAAACTTTCTACATGTCACTAGAAACATCTCTATTAGTAGACTGTGATAAATTATGCATCTATATACCTAGAACAACCAGTATGTCAAATTGGTGATTCTCCTTCCTGACATTTTTTCCAAACATGATTACATACCTGTACACATACCTTACAAGATGCAGAGTGTTGACTTATGAGGATTTTACATAAATGGTTTCATATTTTACATGACATTCTGTAATTTGCTTTTTTATTCAATATTTTTTTTTGCAATGATTCCTCATAACCACCATGTTAGATATGAATGCACCACTTTAATTTTCTATTCCTTTATTGCAGCACGTTTTTTCCTGGCTTTAGCCACTACAAGCAATGCATAATGGGCATGCTTGTTGGAGGTCCTTGAGTATGTGTGTGTTTGGTTTTGAATTTTTCTAATTGAAATAAAACCCCTTGGGTATTTTCCCCTGTATTGTTTCTTTGGCTCATTCTGGCCCATATGCTAAATCAGATTCTTGGAGATCCCACTTAGCAGGGGATAGCTTTCCTGGAAATGCAAGCTCTAAGAGAATCAGAAGATGTGCTCCTGTACATCATGGTAGACCTTCAGCCAAGGGGTTCAGACATTGCTGATCACTGACTCCTCCCTGACCGCAAGGATGTTTAAGAAGTCTTTTCATTATATTCAAGGATCTCTGATTGCCTACAGGTCCATTTTCTTGAGGATTCCTGGGGCCACTAGAAAACTCGCTCCATTCTTTTCTTCCTTGATTTTTTACAGCGTGGATGGACATGAATTCCCTGCATATCTCTGGTCAGTTAAGATGGTTAAACACAGCTAGTCAGGATGTCCAGTGAATGGCAACAGAGGTGCCAACACTGCACTCAAGTAGCAAGGGAGACAGATGCTCTTTGGCTAAGGGTGTTTGCAGGTTGGTACACTGTCACTGGCCAGAAGTGGACAGACATTATGGATGCTTGACAGCACATCGGTGGGGTGTGGGGAAGAGACGTATATATAGATGTACATGCACTGTATATATGAGTTCTGTAGGGGTCATATTAAGGAAAATATTAGAGACAAATGGAATTATGGTAAATTAGTGATGATCAAATGGCTAACTAAAGTTTCTCTGAGGACAAGAAAGGCTTTGTTAACTCCATGGGAGGGGTAGTAGGAAGAGGAGCAGAGTCACTCCTTTATTGCTACTAATGCTATTTGAATATGGAAAATCTGTTGGTTTCTAAGTAAATCTTTTTTCCCCTTAACTTTCTTGTAGGTTACTTCCAAAATATGTTGGAAAAATAATTTGGAAGCTGACATGTAGGAGATTTTAGTTACTAATTGTGTTTTATGATATGCCTTAGGATGGGTGATTTGTCTTTATCAGTCTCCAAATAAGGGGCATGAAGACTTACAAACAATTTTCAGTTATGAAAATCTTCCTAAATAAATGTTGCTTTAGGAAATCAGGATGAGCTTTTGCCACTGATTTTCAGAGCAGCTCCCTGGGAGATGGAAAAAGTCTTTGAGAAGTCAGTGTATATTTAATGCATATTTCTTTGTTTAAAAGAAAGATTGAATTATTACTAAAAGCATTTAAGTTGACCTGTCTTTTGTAGCAAGGACATTTAGATGGATAAATTATGATAAAGGGAGTAATGTGTTTGTCAGCTATTACCATTCTAAATTTGCATAAAAGTAATCATAATAGTAAGAGACATTAAATGCATTAATTATCCATTAAAGCGGTAATTTAACAATCATTAAGAGAGGCACTAGTATATTGGTGATCATCTTTACAAATGATATACTTGATCTAAGCTTTATATAACATCAAAAAGATTAATCTGCCATTTTTACTTGGGTAAAATATACATTTTGTTTTAGTTTTCTGGTGTTCTCATGAGAGGAGGTGAGCTTAAGGTCTTTTTTCTCTGCCATCTTTGTCTCCAATCCATCTGTCGGGCGGCTGTC
Source organism: Mesoplodon densirostris (assembly GCF_025265405.1). Classification (NCBI taxonomy): domain Eukaryota; kingdom Metazoa; phylum Chordata; class Mammalia; order Artiodactyla; family Ziphiidae; genus Mesoplodon; species Mesoplodon densirostris. The sequence goes on from NC_082670.1 coordinate 75,474,122, forward strand.
CTGTCAGGGGCTCCTCAGGGTCGCGGAGTCGCCTGAGGGGCACATCTCAAGTCTGAGGCACCCAGGGCGCTGTGTGCTGGGGGCCTGGCGGCACCGTCTCTGCTCTGCAGCATCGGAGGACTGGACCTGTGTCTAGGGCCCGTGTTACATCTCCGACCGGGCTTTATGTCTGATTTACTAAATCCTTTTTGCAAGATGAGGCCTTCTCATACTAAGAACTGCTTCCTTCCGTGCTCATTATCTTGAGCTTTTCACTGAGAAGTTTAGAAGCTGGTAAAATGAGGAGATGTAAGTGGATTGCTGGTTTATTATAAAAGGATATATAACTTCGGAGCAGCCAGATGGAAGAGATGTGTAGGGCAAGATGTGGTGAAAGGACTCAGAGCTTCCATGCTCTCCTCTTGTAGTTTTCTGGTAGCTTCTGTTAAGAATTGAATATTGGAATGAAGGAGCAGGCATACATCTTGTGCCTGTCCTATAACTTTGCACAAGATACGTGGGGATACCAGTACCCAATCTTTGACCAGGTATGGGTTGGTCACTTTGACTGACTGGGTCCATATTTCCAGCTGGCATGGGTGAGAAACCTTGCCATTGTCTCAGGATCAGTAGCTGTAAAGCAGCCTCATCACTCTCCCCAGTGCCTCCTATCATATTGATCGTATGGCAACTGGAGGTACCCACCTCCTATCTTCTGGACATCACAGCCAGCAGCCTGGAGTCACCTTTGTCCAGCCCATCTCATGTCTTATTTTGAAATGTCTTTGTCTCCATTGGAGTTACTGTGCTTGTAAGTGAAGGAAACCCCCTCAAGCTAGCCTGCATAAAGGAGTTTTGTGTGTGTGTGTGTGTGTGTGTGTGTGTGTAAATCAGGGTCGAGAGTTAGCTTTTGGAACCCAAGGGCAACAGAATAGCCAGGCCTCCTGAAGGTCTGCGGTCAGGAAGGGGAGAGTTCTTAGCAAACAAGGCAGTCTCTCTCCCACCCACTGGCATCTGCTGCTTTCTTTTCAGCCTTGTTGCAGACCTGGTTTCTCTGCTTTGCCAGGGATGTGGGCCCCAGCCCTAAACTGATGTGCCTTTCTGAGACCAGTGCTGGCAGTTGATGGACTAGAGGGTTTGAGTCCTGATCCCACGTTCCTAGGAGGGAGAAACCGAGGCTGTGTTTTCATTGTGTACCCACCCCTGGTTCAATAAGCCATGATTGGGGACAGATTTGTGTCATAAAACGTGCCCCAGGGGAGGAAGTTAGAGAAGACTGATGACTGGCAAACTCCCTAAGTTAGTGTGCTTTTACCCCTGGGACATACGCTCTCCTCACCATGGGAGAGCAAGTCCTCCTCTCACATCAGGAAGGGTGGAACCAGCTCTCACTGTTTTCCTCCCCTCCTGCCTGCCCCTTTCCCTCTTCCCTGCTACACAGCTGTCCAGATGTGCTTCTCCAATGTAACATTTACATCACTTCACTGTTACACTTAATAACTATGGTCTTTCTGATACTCTGATACTGGCAAGTCCAGTATCAGACTGGCAAGTCTTGCATTCAGAGGGCCCTTGGATCTTCCCAGGCCAGCCTTGTCTTCACTCCCCTGTAGACTTTTCCAGCACCCAGCCGGGCTGGCTTGTGACCCACGCTTTTCTTACCCATACCCTAGATGTGTGCTCCTGCTGTGCTCCTTGTCTGGAGTGCTCCCCACCTCTCCTCTCCAGTTCCAGAGATTCAGCTCAGCTCAGGTGGACCTGGGTTTAGGCGTCTAGACTGGGAACGTTCATATCTACCTTGGGGGATTGGTGTGAAGAGCAGCCAGCTCTGAGCCCTGCTCCTGGGGCTGACAGTGGTGTTAGGAGTGATGTCAGCAGCTGGAGATGTTTTTCTTTAAGGTCCAGCAATCTCTATCCTCCCCAGGAAGTTCACCCTAACTGTGCTCCTCCTTCCTGTCTTCAAGCTGTCTCTATCTCATTGCCAAAGTCTAGCAAGTAACTGTTCTGTAGTATGTACTGGTGTTCCTGGTCCCCCTTGCTGAACTGGAAAGTCCTTAAGGGTAGGAATGGTGTCCTCTATTTTTTTTTAGTCTATGGCACTCGGCACTTAGTACTTGCTTTTCTTCTTCATTATTAGATAAAGGAGATCTAGTTTAGCTCAGTAAACATTTTTAAGTGCCTTTTATGTGCCAGATACCATTCAGTGAAAAAATTATCCTTGACCCAACAAGGGCCCATGGGGTGAGTAAGTTATGAAGGATGATATATTTGATTGGCATGGTAGGACACAAACACTTTTACTTTCAAGTTTCTAATTATGCATGGTTTTATACTGGCTCTTGAACAAAGAAAATCACAAAGATCCATTCTTTTTGCTTGAATCTGCTTAAATTATTGATAATGGCTTACGTAATGAATCCATTATGGTAGACTCTAGAGGATAACTTGCAGAGCCTATTTTAACCCCCTTCTCCCTTGCCTTCCTCTCCTTGATCTCCCAGACTCCCTTTCATCTCTGAAGGCCCATGTGACCTAGTTCTGGCCAATGAGATATTGGAAAACATTCCTAGAGAAGATTTCTCCCATCACTTAAAAACAAAGATGGGTGAAGAGAAAACTTTTCCCCTTTTGCCTTCTCCTACTTTGAATACAGATGCTGTGCCTAGAGTTTCAGCAGCCATTCTGCTACCATGAAGATGAAAGCCATAGGCTAAGGATGGTAGACTAGCAAGATGGGAGAAGCTGATACCTCAGAGAATGTTCTTGGACAGCTGTACCTGCCCTTAACTGCCCACTTCTGGACATAAACCTCTTACTTGTTTAAGCAGTTGTTGGGTGGCCTTTTTGTTCCTTGAGTTGAACGCACTGTCATGGACAGATTCACACAGCAGCACCAAATCTTTAGCTGAAGAGTGTTAAGAATCATGCCCTTTGGTTGAAATAGCTTAATTCAGTTGCTTCCTAAGTCAGCATTTATTCACCCATGAATCCATCCTTCATTAATCCAATCAACCATGTCTATATCCATTTGATATATATGGACAGGGCAAGGGCCTACTGTATGTGCAGCACTGGGCCAGATCCTCTGAGAAACAGAGTTCCCATCTTTTTTTTTTTTTTTTTTTTACAAATTTAATCAGTTATACATATACATATGTTCCCATATCCCCTCCCCTTTGCGTCTCCCTCCCACCCTCCCTATCCCACCCCTCCAGGCGGTCACAAAGAACCGAGCTGTTCTCCCTGTGCTATGCGACTGCTTCCCACTAGCTATCTACCTTACGTTTGGTAGTGTATATATGTCCATGCCGCTCTTTCACTTTGTCACAGCTTACCCTTCCCCCTCCCCATATCCTCAAGTCCATGCTCTAGTAGGTCTGTGTCTTTATTCCTGTCTTACCCCTATGTTCTTGATGACTTTTTTTCTTAAATTCCATATATATGTGTCAGCATACAGTATTTGTCTTTCTCTTTCTGACTTACTTCACTCTGTATGACAGATTCTAGGTCCATCCACCTCATTACAAATAGCTCAATTTCATTTCTTTTTATGGCTGAGTAATATTCCATTGTATATATGTGCCACATCTTCTTTATCAATTCATCCGATGATGGACACTTAGGTTGTTTCCATCTCCGGGCTATTGTAAATAGGGCTGCTATGAACATTTTGGTACATGACTCTTTTTGAATTATGGTTTTCTCAGGGTATATGCCCAGTAGTGGGATTGCTGGGTCATATGGTAGTTCTATTTGTAGTTTTTTAAGGAACCTCCATACTGTTCTCCATAGTGGCTGTACCAATTCACATTCCCACCAGCAGTGCAAGAGTGTTCCCTTTTTTCCACACCCTCTCCAGCATTTATTGTTTCTAGATTTTTTGATGATGGCCATTCTGACTGGTGTGAGATGATATCTCATTGTAGTTTTGATTTGCATTTCTCTAATGAGTAAAGATGTTGAGCATCCTTTCATGTGTTTGTTGGCTGTCTGTATATCTTCTGTGGAGAAATGTCTATTTAGGTCTTCTGCCCATTTTTGGATTGGGTTGTTTGTTTTTTTGCTATTGAGCTGCATGAGCTGCTTATAAATTTTGGAGATTAATCCTTTGTCAGTTGCTTCATTTGCAAATATTTTCTCCCATTCTGAGGGTTGTCTTTTGGTCTTGTTTATGGTTTCCTTTGCTGTGCAAAAGCTTTGAAGTTTCATTAGGTCCCATGTGTTTATCTTTGTCTTTATTTCCATTTCTCTAGGAGATGGGTCAAAAAGGATCTTGCTGTGATTTATGTCATAGAGTGTTCTGCCTATGTTTTCCTCTAGGAGTTTGATAGTGTCTGGCCTTACATTTAGGTCTTTAATCCATTTTGAGCTAATTTTTGTGTATGGTGTTAGGGAGTGATCTAATCTCATACTTTTACATGTCCCTGTCCAGTTTTCCCAGCACCACTTATTGAAGAGACTGTCCTTTCTCCACTGTACATTCCTGCCTCCTTTATCAAAGATAAGGTGACCATATGTCCGTGGGTTTATCTCTGGGCTTTCTATCCTGTTCCATTGATCTATCTTTCTGTTTTTGTGCCAGTACCATACTGTCTTGATTACTGTAGCTTTGTGGTATAGTCTGAAGTCAGGGAGCCTGATTCCTCCAGCTCCATTTTTCGTTCTCAAGATTGCTTTGGCTATTCGGGGTCTTTTGTGTTTCCATACAAATTGTGAAATTTTTTGTTCTAGTTCTGTGAAAAATGCCATTGGTAGTTTGATAGGTATTGCATTGAATCTGTAGATTGCTTTGGGTAGTAGAGTCATTTTCACAATGTTGATTCTTCCAATCCAAGAACATGGTACATCTCTCCATCTATTTGTATCATCTTTAATTTCTTTCATCAGTGTCTTATAATTTTCTGCATACAGGTCTTTTGTCTCCTTAGGTAGGTTTATTCCTAGATATTTTATTCTTTTTGTTGCAATGGTAAATGGGAGTGTTTCCTTGATTTCACTTTCAGATTTTTCATCATTAGTATATAGGAATGCCAGAGATTTCTGTGCATTAATTTTGTATCCTGCAACTTTACCAAATTCATTGATTAGCTCTAGTAGTTTTCTGGTAGCATCTTTAGGATTCTCTATGTATAGTATCATGTCATCTGCAAACAGTGACAGCTTTACTTCTTCTTTTCCGATTTGGATTCCTTTTATTTCCTTTTCTTCTCTGATTGCTGTGGCTAAAACTTCCAAAACTATGTTGAATAAGAGTGGTGAGAGTGGGCAACCTTGTCTTGTTCCTGATCTTAGTGGAAATGGTTTCAGTTTTTCACCATTGAGGACGATGCTGGCTGTGGGTTTGTCATATATGGCCTTTATTATGTTGAGGAAAGTTCCCTCTATGCCTACTTTCTGCAGGGTTTTTATCATAAATGGGTGTTGAATTTTGTCAAAAGCTTTCTCTGCATCTATTGAGATGATCATATGGTTTTTCTCCTTCAACTTGTTAATATGGTGTATCACATTGATTGATTTGCGTATATTGAAGAATCCTTGCATTCCTGGAATAAACCCCACTTGATCATGGTGTATGATCCTTTTAATGTGCCGTTGGATTCTGTTTGCTAGTATTTTGTTGAGGATTTTTGCATCTATGTTCATCAGTGATATTGGCCTGTAGTTTTCTTTCTTTGTGACATCCTTGTCTGGTTTTGGTATCAAGGTGATGGTGGCCTCGTAGAATGAGTTTGGGAGTGTTCCTCCCTCTGCTATATTTTGGAAGAGTTTGAGAAGGATAGGTGTTAGCTCTTCTCTAAATGCTTGATAGAATTCGCCTGTGAAGCCATCTGGTCCTGGGCTTTTGTTTGTTGGAAGATTTTTTATCACAGTTTCAATTTCAGTGCTTGTGATTGGTCTGTTCATATTTTCTATTTCTTCCTGATTCAGTCTTGGCAGGTTGTGCATTTCTAAGAAGTTGTCCATTTCTTCCAGGTTGTCCATTTTATTGGCATAGAGTTGCTTATAGTAATCTCTCATGATCTTTTGTATTTCTGCAGTGTCAGTTGTTACTTCTCCTTTTTCATTTCTAATTCTATTGATTTGAGTCTTCTCCCTTTTTTTCTTGATGAGTCTGGCTAATGGTTTATCAATTTTGTTTATCTTCTCAAAGAACCAGCTTTTAGTCTTATTGATCTTTGCTATCGTTTCCTTCATTTCTTTTTCATTTATTTCTGATCTGATTTTTATGATTTCTTTCCTTCTGCTAACTTTGGGATGTTTTTGTTCTTCTTTCTCTAATTGCTTTAGGTGCAAGGTTAGGTTGTTTATTCGAGATATTTCCTGTTTCTTAAGGTGGGATTGTATTGCCATAAACTTCCCTCTTAGAACTGCTTTTGCTGCATCCCATAGGTTTTGGGTCGTCGTGTCTCCATTGTCATTTGTTTCTAGGTATTTTTTAATTTCCTCTTTGATTTCTTCAGTGATCACTTCGTTATTAAGTAGTGTATTGTTTAGCCTCCATGTGTTTGTATGTTTTACAGCTTTTTTCCTGTAATTGATATCTAGTCTCATAGCATTGTGGTCGGAAAAGTTACTTGATACAATTTCAATTTTCTTAAATTTACCAAGGCTTGATTTGTGACCCAAGATATGATCTATCCTGGAGAATGTTCCATGAGCACTTGAGAAAAATGTGTATTCTGTTGTTTTTGGATGGAATGTCCTATAAATATCAATTAAGTCCATCTTGTTTAATGTATCATTTAAAGCTTGTGTTTCCTTATTTATTTTCATTTTGGATGACCTGTCCATTGGTGAAAGTGGGGTGTTAAAGTCCCCTACTATGATTGTGTTACTGTCGATTTCTCCTTTTATGGCTGTTAATATTTCCCTTATGTATTGAGGTGCTCCTATGTTTGGTGCATAAATATTTACAATTGTTATATCTTCTTCTTGGATTGATCCCTTGATCATTATGTAGTGTCCTTCTTTGTCTCTTCTAGTAGTCTTTATTTTAAAGTCTATTTTGTCTGATATGAGAATTGCTACTCCAGCTTTCTTTTGGTTTCCATTTGCATGGAATATCTTTTTCCATCCCCTTACTTTCAGTCTGTATGTATCTCTAGGTCTGAAGTGGGTCTCTTGTAGACAGCATATATATGGGTCTTGTTTTTGTATCCATTCAGCCACTCTGTGTCTTTTGGTGGGAGCATTTAGTCCATTTACATTTAAGGTAATTATTGATATGTATGTTCCTATTCCCATTTTCTTAATTGTTTTGGGTTCGTTATTGTAGTTCTTTTCCTTCTGTTGTGTTTCTTGCCTAGAGAAGTTCCTTTAGCATTTGTTGTAAAGCTGGTTTGGTGGTGCTGAACTCTCTCAGCTTTTGCTTGTCTGTAAAGGTTTTAATTTCTCCATCAAATCTGAATGAGATCCTTGCTGGGTAGAGTAATCTTGGTTGCAGGTTTTTCTCCTTCATCACTTTAAGTATGTCCTGCCACTCCCTTCTGGCTTGTAGAGTTTCTGCTGAGAGATCAGCTGTTATCCTGATGGGGATTCCCTTGTGTGTTATTTGTTGTTTTTGCCTTGCTGCTTTTAATATGATTTCTTTGTGTTTAATTTTTGACAGTTTGATTAATATGTGTCTTGGTGTATTTCTCCTTGGATTTATTCTGTATGGGACTCTCTGTGCCTCCTGGACTTGATTAACTATTTCCTTTCCCATATTAGGGAAGTTTTCAACTATAATCTCTTCAAATATTTTCTCAGTCCCTTTCTTTTTCTCTTCTTCTTCTGGAACCCCTATAATTCGAATGTTGGTGCGTTTAATGTTGTCCCAGAGGTCCCTGAGAGTGTCCTCTGTTCTTTTCATTCTTTTTTCTTTATTTTGCTGTGCAGCAGTTATTTCCACTATTTTATCTTCCACCTCACTTATCCGTTCTTCTGCCTCAGTTATTCTGCTATTGATCCCATCTAGAGTATTTTTTATTTCATTTATTGTGTTTTTAATCGATGCTTGATTCGTCTTTAGTTCTTCTAGGTCCTTGTTAACTGTTTCTTGCATTTTGTCTATTCTATTTCCAAGATTTTGGATCATCTTTACCATCATTATTCTGAATTCTTTTTCAGATAGACTGCCTATTACCTCTTCATTTGTTAGGTCTGGTGGGTTTTTATCTTGCTCCTTCTCCTGCTGTGTGTTTTTCTGTCTTCTCATTTTGCTTATGTTACTGTGTTTGGGGTCTCCTCTTTGCAGGCTGCAGGTTCGTAGTTCCCGTTGTTTTTGGTGTCTGTCCCCAGTGGCTAAGGTTGGTTTAGTGGGTTGTGTAGGCTTCTTGGTGGAGGGGACTACTGCCTGTGTTCTGGTGGATGAGGCTGGATCTTGCCTTTCTGGTGGGCAGGTCCTCGTCTGGTGGTGTGTTTTGGGGTGTTTGCAGACTTTTTATGATTTGAGGCAGCCTCTCTGCTAATGGGTGGTGTTGTGTTCCTGTCTTGCTAGTTGTTTGGCATAGGGTGTCCAGCACTGTAGCTTGCTGGTCGTTGAGTGAAGCTGGGTGCTGGTGTTGAGATGGAGATCTCTGGAAGATTTTCGCCGTTTGATATTATGTGGAGCTGGGAGGTCTCTTGTGGACCAGTGTCCTGAAGTTCGCTCTCCCACCTCAGAGGCACAGCACTGACTCCTGGCTCCTCAATTTGGGATGATTTGTTGTCTATTCATGTATTCCACAGATGCAGGGTACATGAAGTTGATTGTGGAGCTTTAATCTGCTGCTTCTGAGGCTGCTGGGAGAGGTTTCCCTTTCTCTTCTTTGTTCTCACAGCTCCTGGGTCTCAGCTTTGGATTTGGCCCCGCCTCTGCGTGTAGGTCGCCGGAGGGCGTCTGTTCTTCGCTCAGACAGGACAGGGTTAAAGGAGCAGCCTCTTTGGGGACTCTGGCTCACTCAGGCCGGGCGGGAGGGAGGGGCACGAAGTGCGGGGCGTGCCTGCAGCGGCAGAGGTCGGCGTGATGTTGCACCAGCCCGGGGCGCGCCGTGCGTTCTCCCAGGGAAGCCGCCCCTGGATCCCGGGACCCCGGCAGTGGCAGGCTGCACAGGCTCCCGGAAGGGCGGTGTGGACAGTGTCTTGCGCTCGCACACAGGCTTCTTGGCTGCGGCAGCAGCAGCCCCAGCGTCCCACGCCCGTCTCTGGGCTCCGCGCTTTCAGCCGCGACTCGCGCCCGTCTCTGGAGCTCCTTTACGCGGCGCTCTTAATCCCCTCTCCTCGCGCACCAGGAAACCAAGAGGGAAGAAAAAGTCTCCTGCCTCTTCGGCAGCTCCAGAGTTTTCCCGGACTCCCTCCCGGCTAGCTGTGGCACATTAGCCCCCTTCAGGCTGAGTTCTCGCCGCCAGTCCCAGTCCTCTCCCTGCGCTCTGACCGAAGCCCGAGCCTCAGCTCCAGCGCCGCCCGCCCTGGCGGGGGAGCAGACAAGCCTCTCGGGCTGGTGAGTGCCGCTCGGCACCGCTCCTCTCTGCGGGAATCTCTCTGCTTTGCCCTACCCAGGTATGTGGGGAGTTTCTTGCCTTTTGGGAGGTCTGGGGTCTTCTGCCAGCGTTCAGTAGTTGTTCTGTAGGAGTTGTTGCACGTGTAGCTGTATTTCTGGTGTATCTGTGGGGAGGAAGGTGATCTCCGCGTCTTACTCTTCCGCCATCTTACCCGGAAGTCTCCAGAGTTCCCATCTTACTTGTGGTCAGCCACTTCATGAGTTGCTGAGATGAAGGTCAGAGACAGAACAGAGAAAGAGCTTGGGCTTTTGGTGGATGTGAAACCATCCCTCTATTTGCTAACTACTTGGGAACTTGAACATGATCCATTTTTCTCTAACCCTGCCTTGTCTCTAGAAATGGCTATTAATACCTACCTATAGAGCAGGGCTGCTTGGAACATTTAAAGATGGAATATTTGTCCTGGCACACAGAAGTGCTGAATGAAAGTCCATGGGGAAGGAAGCAAAGGGGAACTGTTGATGAAGAAAAGCACCTTGAATAAATTCCTCTAATTTTATTGGTGAAAGAGACTACATATAGTGAGGGGGATAAGTGGCATCTTTATACACCAGAACCAGTCTCTGGGGAATTCAGGCTACACCAGGAATTCTTCTCTACCACCAGCCATCTGCCTTTTCTCTGGGTTGTTTAGTTTTGTCGCCTAAGTGTATGTGTGTCTGTGTGGTTGGGAGGCTGGTGAGTGGGCATGATAATGAGGCACAGCTCCCTTTAGGCAGCGCCTTAGGTTGTGGTTAATTTGTTGCAAAACTCATGACTGGCAGGCTCCAGTTTCCATACACTGGATTGCCATATAGGGAATCCACAACTACGGCTTTTAATTCTTTGAGGCTTCTTTGCTAGGAAGAATTAGAAAGGTGGAGGGGCAAGGACCAGCATGGGGGATGCTTTCCTCCCCTCACCTGGCATGTCCACCCAGTGTTTACCAGGAGGAGCAGACGCATCTTGCACAGATGTCTTGGTCCTGGGGTCTGCTCTCCATATACAGCATCCTTTCCTTATAGGGCCAGTAGGATTGTGTTCAGCCTTCATGTTTGTCTCTTGCCTTTAACGTCTTGTCTTTAACACAGGCAGATAGAAGAGATTGGGAAGGAAAAGGACTTTCATGGTTTCTTCCATTGATCTGAGTCATGGGTCACAGATCAAAATGGCTACAAAGTCATCTTTGCTTTACAAAGTTCTGTTGCAAAACATGCTGCTGTTTTGTTTTGTTGGGGGGAGAGTAGGCTGACGATTTGGTTTTTATGTACTCCAATTCTCTTTGCTTCTGGATGTCCTCATTGTGTTATTTAACATTGGCAACGAACTTGAAACTACCAATTTATCCCAGCAAGGCAAGGAAAGGGTGGAGGCTTGGCCACATAGAATGTCACAAAGATGATGAGTATGGCACACTGTTTCCTCCTTATCATCGGTTCCCACCTTCATTTGGATGCTTCCTCAATGAATGTCCTTGTTTGAATATATTAACCAAGGTGCCTAGTTTTCCCCCCAGCCAGAGAGAAGCCCTCGTCCCAAACCTGGCCTGTTAGACTTTCCCAGGACTTCAAATTAAGCAGAGTGTTCCAGATGCTCTTTCTCTGGCATTTTCCTGCCCATGATATTGAATAATTCTTGCCACTTGGAACTCCACGGTGGTCCTCGTTCCTTCTTTTTCGAGTCTTGCTCTCCAGTCTTGTTGATTCTGTGAGGTCTCTGAGTGCTTTCCAAACATTCCCTCTTGGTTTAAATCTCCATAGTGAATATATTTTGCTTGCAACCAAAGAACCCTGGCTGATGCAGTGGGCCTCTTCATAAACTAACCTGTTCCTTTTCTTGTACTTTTCTCTCTGACTTTGTCCATGAGCAGCTATCCTGAGATGATAGACAAATCAAGGAGGCCAAGTAACATGAGTTAGGGCCTGATGGAGCCGAACCTTTCTTCCCCAGGGGGCACTCAGAGCTGCCAGGAGCTCATAGTTCTCACTTTTGCTGGTTTGAAGCTAATGGTTGTCCTGAATGTTGAGACCCTAAGAGCTATATATTTCTAAATAACGTGACCATAGACTCCTTACTCAGAACCTTGCTTACTACTCAGTACTGCTTTTAGGATTTCCTTATTACAAATAACTGAATTCCTTTTATTAACGCTTTAGAGATAGATATTCTCTTTCTTGAGGAGTAGTCTACCTAAGCTCATTCCTCCATGAAATCATCCTCTCCTCACCCTTCCCCTCCCCCTTGAACAAAGTGAGCCTATGCTGACCATGACCATGAATGAGTTAGAACTAAATGTGCCAGAGGCTGCAAACTCCAGAACCCATATGAGCCAGGCAGGTAACAGATAGGAGTCCAGTCAGCCAGGTGTCAGATGATAAGCAGTAGTGATTCTGAGCCTCAGGTCAGGGATACAGTGGCAGGGGAAGAGAGTGGGACAAGCATAACACACGGCCCCTCCAAGTTAGTTCACCACTGCTCATCTCCAGCTGCTGCTGCCATGTGCAAAGGTAGGCCCACTGTTGTCAGAGCTGGAAATTTGTATTTTGAAGTGAACCATCCCATTTAAAAAAAGTGTTGTCAGCAAACTGACATTTAAAACATTGTGCATACCTCATTACTTGGGCCAAACAAAACATGCCTACAGACTGATCTTAGCCTGGGGTCTCAAGAATTCTTGACCTGTATACTCTGAGCTATAGTAATTCATAGAGAAAAACAGCTTACAGAGGATCATGCTTAGAATGTATCTACATCTATCTGTATATAGATATAGAAACAGATACAGCTATAGTTATCTATATATGTGTGTATGTGTATAAACACATACAGTATATTCATGCATACACACACACATTCATATATGAATGGGGAGAAAGTGGAGAATCCACATCAATATTGCCAGTAATTATCTCTTAGAGGGAAGGAGGTGGGGAGCATTGGGGCACGTACAATTTTCATGTCCCATTTCTGTAATGTGTATGTTTTTAGTGACAAACATCTTACTTTGGTAGTCAGAAAAAAAAGGGAATACAACTAAAATGGGAGGAGAGGAGTTGGGGCCTGGTAGTGCTGTGTTTGTACGGTTATCCCAGCAACTCCCTTGGTTTTTTTGTTTGTTTGTTTGTTTGTTTGTTTTTGCAGTACATGGGCCTCTCACTGTTGTGGCCTCTCCCGTTGCGGAGCACAGGCTCCGGACACGCAGGCTTAGCGGCCATGGCTCACGGGCCCAGGCGCTCCGCGGCATGTGGGATCTTCCTGGATCGGGGCACGAACCCGTGTCCCCTGCATCGGCAGGTAGACTCTCAACCACTGCGCCACCAGGGAAGCCCAACTCCCTTGTTTTATAGGGATGGGTGTTTACAAGTCCTCTCATCCCTTTTCGCAGAGCTCCTTGAAGGCAGGAACCACTTCATTTTTGTTGCATCTCCAGTGCCTGTCTTAGAAGCTGCCCCAGTGTGTAGGTGACCGTTGGTGTGTTTGCCCTGCGTGGACTGAATGAGTGGTGAAGTAGATTGATAGAAGCAGCTCTAGTAATAAAGAAACTTCAGAGCAGGTTTGGACTTCCTGTATTAATTGTATAATCGCCTCAGTGCTGGGTTTCATGTACCTATGTTCACGGAAGGGGGACATTTTTATGTCTTGCTTTGCCAATCTGTAGTTTTACAAGATGCTTCAAGTTTATACCCTCCATGTCTCCTGATTAATCTGCTGTCTATCTTCTTTTGACATCCACATACGCTCAGAATCAATGCCCTTACCTGTTCAGGTTCTCAGTTTCTAAACTTTGGCCAATTTGGTCAAAAAGTTTCATGGGGCACAAATCCATAGAGCATAGAGAAGAAGGACCTCTCTCTACACAGATGGAAAAGTGAGGCCTCAAAAGGGAGCTGCTTTAGGTGAGGCCCCACGGGTGGTGAGGGGGAGGGAAGAGACTAGAGGCAGATGTCTGGGCCCACAAGCTGGGCCTCTTTCATACTGTGCTATTCCTTTGTCTTTAAAAAACACATGAAAGAATGCTCAACATCATTAATCATTAGAGAAATGCACATCAAAACTACAATGCGATATCATCTCACACTGGTCAGAATGGCCATCATCAAAAAATCTACAAACAAGAAATGCTGGAGAGGGTGTGGAGAAAAGGGAACCCTCATACACTGTTGGTGGGAATGTAAATTGATACAGCCACTATGGAGAACAGTATGGAGGTTCCTTAAAAAACTAAAAATAGAACTACCATACGACCCAGCAATCCCACTACTGGGCATATACCCTGAGAAAACCATAATTCAAAAAGAGTCATGTACCACAATGTTCATTGCAGCTCTATTTACAATAGCCAGGACATGGAAGCAACCTAAGTGTCCATCAACAGATGAATGGATAAAGAAGATGTGGCACATATATACAATGGAATATTACTCAGCCATAAAAAGAAACGAAATTGAGTTATTTGTAGTGAGGTGGATGGACCTAGAGTCTGTCATACAGAGTGAAGTAAGTCAGAAAGAGAAAAACAAATACCGTATGACAACACATATGTATGGAATCTAAAAAAAAAGTCATGAAGAACCTAGGGGCAAGACGGGAATAAAGACGCAGACCTACTAGAGAATGGACTTGAGGACATGGGGAGGGGGAAGGGTAAACTGGGACAAAGTGAGAGAGTGGTAGTGTATATATGGACATATACACACTACCAAATGTAAAATAGATAGCTAGTGGGAAGCAGTTGCATAGCACAGGGAGATCAGCTCGGTGCTTTGTGACCAGCTAGAAGGGTGGGATAGGAAGGGTGGGAGGGAGGGAGATGCAAGAGGGAAGAGATATGGGGATATATGTATATGTATAACTGATTCACTTTGTTATAAAGCAGAAACTAACACACCATTGTAAAGCAATTATATTCCAATAAAAGTGTTAAGGAAAAAAAATAAAACTTTCAGGAAAGGACAATGAGTAATATAACAAACACCAAGATTATCACTCAGAATTAATGGATGTTCACCTTTTGTCATTTTTCACATTTTGGGGTGTCCTTTTGTTTCCTATCCTTAAGGAGTACTGCTTCTTTTTGATCAAATCATATTTGCATTTCATCCTAATGATGGGATTCCTAAATGATGATATTTAAGGAAGTATCATGGCGGTGATGTCCAAGCCATCTCAGAATTCAGGCTGCAGATGACTTTTCTATCTCTCCTGCAGAGCTGGGGCGCCTGCAGTGTGTGGGGTCTGACACACCTGCCCTGGCATTCCATCCCCAGCCCCCTATGAGGGTTCTCTGCATCTTCCACTCCCCTGGAACAGAGTGTCTCTGATCTGTCTGCTCCACAGATGAGGCTTCTTCCACATTCCAGATTCTTCAAGGTGGGATCTGGGGGGAGGGCGCCCCAGGAGGAACGTTTTTTAAGCCCAGTGCTGACATCTCGCTTAATTACACAATAGACACTTCTTTCAGCCAACAAGACTGTCCTTGTTTTCCAATGTTGTGAACCAGACGTTCTGAACTCATTTTCCTTTGATCAGTGTTATACAACTTTTCTGAGTGCTAATCTGTTCCAATTCAAAATAGATTAAAATTGCCACATGAATGGCAGCTGTAGGTTTTGTTTTTCTTAAAAATTATCTATGGGGGGGAGAAATTTGAGAAATTGTATTATTCTGGGTGAAAGTATTAACAATGTATTCTTTGCCAAGATGATTAAAATTGGGGAAGTATGAAAAGAAAATAGAAGAGAAATCCTGGAAAAGCCACTTGTCTGAGGAGCACATCAGTAGCTTCAAAGGCTGTATTTCAGGAGGGGTCCTGACTGGTTCAAGCCTAAGCATCTCAAACGGCTTTAACAAGAAGTTTCCAGAAAATGAGCTATTTCCAGTGTTTTGTTTTCATGTCAGTCAAACGTAGAATACACAGGGCTCGTAAGCCAGACCACAGAAGTGAAGGCTCTCCATCTCATGTGGTATGCTGGGGCCTTTGTGGCCAGCAAGCAGTATAGAGCTTTTGTTTGTTTAGATTCTTCTTGGCCTTGAACAGTGACAGGAGGGCACCCATCTGTTGCTTCTGCTGACACGCAGGGAAGACACTGCTTGGTTCTTATTAAGTCATAGTTAGATACCAGGGCAAATATGGGCCAGAGAGCCCAACTTCCTTATTCCTTTACAAATGGTGCTTTGGCAATGGTGGAAGAAAGCTATGAGGATGTCTTTCTTATAATGACACACATTTCTGTGAACCAACCTTTGAGCTATTTTAGATGGCATTTCCAGTCATGCCAGGATGGATCATTCTATTCTTGGAGTTCTTGGAGTCCTTGGTAAATGGATTCAAGTCCTTCAGTAATACCTCTGGGAGAGGTTCTGGAAAGAACCAGCTCATGTTGAATTTAACAATAGAAAAGACTTTGTTTATTTATTATATCTACTTTAGTTATGACAGAAAACTCAACCCAAAGTAGCATAGCAACAAGGACATTTACAAACAGGTTCAAGGGGAGATCTGGCTTCAAGCAAGGATGAATACAGGGGCTCAGATGATGTTAGAGAACACCTGAATCCTGCTTCCCTGTGTTCATGATTCAGTCCCATAGTCCTCTATTCTCAAGTGGGCTGAGGTACCACAGCACCAACTCCACTTAC
Source organism: Mesoplodon densirostris (assembly GCF_025265405.1). Classification (NCBI taxonomy): domain Eukaryota; kingdom Metazoa; phylum Chordata; class Mammalia; order Artiodactyla; family Ziphiidae; genus Mesoplodon; species Mesoplodon densirostris. The sequence continues at coordinate 75,490,240 of NC_082670.1, forward strand.
CAGGCCCAAAGCCAAATGAAAAAGAAGTATCTGCTTCCCTGGAAACTCAACACAAGGATCTTAGAACTGAGACTCGTTGCCCCTGGATTGGCCTGACAGATTTAGCCTAGCTCACGTGGCCAGTCTGAGCTGATCACTGAGCACTGGTTGCTGAGGCCTGGACTGGGAGCCTCTCACTGGGAAGAGGAGGAACCATCTCCTCCAGACCCATAGTCTAGACCTTGTTCCATCCAGGGGTACAAACAATGTCATCAAGACTTGTGCACTTTTCCTTTGTTTCAATTTCTTCTTCCTGTGTGTTGTCTTCACTCTCAGATAAGTTATGTCCCCACTAGGTCCCCAGCGGAAAGTAGGAGATGTCTGGTTCCACCACAAAATTGCAGGGTGAAACAAGAGGTAGGACCAGGGCTGCTGAAAGGCCCACACTTCCCAATGTCCCTTATAGAGAAGTGCCAGTGAACTAACAAGTCCTCGTGCTCTTCACCTCTGTGGTCACCACTGAACCATGTATCAAACCACCCCAGACCTCTAGTATGTTTGTGAACCATATGGACTCAGCTGTTTCTCTTGCCCAGAACTCAGTCTTTGTATCAGGTGCTTCACTTCTGCATTATTTCATCAGTACAGTGTCTTAGTTTTCCAACTGCAAGGCGAGCTATGTCCTTCTATTTATCAGAGGAGCCATACATCATCTCTGCAGAAATTGATTCATCTTTAGTTATTTTGTGTCTCTTCATGTCTCAGTCTGACTCAAAATGAATTTAATAATGGGTTCTTTGGAACCATATGAGATGCTATCTTGTATTTATTTATTTTAGAGTGGTCGATATCAGTCAATCAACCCTTCAGTGAAAAATAAGAAAAAGAAAACTACTTTTTAATGTCGTAGTTGAATTGTATTTTTGAATCCTTAACTTTCGCGTGCTATGTTGGAATAACGTGGAGCAGAGGAATTGGATCCAAGAATTAGTACAGGTTCTGTTATTAATCACACTCAGTGAATATTTCTTATAGAGTGGATTGTGCAAAACACAGGAGAGAGAGCTCTGGCTTTGATATAAACAGTATAAAAGGAAAGAATTGCTCTTGTTGGCTAATATTGAAGAATTGGCTAAATATAGGAATTTGTCTCTCTGTGTAGCTGAATATATGGGGCAAGTCAGATTCACTGCATTTAATGAATATAGCGTGTTCATGTTTTCAGTGAAAAAGATTTGCTAATTTTGCATTTTAAGTTATGTTTCAAATTTGCTTTTCTTTATATTAAGGAAAAGTAATAACCTCAGTGCCAATTTTATGTCACTCTGTATCTAGATAAATATACACCCACAAGCTCTACTAATTGTCCTCTCTCAGGCTTTCTACCTATAAATGCAATAATTGGAACAGCCACTTGTTTGTGGAAGCAATAGTTATTAAATTGTTTACTTATGTAATTTCTGGGGTTTTTTCCTTTGTTAGCTAAATCAGTCTGTAAAGCAGGTTCACAGTTTTGCCACTCCTTGGCTCTGGGGAGCTGGATGAGTCTTCACCTGTATTAATTTCTGAAGACTGCTATAGCAAAGTACAACAAATGGCTTAAAACAACAGGAGTTTATTATCTCATGGTATTGGAGGATGGAAGTCACATTCACAGGTGCCTGGCATTAGGACTTCAACATACCTTTTGAGGGGACACAATTCAACTCACATAAGTCTGCCCTTCCCCCCACCAGCCAAATTCATATCCTCCTCATGTACAAAATGTATTCAACTCCATCTCAACATCCCCCAAATCTTAACCCATTCCAGCATCAACTCTAAGTCAAAAATCTCACCTAAATATAATTAGCTCAAAAGGTCCCAAATCTCATCTTCTAAACCATCCAAATCAGGCATGGGTGAGATTCTAGGTATGTTCCATCCTGGGGCAAAATTCCTCTCCACCTCTGGACCTATAAGACAAGTTATCGGTTTCCAACAATACTATGGTGGGACAGGCATAGGATAAGATATTCTCATTCCATATGGGAGAAATTGGAAGGAATAAAGGGGTCGTGAGTCCCAAGCAAGTTTGCAACCCAGCAAGGCAAGTTCCATAGATTTCAAGGCCTGCGAATAATACTCTGTGGCTTGAGGCTCCACCCTCTGGGCCCCAGGTAGCAACCCCACCTGATTGGTCCCACCTTCTTTGGCCTCTGAAGCTGTGGCTCAGAGTCATTTTTCCTTCATTTCATCCCATCTGTCTCTTTTCATCTGAAAGCAGATATGTCTACTGATATAGCAGTCTTCAAAACCTTGTCAGTCTTAGGTGAATGTCAAGAGGATCCACAGCAATAGACAGGATGGTTCTCCACAGATTCCTCCTGGATAATCCCATCTTTATTCCTGCTTCTCTTTAGATGGTTGATTAGATGCATGAGTCACACACCTAATCTCTCCAGCTACAGTTTGTCCAGCCCACACTCTTGGTGTTCCCCCTAGAGCCTGCTTTCTCTGATTTTGATATCTGGATAGCTTAAAATTTTCCCAAATCAGCAAGTGCTAGTTTCTTTTTGTTTAACAATTCTGTTTTCATTTTCTGTCTTTCCTCTTGAATTTTACTATTAGCAGCAAGGAGAAACCAAGTCACACCCTCCACACCTTGCTTTGAAGTCTCCTCAGGTAAATATCCAAGTTCATAATTTACGAATTCTACTTTCCACCCAGCGGTAGAACACAGCTCAGCCAAGTTTTTTGCTGTTTTATAACAAGGATCACCTTTCCTCCAGTATCCATAATATGTTCATCATTTCCTCTTTTTTTTAACATTTTTATTGGAGTATAATTGCTTTACAATGGTGTGCATAATTTCCTCTTAAGCCCTCACCAAGACTGCCTTTAACATTCCTATTTCTAGCAACATTCTGTTGATGATGATATATGTATTCTCTAAGATGATAGGAGCTTTTTCTGTACTGCTCTCTTCTTTCTGATCCCACTCACCAGAATTGCTTTTCATGTTTCCACTAACAGCCACCTCAAGGCAATCTAGGCTTTTTCTATCATGTGCCTTGAATTCTTCTACCCTCACCCCATTACCCAGTAACAAAGCCACTTCCACCATTTTAGGTATTTGTGACAGCTGTACTCCTCTTCCTGGTATCAGAATCTGTGTTAGTTTCCTAGGGCTGCCATAACAAAGTACCGCAAACTGGTTGCTTAAAACAATAGGAACTTATTATCTCATGGTTCTGGGACTAGGTGTCTGAAATCAAGATGTTGGCAAAGCTTTACTGAAGGCTCTAGGAAAGGGTTCTTCCTTGCCTCTTCTAGCTTCTGGTGGTTGCCAGAAATCCTTGGTATTCCTTGGCTTGCAGCTACATTATTCCAATTTTTGGCCTCTGTCTTCACATGGCCACTTTCCCTCTGTGTTGGTCCACATCTCTGTGTCTTCTCTTCTTGTAAGGACACAAGTTATGTTGGATTTAGGGCTCACCCTAAGCCAGCATGACCTCATTTTATTACATCTGCAAAGACCCTATTTTCAAATCAGGCCATATTCACACGTACCTGAGGTTAGAGCTTCAACATATCTTTTGAGGGGACATGCTACAACTCACAATGCCATCCTTCTGAGACTCTTCAGTTTCCACATTTGTACAAACAGGACCTTTTTAATTGCAAATGACAGAAAACACAAATCAAACTGGCTTAGGCAAAATGAGCCCATTTGGCTCTCATAACTGATGTATAGTTATGGCTACTTCAGATTTCAGGCATGGCCTCATCCAGGGATTCAAAGAGTTTCATGAGGACCTGCACCCTCTTACTCCCTGTCAGCTCCTTATTCCTCCATGATGTCTGCACGCTCAGGTAGATTATGCTGGATTTGCCTCCACTGGGTTCCCAGCTGCTTATATCTCAGAGAAGAGGACATCTCTTATCATAATACTTGGGCTGAGATCATGGAAATCCATCTGTTGTTACCAAAAGGTGGGAGGGAGTGGGTGGTGAGTACCTACCCGGCTAACACAGATAGATGTCCATCTCAGTACACGAACGGGCTTAAGTAGCATGTCTTTAAGGGCCCTTCAGCTCTAACTTTGCTATGAATCTTACTACACACCCTCCACTGATTCTTGGCCAAATAGTTATATAGGATGGCTTTAGTTTCTTTGTCAATAAAACATGATTTCATAAGGTTTTTTTTAAATTTAATTTTTTGGATGATCAACTTTGGTGAAGTATAAATTATGTACAATAAAATCCACTGATTATAATTGCACGATTTGATGAATTTTGACAAATGCATTCAGTTGTGTAATGACCACCATAAGGACTGTATAGAACATTTCCTTCATCCCCAAAGTTCACTTGTACCCCTTGATAGTCAGTTTCCTCACCCTCTTCCCTCACCCTATTAACTGCTGATCTGTTTTCTAATACTATAGCTCTGCATAGGGATTTTTTAAAAAATTATTCATTAAAGTATTTATAGGGCTAGAGTTAAAGGCACAATTCTAGGTAAACATTAGCTTTTATTAATATGGATGGGTTTGGTGAAATTAGGCAGAAGCCATTCCTCATTTTAGGGTGAACCATATGAAATTGCCAATGTTCAATAGTTTTTAACCTATGAAAAATGACAACTTTTCAAGGTTCAATCTGATAAGACTAGAATAAAAAAAAAAAACCCTCAAACTACTCCTAATGGTTGGCGCATAGGGAATTTGGTGTGGAACCTCTTTGTCCCTTGTCTTTTACTCATTTGATACATATGGCCTCATGCTTGGTGATAGCACTTTGGGTTGCTATCCAGGCTCACAGTGATCTGATGAGGAGTGGGTTATCACTGTAGGAAGGAAGCTCTCATTTTGAGGGTGGTTTGCTTGCCCAGCCTGCATTCCTTCCTCTTTTAGTAATATCCCCCAGATCTTCCTTGGGGACCCACTGGTCCCCAACTCAGCCCACAGGGTTCACATGCTTTGATCTGTTTGGTCAATCAAAGTGTGATATATAGAACCCTGTTAGAGCTAATCAGAGCCCAACCCTGGGACTTTGCTGGAGCTATCAGGGAGGACATGCTGTCTTCTACAGCAAAGGTGTCAGCCCAGGGCTGTGAGAGCCATCTGCTGCTGTGTGGAGAAAGCCTGACAAAGCCTCACATAGAAGGAAGTAGAGCTGAGAGACAGAGTGAGGCAGAATCCAGATGACATTGTTTGAGTCTCTGTCGTATCCAGCTGTGCCTCAGGTGAGACCTATTTCTGGACTCCTCAGTTACATAAGCCAGTGCGTTCCTGTTCTTTGCCTAAACCAATTGGACTTTTTTTTTTTCTGTCACTTAAAACTGCATCATTCCTGTCTCTTACAGCATGCCATCCCAAGGAGATATGTGTATGATCCTGTCTCCGGAAATTAGTTATTTAAAATATGTACTCAATAGACATCAAAACCAAAAATGTTGTAAGAATGCATTCCTTTTAATCCAAACAAAAAGGAAATCTTCTATCTTGGTTGAGCCTGATAATGAAGAGAAAATCCAGCACTTTCTAAGATAAGACACAAGCATTTTAAAGAAAAACAGAATCCTTTCACTTCAATCTATAGTTTAAGCTATAATACTTTGAAGAAACACTGAAACATTGGTGGTACTATGGACCTTGTATTTCCTATTTTACGAGGGCAAGATGGGGTCAAGGAAGTAGTCTAAGGAAGCCCTAGGGTTCCACATGGGAGTGATTTGTGCCCACAAAGGTTGAATTTCCCCCTTCAGTCTGTTTCAGTACTCTCTTCTCCTGATGAAGCTGGATATATGTCATGGGTTCTCAGGAATGATCTGTCCCCACTTATTAGTCCTAATTCTCATTTGGATTTATGTCACAGTCACCCAACCTCGTTGAAAGAGGCTAGAAAAATTTACCCTAGACTCTTGGAGCTATAGTTTTTCAGCAGAGCAAACACTTTTTCTGAATTAGTGTCCATTGGACCTGGATCTGAATCCTGGTTCTGCTGCATATTAGGAGTGTTTCTTTGAATGAGTAACTTCATCTCTTTGAACCTCGGTTTATTTATCTTTAATATTTTCAATAATAATAAATAACATAATAACAACAACTCTCCTTTAGAATCACTGTGAGGATTATGTGAGATAAGGCATAAGTAATGAACATTACAGCCAACGTTCGAGTGTGTATTTTGTGCCAGACCTGGAGCTTCTACATGAGATACTCGGTTGCCCACCCAGCATTCTTACCCCTCTGTTGCATCCTAATGGAAACCTGATTTGGCTCAGGAATCTATTCCTTCTCCAGGAAGCCCTGTATGCATTCCCAGGCATCTCTTCCCTTTGGGAGAAGCTTATCCTTGTTTTCCCTCCTTTGCATATGTGGCCCAGGCTTGGGCATGAGACCAGACTCTGGCCAGTGATATTTGAGAGGACATCTACTAGGAGGTGTCTGGGAAAATATTCCCTTGATTTTAATCTTCTTCTTCTAGACAGCATCATTTTTTTTTTTTTTTTGCGGTATGCGGGCCTCTCACTGTTGTGGCCTCCCCCGTTGCGGAGCACAGGCTCCGGACGCGCAGGCTCCGGACGCGCAGGCTCAGCGGCCATGGCTCACGGGCCCAGCCGCTCCGCGGCATATGGGATCCTCCCAGACCGGGGCACGAACCTGTATCCCCTGCATCGGCAGGCGGACTCTCAACCACTTGCGCCACCAGGGAGGCCCTAGACAGCATCATTTTTGAATGCCAAGGCCAAAGCATCTGTAGCCATCTTACTACCAACTGGAGAACAAAATCAACACAGACTGGCAGAGCAGAGAGATGGAAAGAAGCTGGGTTATTGCCGGAACCAACTTGGCCTGCCCTAACTTGGGACATCCTGTTATGTCACATAATACATTTTTTCTATCATTTAAGCCAATTAGACTCAAGAGTTCTGATTCTAATTACTGGTACAGCTTTATTTATTTTCATTTAATCCTTAAAATAGATCTGTATTAAAATAGATCTGTATTATAGTATTAAAGCTTAATACTCAAGCCCAGTGCCTGACTAATCCTGGTTGTTCAATAAACATTTAGTCTTCCAGCATATTCTGTCATCCTTCAATCTGTATCATCCTAGAGGGATTTCAGTATGCTTCTTGTCATCTAAATGAACCCTTTTGTGTTGTCCATTTGCTTTTGGCCTTTCTCATAACGCTTCACTAGAGGACTTTATGCCACATGGCTCTTTAGATTTGTAGAAGGAAGGGATGCTCTTAGTTTATGTTCTGAGAGGAAAACTGCTTAGTTACTAACCACATCAAAATGTGTACACTTCATCTTGAACCCTCTAGCACAGAGCCGTGTACATGGTAGGTGCATTACTATTCTATTGCTGTATAATAAATTGTCACAAATCTAGCAGCTTAGAATAATATCAATTTATTATCTCATAGATCTGTAGATCAGCAGTCTGGGTAGACTTGGCTGGTTTTCTAGGTCTCATGAGGCTGGAATCAAGGTACTAGCTGAGCTGGTTCTCATCTGGAGGCTCTGGGAAAAATCCACTTACCAGCTCATTCAAGTTGTTGGCAGAATTCAGTTCCATATGGTTGTAGGACTGTGGTCCCCACTGCCTAGCTGGCTGTCCCTGGGGGCTACTCTCAGCTTTTAGAGGCTGCTCTCTGGCCCTTCCATGTGGCCCCTCCTTTTTCAAAGCCATCAAGGGCTTGCCTCCTTCTTGTGCTTCGAATCTGACTGACTTCCCCTTCTGCCAATAGCTGGAAAAAACTCTGCTTTTAAAGAGCTTGCCTGTCTGGGTCAGGCCCCCATGTCATATTTTAAGGTCATCTGACTTGAGACTTCAATTCCATCTGCAAAATACTTCCAGATTAATGTTTGATTGAATAATCAGGGAACAGGAATTTTGGATGAGGCTATCTTTAGAATTCTGATTACCATAGTGTGTGCATTACTACTGCTGCTACTATTATTAATTTGGTATTGAATCAAGGAAAGAATAGTAAGAAGTTTTAAAATAAAGCATTAAATTAATTGAGTTTTACTCTGCTAATCCCTTCAATATTCTATCAGTGTTACTCTGGTTAAACTGCCCATTGTTGCAAATAAGACAATCAGAATCTAACAGAGAAAAAAAACAAAAACAAGTAATTATGCTGGTGTTGTTGCCTTTCTTATTTTTGAAAGGAAGAGAAATTTGCTGATCTGGGCCAACTCTTTCCCCTCAATGGCTGGCACTGCTCAGTAACATTACAAGTGTTATTTATATATAGTGTTCATTTCTTTTGGGGTCCTGGGCAATAAAGTTACTTTAAAAAAATGTATTTAAACATGTGGAAAAATTTAAAAGAAGACGGGAAGTACAATCGATATAAAATAGTTGTAAAAAGTGACCCACTTCATTATAATGTTGTGATTCTGAACCATGTTCAGTTTCATTAGTTGCCCAACACTATAATTATAATAGAAAAGTGGGTGCTCTTGAAAAGTTTGGGACAGTTGCTTGGGGTTTTGTAGGCAATCCAGTGTTGAAAGGTTTGCTTCATCATTTTGTGGTGTTATCTTTGGGTTAAGAAACAGGATTGTCTAAAAAGAAAAGTTTGTAGAGTCCTGGTGGATTTGCCACACTATGGCTTGTAGCCTATTTGCTGGAAGCACCATAAAGTTCTCAGTAGAAAAAAATCAACCTTAATTAGGTTTTAAATTGAAAAGCAAATATGTTTTTTTTGTGTGTGCTGTCTTAGAATGAGAGGTCCAGGGTGGAATTTTCCCCATATCAAATAAATAACAATAGGAGTCCTGGCTGGCAAAAGGACATAGACCACTGCCGCAGTTGATCTGTCTCCAGGAAAATAAGTTCAAAACAAAGTACCAAATGGCATCTGAATGGGGGTCTAACCAATTGGAACTGGCAAGAGGCACCAACTCTGTGGGCTGACAACCCATGTGGGCTCCCTTCTGTGCTGTTAATTGTAAACCTGGGTGGAGGCTTGGTAATACATCAGTGCAGCCTGAACCCATGTAGGCTTGTGGAAGGGGAGAAGGAGGAGGTAAAGAAGAGAGAGGTTAGTGGTTGAGAAGAGTAGTTATGGAGTCAGCTATACTAGGCTTCAAGTCTTAGCTTGAACAAGACTTGGCAAGTTATTGCAAAACTTTGGGCAAATTGCCTTGTCTCTTAAACTCTAGTGTCCTCATCTGCAAAATAGAGATAATAATAACAACAACAACAACAATAATAATCTGTGATACGGACTGAATATTTGTGATCACCCTAGATTCATCTGTTGGAACCTAATTCCCAATGTGATGGTATTTGGAGGTAGGGCTTTTGGGAGGTGATTAGGTCATGAGGGTGGAGCTCTTATGAATGGGCTAAGTGCCTTTATAAAAAGGACTGCAGAGAGCTCCCTTGCCCCTTCTACCATGTGAGGGTACAGCAGAATGAGAGTCACCTAGGAAGTGTGTTCTCAGACATTGAATCTGCTGGCACCTTGACCTTGTACTTCCCAGCCTTCAGAACTGTGAGAAATAAATTTCTATTGTTTATAAGCCACCCAGCATTATAAAAGGTATTTTGTTACAGCAACCCATATGGACCAAGACAATACCTTTACCTTTGATGAGTATATCAAGTGATGCAAAAAATGCATTTAGCAGAGCACCTGGCATACAAGTACTTAGCCAATGTTGGCTGTAATTGAAGGAAGCAGGAAAGAGAGGGAGAGAGAGAGACAAAAAAAATAATAGAAGGATGAAAGGGAAGAGGGGAAAAGGAGACTACTAGAGGCAGACAGAAGCAGGAGGGTGGTCTAGGTCACCAGGATTCAGTGCACTTAGAAGAATAATTTAACTTTGAATTGAATTATTTCGTTTTCTGAGTGAAGTTGAGTTCCAGGATGAAGACTGTCTATTGCTTACATCCCTTTGAGATGCTCTGTTTCTCTATCCTTTGATTGAAGCTTTAAGGGACTGATTAAAGTAGCCCACAGGATGTCTCTGTAATCCAGTGTTAATACTAGTAGAGACTAGGAAGTATTTTGTAACCAGCAGTCTTTTTGTTTGCAAAGTTACTTGACACTGAAGATGTTGGCATCAAACTTTTCACTCTGACTCTGAGCACCAGCTTTCGGGAGAACTGAAATCTAAGTAAAATATTCCCTCGCATAGCGTGGCAAGTTGGGAATGAATGAAGCGACTTGGGGGATAGAGAGTGTCACACTGGAGCCTGAAGCCCAAGGGTGTGCTCCTCTCCCTGTGTGCCTAGATTCAGGAGCAACTGTCCCCTTTGTCATTTACAAAGAAAGGAACACATTTTCATGATCAACAGAGTCCTGATTTAATCTGAGGCAGGATATCTCAAGGTTTGCCAGTGATTTTGCTTTTTGGAGAACAAAATAATTGGATTACCTTCCTCTGCGAAATTGCAAATGGTGTGGAAAGTCTCGGTTACAGCAAGGGGAAAAACAGGAATAAAGGACTTTTTGCTTTGTTTTGCTTTGAGATTTTAGTACTGAAATCATTTAGAACAAAGAAGAAATCTCCTTTCAAGAAAGTTGGCCAACATGCTGGAGTGGTCTCATTGGTTTCCTTGGGCTCCTGTTGGGGTCATAGGGGAGGTGCAGGGGCTCCAGCCCCACCAAGATCAGCTAAAGAATACTAAAAGAATTTTTTGAGATGGGGAAACTGAGGCACAAATTAATTAGTTGCTTGACCAAGACCATCACAAAAATACTTAGTAAGTGGCAAAGCAGGGATTTGAGGCCATGCATCCGGACTCTTGGGCCTACATGGTTATCCACAGTGCCAGACTGTCTCCCATTATACTATATTTAATACCAAACATCGGTCCTTTCGTCCACCCCAACCTGCTTTTCTTCTTCTGTTTCCTCTCTCTGAGAACAGCTCCTCCATCCATTCATTTATATAAACCAGAAATCTGAGGCTCACCCTTGACTTGCTTCCTCCCATGCTCCCTACATCAACCAGTAATCAAATTTTGTCAAACTTCACACCCCCACTATCTCTCTCACCTGTCTGTTTCTCTGTATCCCAATGGCCACTCTCTTGGTTTAAATCATCATTGTCTCTTGCTTGGATTTCTGTCTGTCTTCTAGCTGGCCTTGTAGTTGTCTCTCTTCCAATCTGATCTCCACATAGTCTCTTGAGATTTTTGGATTTCAGATATGACCCTTTCTGAGGTTAAAACTCCTCAGTGTATTCTCCATTCCATGACACAGAGTGGTCTTTCTCATGGTGTCCCCTCTTATGTGTGATCACTTAACGGGTGGGAACCGAGAGGATTTTGGGTGGACTTTCACAGGGAAGGACATTGGCCCAACAGTCATAGAGTTATTGTTTTTCAAGTAATCCCCCTGACAACCTCAGGAAGGAAGTCTCAATTTAATATTAATATATGTTTAACATCTTTCTAATTCTTCATTATCTCAATTTTTAACCAAGAGAGAGCAAGCCGTTATAGTTAGCAAAAATTTAATACCCCTGCTTGTTTTTATTGTATTTTTATGGCTTGTGATATGTTTCCCCAGTTATAGTAGTGTTACAGAGTTACCTTTTAGAAGGAGTATATTTAAATTTTAAAATAACAGCATAATACAAATTATTTTTTTAAAATATTTTAATGGAGGTATAATTGAGTATAACATTATATTAGTTTCACGTGTACAGCATAATGATTTGATATTTATTCATTGTAGTTTTGCATTTATTTATTTATTTATGCATGCATGCATGCAGGTTGTGCCAGGTCTTAGTTGCGGCACTCCAGGCTCTTAGCTGCGGCGTGTGGGCTTCTTAGTTGCGGCATGTGGACTTCTTAGTTGTGACATGCAGACTCTTAGTTATGGCATGTGAACTCTTAGTTGTGGCACACGTGTGGGATCTAGTTCCCTGACCAGGGATCAAACCTGGGCCCCCTGCGTTGGGAGCCCCACGTCTTACCAATCGGACCACCAGGGAAGTCCCCATAATACAAATGATTAATTAGTGAACATAACAGGTGCTATAGTGTAGCAAAAATTGATCGTGGCACAAAAAAGAGTGGAGTTCGGGAAACCTTAATTATAGAACTTTCTGGAACCTACTCCCTACCTGTGTTGCCAGCCTTAATTCTCCCATATTTCCCCCATTTTGGATTTTGTTTCTTGAAATTGACAGAGTCCTGAGCTGTGCAATGGCTCCAACATCTCTCTCCCTCCATTCTTGTAGACATCATAACTCAGTAGCAGAAAATGCTTCCTATTACTCCATGCGTCCTGTAGCCACAGAACGGTCATTGAGAGACATTATTTTACTAAAGAATTTCATTAAAAGAAGAAGTTGTTTGAGCAGTGTTGTAAAACATGTGTCCAGACACTTAAAAGCAAATGGTTAGATGATGTATTTTAAGATCTTCTAGTAATACATGCTCAGTGGGCAAGCTGTTAAGCTTTCTATAGCTATTTATTCATTTGAGCATCATACCATCTTTAGCAGGCTGTCTTATCCTTTTGGGGTTAATTCTATAAAAATCCAGGAGAATTTTTTCTCCTCTTAATTGTTTGTCAGAATCTGAAAGTCACAGGAAACTGTTCATTCCCAAACTTTGTATACCTGCACAGATTCACACAAGTAGAGTCTGTAATAGGGCTTAGAACTTCCTGCTAAATCTTAAAAGTTATAATACAAGTGCTCCTCCTGAAACACTTGCACTGAGAATTTCTGACTCTGAGCATGCATTTAAAAAAAATTTCTCATCCTTCCTCTTCATGGAGTTTTGAAGATAAAATGCTTTTTCTGAGATTGTTGCTCGATACAGAGCCATGTGGATTTGCAGTCATGGAGCCTGCATCTCACAATCAAAAATGTTTTTCTACTGCTTGGATCACCTCATTATGCTTTCTCCTCTTATTTACTACCTTGGCCCACTACCAGTGTTGTTTTCAGTTCACGGGTGGTGGTAAATCCATGTTCCTGTTGCTAAAATGGGGTGTCTTATAGTAAGAAAAAATCATAAATGCAGGGTCACAAATAAATGAGTTATAGAATATAAAACGTGCCTGGAAAATTTAAGCTTAAACATGGCACTTTCAGTGATTTAATGATTATGGCTGGTTGACTTGGGCTGCCTCCTGATTTCCAGGGATATTTTAATTTCTTCTCCATTTTGGACCCTTTAGTGGAAAATGTGGACTAATGCCTGAAAAACCTGCAAACAACCTCCAGAATCTGAAGCTCATGGAAGCTGGTTGGAAACCCCTTAGGTCACCTGGTGGAAATGCCTTGTTGACAGATGGCGAGACAGAGGCTCTGAAAGTTGGAGACTTGTCCAGGTGAAAAAACAATCCAGAGAAGAGAATCCAAGCCTTCTGACTCATAGGCCTGAGATCGTTCCTCTCTGTGATGACCACAGGAGTCCCCAGGTCCTCGGACACTGTCTGATCCTGTGTGTTGCTGTGTTGCGGAGAACCAGCAAGGTCTGGAGGTGCTCATTTCCTGATGGCCTCCTGGAATCCAGGTTCCCTGGAGATGGACAGCATTTCTGCCATTGCTTCTAGGAAGAGAATGTAGGGTTCAAACATGAAAGGGTGGCCTCTGGCCAGGCTGCCCTTGGGTAATGAAACAGGAAGGACATTTGATGAGAAGCCACACAAGTATTTTTTCTTTCAAAGCTTTGGGATAATCCTCAACTTCCCCCAAACTTTCACTCCCTTCTGGTGTTTCAGATGCACAGCCAAAGTGGAATTGTGTTTTCAGCGTGTTCCTAGGATGCCTGAAGGATTTCTTGGAAACCTCAAGCAGATGGATAAGTGGTGTGATCTCTATTACCACCCTCTGGAAAACCTGGGGCTAATATTTCACAATGGCCCTGGAATTTGGGGTGGCTTCTTGGTGACCTGGCTTCTGTGGCTTCTCTGGGGGAGATCAAAGACTTCAGAACAGCCCGAGCCTGTTAAATGATTGGTAATTGTGCTTGGTTCTTCCACAGTGATTTGTTCTCGCAAGCCCAGCCTTACATCTTTTTCCAAAAACTGTACACAGCATTCATTCTCTGGAGCATTTGAAAAGCTAATAGACATTCTCATCTTATTCCACCCCCGACTACAGGCAACTCTATCAGTAGATGAGTTTGTCTGAATTCCATTTGTCTAGGCCTTATGAAGTGAATAAATTTGAATTAATGTGTAGCTTTCTGAGGAGAGACAGGTTACGCTTTGAGGGGTTAAGCAATGTCTGTGTTAGTTTCTTTAAGTGGATCTTTGTGGCTACAAACATACAGCACTTTACCACATCGCCTCTATTAGTTTATACAAAATTTTCATTAAGTGATGCTAAAATATATACATGGGGATTTCTAAAACGAGTTTTTCCTTTTGAACAGTCAGACATTTATGTTTCTTTGGGTTGTGTTGGCAGATAAATATATTTTCCCTTTTAAGGGTAACACTTGGGAGAAATTTACATCAATAGCATGTAAGTTACAATTCCAGTTCCCAACAAATTGCATTTGCTGTGTTTGGTAACCCTCTAATAGTATTTCTTCCCATAATAATTAGAGCAGAATTGAGATGTTATAAAAGAAACTGATATTCCAGACTTAGTTGTCTTTTGGGGGCCAAGTGGGGAGGGGAAGGGGGGAAGCATCTGGCTTCCTTGTAAGTTGAAATTTTTATTATTGTATTTGTATTTCTAAATTGACTGAATGGAACTGTGGTGGGTAAACTCATGAATGTTAATATGGCTATAGCTTCTGCTTACATAACACTTAGTTATTTTGTTCTTTATTACACTCTTATAGATGTTGATGGTTCAACAATTGGAGCTTTTAAACTAATGGAAGGCTTTCAACCAAATAGCATGCCTTCATTACTAGTGAGCAGGGAGATCTGAATGTGAATTGAGGTGGTTTAATCTAAGAAAACATTTTTATAAAAGACTAATACCCATAATTTATGTTTATTTTCAGTTTTCTCTGATTTCAGTAAATTAGGGTGGGGATTTATACTATTTCTTTTCTTTTCACATGCCTAGCCCAGTGCTCAACTGCATTAGTCAGTATAACAAACAAACCTGAAACCTCAGGGAATTAACATGTAGTTTATTTCTTGCTTATATAAATGCCATTGTGGGACCAGGAGCTTTCCTGGGCATTTATCTTTCAGTGGGTGACTCAGGGACCCAGGCATCTTCCATCCTGTCATCTGGAATATGACAAGGGGAAAGACAGTGCAGGGTATTCATAGCCCCTTTTCAAAGACTATAGATAGAAAGTGACACGTATCACATCTGCTCATATCCCATTGACCAAACTAGTTACTCGCCCCACACCCGTTATAAGGGATGCTAAAAAATGTAGATTACATGGGATACTTAGTGGGCACTACTGCTTCGACCACCCAATGTACGACAGGAGCCTAGCAAATACTGAGAGAATGAATGAATGGATGAATGTGTGATGAATCCTGTTAAACAGTTTGGCACTCAGAGAATGCTATTACTATTTTAGATTGATGGAAGAAGGATTGAAATGGCTTTAAAATATTAACCTTAGAGGGTTTTGTGTGTATATTTACATCATTGACAGCTATAAGAGCTTGTTGCTAGTTTAAGTCTAGATATCTCTGCTATGCCACATGATTTGTTTTTTCAATGTCCTGACACATGGAGCCTAAAAAATTCCATTTTCTGATCTTAAAGGCCTCTAAAGCAAATAACACGGTGCAGTTGATTAGGTGAAGTGTTGCAGAGCCTTCACAGTGTGCATGATGGGAATGGACCTTGTTAAGGTTACAGAGAAGGTTAACCTCCATTGACAAGATGAAATTGAAGTCATTTCCTCTTGCCATAGAGTAGTTCCCAGTCTGTATTGTCAGCATAGGGGAGTTTATCCATTTTCTGCAGAGCATTATCTCAAATAAGGTGTCAGGGCACTAAATGGATTTACCATCTTGTATTATTTTTTATTTTGATGTTTAATTTTTTTTTATTCCACTTACTTATTGTCATATGAGTGAAAACAATAACACAAAAATAAACAGGGAAAGCTGAGTGAGAAAAAGATCACAGTCTCACAGTCTTCCATCTTATTCCTGAGTAGTTGGTGTAGAAACCTACGGAGTATCATTGCATTTAATCTCTAGTTTTTGTTTTCTTGACTCATGACATCTCATTTCTGTACTCTGTTATGATTCAGATAATAGGTCAGTCCACTCAAACATACTCAGAACACTCACTAAATACAAGAAAATATATTATATGCTGTAATAGATGACTGCTTTTCCATGATATCTTATGAAGCTGCAGTTCTGGAAAGCAGCCCAGAACAACCAAAAATGCAGTAGGTGTTGGAGTTGGTCACATCAGGTTTCCAGTGTGGATTCTGCCACCTCCTCACTGTAGGACCTTCAGACAATTCCTTAATTATGCTGAGCTGCAGTGTCCCCATGGAGTAAGATGGGAAGGAGAGTTGGAGTAAGACCGTAAGAGATACTAAGCAAGGAAACAGTACGGTACGTGGGCACATCACCCTCCATGTGCCTTCAAATAATTTTATGAAATGATACAGAACTTTACTGTGTGCTGAAAATTAAATACCATTTTTCTAGATTTTGCAAAATTCTAGATATTCTTGATATATCTAGAAAAGCTTATATTTCTTCTCTGTTCCATTCTCTAACCTGTCCCTGTCTCAACTCCCCTGCATGTAATCCCCATCTCAAGCATATACTGAGTTAGTCTTTGGGAAACCCAGCACTGCACAGTAGGCACAATACTTGTTCAGTTATCACTTTTTTTTTCCTTTATCAGAGAAGCAGTTCTGTGTTTAATATACTAGGTAGTGATGGAAAAGACATTAGTATAATTTGTTACCTTGGTAACTGGAGATGGATGTCACCTCCTTTTGTGTGGTGTATGCTTTGGCCTTTATGTCTCTTCCCCTAATTAACATCCTGTGAGAAATGAAGAAGTAAATCACCAGAACAACTGGACCACTGCAGTATTAAGTGCTAGAACATTCTAAATTGAGGTAATAATCATGATAATGAGCCCGAGTAGTCTGTGTCTCTCTTTTAATTGCTTCTTAACTCTTCTAAGTGTGAATGGCAAAGTTATTATCATGTAGAAACTAGGGGGTGATTTATTTCTTACTTAAATTGGGCTTTGTGAAGAAACTTTTTTTTTTAGTCTATTGGGAACTGTGAGAGTTCCTTTGAAGAACAACTTGGGCAGATTATTTTAAATATAGTTTAATACTACTAATATGTAGCGCCCAAAATCTGGCTTTGCCTTAGGGTCAGGGGCATTGTCATGCATAAAGCATTACGCTCTAAAACCCAGTGCCCTAGTTGAGTCTTGTTCTTTCACATTTTGCTACTTATTTATGGATTCAAATTCATAGGTGAATTTGTTTACTTGAACCAAGGAAGTCTCGTTATTGGACACTAAAGGAGCTTATTATAGGATGATTAATCTTATAATCTGGCTTTCTCATTCGGACCTAGAGGCCACATGTTCAGATTCAACTTATAGTTCTTGAGTGTGAACCATGTAACCATCCACTATTTCTTACTGATGATTTCATATACAGTATGTTAGCTCAGTAAGTCCATATAAAATGCTCTACAGCCCCTTCATTCATGAGGGTGAGCCCAAGAACAGTATGTGTACAACTGGACCCCATTACCCTTCCACCTGCCCCATTATTGTTGTTTGGATCATTAGTGATCTTCTGACAAAGGGTGGACCAATTAGATTCCCTTTCCTAGGACCTGGGAATTTGATCAAAAATTTCAATGTATTTTGGCCCAATGTCTGAATAGAAAGGTGTAAACATGAAAAGCTATGGGTATTTCTCTTTGTTCTGTGAACCAGTGGGCCAAGAAAGCCAGTCTGTATAGAGGAGACTGGTGCAAACACCAGAAAGGAGCAGAAAGAAGTGAGGGAACTTGGCCCAGGAGCCTGATGGCTTGATTGTGGTACCAGGCCTTTCCTGAGGCCTGGCTTCCTTCGGTCCTTTGAATTCCATCAAGCACTTCCATATCTTAGGATAAATTTCATCACTTCTAAAAGAATAACTAAGAAAGTGGAAGTTTTGTCCCTCTTTCACATGTGAAGAAAACTGAGGTTCAGGGGAGCCAGTCTTACTGCAGATGTTGATGACAGCATCTGATCTCTTGGTCAGGACTTCAGCTACCCAGGCAAATTAGAATAAAAAACAAAAGGGCATTACTTACTACTTGGCATTCCAAGGTGTGACTCTGCCTCTAATCATGACTAGAGTCAAGGATTTGACCAGAATCATTGGATCAAAGTTCATTCTTCCTTATCAGCTCTTGGCTCTGTTTGTTTCTATGAGGTTTTGTTCTCAGAAGAGTAATCTCTGTGTTGGGGGCAAGATGGCCATTGGCAGCCCAAAGCAGGAACATTGTAACTTGTGATCCTTGACCAAAAGTGCAGGAACCTCTCCCAACATTCACAGCATTGCCTGAAAAAGGACTCTGATTGGCCAGCCTGGGTCACATGCTGGAGTGTGGCTGACAGGGCTGCCTTGATTGACAGCCACCCCCCCCCCTTGATTGACATTTTCCCCTGTATGGGGGTGTTGGGGTTCCATTACCAAACAAGGGAGAAAAGATGCTGAGCAGACCAAACCAATATTATTCACCAATATTTGCTGTTTTTTTCTTGAGTGGAAATGACTGATGATGCTCACGTGTGACAGACTCCCATATGCAATTTTTCTCTTCCAGCTGTTAGTCACCTACTCTCCCTCCCACTCAAGAAAATCAATCTGGATACAGATGATTAGGTGTGAGCTTATTATTCAGATAACCTTAAATCTACTCTAATGAATTAGAAAAATACAGTCGTTTGCAAATGTGAGTACTTCCACTATTAGCAGTAACAAGCGTGACACATCTCACAATTGCTTGGGGCACAAATGCTGGGGTGAAAACCCCTGCTCTTGGATGGATGTTATGAGGATAATTGTATCAACACCTTTTTGGGTACAAGCATACCTATATAAAGCACATTTGTGTGACTCCCAACAGCCAGGCACTGTTGTAGGCACTGGGGTTCCAGCTATGAAGACAGCAAAAGTGTCTGTCTTATGTGAAGCTCAGATTCTAATGGGAGAAGATTGGCATAAATTTATGAACAAAAGAATTCAGATATTGAGTACAATAAAAAAAATACAACAGGGTATTGGGCCTGGTGTCCAGTATGGTAGCCACTAGCCATGTGTAGTTATTTAAATTTATTAAAATGAAATCAAATTAAAACGTCAGTCACTCTAGTGACATTTCATGTGCTCAATAACCACGAGTGGCTGGTGGCCACTGCATTAGACAGTGCAGACATAGAAGATGACTATTATTGCACAAAGTTCTGTTATACTGGGCTTGACGGTGACTGAGAAGGATATATCTGGGGGTGTTTAGAGCAGGCCTTGTGGCAAAGCTGGTGTTTATGCTCAGACCTAAAGCCACCATGTAAAGTTCTTGAGGAATAACATTCCAGGCAGAGTGAACAGTAAATACAAAGACCCTGAGATGGAAATGAGCTTGGCCTGTGTGAAGATCCAAAGATGGCCCGTGTGTATGATTGAGTCAGAGAGGCAAGAAAGAACTAGATTAGGCAAGAAAGAACTAGATCATGGCCTTGGGGTTTATTGTATGCCAATGAGAAGCCATTGTCTAAGCAGGGTATTGACAGCTTTATTTAATTTCCGAATAATCATTTTGGCTGCAGGTGGGGATGTTGGGTGGCAAGGTTAGAAGTAGCACTTAGAAGGCCTTCGAAAATCATTTGATTAATGAAAAGACTGATGGAAGGCCCAGGCAGGCTGGGGTGTCCATGTGTCTGGGGACTACAGAGGGGTTCCCAGCTGCCTTGAGAGGTCTCCTATCCTAGTGGTAGACTGAGCAGTCAACCAGATAAGCCACAGAGGAGCCTGGACCATCAGACCCCTCTCTCTGGGCCACAGCTTGGCTCACTGTCAGCTGCCCTCAGCCCCTCTGAGTTCCCACCATGTCTTGGGAACCAGTGCCAGGCACTGCTGCAGTGAGATATCTTTCCTTTCATATTCCTTCATTTATCTTTATTGAATACCTGTTCTGTGCTAGGTATTGTATTAGGTGCTGGGATTACACTGGCACAGGAAGAAACAGCAATGACCCCTGAAAACATATGTCACACTGTAGAGTGGAGGCCGTGCCAATCAAATAATCAGATAAGTGTGTGATGACCCCTGCAATTAAGTGCTCCGCACCAGAGTCCCATGAGACTTCAAGAGCGCCTGATAGGGATGTCCCCAGTCCAGAAAGTCAGAGGTGGCTGCCCTGAGGATGTGATAATTGGGCTGGATTTAAGGAGGAATGAGGATTCTGTAGGTGACAGGTGGAGAAAGCGTTCTGGTCAGAGGGAGCAGCGTGGCAGGAGGTCACAAGGACTGAGGATCAAGGAGCAGTGGAGGGAATAACAGAGACCAGTGAGGCTGGGTGGAGGGAATGGAGGTGACATGGTGCTAGGTAAGGGGTGGGCAAAGTGGGTGCTGAGGAAGCCCCCACTGGTGAGTGGGAGATGATGGTATTCTTGCTTTGTCTTTTGAAACGTTTCCCTCTGCCAGTCAGCTCCACCTCAGTAGTGACCTCTTTCTTTCCTTCTTTCTTTCTTTCTTCCTTCCTTCCCTTCTTTCCTTTCTTCTTCCTTCCTTCCTTCCTTCCTTTCTTTCTTCCTTCCTTCCTTTCTTTCCTTCTTTCCTTTCTCCTTCCTTCCTTCCTTTCTTTCTTTCTTTCTTTCTTTCTTTCTTTCTTTCTCTCCCTCCCTCCCTCCTTCCCTCTCTCTCTCTCTCTCTCTCTCTTTCTTCCTCCCTCTGCTCCCTCCCAACCTCCCTCCCTCCCTCCCTTCCTTCCTTCCTTTCTTTCTTTCTTTTCTCTTTACCTTATCTATTTATTCCTCATAATGACTCCACTGTTATGGGGGTGGTTGTGATCCCATTTTATGGATTTGAAGCCAGCATGCTGGAGTTAAACACTCCACTCCACAGCTCTTAAAATGAAATGCCAGTGGCTAGCTAGCATTGCAGTGAACTGCAGTCCGAGGCCTACATAAGTAGCTTGTTAAGTAGGCCTTTAATACTCATACTTGAGTATTCTCAGAGGCCAGAGATTACAGATGGCTGGGAGAGGGATATTCATTATCTGGTTTTTTAAAGGAACTGTGACACTTGGGGAATTATAAATGAGTTAATGTAACATTAATACCTAGAAATATTCTGGAACAGATCATTAAAAAATCAATTTTCACATATGAGGGGAAAATGCGATTACTAAGTAGTAACCAGATAGCACTAGACCTTTGGAGAGGGACATGGATGAGTAGCAATCTGTGTCACTTCCCCACAGGATACACATGCATAGGGAGTTTGGTATTGCTTGGCTCATTTGGATCTAATATTCCTATTAATTTTATTTTTTAATCTAAGTCGTAAAAAGCTGGCCATCATCCCAGAGCAGGGAAGGAGAAAAAAAAAGGACAAGAGGAAAGAACCAGAACATATTAAGAGACTGCTCTGGGCGCTATGCCCATTGCTTTTGTACATTTACCCCATTCAGTTCTCCAAAAGACCTAGAAAGGTAGGTATCTCCATTCCCTTTTCACAGAGAAAGAAACTGTGTCACAGAGACATGAGGGTGCCATTAGGAAGCAAGCATAGTTTCCACCCTTGGCATTGGGCTCCAAAACCCCTCCTCTTGTTGCCATACTGACTGTTTTTTTGCTTCATGAATGGAACCCTGTTCAGGGTGAATCCCAGGCAGAGGGAGGCACCGTGGTGGAAATCAGGAGGCCCACCCAGATTCCTCCCTTGACTTGGAACTAACTTCTGGGCAAGGAGTGGGAAGACTCTTCCCAGCTGGTGGTGAAACATGAAACTGTCTCCCTAAGTGGTACAGACAAGGAGTCATGTATCCATTCATTCGTCCCATCACCTGACAGAGACCTCCAGGCACTGTGCTTGGTGCCAGGGATGTGGAGATGAGAAAGGCATGGTGTCTCTGGGATGGACCATTGCTCCTGAAATCCAGGGACATGTGGGTGCCTTCTTGTCTTAGAGGGCTCACCATCCAAAACAAGCCCTCTAAGGGTTTCCAGGGGAATGAATACCATGATGAAAAGGGCCAAACAACCCACTGATTTCCTGAGGGGAGAGGAGATCAGAGGAAGCAGGGTAACAAGGAAGGAGAAAGGTTTCTGGGAGATGGGAGAGCCCTGGGCCTTGCAGCTGGGATTGAGCCCTTAACCTGCCCTTTATTGAGTTCCTACCTGTGCTGGACACTGTGAGGGGAGCTTAACATGCAGCAGTGAAGAGTTCATAGTTGCTTCACTTCATAGGTGAGGAAATTGAGGCACAAAAAGGTCAGGAAGAGAAATATGGGTGATAATTGGTCCAAAGGACTGAGTTGGTAGAGACTGAAGCCAGTAATAGGGCCAGGTGGGGATGTTCTTAAGGACAAGGACCCACTTAGGCTGGAGGCACGTGCCCACATGGGGCCTGGGATGCTGAAGGCAAGTCTTCCTGAGAGGGTCCTGGAGGTCCTTCACCATCAGGATGTGATGAGTGTACTGGTTAGGACTCAGTGCTCGCCAGTGACAGAAACCTACTTGGGCCAATAGCAGAGTTTGTTATAAAGACTGGGGGAGTGACTGCCTCAGGCAATCCCAGGGCACTGGTCTAGACTGCCTGGAAGGGATGGAGACTGGGGCAAAGTAGAAACAAGCTTGTTGTTCAAATAGTAGCAAGAGGGCAGTGAGGCTGGAGTAAAGTGAGAGGCTGGTCAGTGGAGGAGACCAACTGGGCAAGGTGGGCCACAGCCGGACCACAGAGTCTTTCAAAGCCTGGGGAAGGGTTTATTCTGAGGGTGGCAGGAAACCACTGGGGAATGACACAGTCCATTTCATGTTTCTAAACCATCACTCTGGCTGCTGCCTGGATAGATGGCAGGGGATGAGGAGACGGCCTGAGCCCAATGGCAGGCCACAGTCCACTGAGAGGGGACAGTCACTGTGATGGTCAATTTTATGTGTTGGCTTGATGACGCCGTGGTGCGCAGTTGTTTGGTCAAACACCAGTTTTGATGTAGCCATGTAAAGGTATTTTTTAGATGGGATTAGCATTTGCAAGCAGTAGACTTTGAGTAAAGTAGATCATTCTCCATAATGAGAGGATGCCTCGTCCAATCAGCTGAAGGCCTTATGAGCAAAGACAGATTCCCTGAGGAAGAAGCAATTCTGTCTTGAGATTGTAGCATGAAAACCCTGTCTGAGTTTCCAGCCTGCCTGGCCTGCCTTGTGGAATTGGACTCAAGACTGCTGTGTTATCTTTTATCTGAATTTTCAGTCTACCAGCTTACCCTACAGACTTTTTTTTTTTTTTTTTTTTGCGGTACGCGGGCCTCTCACTGTTGTGGCCTCTCCCGTCGTGGAGCACAGGCTCCGGACGCGCAGGCTCAGCGGCCATGGCTCACGGGCCCAGCCACTCCGCGGCATGTGGGATCTTCCCGGACCGGGGCATGAACCCATGTCCCCTGCATTGGCAGGCAGACTCTTAACCACTGCGCCACCAGGGAAGCCCACCCTACAGATTTTGACTTTGGCAGTCCCCGAAATCAAATGAGCCAGTTCCTCTAATCAATAATCAATACCTCTCTCTTTCCCTGCCTCCCCGTTTTGTTTCTCTGGAGAACCCTGACCAATCTAGTTACTTACTGAATGGGTGCTCAGTAAGTGTCTTTGTGTTCTGGGTCCAACCCTTGGGCTATATTTTCCAAGTCAGAGTTGTCTTTGGGTTCCATG
The DNA here is from genome assembly GCF_025265405.1 of Mesoplodon densirostris. Classification (NCBI taxonomy): domain Eukaryota; kingdom Metazoa; phylum Chordata; class Mammalia; order Artiodactyla; family Ziphiidae; genus Mesoplodon; species Mesoplodon densirostris. The sequence goes on from NC_082670.1 coordinate 75,514,062, forward strand.
GGGAGTAAGTGAGCAGAGAAGCACAGGCCCACCTCCTGGGGAGTTCACAGTTGGTTGGTTCCACCACGCACACACACACAGGAAACAATTAGATAACTTTACAGGCAGCATTTCATTAAAGCCAAAATGTGTGGAGCAGTTACTTTCTACCCATGAAGCAGGCCCTCTGTGGTGGCACCTTGCAGTTCTGTTCTGCCGCTTACCTGGCAGGAAGGGGAAGCAGAAGTTGCCCTTGGAAATAGTGCCTCTGGCCTGGGCTGCACATTGGAATAACTGGGGGAGGCTGAAAAAATACCACCTTGGGATTCGGATTTAATTGTTCTGAGGTTTGGCTTGGGCATCTGGATGTTGAAAAGCTCTGAAGCCTGAGTTGAGAAGTACTGCCTGAAGACATTGTGATTAGGTGCTTCTCACCTGGAAGGAGTTAGGACAGGATTCAGGAAACAAAGGTCTGCAGGCATTTTCTGCCAGCTCCCTGTTTTTGTAAATAAAGCTTCATTAGAACACAGCCACACCCATTTTTTTATGTTTTGGCTACTTTTGCTATAACAGCAGAATTGAATGTTGCAAAAGAAAGTGTCTCACCTGCAAAACCTAAAATGTTTACTATCTAGCTCTTTACAGAAACAGTTTGCCAACTGCTAAACCAGGCAGTAATGAGTTTTCAAGGATGTGGATGGTGTGGGAGAGGCTGAGCCACCGTTAAAAGGAAAGCATACATTCATTCCTTGGGTTGAGATACTACCTCAGAAGCCTTCTTAACACATATAGGCAGTCACACCAATCAGTTAGAGAGGGCACACAGACTGAAGCCTTTTTGTCATCTCTCGATATTTTCTGTTGAATCTGAAGCTTTACCCTACTTGGTGATAGGAGTCTTAGCTGAGTCAATGAGAAGACCTGAGCAGTTGGATTCTACAGTTGGTGGAGGGGTGGAGAAATGAATTCTTTTCCTTGATGACATCCCTATCAAAACTGAAGACTGGGACTTCCCTGGTGGCACAGTTGTTAAGAATCTGCCGACAGGGGACACAGGTTCGAGCCCTGGTCCAGGAAGATCCCACATGCCGTGGAGCAACTAAGCCCATGCGCCACAACTACTGAGACTGTGCTCTAGAGCCTGTGAGCCACAACTACTGAGCCTACATGCCACAACTACTAAAGCCCATGCTCTGCAACAAGAGAAGCCACCGCAAAGAGAAGCCTGTGCACCGCAACAAAGAGTAGCTCCCACTCGCTGCAACTAGAGAAAGCCTGTGCGCAGCAACAAAGACCCAATGCAGCCAAAAAAATAAAGACAAAAAGGAAAGGAAGAAAGAAAGAAAGGAAAGGAAGGAAGGAAGGGAGGGAGGGAGGGAGGAAGGAAGGAAGAAAGAAAGAACTGAAGACTGATACGTTCTGTGACAGTGGTGTTGAAAGAGAGGGAGTCCGTGGCAGGGGAATGCCCAGGTGGCTCTTGGGGGAGCTGCAGGGTCATGGAGGTATCACAGAGCTCCTGCCTTGTATTCTTCATCTTAAGGTGATTAGCACAGACCAGCAACTCCAGCAGCTTCTGGAGTCACCTTTACCCCATACTCTGGACACAGTCTTCTGTCTGGATTTGTGACAGAGGCCATAAAGCAGTATGACCTTGGTCTCCTACAGCTTCCCTTCTCCAGGCCATAGGAGACACTGCTTACAGCATGATCTACTTAACCTGCTGAGAACTTTCCCTGCTGCCATAGGACCTTGAAGAGTTGACTCTGAATACAGGTCTGTGGAAATGCAGCTCAGGTGAGAGACCTGGTAACCACAAGGATTTGGACATTGGTCCTTTCATCAGTTAGGCAACCAATAAATGCCAGGGGCTGGGGATACAACAGTGAGTAAAGAGTGACACAATTCTTGTAGTTGCAGAACTAGTCTCATGGGGGAGTTGCATTGATAAAATAATCATGTGAGTATTTGTCAAGTGGCCCCTACGGTAAATGCTGAGGACAACTGCATGATCATCTATATTTGAGGAAGGCTGTATATAACACCCCTCCCCCAAGACATTCAAAGTGCACGTGGAGTACTCTCTAAATGAATTAAAGGCCTTGAGAATTCCTGAAATGAAAAATCTCTTTGCCTTTTCTAAAACCCCAGCTTTTTCCCCAAACTTTGTTCATCATTACACACATTCAGAAAAAATTATTCCTTATCAGTATTCCATGGAATGGCTTTCTCTTACACAGATCATATACTTTGGAAATGCTGCTTTGGGACACTGCAGAGAAGTGCTGCACCCAGGAGTACACAAAATGAGCCACAGGGATGCCCAAGAAGAATACATTGCTTTTATTTCTATTCACTGTAATTTCTATTATAATTTTTATAGTATGTGCACATGTTAGTATAATAGTTGGTAGGTAGTACACATGAGTTATAAATATGTAGGGAGATGCTACTCAAAAACTTTTTTTAAAGAGACTTTATTTTTTTTTAGAGCAGTTTTAGGTTTACAACAAAATTCAGAGGAAGATACAGAGTTTTCCCATATGCTTCTACACATGCACAGCCTCCCACATTATCAACATCACTCACCAGAATGGTACTTTTTTTTTATATCAAGGATGAACCTACATTGACACATAATCACCCAAAGTCCATAATTTACCTTAGGGTTCATTCTTGGTGTTTCATATTCTGTGGGTTTGGACAAATGTATAATGACAAGTATTCATCATTATAATCAATATCATTCTCAATAATATACAGACTATTTTCATGGTTCTAAAAAAATAAAACCTCTCTGCTCTGCCAATTTATTCCTCTCCCCACCACCCCTGGCAAACACTGATCTTTTTATTGTCTCCACGGTTTTGCCTTTTCCAGAGTGTCATATAGTTGGAATCATACAGTAGCCTTCTCAGATTGGCTTCTTTCACTTAGTAATATGCATTTAGGTTCCTCCATGTCTTTTCATGGCTGGATAGATAATTTTTTTTAACACTGAGTAATATTCCATTGTCTGTCTCAACCACAGTTTATTTACACGTTCACCTATTGAAGGATATCTTGGTTGCTTCCAAGTTTTGGCAATTATGAATAAAGCTGCTATAAACATCTGTTTTCAGGTTTTTGTCTGGACATAAGTTTTCAACTCTAAATGCCAAGGAGTATGATTGCTGGATTGTATGGTAAAAGTATGTTTAGTTTTATAAAAAACCGCCAAACTGTCTTCCAGAGTGACTGTACCATTTTGCATACCCACCAGCAATGAATGAGAATTCCTATTGCTCTAAGTCTTTGCCAGCATTTGGTGTTGTCAGTGTTCCAGATTTCAGCCATTCTAATTGGCGGTATTTCATTGTTGTTTTAATTTGCATTTCCGTAATGACATATGATGTGGAGCATCTTTTCTTATGCTTACTTGCCATCTGTATAACTTCTTTGGTGAGATGTCTGTTCAGGTCTTTTTAGCCCATTGTTTAATCAAGTTGTTATTTTTCTTGTTAAGTTTTAAGAGTTCTTTGTATATTCTGGATCTCAGTCCTTTACCACATGTGTCTTTTACAAATGGTTCCTCCCAGTCTGTGGTTTCTCTTCTAATTCTCTTGGTATTATCTTTCACAGAGCAAAAGTTTTTAATTTTAATGAAACCCAGTTTATCAGTTATTTCTTTCATGAATCATGTCTTTGGTGTTGTATCTAAAAAGGCATCACCATACCCAAGGTCATCTAAGTTTCCTCTCATGTTATCTTCTAGGAGTTTTATAGTTTTGCATTTTATATTTAGGTCTGTGATCCATTTTGAGTTAAGTTTGAAGGGTATAAGGTTTTTGTTTAGATTCCTTTTTTTTTTTTTTTTTTTTTATTTTATTTTATTTTATTTTTATTTTATTTTTTTATTTTATTTTTTTTTTTATTTTACAAATTTAATCAGTTATACATATACATATGTTCCCATATCCCCTCCCTTTTGCGTCTCCCTCCCACCTTCCCTATCCCACCCCTCCAGGCGGTCACAAAGAACCGAGCTGATCTCCCTGTGCTATGCGGCTGCTTCCCACTAGCTATCTACCTTACATTTGGTGGTGTATATATGTCCATGCCGCTCTTTCACTTTGTCACAGCTTACCCTTCCCCCTCCCCATATCCTCAAGTCCATGCTCTAGTAGGTCTGTGTCTTTATTCCTGTCTTACCCCTATGTTCTTGATGACATTTTTTTCTTAAATTCCATATATATGTGTCAGCATACAGTATTTGTCTTTCTCTTTCTGACTTACTTCACTCTGTATGACAGACTCTAGGTCCATCCACCTCATTACAAATAGCTCAATTTCATTTCTTTTTATGGCTGAGTAATATTCCATTGTATATATGTGCCACATCTTCTTTATCCATTCATCCGATGATGGACACTTAGGTTGTTTCCATCTCCGGGCTATTGTAAATAGGGCTGCTATGAACATTTTGGTACATGTCTCTTTTTGAATTATGGTTTTCTCAGGGTATATGCCCAGTAGTGGGATTGCTGGGTCATATGGTAGTTCTATTTGTAGTTTTTTAAGGAACCTCCATACCGTTCTCCATAGTGGCTGTACCAATTCACATTCCCACCAGCAGTGCAAGAGTGTTCCCTTTTTTCCACACCCTCTCCAGCATTTATTGTTTCTAGATTTTTTGATGATGGCCATTCTGACTGGTGTGAGATGATATCTCATTGTAGTTTTGATTTGCATTTCTCTAATGAGTAAAGATGTTGAGCATCCTTTCATGTGTTTGTTGGCTGTCTGTATATCTTCTGTGGAAAAATGTCTATGTAGGTCTTCTGCCCATTTTTGGATTGGGTTGTTTGTTTTTTTGCTATTGAGCTGCATGAGCTGCTTATAAATTTTGGAGATTAATCCTTTGTCAGTTGCTTCATTTGCAAATATTTTCTCCCATTCTGAGGGTTGTCTTTTGGTCTTGTTTATCGTTTCCTTTGCTGTGCAAAAGCTTTGAAGTTTCATTAGGTCCCATGTGTTTATTTTTGTCTTTATTTCCATTTCTCTAGGAGGTGGGTCAAAAAGGATCTTGCTGTGATTTATGTCATAGAGTGTTCTGCCTATGTTTTCCTCTAGGAGTTTGATAGTGTCTGGCCTTACATTTAGGTCTTTAATCCATTTTGAGCTTATTTTTGTGTATGGTGTTAGGGAGTGATCTAATCTCATACTTTTACATGTCCCTGTCCAGTTTTCCCAGCACCACTTATTGAAGAGGCTGTCCTTTCTCCACTGTACATTCCTGCCTCCTTTATCAAAGATAAGGTGACCATATGTCCGTGGGTTTATCTCTGGGCTTTCTATCCTGTTCCATTGATCTATCTTTCTGTTTTTGTGCCAGTACCATACTGTCTTGATTACTGTAGCTTTGTAGTATAGTCTGAAGTCAGGGAGCCTGATTCCTCCAGCTCCATTTTTCGTTCTCAAGATTGCTTTGGCTATTCGGGGTCTTTTGTGTTTCCATACAAATTGTGAAATTTTTTGTTCTAGTTCTGTGAAAAATGCCATTGGTAGTTTGATAGGGATTGCATTGAATCTGTAGATTGCTTTGGGTAGTAGAGTCATTTTCACAATGTTGATTCTTCCAATCCAAGAACATGGTACATCTCTCCATCTATTTGTATCATCTTTAATTTCTTTCATCAGTGTCTTATAATTTTCTGCATACAGGTCTTTTGTCTCCTTAGGTAGGTTTATTCCTAGATATTTTATTCTTTTTGTTGCAATGGTAAATGGGAGTGTTTCCTTGATTTCACTTTCAGATTTTTCATCATTAGTATATAGGAATGCCAGAGATTTCTGTGCATTAATTTTGTATCCTGCAACTTTACCAAATTCATTGATTAGCTCTAGTAGTTTTCTGGTAGCATCTTTAGGATTCTCTATGTATAGTATCATGTCATCTGCAAACAGTGACAGCTTTACTTCTTCTTTTCCCATTTGGATTCCTTTTATTTCCTTTTCTTCTCTGATTGCTGTGGCTAAAACTTCCAAAACTATGTTGAATAAGAGTGGTGAGAGTGGGCAACCTTGTCTTGTTCCTGGAGATTCCTCTTTTTTGCATGTGGATGTCCAGTTGTTCCAGCACCATTTGTTAAAGAGACTATCTGCTCCTTTGTCCAAGATAAGTTGACTGTATCAGTATTTATGGGAGTGTCTATTTCTGGGCTCTCTGTTCTGTTTCACTGATCTGTTTATTCTTTCACCAGTACAGCACTGTCATTATTTCTGTAGCTTTACAGGTAGTCTTGAAGTCCTCCAACTTTCTTCTTCTTGTTTAGTATTGTGTTCAAATACTTCTTAATGAAAGTAATGCTTGATTCCTTCCAGCCAGAGGTTTTTTTTTAATTTCTGTCTCTTGAAAATCTCATAACACCCTCCTGCAGGAGTTGACAAACTACAGTCCACAGGCCAAATCCTTTTTGTAGTTTTGTAAATCTTTGGTAAATAAAGTTTGACTGGAGCACAGCCAGGCCCATTATTTTATGTACTGTCTGGCCACTGTTGTGCTACAACAGTAGTGTAGAGGAGTTGTGACAAAGACTCTATAACATGCAAAGCCTAAAGTATGACTGTCTGACCCTTCACAGAAAACATGTTCCTACCCCTGCCCCACTGAGTCACTTTTATACACTTACTCATTGGACTACTTCATCCTGAGTTGGTGCCAAGGCAGGTTTGGGGAAGCAGCACACCTACCATTTTGTTCCTGGTGTTTTCTTTGCCACATTTCCTCCCTTGGATTAGTTTCCCTTGTGCCCCATCACACTTGGTAGATGATCAGATATACTCACAAAAGAACTAATTTACTCCCACCTCCTGGGTGACAGGGACTCAGAAATACTGAGGTGACTTAGACTTAACACATCCCTTCCTCTCTCCTATGGACAAAGCTACTGAGCCTCATAATTAGAGCAATGAATTCCAAGGACCGAGAAGTGATTCTTCTTGTTTGCACTGAGTCAGCCTTTTCAAAATCAATACAGAATGGACAAATGGATTTAGGGAGGAGTAGAACACACAGTCGTCTGCGGTCAAGGATGGGCACCATTGAGCAAAATCCTGCTTATGTTTTCATCCTTCCTTCAGTTGCATTCTGGGTTGTGCAGGTATTCAATTAAATGGCAGTTTTGAAGCTGTCTCTGGAGAGCCTATGAGTGAACCATAATGGCGCTGGCCTTAACCAATCAGGCTGGGCTTTTTTGTTAATTTATATGTTTTCATTTCTCTTAAATAAATACCTAGGAGTAGAATTTGCTGGATCATATGGTAGATACATGTTTAACTTTACAAGAAGCTGTGAATGGTTTTCCGAAGGGTTTGAAAGGTTTTATATTTCCATGAGCAATGTGTGGGATTTCTGGTTATTCCACATCCTTGCCAACGTTTAGTATTTTCAGAAAATTTAATATTAGCTTGTGGGTGTAAAATTGCATTTTGGAGCAATGATGGAGTTTTAATTTGCACTTCTCTGATTAATGATGTTGAACACTTTTTGGTTTGTATATTGGCCATTTGTATACTTTCCTTTGTAAGGTGTCTGTTCAAATCTTTTGCCTATATTTTAATTGGTGTTTTAAGTTGTGTTACAGGAGTTCTTTACATATTCTGATACAAGTTATTTGTCAGATGTATGTATTATGAATACTTTTCCCTCAATGATGGCTTTACTATTTGTTTTATTAATAGTGAATTTGATGATCAGAAGTTTTCAGTTTTCATAAGTCCAAATTATCAGTTTTAAAAATTGTAAGTGCTTTCTATAACCTAAGAAATCATTGCTTACCTGAAGGCAGCAGAAGTTATTCATCGTTTTTTTTGTTTGTTTTTTTAAATATTATAGATTTAGCTTTTTCATTTAAGTCTTTCAGCCATCTTGAATGAATATGTGTATGTTGTGAATTAGGGGTTGAGGATGTTGTTTTCATATGTTTAGTCATATGTTCCACCACAATTTGTTGAAAATAGTTTCCCCATTGAATTATCTAAGCACCTTTATTGAAAATCGGTTGACTGTATCTGTGCGGCTTTATTTCTGGACTCTCTTCAGTTCCGTTGATCTGTTTGTCTGCTTTAATGCCAATACCACACCATTTTGATTAATTAAGTTTAGAGTAAGACTTAAATTCAGGAAATGTGAGTCATTGGACCTTTTTCTTCTTTTTAAAAATTGTTTTTGATATTCTAGATCCTTTTCATTTCTCTATAAAATTACAATTAACTCAGCAATTCCTACAAACAGCCTGTTGAGATTTTGATTGAGATTTCTTTGGAGTTTTAGATCAATTTGGGAAGAATTAACATGTTAATACTGAGTTTTCCAATCCTTAAGCACAAGGTATATCTCTCTATTTATTTAAGGCTTCTTTAATTTCTCCCAGAAATATTTTGTAATTTTCAGCATACAGGTATCACACATGTTTTTAAAAATTCATACCTAAGTATGTCAAGCTTTTTATGCTATTGTTAATGCTGTCATTCTTCCAGTTGTTCTTTGTTAGTACAATGAAATATAATTGATTTTGGTGTATTGATCTTATATCCTGTGACCTTGCTAAACTCAATACTTACAGAAGATTATGGGCATTCTTCAGGGTTTTCTACATAGAAAGTCATGTTTTCAGAAAAAGATAGCTTTTCCCCTTTCCAGTATGTATGGCATTCATTCACTCATTTACTCATTCATTCATGCAATTTACTGCATTTGCCAGAACCACCTGTACAATGTTGAATTGAAGTGATAAGACATAATTGCCTTGTTACTGATCTTAAGAGAAAAATATTCAGTGTTTTGTCATGAATATAATGTTAGCTGTAGGTTTTACCTAGTTGCTGTTTATCAGGTTGAGGACTTTTTATCTTATTTTAAATTTCCTGATAGTTTTTATGATGAACAAAAGTTGGATTCTTTCAAATGTTTTTTCTGCATTTATTTGGTCATATGATTTTTAAAAAAAAATTCTGTTAGTATGGTGAACTGTGTTGATTGATTTTTCAAATGTTAAACCAACCTTGAATTCCTGGGATAAATACAACTTGGTCATGATGGATTGTCCTTTTAATGATAGGGGATTTGATGTGATATTTTGTTAAGATTTTTGATCTAGATTAATGAGTGATATTAGCATGTAATTTTTCCAGAAATTGTTCTTGTTTGGTTTGGTGTCAGTGTTATGCTGCCCTCATAAAATAAGTTGGGATGTATTCCTTCCTCTAATTTTTTGTAAGATTTATGTAAGATAGTTTGTATTTTTTCCTTATGTATTTGATAGAATTCATTATTTAAGCCATCTGAACCTGGAGTTGTTTGTTTTATCATGGCTATTAATTGTGAATTCAATTTCTCTTGTATACATAGGGCCAGTCATATTTTATATTTCTTTTTGTGTCAATTTTGGTAATTTCAGTTATTCAAGGAATTTCACGTTTAACTCAAATTGTCAAATATTGGTATAAAGTTGTTTATATTATTCTCTTATCTTTTCATTATCTGTTAGCTCTTTAATAATGTTTTCTCTTTCATTCCTGACTCTAGTATTTTGTGCTTTCTTACTTTTTTATTCATCAGTCTAGCTAGTGTTTTATACTTTTGATATCATTGATTTCTTCCCCTGTTATTTGTTTTGTTTTATTGGTTTCTGCTTTTATCTCTATTATTATTGTTATTATTATTATTTTTGACTGCGTTTGGTCTTCATTGCTGCACGTGGTCTTTCTCTAGTTGCGGCAAGCGGGGGCTACTCTTCATTGCGGTGTACAGGCTTCTCATGCAGTAGCTTGTCTTGTGGCGGAGCACGGGCTCTAGGCATGCAGGCTTCAGTAGTTGCAGCACGTGGGCTCAGTAGTTGTGGCTCAGGGGCTCTAGAGTGCAGGCTCAGTAGCTGTGGCACACAGGCTTAGTTGCTCCGTGGCATGTAAGATCTTCCCGGACCAGGTATTGAACCTGTGTCCCCTGCATTGGCAAACAGATTCTTAACCACTGCACCACCAGGGAAGTCCCTATCTTGATTACTTTATTCCTTCTTTTAACATTCAGTTTTATTTGTTCTTGATTTCTATCTTCTTAAGGTAGTATCTTAGACTACTCATCTTAAAAATTTCTCCTTTTCTATGATAAGCTTTAAAATCTATAAATTTTTCTCTAAGTTCTTTTTCAGTTACATCTTGCAAATATATATTTTTTATTATCATTTATTTCAAAATATTTTACTTTTTCTGTCATTTTCTTCCATGGTACATGTATTATTAAGGAGTGTGTTGTTTAATTTCAAAATCTTTAAGATTCTTCTAGATATCATCTTTTCTTAGATGTTATTGATATGTTTTGTATCATTATCATATATTGAATTCCCACTGTTATGATCTGGAAGAGAATGTGTGCTCTATAGTTGCTAGGTGTGGAATTCCTTAAAATCAATTAGCTTAAGTTGGTAACTAGTGTTGCTACATGACCAACACCCAGTAAAAATCCTTAGCACTGAGTCCTTTTTTTTTTTTTAATAAATTCATTTTATTTATTTATTTTTGGCTGCATTGGGTCTTCGTTGCGGTGTGTGGGCTTTCTCTAGTTGCGGCGAGTGGGGGCTACTCTTCGTTGCAGTGCATGGGCTTCTCATTGCAGTGGCTTCTCTTGTTGGGTGCAGAGCACGGGCTGTAGGCGCGCAGGCTTCAGTAGTTTTGGCTTGCGGGCTCTAGAGCACAGGCTCAGTAGTTGTGGCACACGAGCTTAGTTGCTCCACGGCATGTGGGATCTTCCCGGACCAGGGCTCAAACCTGTGTCCCCTGCACTAGCAGGCAAATTCTTAACCACTGCACCACCAGGGAAGCCCCAGCACTGAGTCTTTGTTGAGCCTCTCTGGTAGGCAACCTTTCAAATGTGTTGTCATCCATTCATTGCTGAAAGAATTTATACATCTTATGTAATTGTGCTGGGAGAGAAATCTTGGAAGCTCACATCTGGATTCCTCTGTACTTTGCCACATGCGTCTCTTTTCCTTTGATGATTTTGCTTTATATCTTTTCACTGTAATGAATCTTTTCAAAGAACCAACTTTTAGTTTCATTGACTTCCTGATTTCAATTTCATTGATTTCTGTTCAGCAAAAATTTTTAAAAAGTGTTTTTTTCCCCTTCTGCTTACTTTGGATTTAGTTTTCTCTTCTTTTTCTAGTTTCCTAAAATAGAAGCATAGGCGATTAACTTTAGGTCTTTTTTTCTTTTCCAATACATCCATTGAATGCTGTAAATTTCCCTGTAAGTTCTGCTTTTGCTGCATCTTGCAAATTTTGACAAGTTATATTTTGATTTTAATGTAGTTTAAAATTTCTCTTGAGACTTATTCTTTGACCCATGTGTTATTTAGAAATATGTTGTTTAATCTCCAAATATTTTGGGATTTGTCCAGCTATCTTTCTGTTATTGATTTCTAGTTTAATTTCAATGTGGTCTGAGAGCACATTTTGTATGATTTCTATTCTTTTAAATTTGTTAAGGTGTGTTTTATGGCCCAGAATGTGGTCTGTCATGGTGATTGGTCCATGTGAGCTTGAGAAAAATGTATATTCTGCTGTTGTTGGATGAATTAGTCTATAGTCAATTAGATTCACTTGCTGTGCTGTTCAGTTCAAACTGTATCCTTACCAGTACTCTGCCTGATGGATTTATCAGTTACTGATAGACGGATACTGAAGTCTTCAACTTTAGTAGCATGTTATCTGTTTCTCCTTGTAGTTCTATCATTTTTTTCCCTCACATACTTTAATATTCTGTTGTCAGGTGCATACACATTAAATATTGTTATGTCTTCTTGGAGAATTAACCCCTTGATCATTATATAATGCCAATCTTTTTTGCTGATAATTTTCCTCGCTTTGAAGTCAGCTTTGTCTGAAATTAATATGGCCACTCTGGCTTTCTTTTGATTAATGTTAGCATAGTATATCTTTTTCTATCCCTTTACTTTTAATCGACCTGTTCTTTATATTTAAGGTGAGTTTCTTGTAGACAGCATATAGTTGGTTCTTCTTTTTTATCCACTGTGACCATCTCTATCTTTTAATCTATTTAGACCCTTCACATTTAAAGTGAGCATTGATATAGTTGGATTAATATGTACCATACTTATAACTGTTTTCTATTCATTGCCCTTGTTTTTTTTTTTGGTCTTCTACTCTTTTTATGCCTTCTCTGGTTTTAATTGAGCATATTACATAACGTAGTATTTTCTCCTTCCTTGGCATTTATACTTCTTTTAAAAAAGTTTTTAGTGGTTGTTTTATAGTTTGCAATATACATTTACAACTAATTCACGTCCACTGTCAATCTTGTACCACTTCATGGGTAGTATAACACTGTGCTATTCATTTCACTTATCCATAACTATAATAATCCAATTTGTTGCTATTATTATTTTGATCAAACTATTTGTCAGGTCAGTTAAGAATAAGAAAATTAATATTTTACTTTCATTTATTCCTGTTGTAACACTCTTTTCTGGGTTTCTGACCTGTGTAGTTTTCCCTCCCTTTAATGAAATTTTAACATTTTTTGCAAGGCAGGTCTATTTGCAACAAATTTCTTTAATTTTTGGCTGAAGAAGTCTTTATTTCTTTTTCACTTTTGAAGGATAATTTTTCTAGATTCTAGAATTCTAGGTTGGTAGGTCTTTTCTTTGAACATTAAGTATTTCGTGCTACTCTCTTCTTGCTTGTATGTTTTCTGAACAGAAGTCTGATCTAATCGTTGTCCTTGTTCCTCTGTAGGTAAGGTTTTTTCCTCTTTTTGGCTTCCTTTAAGATTTCTCTTTGTCTTTGATTTTTGCAGTTTGGATATGACATGCCTAGGTGTAGATTTTTTTTTTTTTAATATTCATGTGCTTGATTTTCCCTGGACTTCTTGGATCTGTGGTTTGGTGTTTGTCATTAATTTTGGAAATATTACTTCAAATATTTCTTCTTTTCCCTTTTCTCTTTCTTCTCTGGCATTCCCATTACACTACATATCTGTTACACTTTTTGTAATTGTTCTGTGGTTTTTGAATATTCTATTCCTTTTTTCCCATTAATTTTTTTCTTTGCTTTTCAGTTTGGGAAGTTTCTACTGACATAGCTTCTGGCTCACTGATTATTTCCTCAGCTGTATCCAGGCCAGTGATGACCCATTGGCATTCTTCATTTCTATTACAGTGTTTTTGATTTCTAGCATTTCTTTTTGATTATTTCTCTTAGAATATTTGTCTCTCTACTTATCTGTCTGCTCTTACCTGTTTTCTACTTTTTCCTTTAGTGCCCTTAGTATATTCATTACAGTTGTTTTAAATTCCTGCTCTGATAATTCCAACCACACCTGCCATCTACCATCTTGCAGTACTGCACAGCAGTTAAGTGCACAGGCTTTGGAAATAGACTGTGTTTTAATTCTGGTTCTGCTTATCGGTGGTGTAATCTTTGACAGCATACATAAATTCTCTCTACCTCAATTTCCTCATTTGTGAAGTTAGAATACTCATAAAACCTACTTTATAGAGTCGTTAGGAGAATTGAATAAGTTAACATATGGAAAGCACTTAGAACAACAAGTATGACTATCTAATATATTATATATTTACCTAATTTTTGTTGTTTTCCAGTCTCCTTCTACTTAAAGGTAGGCTGAATAAAGGCAGGGTCTGTCTTCAAATTTTAAAGAATTAAAATGTTTTGGGGCAGTTTTCTCTATATTCACATAAGGAAGTACTAAGCAGCTTCTTAAATTTATGTTTTTCAAGAGTACTTAATGACATTGGGAAATAGTTATATGGTGCTATCACACCTGTGCAAAAGCAGCCATAGACGGTGTGAAAGACTTACAGATTATGTGACTAGAACAGGATCCACAAGTGTAGGAGACAGCCCGCCCGCAGCCATACCCAGGTCCATCTGAGTTCACAGCCTTCTTCCCTAAGCCACATGTCATGTTTTTTTACTTTCTCTTTCAGTATGAATACTTCAATGCCGTGCTGATAAATGAAAGGGACAAAGATGGGAATTTTTTGGAGCTGGGGAAGGAATTCATCTTAGCCCCAAATGACCATTTTAATAATTTGCCTGTGAACATCAGCTTGAGCGACGTTCAAGTGCCAACGAACATGTACAACAAAGGTAAGGCTCACTGCTGCTTCTCCTTTTGGAGGGTAGAGAGGGCAGGACGTGAGGGGCAGGGCTGGCTGGTTTGGGATATCATGCTTTTTTGAAAAACAATTATAAGCTGGGTGTGTCAGGCACCAGCTGGATAGGTGAAGTGTGTGCCTGTTCTGCCTGGACACTCTGGGCTTGCTGTTTTCCTGGCTCCTGTTTGCATCAGGCCCTCTAACTTGTAGTCCAGGGGTTGGCAAACTTTTTCTTTAAAGGGCCAGATAGTAAATATCTTACTTAGGCTTTGTGGGCCACAAAGTCTCTGTTGCAGCTACTCAGCTCTGCTGTTCTGGCACAGAAGCAACCATACATAGGTAATATGTAAATCAGCAGATAATATGTAAATTGGCTGGTTCCAAGAAAACATTTAATCTACAAAAACAGATAGCCACATTGGACCTGCAGGCACTAGTGTACAGAGCCTTCTCTCTTCTTCCTCCATTCCTTGTGATGGTACCTGAGGGTTCTGGAGCTCCTAGGGTTACCATGGAATCACTTGTGGTCTTAGAGTACAAAGCAGCCTGAATCTTAATGAGGCTCCCTGTTTTCAGGCTTGTGTTCCTCAAATCCAGTCTTCTCATAGATTCTAGAGTTCTTTTCCCCAAATTCCCATCTGCCCCTTTGAATTGGGATTATAATAGCCAAGGACTGGGCTCTGGCAGCAGACAGCCTCTGATTAGATCCTGAGTTCCATTTCTTACTGGCTGTGACCTTGAAAGGCTGAGACCACCTTGTCTCCTTAGACCTTAGTTTCTTTGTATCTAGGATGTGGATAATAATCACATCTACCTCATGGGGTGGTTGTGAGGATGAAACAGATGATGAATACAAAGGGTTTAATTGAGGATGTTACCTTCCTCATCCTCACCATTACGGAGTAGGATTTTGCTCGCTTTGTCATACCTGGGAGGATCCTAAACAAAGAGCTGTCTTCCCCCAAAAATAAACTAGAAAGCAATGGCATCTTCAAAGTAAAAATCTACTCTGTTATAAGCTATTGATGTTTTAGAAATATCGGGGGCCAGTTTCAGTATCACAGGCAGGAAAGCAGTGGTCATGAGATGGGCTCTGGGCTTGAATCCTGCTCATCCTTTTGCTGGCTCTGTAATCCTAAGCAAGTAACTTTTCCTCCCCGAGCCTCAGTTTCCTTCTTTGTAAAATAGGGATAAGAATACTGCCTCCCTCACGGGGTTATTGTGAGGATATGAAGTGATGTCTAAGCATCTTCAGCACAACTGTTGCTCGTGGAAACTGCCTAGTGCATCTTAGTTGTCATCATTACTATCGGGAAATAACATGAATATAAATTGCGTTTCTAAATTGTTCTAGGTTACTGTTTAAAGAGCTTGGTCAGTGATTAAAGAGCTTCCAACTCACCATCTCTGTAGTGTTCTTCTCGTGCCTGTCCTTTGGATCTGGATATCTAATGTCTCCCTTTCCTGGTTGACCTGTTACCTGTCCTTAATGTTCTGTGAGGCAGTACCCTATCCATTAATTATTCTGATGGTTATTGGGGCCCCTGTGGTGAACCAGATGCCACCCCTTCCTTGAGAGGTTCATAGTGAACTTAGGGACCAGACAGGTAAAAGGGATCATAGGATACCGTGTGTCACCTGCTGGCCACAGTTACTGAAAGACTGGAGCAGTGGGAGCTCCAGGGAGGGGACCTGACCACTTGCTCCTGTGAGCTGCCACATGTTTTTCTTTTCTTTCTCTCAGAGGAAGTGATGTCAGTCCGAGTTGCCCCTAGTGGGCTCTGGATTGGACTGTATCCTGTGACCTAATCTTCACTTTGGACTCTTCCTCAGAAAGCAAATTCCTAAGAACCCAAGCCTTAGAGGGCTGAGCTCAGCTTTGTCCGGTGGAGTTTAGTCCTCCGGGAGATCCTGCCAGATGAGAAGGAAACCCCCTTTTGTGCAGTGTGGCTGCAAAAAGACCATTCTCTCAGCATTAAATACATTCTCAACAGAAGATGAAAACTTCAGATTTTACAGAGCAATTTCAGACATAAAACAATTCAGAATGATCTTTTAAAATATGGCAACTGCTTCAAGGTTGCTTGAACCATTAGCCCCATTATAGAGATTTAATTGCACCTTGAGCTTTAAAGGCATAATTGTACCTTTCCATGGTGGCAGCACTAGGGGACCAGCACTGCCATTGATCACACAGACTGCAAGTCTCTCTAGGCAGAATCATAATAGATAGTCAGGTTTCTTGAGCCATAGAGGTAGATAATTTTATTTAACGTCATCCTCAGCACCACTCATGAGGTCTGCCTACCACCCGTACTCAGACACAGTGGTCCCCCAGCCAGGCAGTGGGTCATGGACTAAAGCCCCCAGGCACTGTGTCTTATTTCTGCCAGGCAGTGAGTAGCTGCCCAAGGAAGAGAGCAGGGGACTTCAGGAAAATTCCTGTCTCATTCTACCTAATTCAAACCAGCCCCAAATAGTCTTTTTTCTTTTCATGTTGCAGAAATGTATTTCATGTTTAGAGTGCTCTCCAGCTCAGATCTAGTTATTGATGACATGTACTCAAAACACATGCTCAGAGATTGGTCACTAGCTGAGATGTTCCTGGGTTAGAAATCTTGCCCCCAACAAAGGAAACCAGTACAGGGGGGCATGCTCCCCTGGCGGCTTGAACCCCCATGGGCACATAGCAGAATGGTTTGATACTTGCTTAGGAGCTGCTGTGTGCTGTGCTCGTGGGCATAACTTCTAGGCTTAGATGAAACTTGCTGATAAAATCTACCTCTTTTCTGCAATCTGCTTTTCTTTTGCTTCCTCGGCAGGGCCTTGCAACCAGGCTGTTCAGCCAGGTCAGCGCTCACCTCTGTGCTTGAGGTACCTTTCTCGAAGGCGCTGACAGAAACTGCAGGCTCAGAGTTGGTGACATGAGGGCAAACTGACCTATTGGCCACGAGAATTCAGAGACATATGTCTGGAGTCTTTAGAAATGTGTCTTAGGGTCCTCATGGTGCCTGATGTAGCAGCTTCTTCCTGAAACCAGCAGATGTTTGCTGAGCGGCTGCTCTGGCATCCCCGGCCTGTGAGTCTTACCATCTGTTGAGACATCTTTGGAGACTAGCTGCCCATGCCTTAGAAGCTGTGAACAATTCATTTCCTCTAGGAGTAAAGCATGGGGCAGGATGCTTTTGTGAGACCTGAGGATGGTCTGACAGTGGATTCAGATAAAGCTGAACTCTTTTAAGTAATTTCTAGGCTGAAGTGGTATAAAATTTACACAGGCACATATGTAGGTACACATACACACCTACACACACAATGTGTGTGTGTGTGTGTGTGTGTGTATCTGGGTATGTGTGTGTTTGTATATGTGTGTATGAAAGAAATATGCTCTGCCCTCAGCCTACCCCTCCCTTCATCCCCGCCGCTCACCTCTGTCTACCCAGGTGAGAGCCCCTTCTGTTCACTGAGTACGCCTTTCTCTTTCCTCCATTGTATCTTGTTGTTCATTTCTGTCATCCCAGCCTCCCTGTTTATTGCTTATCCAAATGCTCATTCTTAAAAAACAGCTCAGTACAACCTCTTCAATTCCTTTATGCTTTTGTTTTGTAAGTGACTCTGGTCCTTTGTTCTGGTATCACTTTGTTCTAGAAGTACATTGCATGCATTCTTTTACTTCTCCAAGGGCAGGGGCTCTGCTGATTCAGCCTGCTTGGTGCCCTCCTTTGCCGTGAGCACCATGCTCTTTACATAATGGGTTTTCTACAGTGGATGAGGTAGGGAATGCCACCTGGGCTGTCATTTTTCCATGGTGCCTTCAAGCAGCAGAAACATACCCTGGCTGACTTAAATGGAAAAGATATATATATATATATATATATATATATATATATATATATATATTTTGCGGTACGTGGGCCTCTCACTGCTGTGGCCTCTCCCGTTGTGGAGCACAGGCTCCAGACGCGCAGGCTCAGTGGCCTTGGCTCACGGGCCCAGCCGCTCGGCGGCATGTGGGATCTTCCCGGACCGGGGCACGAACCCATGTCCCCTGCATCGGCAGGTGGACTCTCAACCACTCCGCCACCAGGGAAGCCCGAAAAGATACTTTTTGAAAGGACATTGGGTGGCTCACAGACTCTCCCAGAAAGTTAGAGAATAAGGCTTAGAAAATGGTCCTGAGAGAGAGCAGCCAGGGGCCAGATCCACAACCAGAGCCAGCCTGGTAAGGACCGCCTGCCACGATGGCTGACCCCAGCCATGCATCTGTGACTGCATGAAATAGCTGTGCCTCATTTTCCTCATTCAGAAACTGGAGGTAATAATCCCAGTCACCTTCTCAGGGGGTTTTGGTGAGGATTAAACATTGAGAAGGCCACCCAGTACACAAGCTTAGGCAAGTTTTTCTTTCCTTCCATTCCTCAGCATCCTTAGATGTCAAATGGATGTGACAGCACTGACCGTATAGGATTATCATGAGCCCAGCAAGGCTGATGCTCGTGTGGGTTGGGGTGCAGTGGCTAGCCCATTGACCTTGTCTCTTGTCACCTGCTGGAGGGGAAATAAGACCCATGTCATGGGGTTGCCGTTAGATAGCACAGGTAGCCTGTCAGAGAGTCTGGTACTCGATGAAGACCAACACATTCTGTTGTGATTATCACTGTATTAACTTGTTTGATTCTCACAGGCAATTATGGTTAAGACAGGAAGAACTTGAACTCAGAGGGAGTAACAACAGGTCCCAGGTTCCCCAGATGGTAGAGGCAGGATTAGAACCCAGCATTTTCATTAATTGTGTCCTCTCTGGACCACACGCCACCCCAGTGCCTGGGCTGCTGGTCTGTGAGCCATTATTCTCAAGGGTGTCTATAAGGGAAAAGACAATACTTTGGCTCCCAAATATTTTTGTTTTAAAGTGGTTGAAATCCAAGAACTGGAAATCGGCCAGAGTTTGACCCTAAACTTCTGCTTCTTTTGTCTCATGTGGTTGCTAAAGAACACAAAAGGGCAGTTGCGGTGATTCTGTGTTGTTTTGGGGTTTTTCCCCTTTCTCCTTATCCCATTTTGCTTCCCCGCCCTCCTCCTCCCCATAACTGTGCTGTAACCATGGTGCTGTCAAGACAGAGGAAAGACATGATAAAAGTGGAAGAAAAAAGGTGATGGCTTAAAAATGTGCCCATAGATAACATTAAACACAAATGATTCTATAGTTTGGATGGGGGAGAGAGGGGAGGAAAGAATCCTGTAGCATGTCCGTGTTTTAGACCCAAGCAGAAAAGAGGCAAAAGTAGTAGCTTTATTCTCCAGTAGTTTTAGGCTGGATAAAGGAAAATGTGAATTTTAGAAGTTAACCAGTTTAAACTCTGGTATCATTTTAGCCCTGTGGCCTCATTTTATTTCGCTCTGCAGCCCCTTGAGGGAGGTTAGGCAATATTCTCATCTCCCTTTCTCAGATGAAGAAACTAAATGTCAGGGAGGCCAAGTCACATAGGTAGGAAGGTCCATGGCAAGTGGACCTGGATTTTCTGATGAGGAGTCCAGCTTACTTGGCTGCCTCTCTGACCATGACCTCTGAGAGGATGGGTACCTATTCCCGCAAGTGTCTGGGGCTCAGTTACTTCTGGGTCACCTTGGGATCTCGGAACTTTTGCCCAGGCTGAGAACCCCAGCCCTGGGCCCATCCATCACCAGCCTTCCTTCTGAAGCTCCAGCTCTTCCTGGGCCCTGCTCCTTGTAGTGAAACCCCAGACCCTTCTCTGGCCGTGCCTCCTCTTCCCCCCGTGATACCCAGTGTCATAACTCCAATGAGTTGAGGTTCCCACGTGATCTGGGAAGAGGTGCTGACTCATGTAGCGTCTGCATATCAGCCCTGCAAACATCCTTGATGTGACTATCTGCTTGGAACAGAAAGTGGGACATAGCAGGGAGGACAAGCAGAATATTGCCTCTATAAAGTATTCACTCATCTATTCGTTCATTCGTTCCTTCCTTCCTTCTTTCATTCATCAAATGTTGACTGTGCCAAGCTCTAGAGATACGCCCACAACTAGGAAAGACGTGGGCCCTGCTCCTTGAGCAGAGCGGGAAGACAGGTGCTGAACAAGTCATGATCAGGTGACGGGCAGGCAGAGTATGGTGCTAAGGGGCATGTAGCAGGGGGCCGGGCCTGGTCCTGGGGCTCCAAGAAAGCCCTCCCTGAGAGGAAGTGGAGAGGAAGGAGTTAGACAGGAAGGGAGTGGTTGGGAGGGAAGCATGTCCAGCAGAAGGACTAAACAGTGAGCAGGTGTCGGGGGGCGGGCATGGGGCTGGGACGCTAACAATGAGGGAGTGTGGTGTCCAAGGGGACTTGGGGTGGGGAGGAGTCAGAAAGGTTAGGCTATGGGGCCTCCAAGGGCTGGCCAGGTGGTGAGAGGCTGTGAAGGCCATCAGAAGCTCATGGAAACCATGGAGACAGGTAAAATACGGTTGAGAGCTTTGCTGGGAAGAGGTCTGCAGAGGAACACTGGGCCCAGACACTGAGGAAGAGGGAAGAAGGGAGAGGAGGAGGAGTCCAGGGCCTGGTGCGGAGAAGGCCCAGTGGAGAGGAATGGTGTGTGGCCCAGACTGGATGGTGAAGGTGCAAGCCCTTGGGCATCGGGCCCCAGAGAGTGAGCTCCAGCAAGAGCATCAGCTCCACCAGGGCAGGGACTTTCTCTGTGTTCTTCTCTGATGACTTGCCAGCCTCAACATGGTACCTTGTACCTAGTAGGTGCTCAATAAATACTTGTTGCCAGGTGAGCAAATGAATGAAGGGAGCAATTTAGAAAAACTTCTCACTTGGTTCTCGTACAGGTGAAGAAAAGACGCTGGGAATAGCTCTCAGTCTCAATTCCCTTTCCTCCACCAGTAATGGAGGGCCTGGGAGAGGTTCACTGCTTGGCAGAGGTGGAGTGAGGTGTGAATTGCAGGGCATGACCGAGGCCACCCCTTCATCTTCTAGACATCCCAGGAAGGTGCCCAGTCAGGCCAGCATGGGCTGCAAGCTCTCCTGTGTATGGGGGCCCAGCCCCTGAAGATGAACACAGGTCCAGGAAAGGGGAGACCCATAACCACCACTGTAGAGCCTGAGGAACCAACCTGTGTGTTACAATCCAGTAGGTTCTTCTGAAAAGCCCAAGAAAGGGGAAGGTCTAGCCTGGCAGACTTGGGTCCTGGGCTGCCATAGGGATGGGCAGGATTGCTGGGTTTGGATTTGTCAGATGTCTCAACCTATTTTTCCAAAGCTGGGTTTGATAAAATGCAAAATGCATTTTGCCAAGCACTTTTCCCCTTAATTACATGTGTATATTTTAAGGAAAATTTAATCCATATGTTTCTGATTCATTTACATGGAAATCATTAAGAGGTTGTTTTCTAGGAGCCATTTGATGTGCAAGAAGGCTCATGAACCTTTTTAAAAGCTGTGTTTAAAAATTGTTTCTTTTCCCTTTGGGGGGGTGTGTGCGCACACGTGTGTGAGAAAGAGAGTGAGAGTGAGAGAGAAGGGGGGATGGGGAGAAAGAAGGATAGAAAGAAAGAAACTGACTCCAGGATGTCAAAAACAAATATGGACTCTAAATGGTTTGTTTTCTTCTTCGAATTCTGAGCTAAACATTTGGAGTAGGCTAGACTCTTGCTTTTACATCTGTTTTCGGCACTAACTGAAGGTGATGGTGCTATGGCCATAAGTTGGAATCTTGAGTAAGGATCAGAGGATCAGGCCTGTACAGACTGCTTCGCTTCTAGCGAAGGACACTCAGGACCCTCCCCATCACATGGCCCTTTGGCACCTGCAGGGCCCCCACGGCCAGATGAATGTCCCCAACCCTGTTTCATCAGTGAGAGCACGACAGGACAAGAGTGTTTGGCCAGATACACAGATGATAGTGCCACTGAAGTGACCCCACAGTTGTTATCCCAAAGTACTCATCATTTTTCTCTTCTAGTTTGGAAATTATATTTTTATGTTCTAGAGTGACTGTCTCTGTCTTAAAATTCACCATTTGAGTGGCTGAGTTCAAGTTCTTTTGGCAGTTCCTTCACATTTCTGACTGTGTGTGGGGGCGTAGCACAAACATAGGTCTGCGAAGATGTGTATGTGTGTACACATAGGTTTGGGTCTCTATTATCTCTATTATCTCATCAGAGGTGGTGTTAGTGGAAGGAGGATGTCCTGTGGCTCTCTGTGGCCTCTGCTTAGGCTTATGTTTAACCCAGATGTTGAACTTATTTAATAAATGAGTGAATGAGCTGATTACTTACTGAGAGGCATGCTCTGTGCTGAGCACCTTAGCTGCAGTATCTCACTTACCACTACCCGGTGTGTTGCAGGCATCAGGTAGGGACTGCCATCCTCCACAACCTACTGTGAGAGAATTCCAAACCAACCTCCCACACTCTGTTCTAGGGTCAGGTCTGGCGTGTTAAATGGGGTGAAACTCAAATGCATGACTTTAGGTGCTGGTGGATGGTTTCCTGAAAAGCAAGTGAGAAGGGAATTCCCACTAAGGCTCACACCTAAGGCTCTCTGAAACACTTTCCTGTCCCTCTGGTCCCCTTTCACCCTGGTACTGACCTGTACATTCCCCATTGTCCCTGTCCTGAATCCTTTCCAGACTCTTTTCAGAACCACTGGGGAGCCTCTGGAGTGTGGCAGGCCTGGACTTGCCTCTTTCTTCTGTGAGTGCCAGCTCGGTGGTCTGGGGGAAAGCGTTTCGTGCTCTGAGTCTCAGTCTCCCCATCTGTAAGGTGTGAAGGGTCATTTTGGGCATTAGCAGAGGTAAGGGTGCGGGCCAGGTGCAGCATCCATACCTTGGGACACTTGATTGGTACGTGCTGACTCCTCATGCCAAACTGTCTCCAGCTCCTGCTCCTGGGGGCGGGGGCGGGGGTTCCATGTGGCCCTGCCCAAGCCCAGCACACACTTGCCCTTCCCTTCAGCACTGTTTGCAGGATGACGTGCAAATTGTCACAAACCGACACCGGCTTCTGCCTTCTTTCACTGGCCTCCCCTTTCCACCTCCTCCAGGTCATGAGACCAGGACTCTGACTCCCTGAATGCCTACCCCTGGGCTCTGCCCTCCCCCCAGCCTGCTCTCCTCTTGCAGAGCTAGGCTTCCCCTTTCCTGACAGCACAGCTTCCTAGAGCCTGGTCTTGCCCTCTGGCCTCAGCCCTCCTCCCCAGAACAGTCACCTGTCCTTCTTTTATGTCCCCATGGTTTGGTGCTTTCCTTTTCACTGGGCTCTCTCCCCCTTGAACTTGGAGGCAGGGGCTGTGTTTTCTTCATCCCCTTTGGAACTTGGCAGAAGGGCTGGAATAGAAAAGATCTTCCACAGATGTTTCTTGAACCTGCGTCACTATATGAGTACTTTAGTCCTACACTACTATAGGTCATGACAAACAGATTGCTGGGTTTCTTTTTTCTGCTTTTGGTTTGTCAATTCTACTTCTCTGTGCATTTGATTTTTGGGGGGTGGGGTTCCCTTTGAAGACAATAGTCTTAGATGTATGTCTAATGAGATGATACTACTTTCAGGGTCTTTAATATGTTTGCATTTTTTATTATCTCTTTTTTCAGAATACTAGAAATCAGGATGGAGGCTTGCGATTGGTAGGAGCTGAATCTAGGCTAGAGGAATTCTAAAAGGAGGGGCCAGGGCAGTAAAGGACAATGCAGGAGCAGAAATGATATACTAACAGTGTTTTCTTTTTTCACCTGGTGTCTCGACATTTGTGAAATGTCACAGTAAATAGTAGAGAGTCAGAGTTTGTAGGTGATTTGTTTTTCTTTTCTTTTTTTTTTTTTTTTTGATGACTTAGAGGGAATTGAAGGTCATTTCTATGCTAACATCACACTTAGGTGCTTACTTTCCGATCTGTATTTTGATTGGGAGGGAGGGACCATCTTCAGCACTCTGGAAATGACAGCAGTGAATGTTGCAGCCTGGGCTCATGGTCAGATGTGTTCCACTGGGGAAAATCGTTAAGAAACACTATCCCTGGACTGACTCAATCAGCCATGCTATGCCACAGGTCCCCAAGAAAGAGAAAGAGATTGCTTTGCTGAGGAAATGCAGGTAGCCCCTTCAGGATTTTGGGAAAACGGGAGATACACAGAGAGTCCTGCAGTCGGCCCTGGGCTCCTCAGCAGCCCTCCCTGGCATGCGCTGGGTTGGTCAGGGGCTTGTTCAGGGGCGTGGGGTCTGGGTGTGAGTGTGATGTGCGGTTGTTGCCTTGATGCTGACCCTTGCCACCACAGGGGCTCAGGCTATGCTGTTTGCTCATCTGTTAAGTACTCATTATGGTAACACCTATTTCATAGGGTTTGTGAGGATTAAATGAAAACAATATATATTAAATCTTTAGCCCTGTTGCTAGTGGGTGGTAAGAGCTTACTAAGAGTGACTTTTGTTAGTACTGTTATAAGAATGATGATAGTGTAAAGCCCACAATGTCATGGCTTATGCCTGGGAGTATCTATGACACTGAACACATTGACATTCTTTTTCCTCCTGCACCTTGGAAACCCTTTTATCACTGGAGTTGTACATCAAGAAATTCAGTGAACAGAAAACAGTGTGAATTGGTACAGCCACTATGGAGAACAGTATGGAGGTTCCTTAAAAAACTACAAATAGAACTACCATATGACCCAGCAATCCCACTACTAGGCATATACCCTGAGAAAACCATAATTCAAAAAGAGACATGTACCAAAATGTTCATTGCAGCTCTATTCACAATAGCCCGGAGATGGAAACAACCTAAGTGTCCATCGTCGGATGAATGGATAAAGAAGATGTGGCACATATATACAATGGAATATTACTCAGCCATAAAAAGAAACGAAACTGAGCTATTTGTAATGAGGTGGATAGACCTAGAGTCTGTCATACAGAGTGAAGTAAGTCAGAAAGAGAAAGACAAATACCGTATGCTAACACATATATATGGAATTTAAGAAAAAAAAATGTCATGAAGAACCTAGGGGTAAAACAGGAATAAAGACACAGACCTACTTGAGAATGGACTTGAGGATATGGGGAGGGGGAAGGGTAAGCTGTGACAAAGTGAGAGAGAGGCATGGACATATATACAGTACCAAACGTAAGGTAGATAGCTAGTGGGAAGCAGCTGCATAGCACAGGGAGATCAGCTTGGTGCTTTGTGACCACGTAGAGGGGTGGGATAGGGAGGGTGGGAGAGAGGGAGACGCAAGAGGGAAGGGATGTGGGAACAGATGTATATGTATGACTGATTCACTTTGTTATAAAGCAGAAACTAAAAAAAAAAAAAAAAAAAAGAAATTCAATAAACAGAAAACAGTGTGGAGCCAGAGTTGCTTGGGGTTGGGAAGCCCATGAGTATCTTCTGCATACGGCCAGTCCCTGATACTTGCGCCCATCTTCCCCCTGCTCATCGTGCTTGGATTGGTGGGGGGCGGGTAGCTCTTTGTGTTCATGTCCTTCTGCTCAGCTGCCAAGAACCTTGGTGTCATTGTCAGCTAAATGCCATAGGGTTTGAGATAACACTCTTTGCTTTCCTTTTGTATGGGCCCTGGGGCTGTCAGAAGTCTCTGGGGGCCTCAGCTGTTTGGTGAGCCTCCTCTTGCAGGGGAGAGAGGGAGTAAAGGAAATCTTCCTGTTCACTTCTCACTTTCTTTCCCTTCTTCCCAGCTCCAAGCTTATGGACTCTTCTGTCTGGAACACACTAGCCATTGTCATTGGAGACACTCACCTGTGCATTAGTCCACCCATGTCCCCGTGTCTCAGTTTCCTTCCTCTAGGTAACATTTATGTGGTCTTTCTGACATGCAGGCACAAGCATGATCTAATATAATACAATTCTACCCACAACTCAGTGAAGTAGAAACAATTATTATTCCCATTTTCCAGATGAGAAAACTGAGGCTTAGAGATTGGTCAGCATGACTCAGCTAGTAAAATGGGCAAGTCAGCATTGCATCCCCAACACTGCCTTCAGCACCTCCTGGATACCCTGCCTCTTTAGACTCTGTCCTACATGCCACTACATCCACTGCCCTGTGGCTGTGCCCGCATGTTCAGTTAGCTGTGCCCTACCTGTTTATGTGCACACTTCACGTGTGAGGCAAATGGAAGACCCTTTTTTTGTCAAATCGTGCTATTTTCTTCCCACCATATGGAAATCTATCATAAATGAAACCTCATCTTATTTTGCATAAACACTCAGTCTCTTCCCCTGATCAAAATAAATGTTGCAGCAGAAAGTCGTTTTAAAAATGTAAAGTAAATTCTGTATCAGAATGTCAGTATGTCCCAGTGGCTCACGTGTTGAGGATATTTCTGTCAGAGATGAGGCGGTTCCACATTTAATCCTGCAAACCTGCCATACCAAAGTGCACATGAGACCAGTGAGTAAGGAAGCAGTGATTCAACATGCAAAAAGGCTCTTTGCCTCACCAGAAAGGTCACTGTAGTACGTTTAGGGGAAGTGAATTCTTCCTCTGTAGGGACTGGAGTGGCGTTTGCAGAGTTGGGTTCTGGGAATACCACTATCATGTATTTATTTTTATTTTTATTTTTATTTATTTTATTTTTTTATTTTTTTGCGTTACGCGGGCCTCTCACTGCTGTGGCCTCTCCCGTTGCGGAGCACAGGCTCCGGACGCGCAGGCCCAGCGGCCATGGCTCACGGGCCCAGCCGCTCCGCGGCACGTGGGATCCTCCCAGACCGGGGCACGAACCCGCGTCCCCTGCATCGGCAGGCGGACTCCCAACCACTGCGCCACCAGGGAAGCCCTATTTTTATTTTTAAAATTTATTTTTGGCTGTGTTGGGTCTTCATTGCTGCACGCGGGCTTTCTCTAGTTGTGGTGAGCGGGGTTACTCTCTTTGTTGTGGTGCGCAGGCTTCTCACTGCGGTGACTTCTCTTGTTGCAGAGCAAGGACTCTAGGTACGTGGGCTTCAGTAGTTGTGGCATGCGGGCTCAGTAGTTGTGGCTCATGGGCTTGGTTGCTCCACGGCATGTGGGATCTTCCTGGACCAGGGCTCCAACCTGTGTCCCCGGCATTGTCAGGCAGATTCTTAACCACTGCACCACCAGGGAAGGGAAGCTCCTCATGTATTTATTTAATAGATGTTCACAGAACTCCTCTGGTGTGGCAGACATTAGGCATTAGGGGTGTTGATGAATGAGCAGATGCTGCCTGCGCTCTCCTGACATTTCTAGGCCAGCAGGGAGGCAGATGGGGAGTGATCACACCACTGAGCATTTAATGCAACCAGAAGGAGTGCAATGGAGGGAGCTTTGGTCCAACGAGAGTGTGTCCCAGAACATCTCAGCCTGGACCAGGGGTGAACCAAGGGTGAGGTACGGCCATGGTCTGAGGACGTTTTCCTGAAGAAGATGCGCTTGCCTGACGCTTGAAGGGAGCGTAGGAAATAATTTAGGTAAAGGCTGGGGCAGGGCTGGGAGTATCCGAAAGAGAGATCATGTTGCACAAGATGTCAGTAAGCAGTCCTTGAAAGAATGTTTTGGGCTGAAATAAGGGAAGGAGGTGCCATGTAAAGTCTTGGCAGTCCATTGTGTCCATGAGATATTCAAGGAACTGGAATTTCTATCAGACAGAAAGACATTTAATTATATGAGGCAGCTTTCTCCAAACTTCTTTGGTTAGGGCATCCTTTTATCCTGGAACAACCACTAACATCTCAGAAGGAGGTGGTGTTCCTGGGACTCAGAGACTCAGAACTGTAGCTCCATGTGTTCAGGTGATAGGTCTCAAGGGTACACCAATAAGTGACCAACATGTAGAGGAAAAGATAAGGATGTAGAAGAAAATGCATAGTACAATGCATGAGAGAGAGAGAGAGAGAGAGAGTGTGTGTGTGTTTGAAGGATGTACATAAATGGTTGAATATGCTGAACACTTCTAGAGGGATGTATAGGAAATTAAAGTACCTACCTTCCACTTTCTACCCTTCTATTCAGTTTGAATGTGTTACCGGGGACATGTGTTGCTTTTTTAGGAATTAAAAACAAAAGAACAAAAGAACTTGATTTACAAAAGCTACTCAACTACAAGTAATTTTCAGGTACACATCTATTTGATGAAAGGAAACACATCTGTGTGTACACTGCTAATGGCCTTCCACTTGCTAGTCCTATCAGCTTGTGGTGGATGTGGCTGACTGGTTTTGTTGGAGGTAGGAGGACTGTGGAGTAAGTCGTTCATGTGCAGACACTGCCTTTGCTGGAGATGGTATTTAGTGTCATCTTGTGTCCCTATGGTGGCAGCAGTTATTTTCATACAAACGATGTTGGCCTGGGAAAAGAGAATTGGTTTCCTTCTAAAGTGATTCCATGGTGCTTCAGTCACCCACTGATGGGTATCACATACATGGGGAAGCCCTGCTTCAAATATGAAGAACATTCTGCACTTGGGAAGGAATATCTCAGTGTTTCCAAGAGTCACACTGATAGAAGTGAGGTTTTCTATTCTCCAGCCAAAGGCAGGCAGCTGAGCAGTCTTACTGTGCTCTCATCGGCACTGTCTCAGGTACCCTGCAAGAGGGCTTTTTATGAAGCAGCTGTTCCTGAGCCTCATTGGACCCTCTGGAGGTGAGGGGTTGTCTGACGGAGGCCCAGGACTAAGGTATCTGGTCCCTTCTGCTCTACCCCCTGTCTCAGGCACCCTCCTCATGCCTGGCCTGCATCTTCACTACCTGAAGAGTGTTGGCAGCACAGGTGGGCTGTGAGGATAGGACACCAGCTCTCAGGTGTATCTCTGTTCAGTGCTTACCAGTTCCTCCAAATGCCTGCTTGTGAATCCCGTGACACCCAAAAATTCATGCCTCATATATTTCAGGTAGAGTTCTAGTAAGAACAGTGTGGTTGCCTTATTTTCCAAGATGTTGTTCTCTGCACAATGTGGGCAGCTCCATTTTGTTATCTCTAAAGGGCCACCATCATGCATTCTCTCTCCATTCTGAAGTGGGAGAGTCACTTTTGAACATTGCTGATCTTTTCTCTTTTTCTCCCTCTTACTCCATGGAAGTAAGACAGCCCCTGAGTGGTCTCTGCCTCAACAGCTGCTCCTGCACTGTCTCATGCCTACGTTGGTAGATATTTTCCTAGCTCCATACTCAGATAAAATGCAACACACTGTGACTTTATGTTTTGGCAGGTGGATTGATCCACATCTTAGAGAGACTGAAGGCATAGAACTCTACATGATGGAACTCAGACTGGAGTTAAAAGTCTTCTGGCCCCAAATCTGTGGTTTTCCCACTAGAGCTTTGAAGCAGAGCCTCTGCAGTTGAGTCCATGTGGGCTTGTCCTCCCTTGGGTCTGCTTTATTCAAAGCCCAGTGATGGGTGCCGGGAAGTTGGACTGTTCTTGTCCTTAAGAGACTTTTCTAGGCTGGGTTTTCATGTATTCACTGCCATCAAAGGCAGAGTGAAAGAGGGGAAATAGCAGAACCGAGTGCCTTGGGAGCCCAATTGAAGAGGTGCCTGTGCTGGGCCATCAATGGGAAGATAGTGGGGAGGTTTCCTCAGCTGGTGCGGAAGCCCTGAGAAAAGGCAGACCTGACTGAGCCCTCCCTCCTAAGGTGCGCACATAATTGGGTGGCAGTGGTTTGCTTTTTCCTAAACCAGACTTTAAAGACTGACTAGAGGCTCTTTGCTTAGTAAGTTTTTACAGTGTTCTGGAATATGCTCTTGGATTTCAAGAATAGGTTGTCATACTCTCTGCTCTTATCTCTGTTGTTTTCTTAAGTTTGTTGTTAGCACCTGTCTCAGGATCCTTCCCCCACCTGTCACTCATCAGTGGAATATCTCCCTTTTGAGACAGAATATCCCAGTGTCTTAAATGCATCCATTTATAAGGATTTTATTCTTTTCCTATTTGCCAGTTTACTCTCCTTTTTTCAAAGAAGACTTGAAGCGGCTGTGCTGAAAGTGGCCAGATCAACTTTGTTCCCATCCCCACACCAGGCCAAATGGTGTTTTCTTCTTTTGTCCTTCTTGCTCTACCCTCTCTTGAACTGAGTCCAGCAAACAGCTGAGTGATATTCATATTCATTCATATTCATTCATCCCAAAGGCACTGTTTTTTAAGTACAGTTTGGGGCTACTGTGTTGAATGAAAAGAAGGATACTAAAGAACAGAACTGTCAGTTTTGTGAGCAAGAAACACTGAACTCACAGAGAAGCTTCATTTTGTTCACTCTTTTTGAGGGAAAAATCCAGCAGGTATCAACATAAAATCCACCGAGATGCTCCTGTCTCCCAAGGGATAAAAATAGATAATAAAGACAGCAGCCGCCCCATGTGGGCTGACGACCGTGGGGAGGTGCTGTGGTGAGTGCTTCATCTACACCGTCTCCCTGGATGCCCTCAGCACCCCCATGAGCAGGAGGTAATCAGATCTGGTGGGTCAGTGGATGGGCTCTGAAGCCAGACAGCCTGAGTTAGAATCAAGGCTCCACCACTCAGCCATGTGTGATTTCAGGCAAAATACTTAACCACTCTGTGTCTCAGGGGAGAATAACTGTACCCAACTCAACTTGTGGAGTTTTTTGGGGGACTAGATGAGAGAGAGACAGAGACAGACAGACAGACACTCTAGCATATCAGAAGGCTCATAAAATCTTAGCCACCATTATTGCCATTGCACACCCATTTTATGGATGAGAAGACAGGCTCAGGGAGGTTAAGTTACTTGTCCAAGTCTGAATTCAGATGCAGGTCTGCCTGACTCCCAAGTCAGTTGCCTTATCTGCCATGCTTTAATGAGCAACGAGAGCCTCCCAGGAGAGGGGACCTCGGAGAAGCCTGGCACCCTGGCTGTTCCTCACTCATGATGAGGGTCAGCTGGTTATAACCAGATCAGAGTGTCACCATGGCTAGTTCTTAATGACAGTTCCTGCTGCCAGGACCACCCTCCAGCCAGGAAGCATTGGTGTGGCTGAGGCAGTGGCTCGAATATTGAAACAATGTGTGTCCTTGGTGAATAGCCACTGCTCCAAGGCCCCCTCCCCAGTGCTCCTTGTCCACCCCAGTATCTCCTTACAACTAAGGGCTTGGAATCGCAGGTGGGCCCTGCTGCAGGTCTGAGGCTGATGTGCATTATAGTTGCTTAGCACCTGCCATACAGGTTGCAGACACAGTATTGCCCAGGTGTAGGGGTGCTGCATTCTGTTGGCTACAATTTAACAAGGTGCATTGGCAGTGACCTCAGAGTGGGTAAATGTGTCTGCTCTCTGCTCCTGGGTCTCTGACTCTTCTCTGAGCAGAATCCTGAGAACCTCACAGTGGGCCCAGGCCTTCTGCTTCCTCTCTCCTGGCTCTCCATGCACTCCATGGCTTCCTGGCCTCGGACTCGCATTCCTGCAGCTCCACCACTCTGCTTGGTCCACACGCCTTCGGAGCTGGCTGAGGAGACCTCCGGGGCTTTCTCATGGCTAGTGGGCCAGTACCCAACTCGGCCCAGGAATGAGCCTAGGGTTGTCCCAGGCATCCTGGCAGAGAGCATGAGGATGGCTATGTACATCCCAGCTTTGTATCCCTCACAATCCCTGGGGTTCTCATATGAGGGTTAGAAAGGCCTGGCATCCTTCTAACAAAACACAACAGGCTTCCATAAATGTCCTGGGTGGAATCTCTCCAGGAAGTGACTGGGTCTGTGGAGACTTCTTTGTTTTACACCAAGGTGGGTGGGGTGGGGGGTAGACTCTCTCACTGCCCAGTGTAGAGCCAGCACTAAGGCTGCTGTGTATCCTGTGGGGTTTTGAGTGAAGGCCTGGGGTCCAGTCCCCACTCCTCCACCTGCTGGCTGTCAGACTGATCAAGTTGTTAACCTCTGTGAGAGTTAGTCATCTTCTGTCAGGCCTGGGATCCCAGTGGCAGGATGGGGGAAGCTATCTGGGAGAATGGTAGGATGGAGCAAGGAAAAGAGTGATGGAGAGAGAGAGAGTGAATGTGGACAAAGGAGGGAGGGCAGGGAGGGGGAAAGGGGAAGAGGGGAGGGAGGGGCTCCTCTGGGCCTCAGCCACTGGCTAGTTCCTTCTGTGACTGGTATTATTGATCATCTGACTCCAGAAACACTCTCCACTTACCCTGACACATTTCATTCTAGAGTTTTGGATTTCTTTCCCTCTGTAGCACATTCTAAGGAGTTCACCAAAGAAGATTTGACTAGAAGTTATTTCAACTGTCAAGCTAGGAAATACCTTTTGACACTTTTTCACCTTTTTATTTTTCCCTCCCAAGTCTCACTTGAGTTACTAAAAAAGGAAGCAGGACTGGGGGTTTGGTGGTTATTTTTTACTTTATACAGGAAAAGCCATCTTCATCTGTCAAATTCAAAGTCACATAAAATGTTTGAAAATGGCATTTATTAGCTGATGTTAGGAATTAACAAGTACATTGTCACTTGAGTAAAGAAAGGGACTCGGGGGATGAGGGGGGAAAATTAATGAACCTTCCTGGGTGCAGGGCCCTAATGCCACCCACACAGAAGACAGGGTGATGAGTGGCTCCCCGTGGGTCTCCAGGTAGGGACCTCTGCATGCTAGCTTTCATGGCAGGACAGGTGGTGAGAAAGGAGACACCGGCACACATCTGCGATGTGTCTGTTGTGACGGTGGGTTGTTCCACACGTGCCAAGTTCATCACTAAAGAAAGATGCTCCTCAGGGACCGGGTAATAAATTAGAGGTCCGTGTCCAGGTGCTAACAGCAGTGACTCTTGCCAAGGAAGGAGCACTCTTCACAGAGATGGGACTGGACCTGGATCGCCTTCAGCTCAGATGCAGTCAGGTGCACACTCCCCTTCACCTGCCAGGATCTCACTGTGTTCTTGGTCATACATAACAGCGTTTGAAAGGCAGGCATGGCCATGGAATCAAAATCTTCATGGAATCAAAATCTAAAGACCAGCAGACCCACACCAGAGCAAATTCCAAATGAAGAAGTCAGACCTTTGAACAGTGGGAGTCTGCTCTGAGCTTTGGCCCCTTTTCAGACAACTCGGCAGCAGAGATAATACGCTTTTCCCATTTTAAGCAGCCCCCTTTTCTTAATAAATAGCTTAGTCATAGGAAGCACGTAATGCACTTTCAGGTTGTGCCAGAAAGAGCTTTATCTTCCATTTCCAGGCCTGTGGCATATATTTCTGTATAATGAATGACCAAGCTAGGAGGAATTGTTTCAGAGAGTCTCTGTCTCTGCAAGGATGTGGTTTATATTAGCTCAGCTGACAGAAGTCTAAGTCAAATATTCTGTTGACAAAGGATGGAGACCAAGATCCGATTTTAAATGGGGAGTGATTATTAACTTGGTTGGTGAGAAGTACAACCATGTGCTGGCACTGAATGGCTTAAGTCAAGGCTACTAGGGTCTTGTCCAGCCTCAGATGGAGGTGGGGAGATACCTGGGGCCAAGGCAATGCCAGGCAAAAAGCAAAGCAAGGTGTTTGAACAAATCTGTAATGTTTTGGTGTGTCTGAGTTGAAAATAAAAACACTAAGATGTGGGACTGCAGTACTGTGGAAGTTAAAATGGTGAAGTGGTGAGGAGGCTGGGTTCTTAAAAGTATAGTTGAAATTCTTAATGGTTCCAGTAACTCTCCACATAGATATTTAAGAGGACTGGGATTGTTTACATGTGCAACAGCTGATATTTCACAAGTGCCTTAGTGCAGTGTAGTCTGCCCACCTTTTCTCTCATGGTAACACACTAGGATACCAAGCAGAGGCACTTCTCCGTCCTGAGAGCTTGAAAGGTCTGGCCCAGCAGTGGAGGGCTGGCCTTAGTGTTTAGTCTTGGAGGCAGATGAGGCAGGGGCTTCACACAGCTAACTTGTCAGTGTATTTGGCCCAAATACAGCAGTTCACAAAGTCCAGAACTGATTCATTTCATAGCCAGCATCATGAAGATGTAAAGGAACCAGAGTAACTATTTGCGCTGTAGAGAGAGAGCATGGGGAGAGTCCAGGCAGCAGAGGGTGGAGAAATGGTTTTCATCTCAGTCTAGTTACTGATTAAAATCACTCAGAGCTTCTTTTTTTTAAACAACTATGTTAAGATATAATTCACATACAATACAATTTGCCTAAAGTATATAATTCAGTGTTTTTTAGTATATTCACAGATAAGTGCAGCCATCCCCACAGTCAATTTTAGGACATTTCATCACCTCAGAAAGAAATCCTGTACCCTTTAGGGATCACCCACCTAGCCCCCCATTCCTCCCAGCCCTAAATAACCACTAGTCTACCTTCTGTCTCTATAGATTTGCCTCTTTTAGACATTTCATATAAATGTAATATAATATGTCATCTTTTGTGACTGGCTTATTTTACTTAGCATGTTTTCAAGATTCAACCACGTTGTAACATATATCAGTATTCATTCCTTTTATGGCTGAAGAATATTCCATTGTAGAAATATACTACATTTTATTTATGCATTCATGAGTTGATGGACATTTAGGTTGTTTTCACCTTTTATTATTATGAATAATACTGCTCGAAATATTCATGTACAAGTTTTTTGTGAACATATGTTTTGATTTCTCTTGGGTGTATACCTAGGAATGGAATTGCTGGATCATATGGTAACTCTGTGTTTAACCATTTGAGGAAATACCAGATTATTTTACAAAGTGGTTGCACCATTTTCCATTCCCACAGCAATGGATGAGGGTTCTGATTTCTCCACATTCTTGCTAACATTTGTTGTTATCTGTTTTTTTTTGGTTATAGCCATCCTAGTGTGTGAGAAATGATATCTCATTGTGGTTTTTTTTAACGTCTTTATTAGAGTATAATTGCTTTACAATGGTGTGTCAGTTTCTGCTGTATAACAAAGTGAATCAGTTATACATATACATATGTCCCCATATCTCTTCCCTCTTGCATATCCCTCCCTCCCACCCTCCCTATCCCACACCTCTAGGTGGTCACAAAGCATCGAGCTGACCTCCCTGTGCTATGCCGCTGCTTCCCACTAGCTATCTGTTTTACGTTTGGTAGTGTATATATGTCCATGCCACTCTCAAACTTTGTCCCAGCTTACCCTTCCCCCTCCCCGTATCCTCAAGTCCCTTCTCTAGTAGGTCTGCATCTTTATTCCCATCTTGCCCCTAAGTTCTTCTGACCATTTTCTGTTTGTTTGGTTTTTTTTAGATTCCATATATATGTGTTAGTATACGCTGTTTTTCTCTTTCTGACTTACTTCACTCTGTATGACAGTCTCTGGGTCCATCCACCTCGCTACAAATAACTCAGTTTCGTTCCTTTTTATGGCTGAGTAATATTCCATTGTATATATATGCCACATCTTCTTTATCCATTCATCTGTTGATGGACACTTAGGTTGCTTCCATGTTCTGGCTATTGTAAATAGAGCTGCAATGAACATTTTGGTACATGACTTTTTTTTTTTTTTTTTTTGCGGTATGCGGGCCTCTCACTGCTATGGCCTCTCCCGTTGTGGAGCACAGGCTCCGGACGCGCAGGCTCAGCGGTCATGGCTCACTGGCCCAGCAGCTCCGCGGCATGTGGGATGCCCCCAGACTGGGGAACGAACCCGTGTTCCCTGCATTGGCAGGCGGACTCCCAACCACTGTGCCACCAGGGAAGCCCTATGACTCTTTTTGAATTATGGTTTTCTCAAGGTATATGCCCAGTAGTGGTATTGCTGGGTTGTATGGTAGTTCTATTTGTAGTTTTTTCAGGAACCCTCCATACTGTTCTCCATAGTGGCTGTATCAATTTACATTCCCACCAACAGTGCAAGAGGGTTACCTTTTCTCCACACCCTCTCCAGCATTTATTGTTTGTAGATTTTTTGATGATGGCCATTCTGACCAGTGTGAGATGATATCTTATTGTAGTTTTGATTTGCATTTCCCTAATGATTAATGATGTTGAGCATTCTTTCATGTGTTTGTTGGCAATCTGTATATCTTCTTTGGAGAAATGTCTATTTAGGTCTTCTGCCCATTTTTGGATTGGGTTGTTTGTTCTTTTGATATTGAGCTGCATGAGTTGCTTGTATGCTTTGGAGATTAATCCTTTGTCAGTTGCTTCATTTGCAAATATTTTCCCCCATTCTGAGGGTTGTCTTTTCGTCTTGTTTATGGTTTCCATTGCTGTACAAAAGCTTTTAGGTTTCATTAGGTCCCATTTGTTTATTTTTGTTTTTATTTCCATTTCTCTAGGAGGTGGGTCAAAAAGGATCTTGCTGTGATTTATGGCATAGAGTGTTCTGCCTATGTTTTCCTCTGAGAGTTTGATGGTGTCTGGCCTTACATTTAGGTCTTTAATCCATTTTGAGTTTATTTTTGTTTATGGTGTTAGGGAGTGTTCTAATTTCATTCTTTTTTTTTTTTTTTTTTTTTTTTTGCGGTATGCGGGCCTCTCACTGCTGTGGCCTCCCCCGTTGCGGAGCACAGGCTCCGGACGCGCAGGCTCCGGACGCGCAGGCCCAGCGGCCATGGCTCACGGGCCCAGCCGCCCCGCGGCACATGGGATCCTCCCAGACCGGGGCACGAACCCGTATCCCCTGCATCGGCAGGCGGACTCTCAACCACTTGCGCCACCAGGGAGGCCCTCTAATTTCATTCTTTTACATGGAGCTGTCCGGTTTTCCCAGCACCATTTATTGAAGAGATGTCTTTTCTCCATTGTATATTCTTGCCTCCTTTATGAAAGACAAGGTGACCATATGTGCGTGGGTTTATCTCTGGGCTTTCTATCCTATTCCATTGATCTATATTTCTGTTTTTGTGACAGTACCATACTGTCTTGATTACTGTAGCTTTGTAGTATAGTCTGAAGTCAGGGAGTCTGATTCCTCCAGCTCCGTTTTTCTTTCTTAAGATTGCTTTGGCTATTCTGGGTCTTTTGTGTTTCCATACAAATTGTGAATTTTTTTTTTCGAGTTCTGTGAAAAATGCCAGTGGCAGTTTGATAGGGATTGCATTGAATATGTAGATTGCTTTGGGTAGTAGAGTCATTTTCACAATGTTGGTTTTTCCATTTCAAGAACATGGTATATCTCTCCAAATATTTGTATCATCTTTAATTTCCTTCATCAGTGTCTTATAATTTTCTACATATAGGTCTTTTGTCTCCTTATGTAGGTTTATTCCTAGATATTTTATTCTTTTTGTTGCAGTGGTAAATGGAAGTGTTTTCTTAATTTCACTTTCAGATTTTTCATCATTAGTGTATAGGAATGCCAGAGATTTATGTGCATTAATTTTGTATCCTGCTACTTTGCCAAATTCATTGATTAGCTCTAGTAGTTTTCTGGTGGCATCTTTAGGATTCTCTATGAATAGTATCATGTCATCTGCAAACAGTGACAGCTTTACTTCTTCTTTTCCGATTTGGATTCCTTTTCCTTCTCTGATTGCTGTGGCTACAACTTCCAAAACTATGTTGAATAATAGTGGTGAGAGTGGGCAACCTTGTCTTGTTCCTGATCTTCGTGGAAATGCTTTCAGTTTTTCACCATTGAGGATGATATTGGCTGTGGGTTTGTCATATATGGCCTTTATTATGTTGAGGAAAGTTCCCTCTATGCCTACTTTCTGGAGGGTTTTTATCATAAATGGGTGTTGAATTTTGTCGAAAGCTTTCTCTGCAACTATTGAGATGATCATATGGTTTTTCTTCTTCAATTTGTTAATATGGTGTATCACGTTGATTGATTTGCGTATATTGAAGAATCCTTGCATTCCTGGGATAAATCCCACTTGATCATGGTGTATGATCCTTTTTAACGTGCTGTTGGATTCTGTTTGCTAGTATTTTGTTGAGGATTTTTGCATCTATGTTCATCAGTGATATTGGCCTGTAGTTTTCTTTCTTTGTGACATCTTTGTCTGGTTTTGGTATCAGAGTGATGGTGGCCTTGTAGAATGAGTTTGGGAGTGTTTCTCACTCTGCTACATTTTGGAAGAGTTTGAGAAGGATAGGTGTTAGCTCTTCTCTAAATGTTTGATAGGATTCACCTGTGAAGCCATCTGTTCCTGGGCTTTTGTTTGTTGGAAGATTTTTAATCACAGTTTCAATTTCATTACTTGTGATTGGTCTGTTCATATTTTCTATTTCTTCCTGGTTCAGTCTTGGAAGGTTGTGCATTTCTAAGAATTTGTCCATTTCTTTCAGGTTGTCCATTTTATTGGCATATAGCTGCTTGTAGTAATCTCTCATGATCCTTTGTATTTCTGCAGTGTCAGTTGTTACTTCTCCTTTTTCATTTCTAATTCTATTGATTTGAGTCTTCTCCCTGTTTTTCCTGGTAAGTCTGGCTAATGGTTTATCAATTTTGTTTATCTTCTCGAAGAACCAGCTTTTAGTTTTATTGATCTTTGCTATTGTTTCCTTCATTTCATTTTCATTTAGTTCTGATATGATCTCTATGATTTCTTTACTTCTGCTAACTTTGGGGGTTTTTTTTTTGGTTCTTCTTTCTCTAATTGTTTTAGGTGAAAGGTTTGGTTGTTTATTTGAGATGTTTCTTGTTTCTTAAGGTAGGCTTGATAGCTGTAAACTTCCCTCTTAGAACTGCTTTTGCTTCATCCCATAGGTTTTGGGTCATTGTGTTTTCATTGTCATTTGTTTCTAGGTATTTTTTGATTTCCTCTTTGATTTCTTCAGTGATCTCTTGGTTATTAAGTAGTGTGTTGTTTAGCCTCCATGTGTTTGTATTTCTTACAGATTTTTTCCTGTAATTGATATCTAGTCTCACAGCATTGTGGTCAGAAAAGATACTTGATACGATTTCAATTTTCTTAAATTTACCAAGCCGTGATTTGTGACCCAAGATATGATCTATCATGGAGAATGTTCCATGAGCCCTTGAGAAGAATGTGTATTCTGCTCATTGTGGTTTTGATGTAAATTTCCTTGATGACTAAGAATTTCAAGCATCTTTTCATGTGCTTATTGGCCATTTTTATATCTTCTTAAGAGAAATGTCTACTTAGATACTTTTTCCGTGTTGTGCTATTATTTTTTTATTACTGAGTTGTAAGAGTTCTTCATATGTTCTAGGTACAAGTTACGTGATTTACTATATATCAGATATATGATTTACAGATATTTTATTCTATTTTGTGGGTTGTCTTTTCATTTTTTTGATGGTGTTCTTTGAAGCACAACAGGAATTTTATTTTGTTGAAGTCCAATTTGTCCATTTTAAAAACTTTGTTTATGACAACTTTGTTGTCATAGCTGAGAATTCATTGCTTAATCTAAGTTCATGAAGATTTAGCCTTATGTTTTCTTCTAAGAGTTTTATGGTTTTAGCTCTGACACTGAGGTCTTTTATCCAGTTTTAGTTCATTTTTTTCTTTATGGTTTGTGGTAAAGGTCCAACTTCATTCTTTCGCATGTGACTATCCAGTTGTCTCAGCACAATTTGTTTCAAAAGACTATTTTTTTGGCTATTGACTGGTCATGGTATCTTTGTGAAAAATCATTTCACCATAGACATACAGGTTTATTTCTGGACTCTCAATTCTATTCCCTTGACCTATACATCTCTCCTTATGCTAGTCTTGATTACTGTTGCTTTGTAGTAAGTTTTGAAATTGGCAAATGTGAGTCCTCCAACTTTGTCCTTTTTCAAGATTGTTTTGGCTATTCTGGGTTTCTTGCAGTTCTAAATGAATTTCAGAATCAGCATATCAATTTCTACAAAGAAGTCAGCTGAGATTTTTATAGAAATCTGTTGATTGCCATGGAATGTATTACAATTTTGACAATATTAAGTCTTCTAGTCCGTGAGCGTGAGATATTTTCCCATTTATTTGGATCTTTAATTTCTTTCAGTGAACTTTTGTAGTTTTCACAGTATAGGTTTTGCATTTCTTTGTTAAATTTATTCCAAAGTATTTATTATTATTATTATTATTATTATTATTATTTTGGTTTATTTTTTCCCTTTATAGGTCATAGTTATTTTTATTTATTTATTTATTTATTTATTTATTTTTGCGGTACACGGGCCTCTCACTGCTGTGGCCTCTCCCACTGCGGAGCACAGGCTCCGGACGCGCAGGCCCAGCTGCCATGGCCCACAGGCCCAGCCGCTCTGTGGCACGTGGGATCTTCCCGGACCGGGGCACGAACCCGTGTCCCCTGCATTGGCAGGCAGACTCTCAACCACTGTGCCACCAGGGAAGCCCAAAGTATTTATTATTTTTGATGCTATTGTAAATGAAATTATTTTCTTAATTCATTTTTGGGTTGCTTATTGCAGGTATATAGAAATACAGTTGATTTTTATATACTGATCTCATATTCTGCAGTATTGCTGAAGTTGTTTATTAGTTCTAGTAGTTTTTTTTTTTTAGTGGATTTTTTAGGATTTTCTGTGTACAAGCTCACGTCATCAACGAGATAATTTTACTTTGATCTTTACAGTCTGGATTCTTCCTCTCTCTCTCTCTCTCTC
The DNA here is from genome assembly GCF_025265405.1 of Mesoplodon densirostris. NCBI lineage: Eukaryota > Metazoa > Chordata > Mammalia > Artiodactyla > Ziphiidae > Mesoplodon > Mesoplodon densirostris. Next base: position 75,554,690 of record NC_082670.1, read on the forward strand.
TCTCTCTCTCTCTCTCTCTCCCCCTTTCCCCCTCCCTCTCTCTCTCTCTCTCTCTCTCTGCCCCCACCCTTTCTCTCTTATCACCCTGGCTAGAACCTTTACTACAATGTTGAATAAAAGTGGTGAAAGATGACACTCTTGTCTTGTTCCTGATTTTAAGGGAAAGCATCCAGTATTTCACCATTAGATATGATGTTAGCTATAGATTTTTTGTAGAAGGCCTTTATTAAGTTGAGAAAGTTCTCTTCTATTCCTATTTATTTAGTGTTATTTATTTATTTTTTAAATCATGGGAACTCCTTCCTTCCCTTCCTCACCTCCTCACAAAAAGAGTCCAGACCAGGCTTCCTGTGTCTTCAAAGTAAAATAGGAAAGTTGAACATAATTAATATAATATTAACATTTTAGAAGCATTTACTTACTATGTGTCAGGCAAAGTGTTTGAAATATACATCCCCTTTAGTCTTCACAGCAACCCTGTGAAGATCAGCTCTGTTTTTATCCCCATTTTATAGGTGAAGAATCTGGCGAGCGTGTGGAGAAACGGGAACTGTCATACACTGTTGGTAGGAATGTAAATTGATACAGCCATTATGGAAAACAGTATGGAGGTTCCTTAAAAAACTAAAAATAGAGCTACCATATGATCCAGCAATCCCACTTCTGGAAAAAATGAAAACTCTAATTCGAAAAGATACATGCTCCCCCAATGTTCATAGCAACACTATTCGCAATAGCCAAGACATGGAAACAACCCAAGTACCCATCAACAGACGATTGGCTTAAGATGTATATGTATATACACAATGGGATATTACTCAGCCATGAGAAGGAATGAAATATTGCCATTTGCAGCAACATGGATGGCCCTAGAAAATATTATTTTTAGCGCATTGTCAGAGAAAGACAAATGTTATATGATATCACTTTTATGTGGAATCTGAAAATAATACAAATGAATCTATATACAAAACAGAAACAAACTCACAGACACAGAAAACAAACTTATGGCTACGAAGGGGAGAAGGTGGGAGGGAGGGACAAATTAGGAGTATAGGATTAAGAGATACAAACGACTATACATAAAATAGATAAGCAACAGAGATTTACTGTACAGCACAGGGAATCATATTCAATATCTTGTAATAACCTATAATGGAATATAATCTGAAAAATAAACTCTGAATCACAAAATAAAAAAAGAATGAAGCTCAGCAACATTGAAAAACTTGCCCGGTGTCATACAACCCCTTGATATACTCAACCTATGCAATATTGCCTGAATGTGAAATTCTCTGTGGGAAATGGACACCTGGAAGATTGTGCTGTGTTGGCTGGCCTGTGAAAAGAATAGATGTGGCCTTTTGTGGTCTCTTCCCCAGACACGTACTCTAGCACTGCCTAGATAGGCCCAGGTAGGTTTAACCAGCCAGAGAATACTTTGCTCCTGTGTGTAATCCTGAGGGCATAGACCCTTTTGCTTTATATAACACAGAATTCAGTATACCAGAATTAAAGCCCTTTAAAGGCCTATAGAACAGAGGCTGGCAGCTGCAGTGGTTTTCAAGATGTTTGCTCTGCCTTGTGTTCTGGTCGAGGATGGATTATCAAAAGCTGTGGGAACAGGTGACATGCTCTAGTAGTTGGTCTGATTCTGATTTCTGCATTCTGTACCTTCCAGAAGAGGATTTTTACATACCTGCTTGTGGTAGATTATCATCTCTGCATACCTGTTGGGGATAAACTTGGACTGGGAGTTCCAGTGCTTCAGTATTACAGGTATACTTGGCCTGACTGCCTCTTGGATGAAGTTGATAGGGGTGTATGATAGAAGGATATTCAAAGCTCCCTTTAAGTGGCAAATTGAAAAACCCTACTTAATTAAAAAAAATGGAGGTGGTTCATCACATTTCAGTCTCATTTTGGGCTGCTTCTATACCCTCAGAAGACTTTTTTTCCCCTGTGCAAGCAAAACTTTTGATTACTGTGGGCATTTATCAACTTTGAGTGAATAAGCTTGTCTCTGAGCATGGCAGTGAGAGCCAGCATCTGGAAATGTCATTTAGAGGAGGACAGCATCATTTGCTCTTCCACAGAGCTCAAGAGAAGCAAAGTTAAGTGCATTTCTGTGAAGTCGAAAGTGGGAATGTCAGAAGTCATCATTCAGATGCAGGCAGAATGGTTGGCTAGTCACTGAGAAACTTGAATTGCTGGGGTGGGACCCTGTCCAAGAGGGCTTTGAGGCAAAGGAGGTAATATTAGAAATTTTCAACGTTGGCAAATGTAGGAAAGGGAATTTTGGTCCACTTGTTTGATTGTCTCTGTCACTTTTCCTGTTCAAAACTTAAAATCCTTCCACAGGTGATCAGAGTGCATGGAACTAGCAGACCCCGAGCTGCCTCCTTTGTCAGTCCATCCTCAGGCTGTCATTGCCTTTTCTCTCTGATGTGCCCATTCTGCCTTTCTGACCTCATTTTCTACCTGTGCCGTTGTGTTCCCCCCAGTACAGGGTGGCCTTGTTCTGTCACTTGTGTGGAGATACCCATTTTCTCCTCATAGTCTCTGCAGATTGCCCTCCCCGTCCTGGCAGCTCCTCCATGCTTCCTCCTGTCTGTCTATACATCCCATCTACTTTCAAAGCCACCTAGCCTCCTGTCGGGCTCAGCTGTGTTCCCGCAAGCCTCCCGTATCCTGATGACCTTGACCTCAGAGCACTTGCACGGCTTGTTGGTGGAATCATGCAATCCAGGGCTTACTTACTTTTTTTTTTCTAATTTTTAAAAATTGTGGTAAATATAAGCATAACATGAAGTATATTATCTGAACTGTTTTAAGTGTACAGCTCAGTGGTTAAATATATTCATATTTTTGTGCAACCCTATCACCACTATCCACCTTCAGAATGCTTTTCATCTTGCAAAACTGAAACTCCCTACCCATGAAACAGTAACTCCTCATCTCTCCTCCTCCAAGACTGGCAACCACCTTTTAAAAAAATTTTCTAAGGTTTTGACTACACTAAGTACCTCATCTAGGTGGAATTGTACAGTATTTGTCTTTTAGTGATGGACTGTTTCACTTAGCATAATGTCCTCAAGGTTCATCCATGTTATACCATAATTCATAATTTCCTTCATTTTTAAGGCTGAATAATATTCTACTGTATTTATAGACCACATTTGCATCATTCTGATGGTGCTGGTTCCTAACCAGGTTGTGTCATGGGCTGACAAATGGGATAAAACGTTAGCAGTGGGAGAATCTAGAAGGGAATACAGGTATTCTTCATGCTATTTTTATTCCTGCAACTTTTCTGTAGGCTTGAGAATGTTTCTAAATAAATGGACTGTGTCCTGAGCTGGTAAACTGGCCCGAGTCAACATTCATACCAGGCCTCACTGCCCAGCTAACAGTAGAAGCTTCCAGGTGGACAGGTTACCTGTCAGGATGTTGAGTAATGTCTGGTGTGACCAGAACCTCCGCTGATCAATTTGTCATTGTCAGATCTGAAATTACTCCTTTTTTTTTTTTGGTACACGGGCCTCTCACTGTTGTGGCCTCTCCCGTTGCGGAGCACAGGCTCCGGACGCGCAGTCTCAACGGCCATCGCTCACGGGCCCAGCCGCTCCGCGGCATGTGGGATCTTCCCGGACTGGGGCACGAACCCGTGTCCCCTGCATCGGCAGGAGGACTCTCAACTACTGCGCCACCAGGGAAGCCCTGAACTTATTCTTGACTGGAGAGCAGATGAAGTGGCCACCAGGCAGAATGGCCAAAGCAAAGGGGACTAAACAGTTATTTGTTGGAAAATTAGAAGTTTCAACTTACAGAGACTCTCTTGGAGATTTCATTGCTGAGAGCTATTTACACATGAGTATTTATGGTTGTACTTTATGTATTCCATCTAAAAATGTGCGCTTTCCACTGAATTACCATAGAGCAGAAAAAAAAATTATTAAAAAATCCAGTTTTCCAAATCTACTCTAATCCTATAGTCCAAAGCTAATAAAAACTTGCCAAGCTGCTGCTGGCATGTTGCGTGCACTAACTGCAGTGCTGAAGGTGGTGGGGTTGGGGAGCCGATGGGAGAGATGGGCAGTTCCCAGTGTTACAGGTGATGACCCTTAGCCTTCAGACTTTGTGTGAGTTGCTTTATTTTCTTCTCTGCCCTTTTCTGTACCTTCTGGATTTTCTACAGTGAACACTTTTTAAAGATCATGTGGGTGTGTTTGGGAAAACTATCTGGTTAGGCCAGGCCACTTTCCATTTGTGTGTGAGATATGCAGAGAGTGAGCAGGACAATCTCAAGGACAGTTTGGACTCACCCCACCATAGATCATCCAAGCTCCCCTGATTGAAACTCCTTCAGAAACCAGCCATGCCAGCAGACTGGTAATGAATGAGTGTGTTCTCCACAGGTAGCCGGATGTCCTGATGTCACTTTCGTTTCCATGGCTCACTTTGCTGCTGCTTTGTGAGCCAGCTTAGGGTAGGTGGCTAGTGTATAGGCTGACCCTGAGTCAGCACAGAATGCCACATGTGTGGGAGGGAAGACCCTGGGAGGGAACTGGAGGAGATTAGGACCCTGGGCATTTCTGGAAAGGACCTTTCCCTGTCTCTTTCTCTCATTCGCTTTTCTCTTACTCTGGTAGAATACTGAAGCCTTTTCTGTTATTGTTATTATTAATATTACAAGAGTAGCTGCCATGCATTGAGTGTTCACAGGTGCCCTGCATCATGTTAACTCTGGGGAAGCACATAAGCTCACTCACCTGTGAAATGGGGGTGTTACTACCACACCTCATGAGAGAGTTTCTAGGCATTCATAGCTGTTCCCTCTAGGGAAGACTGGCTTTATTCTAACACACTTAGCCAGTGTTCTGAGGAATTGGCTGTCATTCTGCGCTATTTTGTTTTCATTCCCCTTGGCCATCAAACAAAGATGCACAGGATTCTCAGGATCCTTAATCTGGTTCTGTTCAAGGCACACCCATGTGTGTACGAGATCCCAGGCCCACCTCTCTTAAAGCTGGTCCTTTATTTGTGCCATGGGACCTGAAGGGCCCACGTTCTGCCTGTATGACTTTTTAAATTTTGAACTTTTGGAAATGTGACCCCAATAATTTACTTACTCTTTTTTTGGATAGGTTTGTGTCAATAAAATGTGGTCTAGAAGACGTACTTAGTGGCTCTGCTACTAACAGTGCGAACTTGGGCTTATTACTCAGCAACTTAAGCTCAGTTTCCCCATCTGTAAAATGCGAATTACACTAGCACCCACCCTAGAGCTGTTTTGAGGATCAAATCTCTTACTATAAGTAGATGTCTTAGAGGAGTTCCTGCTACATCCTGAGTGCTCACTACTGCTGACTTTGTTCATGGCCCACTATCTTTTAAAGGTGTCGCTTTGGGCATATTACTTAAGGTCTCTAGTGCCCCAGGCTCGTCATTTGTAAATGGGCACAGAGGACCTATATCACAGAGGATTAAGTGACCCAAAGCCTGAAAAGTGCTTATTCAGCAAGTGGAAAGAGCATATATGTGGCCAGTGTCATTATTTTTAGGGAGATGTGTTTTTAAAATTGAATTCATCTTTCTCTTTTCCTGTGTTAATTCCTTTTCAAATAAAGCCTAGTGAACAGTTTATGGTGCATTTTCCAGGGCCATCAATATTGCTTATATTGGGCTTCCCTGGTGGCGCAGTGCTTGAGAGTCCGCCTGCCGATGCAGGGGACGTGGGTTCATGCCCCGGTCTGGGAAGATCCCACATGCCGCGGAGTGGCTGGGCCCGTGAGCCATGGCCGCTGAGCCTGCGCGTCCGGAGCCTGTGCTCCACAACGGGAGAGGCCACAGCAGTAACAGGCCCGCATACCGAAAAAAATATATATATATATTGCTTATATTATGTTGTATTGTGTGTGTGAGTATGATGTGAGTGCATGTGGAATGGTTTCTTTTGCTACTTGGGTATTTGTGTGGTTTGCACCCTGTTTCCATCTCAAAACTGGCCTCTCTTTGCCTTCCTTTTTTTTGCCTTCCCTGACCAAAGACGTCTCAATCCAAGTTAACTTCCACATGGACACACATGTAGGATGGTGCTTACATGGGTTAAGCGTGTGTGCATGCTTTGGATATTTAGTTCTCTTTCCAGAGTTTTGAAATTGGTAAACTCGAGGCTTGAGCAGAGAGCTCACAGAGTGTGAGCGTGAGGGGTCTCCTCCTTTTGTTTAAGCAAATTGTGAAGAAAGAAATACATTAAACTGTGAGACCGATGAGATGAGATGAGATGTGTTAGTGAACATTCTCAGAGTCCACCAGTTTGTGACTGGGCATCTCAGGACCAGGCATGACAACCTGCTGGGAGCCAGCTCTGCTGCTGGGCTGGAAGAGATGAACCCCCATCACTGTAACTCAGAAGGAGAAAAAGAGGTGAGCCTGGAAACCCTCTGGGTAACAGTGAAATTACCACTAACTCAATTTGCAGTCATCTTGGAAAGGACAAGCTGCTGTCTCTCCCCTGGTGAATTTCTGCAGAGCACAAATTCTGCAAGTGAACTTCATCTCTGTCCCTGATCAAGTGGTGGCTGGGCTATTGAACATGGTGATTGTGCCAATTGTCCTTTTCAGTTGGCTTGTGAGGCAGGGCTGGAGTCTTGGCAGTTCTTGGAAATAATGACCTCATACAAGAACATCCAATTTAGTAGCAGCTTCAGGCTCCCGGTGCCTTCATAAGCAGAAGTGTTTGCATTTCTCCCCTAGTCAACAGATTGTTTATGGGTACATTTTCACATAGAGTAACAAACAGTAGTGAACTGTGAAGCTGCTGCTGAGTTTTATCTATAATTGAAATACCAAAGGTAAGACTAAATATAATTTGCTGTTATCTCCCCTAAGATACCAAGGGTGTTTTGAGTTTGTTCAATGCTATTTTAAGAAATTAAATGATCCTGGCAGTTCCCTGGTTGCCTAGTGGTTAGGGTTCTGGGCTTTCACTGCCATGACCCGGGTTCAATACCTAGTCAAGGTACTGAGATCCTGCAAGCTGTGTGGTGCATCTCCCCCCGCCAAAAAAAAAAAAAGAAAAGAAAAGAAAAAGAAGTTAAATGATCCTTTGCACCTACTCATGCTGTCTCATAAAAAGATGAAAAATTATCTAACAGGACTCTTAATCTAGTCATTGTCCAAAAACATACATTTTAAAACAACTGAATTGAAGAACATTTTTAGTGGGTTGAATGATGTTCCCCTCAAAAATTCATGTCCATTTGGAACCTCAGACTATGACTTCATCTGGAAATAGGGTCTTTGCAGATATTACCAGTTAAGGATCTGAAGATGAGATTGTACTGGATTTGGGGGTGGGCCCTAAATCCAATGACCAGTATCCTTAAGAAGAGAGGAGGGCACACAGAGACAAACATAGAGGAGGGCCATGTAAATATCGAGGTAGAGACTGGAGTTATGCTTAGACAAGCCAAGGAATGCCAGGGATTGCCAACAACCACCAGAAGGTAAAAGAGGGGCATGGGGCAATTTCTCCCTTGGAGCCTCCAAAAGAAACCAGCCTTGCTGACACCTTGATTGTAGACTTGTGGCCCCCAGAAGTGTGAGAGAAGAGATTTCTGTTGTGTTAAGCCACCCAGTTGGAGGAGTTTGTTATGGCAGCCCAACACACCAGCCAGGGTTCCTCTGAATCCCAGTAGACAGTTTCTTATAGGACTGCAGAGGGAGGTAAAGGCATCCAGGTCATGAAAAACAGAGAAAGGCTGAGGAACTGTCCTGATTTAGAGGAGACTAAAGAGACAGGACAACTGTTGTAATGTGTGGTTCTGGATCAGATCTGGGCCTGTGGATGAAATTTGAATAAGATTTGTAGATTAGGTGCTAGTATTGTATGAGGTGTAGTTTTGATTATTGGACTGTGGTTAAGTAAGAGGTTAACATTTGGGGAAGCTGGGTGAAGGGTATATGGGATTCTTTTTATTTATTATTATTTTTTTAACAATTTTTGCAAATGTTTTGAAGTCTGAAAGTATTTCATAATGAAAATTTGAAACAGAGATACTGTTTGTTTATAGGAGAAAGATGAGAGAGAAAGGTTTGGGGGGATCATTTGTGCATGCCAAGAATGGCGAGCTGGTGAACTGGCTAATGTGTATACATTTCTGTAGTGAAAACACAGGCTTTGTTTCTCTGTTCACCAACACTTTTCTCCTTACACTTGTGAGGAAGTTGTATTCATTTATTTTAAAGCAAATCCCTCCAAATACTCTGAGTACTGAAAATGTCACTCATGAAAACAGAGTCCTTTACTTCTCCCCATTTTCAACGGAATGCCATATTGCTGTTACAGATGAGGGTGATGTATGTCTTGGGAAATTGATAAATGGAGCAAAAAGGAAGGGTTTAGGTTGTAAAGGAGTGCATACTGCACAGTTCCATTTTATACCAACAAAATGTATGGAGAAGGGAATAGATGGCTTTAACATCAGGATGTAAACAGTGGTTACCAACAGGATTAGGGTGGTTTTAATTTTCTCCCTCATCATTTGATTTTTTCAAATATTGAGGATATTTTTGTTAATTATAAGAAGTTATTTTTTAAGGGAAAGAATAAGACTATTTTTAGAGGGTCATTTCCACTCTCTCCCCCTAGAAAAGAGCTCTGTGTTTGGTCTAAGATAAAAAGCCCCAAGTGGAATCTTCTTGCAGAATTCATTTATTATTCCACTCTCTCACCATGTAGGACCAAGACTTGAGCTATGTTACTGTTCTCAAAGGTGGCCAGCGTGACAGCAGAGCCTGTTTTGGTGGTCTAGTCAGAGTCTGAAGTATCCAGCTGAGGAATAGTCCTTGGCTCAAGATGTCAAGATTTTTTTTTTTTTTTTGAAACACTGTCTGCATTTTGTTTATCAAAAGGTCTTTCGTATGTTTCGCTTTGGCACAATTAAGTAGATTTTAGAATTTGCAGTTGTGGGTCCATAATATATTCATCCCAAGACGCCTTTGTGCATCTGTTATGTATTTTCATATTGTTTTTGCTAATAGTTTTGGAGAGATTTTAAGCATTTGAACCTTTTTCCCCCTTGCTTTAAAGACAATGGCTGGAGAAAGTTAAGGACTCAGAAAGTTATTAATTTATTTGTACCTCTAAGTGCACTGTAGTCCACTACTTTTAAGACGAAAGGGCCCATTTTTTCTTGTCCTTCTTCTCTTTCCTTTTCTTCTTATATAGACTGTGTTACTCAGAAGGATTGGATTGACCCTCTGCTATGAATTTGTACTGATCCCATATGCTAATTAACTATGTCTTATCCTTAATTCAATTGTAAGAGAAAAGATCTCCATATATACATGGTAAATACATAATATGTTTTAGAGAACAAATATTGAACAACTTTAAATTAAATTAAATATTTGTTTTAAGTAACATGTTTTCTCTCTCTCTCTTTTATTTATTTATTTATTTTTTTTGCGGTACGTGAACCTCTCACTGCTGTGGCCTCTCCCATTGCGGAGCACAGGCTCCGGACGCACAGGCTCAGCGGCCATGGCTCAAGGGCCCAGCCGCTCCGCGGCATGTGGGATCTTCCCAGACCGGGGCACGAACCTGTGTCCCCTGCATCGGCAGGCGGACTCTCAACCACTGCGCCACCAGGGAAGCCCTAGCTAGCCTTTTTTTATCTTGACCTTGTAAACTTTGACTTGGCATCATGGATGGTCCTTGCTTTGGGACATTCCATGAGTAACATAGCTTTCAGTTCTTACACACACACTTTGTTATATTCTAATCATGTAAATGCTATTGAAATAGCAGCAACTTTAAATTTACATGCCCTTTAATTCACATACAAAATAGAACCAAGCTATTTAAAAATAATCAAACAGACCAGGGGGTGAAATCATGGCAGATTAAATAAGAAAGCTGAATTCGATAGTATCTGCATAGATGGCTTGTCTTCTTTCTAGTTAACTGCTGAAATAAAATTAGTCATCAAATGTGTTAGGACTCCAGAATGTTACTGGAGTTTTGATTTACTCTACTTCTGGTCGTTTAAAATACGTTTGAAACTGTTTGATCAAACTGATTAAATAAACCACCATCACTATATAAAAGTTTTAGCATCTTTATTGCTAGAAGACCTCTCTGAATAAATGTTTCCACAAATAAGAAAATAATAAAGTTTGGACTACTAAAAGTTTTAAGAAAAGATTTGTGAAGCCTTGACATAAAAGCATGCTCTTATTAAAACTATTCCAGCTAAAATCTCTAAGTAGCTCTGTCCTTGAAAGTTTTGGAGATCAGCTTCCATTTCTGAAGGCCCGTCCTTGTCATACATCATTTTCGTAGCAGCTGGCTTCTCGCTTGGTGAAGTTCCTGTTAAATATGTATGGCCTTGTTGGTTTTATTTTAGTAGCAATAACATTTTTTTTTCTTTTTCACTGTTATTTGTAGCATGTAATCTTCTGAACTTGCAGCATTATTTCCCGCAAAGCACTTCTTTCTGTCTTCTTTGAATTTTTTACTTTGCATCCCAAGAGATCTATCTTTTGCATTAAACTTTCTTTGATAAACTTTCTTCTATCTGCCATGCACTTTTAGAACACTGAACAGATTTCTTGTACACCGGTGTGGTATGGAAATGCTTCACTTGGAAAATGATTCTGCCAGATTTAAATTATTTAGTGGAATTAGTGCTTGGTGAAATCCCGAGTCACATGGGTTTTGTGGTCTCTGAGATGACTCTTTGGGTGTTTGTGACCATATTGGAAACTTGGAGGAGATGTTTCTGGTTTGGCACCCTCTCTTTCCTCTTCCCGCCAGTGCCACTCTGAATTTCTTTCAGAAACCCATCTTTCATGGCTGCTGGGCTTGAAATCAGACCCAAGACTTAGCATTTTTAAGCCAATCAATCAGCATGCCTCATTCCGCTCTTGTTTTGGTTAGCTCAGGGATGGGTGTACAATGCTCAAAGTCAATAAAAGTAAGGAGACATCTGAAGATCTCACATTCTACCTGTGAGTATGGTGGGAAAAAGTTTGATGACTGTAAGTGCTGCAGCAATTCTGTGGCCCCATAAGGGGAAACGTTGGAGATGCTGGGGCAAGGGTTGTAGGGTGAAAGGCCGGGACGTGTGAGAGGAAGCGTCTGAGGATGGAGCCAGCTCAGTTGGATACAGAATAGAAAGACAGAAACCACAGCCTTGGTGAAACCATTGGCAATCTCTGGACCAACCTACCCTTGAAGCTGTTTCTACCCCTAATCTTTTTAGTTCTATGGGCCAGTATTTTTAAAGGTATTTTAATTTGGCTCTTTGGTTCCTTAAATTGGAAAGATTCCCAGCTTGAAGAAGTAGAGGGTGTATTGACATAATTACAGTAGCAACAGTCTTAAGTAGCATCCAGTTAAGTAATTTAGTGGATTAATTAATGTTTTCCATTTCTTCTCCCATCAATAAAACACTTTGGCTGATGTCTGGAACATGCTGAATGTCCATAGCTAGCCAACTGCCCACAGTACTCAAAAGGCCATGGCCTTACATACAATGATTGGCTAAGTGTTAAAAGAAGATGTTATGTATTATAAAAATGATTCCTTGCTCTAATTATTTTTGGTTATACACATCGTGATCACATCAGAGATCTCTCTCTCTCTCTCTCTCTCTCTCTCTCTCTCACACACACACACACACACACACACACACACACACACCCCACACAGAGTCATTCGGTTCCATTCCCTGTGGAATGGGGTGAGTTATAAATGGAGTGTCCATCCATTCTGTTCTGCCAAGAATATACCTACTTACACTAATTATCTCTATGTATTAATAAAAATACCCCCCCTCAAAAGTGATCCAGTTTGGATAATAAATTATATGCTCATCTAGTTACAAATCATGGAATAGAATTAAACCTACACCCTTTGATTTTTCATGAGCTTATGTGACAAGAGGAGGGTACCATCAAATACCCATCCTTGCCACTCAGGATCTAGTGTGCATTAGCTGCTGAAGGTCCATAAACTCAATCATTTGGTCTCAATTGATTGAGCCCAACTGCTGTTGTTCAACAGGCCAAAAAAATAGTTGATATAAGCATTTGTGGGGTGAATGAGGTCTGGTGGAAAGATGGCTGGAACATCCTTGTTAATAATTCTTGGCCAACATTATTGGAAGCTGGTATTATTCCTAGTGGATATCATGCTTTTTGGGAGCAGTTTGAACTTCCTGTGGTACAATTGGGCTGGGGGTGTGGAGAGCTTACGATCAGAGGATCTTCGCATGAAAATGAGCATCAAAAGCAAATTCCTATAATGTTCTAGCCATGTGAACCCAGTCCCCTGGTGCCATATCCATCAAAACCACCTTGGCATGAAATTGGCTTCCTCCACAGAGCTCCGTGAGGGGGTGGATCTTCCCCACAGCTTATTTGCAGAGAACATTGTCTGCTTCTTAGAGCATCTTTCTGCCCTTTTTCAGGCCTACTTCTGACTCCTGTTTACATGTTTCTAGCAGTGTCAAGCTAGAAATGCCCTTGGTTATGTGACCACAACTACAATTTTCTTATTCTTGGGGCTGCATGCCTTCAGGAGTTTGTCAGTTTTAGAGCTGGAAGACATAGAGGATATATCATTTACATTTTATTAAAGAAAAACCACAGTTTTCTTTATACAAGGAATGTGTTCACATTTCACCTGCCATCCTACACCCTGGTGTAGATGCTGTTAAGGTTGAGATATGAGTTACTTAGGCAGGAAACTGGGAAGAGGTGATGAGCATGGCAGCTCTGAGCCACCGAAGCTACATTTCCCCAGCCCCAGTCATTCATGGGCCACACTCATGTCTTCATCTGTTTCTGCCCAATGCCTGTTTGATTACTTGATGCTTTTCTTTAAACTGACTCACTCTTTATTTTCATCTAAATAAATTTAGCCTCGTTCTGAGCAATAATCTGTGTACCCATGGGTTTGCTGTGTTGCTTAAAATTACTCTAACATAATGGAAGTACACAAAGGCTAAAGTCTTTAAAAGTTCCTTTGTGTTCTACCTGAAAGCACTTACCTAGGATGGCATGTGTGTGTGTGTGTGTGTGTGTGTGTGTGTGTGTGTGTGTGTGTGTGTGTGTGTGTGCGTGCGTGTTTTGAGAAGGGAGTGAGGGCAGGGCATAAGCCCCTTTCCATCCATGGTTCAAGAAATAAGAGATTAAAATTTTATTCTGCTATTTCAATGGCTACTTGTAGCTCAGATATCTGGCAGCAGCATTCCAAATTTGGAAAAGGGTACTCCTCTTTTGGGAATTTAAAAGCAAATTAAGGCATAAAAGACCCATTACTAGACGTGGTCATTCTGATCCCCAAACCCAGGCCATTCGCTAGACAATTGCCTTTCCTCACCCCACTGCACCCACTTACAAAGACCAAGGCTTCCAGCGTCTCAAAGGATGACGAGATCCTGGTACAAAGAGGAGAACGTGTCTACACCTCCATCACCATGACCATACCCATCCTGCCACCACTGAGTGGCCTGTTAAATCGATGACAGTGTAGATGTGGGCAGGACTTGGACTGAAACACAGATCAGAGGAGTTCTGTGGGCCTTCTCAAGGCTCAGCTCAATCTTCCTTCTGCTGTGCCTCTTCTTCCAGCTGGCTCATATTTCCTTCTTCCTCACTCAGAACTCACCTTTCATCCATATCCACCCCATCTTTCCTACCCACAAGCCAATTTTTCAGGCTGATACCCTGTGACGTCTCTTAAAAGCAGTGCAGAATACTAATTCCCTTCCGTGCCCCAACCCAGGCCTCTCTCAGAAGCCAGACTCAAGGCTGCATGTCGTCTCTCCATATAAATCTCAGAGCAAGTGCAGGAGAGTCAGCTCTCTGCCTTTGGGTGTTAAAAACAAACAGCGAAGTTACGCTTAGCTCTATTTCCCTGTTTGAATGTCCACAATCCACTTATCTCCCTGTCTGTGGTTTCTGGGCCCGCTGCATGGTGATATGCTACCCTGTTTCCTCTGCACCCCTCTGCTCCCTCGGCCTCCAATTCAGCTCCTTCCTTTGTCCAGCCTCAGTTCTGTGTCTTCATACCGGCAATATCCCTGACAGCTGCTTAATTGCTACACGCGTTTGTACAGTTCCCTAGCAATTATATTTCAGACCCTGTCAGGGTACCTGCTAGCCTTGGGGCTGTGTTTATGTTAAATATCAATAAAAAGCTGATAGCATCAGTGCAGATGGCAGGCTCACAAAATCATATTTTACTGGGAGCCACAAGATGGAAGGGAGGAATGTTTAAATTCCTCTCTTCTGAAAGTTTGGAATGAGAGGAGACTTTCTGAGTGAATATCAGGAATGGGTTCTTACCAAATAATGACAGCTATAGGTTCTATACTCTAGCTGGGAGTTGTCTTTTTGTGTGTGTGACTTGTCATAACATCAATTTTCTCCAGAATTGTTTCTTTGTGCACTTCCCCCACACCCCCCACCATGGAACACAGGACAAGCCTTCAAATACCCTAGGTAATTTTAAATGCCTGTTGACTGAATGGGTACGTTTATTTGGCTTTACTTTGAGTGGGGTGTGTGTGTGTGTGTGTTTAAGACAGAGGCCTGGGACTAAGGGTCTCTGAGCCCCACCCCACCCTCTCCCCATACCCCCTGCACTGCCTCTTCTGAGGGACACTTTCGCTTTAGGTGAAAGGACAGCCTAGCCCATCTCAGGCTGTGTAGCTTTTCCCCAACAGGACCTCGGTTCTCCCACCCTTCAGAAATAGTATTAGCCTTCCCAGGAGCTGTGAGTATGACGGTGAATGAGGCATGTAGGGCAGCTGGCACCGTGTGAGCCCATAGCAGTGCCCATAAAAAGTCTTGCTGAAGGTTTCCAACACCCAAATGTGTGGTCAAGGATTTCTTTTTCTTATGGTTCCCACTCTTTCATGCTGCTTATGAATAACTTCTATCAATTAGGGACACACTGCAAGAACATCTGGCTGGGATGTACATTCTGAGGACTGTTGCAACAGAGAAATTGGTGTTTGCAAATCTGTGACAATCCAGCTGTTGGAGGACAAACTCTTGCCTGTTTCCATCAGTAGATTTTCCCATTTGTGTGCCATCTAAGAAGCATGCCAGCTCCCCTTGGGTGAACTCCACTAGGATGCAGTACTCTGGAAGCACTGTCCTCCAGGCTTCCTACTGTTGAGGACGCCCTGCTTGGATGCTGGGACGATGCAGAAGAGAGCTTCTACCTCTGGAATAAATGCCTGCCTTCAGAGTGCAAAACTTGTTTGGTGAGATTGTCCTCTCTACACCAATGGCTCCTCTCACTCTGCCACCCTGCCACCCTAGTGCAGGCACCATCCTGTCCCACTGGAAGGACAGTAGGAGCCTCTAAACAGTCCCTCCACCCCCACTCTCCTGCCTCTGCTTGGTTGCTCTCCAAATGGCAGGAGTGTGTACCTGCCCTCTCTTCAAACCCTCCACGGGCCTCCATTGCTCCTGAGATTGCCAGCAGACTGCAGCCCAGGATCTTCAAGGTCCTGCTAGGTTCTCATCCTCTATCCCTCCCACCCAAGCTTTTTGTCCTCTGAATTCCAGGTATTTAAACTTGCAGTTGGCAATGCCAGGACCACTCTGCACCCGCACCCCCAGCCCCACTTTTAATGCCTATTCATTCCTCAAATTCCAGCTTGATCAATAATGTGTTAGGAAGACCTTGCTTAAGAACATGTTCCCCAGCATCGTGTTTTGCCCCATCTGATACTAATCATGACTGTAATCTTACACTTAATTCAATAATTATTGGGTTTTCTGCTTTCCCCAATGGACTATACATGCCTTTGAGTTAAAGGCTTTGCCTGGTTTTCCCCACTGCTTTGTCCCCAAATCCTAACACAGTGCCTGGCACACAGTAGTCATTCAGCATGTATTTTCTGAATGAATGAATAAATGCATACTACATCTGGTACAGGGGCTAAATGCTTTGGAGAATGTTAGAAAATATGACATGATTTACACCCTTTAAATGGGTTGTACAGTGGCAGTAGGAACAGCTACTATAAATGAAACAAGAAAAGAAAAGCCTCAATAAGATTGTCTAGGGTGGGGATGTGGGTGTAAGTTGGGAATTGGAGGGGAAGCAGATTTGAAAATGGATCCTGGGCCAGACCAGAGCATCTTAGAGCACTGGGCAGTGAGATATAGTCTCTGAGTGATGGGTTAGCAGAAACTACTGAAGCTTCTGGGTCAGGGTGTACGATCTTGCCTTGGAATTCAGCACAGATCTGCAATCAGGATGCCAGGTTCCAGAGAGCCGCAGCAAGGGTCTTGCAAGGCTGGTGTTATTCTAGTACTTGTTGGTGGGAAAGGGGTGGCTGTGCTCACCCCATCTCTGAACCTGTCCAAGGTGAGTTTTATTCCCTTTCTAACCAGAGCAAAACCTCAGGGAGGAAGTAGGCTTTGATTGTTCGGCTCTTTGTTAGAGACCTCAAGGGAGACTCAGTTAATGGGACAAGATCACATATCAAATGAGGTGTTTTAAATTAGTGATACCAGCTTAACTACAGTTTATCAGATGCCACTTTAGAATCCAAAGCCCCATTAGATATACTTATCTTCACTCTAGAGTGTCTTATCCAAGATTTTATGCCTTGTAAATGTCCCCTCTGCAAGCAGCCCCCAAATCCAAATGCTGATGGTGATGAAAGAGCTTCACTGTGGCTCTGCAGCAGAGACCCCAAGGGGGATGCATTAGGGGACCCTTGCAGACGGGCTCTACCTTATCTTTATCCACCACGTCCTCTTCAACTCACACACATGCCTGGAGCATTAGGTGTGAAGATGCTGTCAGGGTCCCCAAGAAAGCTTGATCCCAGCCCCCTCCTCCAGGGACCACCCACTTCATTTATTTGTTGACAGCTGGGGGCAGACAGCCTGCTCTGGGCCACATGTTACCTTGACTGCACCTCCCATGCCACCTTTTTCCCCCCACCCCTTACTATCTGGTGAGTAGTAGAGTTCGAGGCCTCCATTCCAGTCTTCTTCCATCTAATAGCTTGAACACAACATGCAATTTAGCTAATCTCTACCTTGGGCAGGTGATGTACTGGGGCAATGGACTTCAATGCTCTGAGGATCAGTTTCCTCATCTGTAAAATGGGGCTAGGAAGAGTAGTTTGTAACTGTCCTGCATAGTCCATGGCACATTATAAATGTGCCAGAAATGGCAATTTCTGCTGCTATCAGTATCATTATTATTTTGATTTCTATCACATAATTTTCTTTTTTTTAGTATCTCTGACAAAGACTTGGGAATGGTTTATTCCAGGGGGATAAAGAATGACAAGGAGGAAGAAATGCAAGTTCCTCCACAAAAATTTAAATATGTTAAGGGAGGAGGACTATTTAAAGTTGATACATTTAAGGCAAAAAATCCGAGCAAACAAGTTCCGTCATCGATGTGAAATCCCACTGGGGAATGAGCTCCTGAAGTCTAGCACATTGAGGCAATGGGCTGAGAGTCTAAGGTACCCTCTAGGTTTTGCCAAACTGGTAGCTGTGTTCCCTACTCACTTTGCTTCTCAGCTCCATCCAGAGTGGTTCAGCACTGGGCCATAAGTATTCCTCATCCCTCTCTTCCCAGGACTGCCAGAAAATGCCTCCGTATATGGGAAAAGCAAGCTGCATTTAATATCTAGCACATCACTAAGTTTAGAGGAAGGGTAAATGTTTTGCTAATAAATCTATTTTACAATTCAACACACATTAAGGGCTATTTTCCAATACATATTAAGTGCTTGATAATTAGCATCAAAAGTATTCATTATTTAATCTATGATCTATTTAGAATGAATGAGAGAGACGTCATTTGCTTGCTGAAATGGGAGACATGAAACCTCTCCAGCCATTCTCCTCTTGAATCTGGTCCAGCATGCGGGGCTGAGGAAAACTGTGTGGACTCAGTGCCCCCAGTAATCCCTGTGCTGGTGTAATTTTATATCCAGGAGACACACACCTTCAAAGACCTTTAGGAAAGCCCAAGATCCTTCCTCCAGCTTGTTCAAGGCAGGAAATAAATACCTTCTTTACAAGGGCCATACTTCAAAACCCAGTTGAACATGAATTCAGTCCCTTCCCTTCAAACAATGGCTTTTGGGTAACAGTAGTTTGTAATTCAATATTAGCCTATAATTGTTCATGTATGCTCCGATTCTCTAGAAATAGACCCATATTTTGTGGTAGAAAATGGCAAGTTTAAATTAATACAGTGCTGCTAATTCACTGGAGAATAAATGATATTGAGAAAAAAGATGAAGGGAGTATCAGGTAACTTTGAGGTCTGGAGAGGAAACTCAAATACCAAGGCGTCCATAAAGATCCTGATTGTTTGAAGGGTGTGTCCTGGAAAAAGGAAGTAGGCTATGCTGGCTATAGATTTCAGAAGAAAAGAAATTTGATTTTTGAACCATGAATAAAAGCGTGATGGGCCTTGGCACTGGTGGAGCACAGATTACATCTGTTAGAAAATGTATACTTTGCAGGAAACTTTGCTGATCTGCTAAAATCCTCACCGTGGCCTGCCCACCTCTCCAGCCCCATCCTGTAACTCTCTCCTTTGCTCACAAGGCTCTAGTAATACTTGTGGCTTTGGTGTTTTGTTCCCTAAGACATGGGTTTCTTCCCAGCTCCAAACTTCAGAACTTGCTGTTCTCTTTGCCTAGAAAGTTTTTGCTGGCCAAGGGGGTTTTGAGCTGATGCCTTCTTAGCATTCAGTGCTCTCCTCAAAGAGGTCATCTTTGACCGCCCAATTTGAGTAACTCCCCTTTCCCCAACTAATCACACAGGGTAACTCTCAAGCCTACCATCCCTTTTACTTGTCTTCATCACACCCATTTCTATTTGGAATTTTCATTTCTTTTCCCTTGTCTCCCCTCCTCAGACTGAAATGTCAGCTTCATGATCTATCTGGTTCAGTGCTGAATGCCTGAGATAGTAGGTGCTCAATAAATATTAATCGAATGAACAGATGGAAGAATCATCGAGAGTGCCTGACCCTGATAATCTGAGGAAGGGAGGAAGACACATAGATAAAGCCCTACCTGGATGGTCCTACGACAGCTGGACTGCCCTGTGTGGGGAGTTGGGGGCTCACCATAGAGCTGCAACTGGTGATGTACCCTCCTGGTGGAGCCCTCCTGTTGCTGGGCACCTATGTGCCTTGTACCACCAGCTTTTGAGGGAGGGCTGCTCTCATTTGCCTTTCACAGATGGAGACATTGGGACACAGGAAAGTTAAGTCACAAGTCCAAAGCCATTAGCTAACAAGTGTTGAGTGAGGTCTCAAACCTGGGATTCCAGCTCCAGAGCCCAAGTTCCAGACTGGTGACTGCAATGTTGGGGTGCTGCCCAGAGGCATGCTGCAGAGAACAGGGAGGAAAGTTGGGAGTCTTCTTGGAACTTTATTTATTTGCTAAGACGGGAGCAAATAATGGCCAGTATGTATGGAGTGTTTTGTATGTGCCAGTTGCTGTGCTTAGTGCTCTACATACATTAATTTGCTTGAGGCTCATCATCTCAGGTCACAGGAGGATGGAACTTGGGACTGAAATGCGATGGCTACTCATTCACAGAAATAGAACTAAAAGGAAATGTGTGTGTGCATGTGTGTAAGGGGGAGTGTGCAGAGAGAACGTTAGCCATCTGTGACATCAGGTGACCCCTATGTAGCAAAGTGCAAACTTGAGAGGAAAGCACTGATGAGAGCAGTTATTGGTTGGAAATAAAAAAGGAAGCTACAAATGTGATTTTTTGATGGATTGTAGGATGTATTATAAAGAAAGAGTAGGGATGTGTGAGTGCTTTTCAGATACAAATTGCAAATTGATCAGAAAGGTGGTATGGGACTCTTACTCTCTAAACTTCTGCTAGTAGTCTGTTTTACTAAAAGCTGAACGTCTGATAAATTTTTGACTGGCATTGGAGGTAATTAAATCTCTCAGAAGGTAGAGGAAACAGGAGGAAGAATTGCTATTCCTATACTTCATATTGACCAATATGAATCATAAGTTGATGCAGAATGGACAGGAACATTGGGAAAATGACCATGTTACGTGGAGTTCACTTTATTGAGCAGAGAGGCTGGGCATTGACACAACACTAAACATTAAGGGAAATGATTTTAGTCCAGTTTGTTGCACTACAGGTAGGACCCATTGAAAGAGGTCAGGAAGAATTGTAAGCTCATAAAATTACAATGCAGACATGAAAATCTGAATTGTTCCCATAAAGAAGAAAAGGGAGAAGGCCTTTAAACATCCTTCACTAGGAAAAAGGCCCACATCTATTAAACTCAGATTTTAAAAACAGTGCATTAACAACCATAGAATATGGGTATATTGTATAGGATAATTAAGAGAGTATGAGTACATGTAATGGGTTGAATAGTGGCCTCTAAAGGATATGTCCAAGTCCTAACCTCCAGTACATCCTTCAAATGTGACCTTATTTAGAAATCGAGTCTTTGCAGATGTAATTAAGATAAAGGTTTTGAGATGAGCTCATCTTGAATTTAGGGTGGACCCCAAATCCAGTGACTGGTTCTCTTAAAGAAAAAAGAGAGGGAGATTTGACACAGAGACCCACAGAGGCCAAATGAAGATGGAGGCAGAAATCGGAATGATATGTTTATAAGTCAAGAAACGTCAAGGGTTGCTGGCGACCACCGGAAGCAAGGAGAGAGGCATGGAACAGATTCTCCCTCAGAGCCTCCAGAAGGAATCAATCTTGCTAACACCTTGATTTTGAACTTTTGGCCTCTGGAATAAATTTCTGTTATTTTAAGCCCCCACCCCCACCCCAATTTGTGGTAATTTCTTACAGCAGCCACAGGAAGCTAATACAGTCCATTAAACCCCTTAGATTATTTTAACTAGACCATATTTTTTAGTGATTCTACTTCCCTTATTCATCATACCCTGGGAAAACCGAAGCCCTCTTTTCTTAAAGAGACATAATTTCAGAGCAAGATGTGGTATCCAAATGAAGTGGATGAAATGATCCTCAGGCACTACAGTTCTTTTTCATTTCTGAAGGTGCTCACAGTTCCCAGAGGGAGGAACAATCTTAGGTTAGTAGGGCTATCTGGAGATACGGGCAACCTTTTGCTACCCCCAGAGAAATCATGCTCAAGAAAAAAGAATCGTCTAACTGGAAACTGGTGAACTCCTTAACATGTTGAGACAGGGAGCCAGTGAAATGGAGTTTTCGCTTCTAATTGTGGAAGGTTTTTATAATTGAAGTTATCGATGGAAGAGGCAAGAACCGTGGATTTTTCACTGTCATTATTGTATCTGCACCTTTGTGGATTAATTTAAGTGGCTTTCGTAGCAAGGAGTGAGTCACAGTAATTATTGTCAAGCTTGGACAGGAACAATAAAAAACTCCATTTTCCAGGATGGTGAGGATAGTCTTACTCAAAATTACTTTACAGGAAAAAGTTGACTTGATCATTTTCACTCTCCCAATCAGTGATGTGGTTTATTATAGTTTACAGGAGTTAGAGCATTTGCCCTTGAGATGAGAGTTAGAATCCCAATTGCCTGTTGAATCTGGGTAAGTGGTCTGAAAGAATGAGACAGGCTGGAGGTAAGACAGTAAGACAAGGCGCCATGTCTGTCCACTGGGTCAGGCGTCATATCATGGCTCTGTCTCACCCTCCACATCTTGTGGGCAGCCAGCTGGCAAAGGGCAGGCAGCTGGGGAGGAGGAGTGGCTAGCACAGTGCCAACAGTGAGTTTCCTTGCAGTGTACCTAATTTACATAAGCATTTCTAGAGTTACTTTTTTCGTTGGCTTGCTGTGCAACTTACGGGCTGGACTGATGGAATCTGTCCCCGTACCCCCTGTCTGCGTAGTATGGAGGGATCTTTGGAATGAGGACGCCACAGTGGGGTTACTGTGATTCACAGTTCCACAGGGAATTCTGGTGAGGGTGCTGGACTCCAGGGGAATGGACTAGCTCCATTGATGACTTTGTGAATGCCTATGGCCGTTAGTCCCTTTCTGCCAATGTGTTTTACCTTCCAAACAGGCCAAATAATTGGGTATTATTATCCCCATTTTACAAATAAGGAAATCACAGATAAGAGGTTTTGCCATTTGCTAGTTGGGTGTTTTAGGAAAGAACCTGACCTCCTGGTGCTCCGTTTCCACTTGTATAGCATGGAGAACAACAGTGGACCTGCTGTGGAGGGCTGTGGTGGGGGTGACAGGAGTGAAGATGAGCACAGTGCCTGCCTTGCAGGAAGGACTCAACAAAGGTTTCTTCTCCTCCTCCTCTTCCTAATTATTAACATGCTCATCCTATTGTCATCCTTACCCTCATCATACTGGGACTGGACAATTATCTATACTCTTGCAACAAAATTTTGCTGAGTGTTGCATTATTTTGAAACAGGATCTTCCAAGGTTAAAAAAAAGTGGACAGTTAAAGAGTATCCTCAGTGATCCACCGTGCTTTGATCAGTATGCAAGAAATATATATTTTCTGTCTTTGTCCTCACTCTTAATTCTCATCTGTGGACAAAAGACAAGGGGTTATCTTTGGGCTCCCAAGGGTGAGAAAAAGACATTTGCTCATGGGATGACAGGGCAGAAGAGTAGATAGTTGTCTGGAATTGGAGAACAGCCTTTTATTCATCAATTCATCCATCCATCCATTCCTCCATTCATCTCTTTATCCATCCATACATTTTTGGAGTTTCTGCCACATGCTGGCCAAAGGTGTGCAGCAGGAGATCAAAGCAAGATTGTTCCTGCCCTTATGGAGCTCATAATCTGCCGAACAAAAGAGGTAGAGAGATTTAGTTATGTAATTCTAATTTACTTATTTATTTATTTTTAAAGCAGACTTTTAAGTTAGAGGTGGAGATCCTTGGAACAGGGCTGCGTTGGCTGAGGTGACTGCAGTGACAGAAAACACATTTTTCCTGTTTTCAATGCTGAGTTCTGACTCAGGAGCCGAAAAGTGGAACAGGATGCTAAGAAGGTCTCTCTTTGCTTTCTCTGAACTATTTGCTCAGCCAGATTGAAAGTTACCCAAAAAGGGATGTGCCTTTCAAGTAAGGAGTCATCACTAGAGGCTCCTGGGTGGCTTAGAGGGCTCAGGCAGGATGGGGAAGCTGTAATGTACATAAAGCTGGAATTCCCAGGAGCTAAACATTTCGGGAGCTATAACTTTCTTCACAGCTTCCTGCAGGATGGGCCCCATGGTGATATCTGCCAGCTACGTGGGATGCCAGCTGGGGTTCTGTTTCACTTTGGTTTGTAACATTCCTCTTCTCTCCCCCCGCCTTTTTTCCCCAGATCCAGCAATTGTCAATGGGGTTTATTGGTCCGAATCCCTAAACAAAGTTTTTGTAGATAACTTTGATCGTGACCCGAGTCTCATATGGCAGTACTTTGGAAGTGCAAAGGGCTTTTTTAGGCAGTATCCAGGTGAGTATCCCTGCATTGAGAATTATGATTCAAGTTACTGATCCTGTGATATTTTCCTTTAGGGTTCAGGGTTAACAATTTTTTCCCTTCCCTTAGAAGAAAATGAAAGATTAAGTTCAAATCTATTAAATCTGTTGTCAGAGTACAGGACAGGAATGCAGTGTGGCATCTGCATACGTGTGCACACCCACATTTGGATCTACGTGTGGTTTCAGCATCTTCCTCAATAGAGTTATTCATAGAGCCGCCACCTAAAGTGAGGGATTGGAGTGTGAAACGTATCATATTTCATCTTTCTGGACAAGAGATTGCTTTTATTACTACTACTACTATTGCTATTATTGTTGTTATTATTACCAGGGAAAGGAGCAATCCATAATCGGCTGAGTTAAATTCTGACTGGAAAATGTAAGAAATGGAAACATTTGAGCTTAGGTTTCCCTACTCTAAAGCTGACTGCTCCTGGAGGGAGAGGTTGAAATGGCCAAAGCACTACTGACGTCAGTGCCACCAAGAGCACCCTCAAATGAATGTGTTTGTCAGAGTTTGTCCATCATGACTTTGGAACAAGTGTTCCTTCTAGGGTCTTCCCAGGCCTCTGCTTTGCAACAGGAATTTAATCCTGGCTTGGTTTGAATTGTAATTTAAAAAGGAAGTTTTAATTTTGCTTACAAGTTGTGAAAACAGGACTTGAGGCTGCAATTGTGCCAACATCACAGCTGTAGAAATTAACAAGCTCAACCTAAAAGAGGGAAAAAAACTCCCTGCATAATCTTGGAGCAATTAAGTGGAGTCTTTTATGTTTTTATTAAGTAAGGCTAGGCACCTGATGTCTTCCCACTTTGAGGTACAGAGACTGCCAGCCTCTGCCTTCAGGAGTTGTTTGCCCTGCACTTAGCATCTGTCCCCTGAGACTTGTCTGCCGAGTGCCTGCTTTGCCAGATTATTCAACATTTCCCGCGAGCTGTGTTCAGCAGAGCATGCATGGTTCCTCCTGGAGCTCACAGAAATTTAAACAATAAGCATTCTATTAAAGATAACATTATAATAAATGGTGGTCTATTAAAGTTCCAGTGTCACCAAATTGCAGTCTGCCTTGATACACTCAACGGAGAGTAAATTTAATGCAGATGTTGTGAAAATAGAGCATGGTGGGGGGCTGATCCATCAGGGAAGCCACAAGGACATCTTACCACGTGGCATTTGGATGAAGGTGGAGCAAATAAGAAGAAACCACAGATCATCTGTTGTCTCCACCAGCAGGAAGTCTTCAAACTAAATTGAAAGTTTCAAATTTGAAATCTGATAATAGAGATGTATTAGTCATCTCGGGCTGCCATAACAAAACACCACAGACTAGGTGGTTTACACAACAGACATTTATTTCTCATTGTTCTGGAGGCTGGGAAGACCAAGATCAAGGTGCTGGCAGATTTGGTTCTTGGTGAGACCCCTCTTTCTGGCTTGCAGATGGCTGCCTTCTTCCTGTGTCCTCACATGGGAGAGAGAGGAAGCTCTGGTATTTCTTACTCTTCCTGGAAGGGCACTAATCCCATCATGGGTGTTCCACTCTTATGACCTCATCTAAACCTAATTGCCTCCCAAAGAAAATTACCTCTCAATACCAGAACATGGGGTTCTTCAACCTATGAATGTTGGTGGGACACAAACATTCAGTCAGTAACAAAAGAAAATCCTCATAAAGGGTTTCTCTAATTGGAGAGATTAATTTATGTACAAGATTTTTATCAGTCAGAATCAGAATAGTTGACTCAGAAATGCTTACAGTTCTTTTATGATATTGGTGGCAGAATTTTGACTTTGTAAAATTTCTGCATATTTTCTTTGTGAATAAAGACATAGGTCACAGTCCTCCAAAGGGCTTCACTGCCCTGATACATGTCAGTGCTCACTCAATGCTTGGTTCTGAACAGAGTACACCTCTTGTTTCTTGGACATAAAATGATTGTTAGATGAGGAATCCATGGGCTTTTTTTGCTAGGATTTTTTTTTTTCTTTTTAGGATGCTTCTTTTCATGTTTAGAGTGGTACAATAGTATGAATCAGTGGTAAGTGTAAATGTCGTAAGCAGGAGGGACGTTCCTTCATTCTTACATAAGTGTGTCCTGAGTTCTTGCTTTGTTCCAAGCCCTGTGTGAGGCCCTGAAGATAAAATGGTGAGCTAAGCAGAAAAGGTCACTGCCCTCGCGAAGCTCCCTCTTGTGGGGAAGTGCATTCATTAGAGATTTTGGTTGCCAGTGGCAGAAACCCAGTTCCAACCGGCGCCATCAGGGAACACATTCATTGAATCACCTGACTTTCAGATGATGCTGAGTTAGGTTCTGCTCTGTTGTCCCTACTCTTCATTTTCATGTGCCAAGAAGATTATGAAGACATATGTTGCCTTAGATGAAATTAATTTCCCTCCAATATTAGTTTATAATGCCTTTGGGAGAGAAACAACAGTATATAGGAATATTGCACAGTATTTTACATTTAATCAGATTTGAGCATTTGAGTCTGCAGTAGAGATTTTGACATTATTTTCAGTTTCACCTGTGGGTATGCTGAATGTTCTAGGGACCTTGTCCTATGAAAGCTGAGGAAGGCAGTCTAGGCATCACTGATGCTGGTCATGAAGTCTGGAGTGCTGCCGAGAGAAGGCTGAATGGCAGTGAAAGCTGCTGCTGAACTGCACTGTTCCTTTTATCTTGAGATTCATGCCCCAGCCAGCCTGGGTGGGATCCCACGAGACATTTGACACTTCCAGAAATGATATGGCTCCTGAGGGTACTCCTTGGTTAAGTGACAGTTCCTTAGATCTCAGAGATTTAAGATGGACCAACTATTATTTCTCTGGGATTTGATTACTTGAACATTTTCAAAATATCTGTGTGTACAAAAAATTACATACTAAAATGCTGAAATGTCCTAGGAGAGATAGTACCATCTGGGACAGGGTTTCCTGAAGGTTGTCTCCTAAATCATTTTGTTGTGAGATTCTTGGGAAAGGAAGGGCTCAATGGTCAGATTAGTTTGGTAAATGCTGCCTCTTGCTGCCCCAGCAGCAGAGGTTCAAAATGAACATAAGCAGATTAAAGGCCCTCAGATGTTCCTCCCATGGCATGGAAACCAGTTTTACTTTTATACACTTAACTCAAACTAACATACAATAAATTCTCATGGAACCTCCTTATACTACCTGTGTAGGGAAGAGAATGGTGGCATGGAATTTGGGAGATCAAGTCCCAGTCCTAACTAGAAATCTCAGGAAAATCTGTTGAACTTTGAGAGCCTTGGAGTCCCTGCTATGAAATGAAGATTTGGGCCCAAAGGTTAGGTGTGGGTGAGATGATCCTCCAGGGCCCATACAGCCCTGTCTTTGAGTCAGAGTGTGACCTTTATTGTTATATCCAGGGCAGCTGTGCCTAGAACTGTGTTGAGGTACTGTCTTCATCCCCTTAGTGTGTACCTCCTGTCCTGACCAGGAAGGGTGTGGGCCTCCTGGTTCCTGCTGTCACCCAGGCTCTTTCCTTGCTATAGACATCCTCTCTGCACAGCCACACCAGCCTTCCTTCAGCTCCTTGAACTTGACATGCTCTTCTCATACCTTGGCAGACATGGTTCTCTGTGCCCGGGGGTAATCTTCTTTACCCTGTGGCCACCCCTCACTTTTGTTTTACAAGTCCTACACATTTTAAGTGTAGTGGGTTGAATAGCGTCCCTCCAAATTCATGTCCACCTGGAGCCTCAGATGTGACCTTTCATGGAAATAGATCTAATATAGCTGGGATGTGATCATACTGGATTAGGATTAAATCCAATGTAACTGGTGTCCTTATGAGAAGGGAGGACAACAGACACAGAGGGAAGACAGCCACGTGAAGACAGAGTAAGAAATTGGAAAGATGAGCTACAAGTCAAGGAACACCAAGCATTGCTGGGAGCCACCAGAAGCTAAGAAGAGGCAAGGAAGGATTCTTTCCCTAGAGCCTTTTTGAAAAGCACCAAGTTTCTTGGTGCAATGCATGCGTGGAGTTACAAGCCCATTTGCAGGGAAAGGACCTCAATCCAAAAGGAGAGCATTGAGTGTCATTAATTCCTTCTTCCTAGGCCCTGGCCTAAATGCTAGGACAGTAAAACAGAATTGCATGTTTTCTCCCCGAGTGGAGCACATGGTGATAAGGCTGTGATGGAGGAAGGGTGGCAGAGTAGGGGTGAGGTGGAGGATGATCAGATATGGTTGTGGTCTAAAAACACTGGCCACAATTCAACTCAAAGAATGTCCACTGAATGTCTACCATGCGTCAACACATTAAAAAAAATTCTCTTTATTTGGACTCAAACCAGTTCTTTGTGGAATTACACATTGGAACATTACCTAGCCTCACTATATATATAATTTCATTATGTGTGAAGACTGTCATCCTAGCTGTACTTGGCTTTATACAAATGTAGTATGTCAGATGTTTTTAAAATAAATTGCATTCTTCTCCTTTAGTGTACAATATATTATGTCACTTTTATTTTATCTTCATTACCTAATAACCTTCAATTGGCAATGTCTTCTCATACTTCTGTTTTCCAATTTGTTACAGAGAACCTTTAAATTAGGTCCATTTGCACGTGGGAAATGTAGGTACAAGGAGGACAAAACAAAATGACTCTGGTTTACAAGCTGCCATCTCATGATTATCTCTGGAATAATTTAGTGATGTTATCTTAAGCATGTGCCTATTATTAGTCCAGTGTGGTCCAGAAAACTGACCCTTATTAATTGGAAAGGAGAATCTCAATGCTACAATCAAAGTCAGGATTTTCTCCTGTGAAAATAATTTTTCTGTTTTATTTTCTTAACTCCAAAATCTGTGTTTCTAATCCTCCATCCCTGAGCAGTACTGATGGTTGAAAACAATGATTTTCTATCTTATTTTTAGGCAGCAAACCCTTTTCTTTTTAAATGAAAGTTTATTCATAAAGATTAAGTTGTAAATAGAGCATGTGAACCTTGGACATATCCTGACCAGTCTGCAAGCCATGAGACTAAGGATGTTGGATCCCATTTTACGTAAGGAGAAAACCCCCCAGGCTTCAAAGACTGAAAATCAAATTTTATTATGCAGTTTAGTTAGGGCCATTTTATTTCATCTCAGTGTAGAAGGCCAAGACAAAACAGAACTGAAAAGAGAACAGACTTGTGTATATTCTGAGATGGAAACATATTGAATGCTTTCTACCCCCCGTGCCCTAGACATTACCTATCTGGGTCCAGGGACGGGGCCTGACTCTGCCCAGAGATCCATGAATGATGCAGCCAGGTCCAGCAACTTGAAGGACAGTGAGAAATGACCTTGGCTAAATTTATCATTAGCCATGGGAAGGGGCTGGAGTCATGTCCTTTCTTGATGGACAGTGGGTTACTAAAGATGTCACCACTCTCTAGCAGATCTTGGAGTGCCTGAGCTAAGGCCATGTTTGCTATGGCGTTCCAGCCCCAAAGCACCTTCCCAGAGTTGGTGATGGAACATGTGATGAGCTCCAGGGTTGGTGTTTGCATGTGATTTTTCACCCTGTTCATTCAATCAGCAAAGCAGAGCAGCCTTGAAATGCTGTGAATAAATATTTGAAGTTTCTGGGTTTCTTATAACTCCATTTTTCTTCTAGGGATTAAATGGGAACCAGATGAGAATGGAGTCATTGCCTTTGACTGCAGGAACCGAAAATGGTAGGAAACGGTCAAACCTCTTAGTTATTTTTTAAAAGAGAAAACTTGCAGAGAGATTCAGGATTCATTTTTACTTAATTTTCCTCTGATCTAGGTACATCCAGGCAGCGACTTCTCCGAAAGACGTGGTCATTTTAGTGGATGTCAGTGGCAGCATGAAAGGGCTCCGTCTGACCATCGCAAAGCAAACAGTCTCATCTATTTTGGATACGCTGGGGGATGACGACTTCTTCAACATAATTGCCGTAATTGCAGCTGTTTTGTGCTTTCTTTGCACTTTGAGTTCATGTGATCTTTTATCAGCAAGCAGTTAACATTCTTATTGCTTTTGTTTACATAGCATTAGATGCCCTAGGATGAGGTCTCATTAGTCCCACGTGAGTTCACTGAATCGTGGTATTGGAAGGGTTTCGGGGACTGGGAAAGCAGTTGAGCACATTTTTTCTCACCTAGCACTCAGGCACTATTATCTGGAAGAGTAGCACCAGATTTAGGTTTCCTGGAGAACTAACCCTTTCAGAACCTTGGGGAATTAGACCTAGTGAGATTTTCCTTAAACTACTAGATTTTCTCATGTGGAAATTAATTTTAAGCTAGGTTAGTCTGATGACAATAATAATAATAGTAATCATGATGGTAAGACAACGAAAATGTAGAGAGCAGTTTAAGGCTCATAGAGTACTTTATCTCAGCTTCAGAAACAAAAGTGGCATTTATTAAGTGCCTACTGTGTGCTATTTGCTTACTTTTCATATTGGTATTATCTTCATTCCTCACAGCAGCTCTAGCATGTAAGGGGTGGTTTTGGCATTTTCTCAAGTGAGGTTGCCGGGATTGAGAGTGTCAGTAACTTGCAGAGGTCACAGAGCTGGGAAATGGGAGATCTGGGAACCAAGCCCGGGCATGAACACACTGCCTGGGCAGGAACACTAATTCAGGAGTCCATCTCCAGTTCTTTTTCCTCTTCTCCCCCGTTCTCTGGTATGAGTTTCATCATGTTCCTTATTTCCCTCCCACTCTTTTCCAAAGATGATAGCCACAATGAGCCTGGTTGTTTTCCTTGAATACTTAGATGGGTGCTCCTGTGTGATGGTCACCTGTGCTTTTCTACATCACCTCTATCTGGGACACGGAGTGGCTGCAACAGGCAGTGGAGGCAGTGTGGTGAGAAGACAGAGCTTGGCTTCAGGGATGGGACTTAGTTTTGAATTCTAATTTGGCCACATACAATGCCGCATCTTGGGATGAACCACTTGAGTCTGCCTCAGCCTGCAGCTGTGATGCAGGTGCAGTCACATCGCTCCCAGGGTCCCTGCCAGGATAACCCAAGCTGGTACACAGGAGGCCAGTGTTAGGGTATGAAAGAAGGGCTGCTATTTGAAGAATGAGTGGCATGGACATGCTCCAAGAATGCTGTTCCTGTGTCTGCATGGCTTCTCCGGGCCCCTGAGCAGAGTGTGTCATCATGGAACCCTATTTCTGGGCAGCCTTCTGCATGGGCATAACATCCACTTTTTTTTTTTTTTTTATAAAATCCACTTTTATTCACTGGGCAGAGGGCATGGGTATTGAAGTGACACTGGGCTTGCAGAGGGGATTGCTTGATTAGTGTCCTGCCAGCTTCTGATGAGACTTGGAGCAAAAAGGCACAACAGCAGGGCACCATGATTTAATAGCTTCAGATTTTAAAAACACCCTAAAGAAGAAAAGGAAGAGAATAATAAATTCCATGGGAACAGAGGTTGGTCTTGTTTATTCACTGAACTATCCCCAGTGCTTAGGACAGTACCTGGCAAATAGTAATTTAAATCCTTGTTGAATGAGTTATACCAGCAGCTGCTTTCCATGGAGCATCACTGCCAAGTGTCCCAGTGTAGATGATCTCATTGGATCTTCACCCGAGCTCTGTACCACATAGCCTGGAGACAGAGGCACCAGGAGGTAGCAGCTACTGCCTTTAGGTCACACACTCAGAAAAAGTGGCACAGTGAGGACTCAGAAACTGTCCAGGTTCCCCTTGTCCTGTTTCCTGAGCAGAAGTGAAGAAAATGTAGTTGAACCACTCAGCCATCTTACTGTGAAAGTGTATGGCCTCAGGCATAGCTTTTTTTTTTTTTTACAACTTTATTGGAGTATAATTGCTTCACAATGGTGTGTTAGTTTCTGCTTTATAACAAAGTGAATCAGCTATACATATACATCTGTTCCCATATCCCTTCCCTCTTCCATCTCCCTCCCTCCCACCCTCTGTATCCCACCCCTCCAGGCAGTCACAAAGCACCCATCTGATCTCCCTGTGCTATGCAGCTGCTTCCCACTAGCTATCTACCTTACCTTTGGTAGTGTATATATGTCCATGCCTCTCTCTTGCTTTTTCCATAGCTCTTTGAAGGAGATTTTTCAGACAGAGCTTTGGGTTTCCAAATCAAGAAAAGTTACTTTAGTTACCAGGTTCATTGTGAATATGCGAACGTGGGCTGATCCCCACACATCCTGAAGCATTTACAGATAAGAAGCAGCTAATTTGGGACTATCTTTCTTTTTAATCTTTAATTACTCATTACAGAAGTATCAGAAATTTGCATAATAAGAAGAGCTAGCTAATTACATTGTGAATCCTTTATCAGTCAGGATTTATTGTTCTGTTAACAAAACCAATCAATTGAAATAATCTCTGTAAATTCATTAAGATATACAAACAGTGTCAACTCAATAATGAAGAGAGGGTGATTAAGATAATTAAAAGTAGACATGCCAGTTATTATAGAACAGTTAAGGAAAAAAATGTCTTTTTTACCCCAAATTGGCCCCTTATATAAAGAAACCCATTAGAGAGCCCATTAACCCTCACTGTACATCTGTTTGTTAGTTTTCAACATAAATGATCAGCTTCAAGACTATTTACATAATTATTTTGACAACTAGAAAGATACTCTGAACTTTTTCATTTGAAGCCTCTATAGTAAAATCATGAACTCTATTCCCTTAATGGGATCGAATGTGTTTGAATTTATATTAAAAGCCTGAGGTCATAAAAGCAACCACTAATTAGCAGTAACTCTAATGTACTGATTGCTTTTAATATAGGCAACATATGTAAAAATTTTAAACAACTCAGAAATGTTCCCATTCCCTTTCCATTTGGCACATATTCTTCCAAATTTTTCTGTATATATATGAACACATATTTTTCCCACAAAAATAGAATCCTGTTTTACAGAATATTCAGCAACTGGCTTCTATACTTGTATTGTATCAAGTGTACTGAAGAACAGAGCATTCCATCCTCTATAGTTGGCATTAATTTTTTTAACCAGTCCCCCTTTGCTGGACACTATGCTGTTACTAATCTCTTTTCTACTCAAGAGTGCTACAGTGAATGGACTCATACATATATTTTTGCCGGATTGGGTGTGCTTCTGTTGAATAAACTCTAGAAGTGAAATTGTTGCACCAAAGGAGGGTCTGCACAGAGTTAGGTATTATCAGAATGTCCACTAAGCAGGGTATAATATTTGCATACTTAGAAACTGTATTAGTCAGCTCCATCTGCCATAACTAAATACCACAGACTGGGTGGCTTAAGCAACAGAAATTTATTTTATCCCAGTTCTAGAGGCTGGAAAGTCCAAAGTCAAGGTCTGGCAGGACTTGGTTTCTGGTGAGAATTCTCTTCCTTGCTTGCACATAGCCACATTCTTGCTGTCTGCTCACGTGGCCTTTTCTCCCTGTGCTTACGCAGAAAGAAAGAGAAAGAGAGCAAGCTCTCTCATGTCTCCTCTTATTAGGGTTCAATCCCATCACGAGAGCCCTACCTTCATGACCTCATCTAACTGTAAGTACCTCCCAAAGGCCCCATCTCCAAATACCACCACACTGGGGGTTAAGGGCTTCAACATATGAATTAAGGGGAGGACACAAACATTCAATCCATAACAACAATATTTTGAGGGTCCTAAATAGTAGATTTGTAATTGACAAGTCTTTATTTGCATTCCCTTGAATTGTCTCTTCCAACCCTAAGTGTGTTTCACCAGTTTTGCCTTGCCAAATTGTGGTGGTGGTTTTTTCCTCCATCTCCTTTTCCTATTTCCACAGTGGCAAAATTGCTCTAGTAATATGATGTACATTTTACCTCCATCTGTCTAAAATGGTCACTTGCCCCCATCTAGAGGGAGACCCCACTGCAGGCTCTTGTAAGTGCAGGGGGCTGGGATATTTGAAACTCCATTCAGAATGCCCTGCAAATCTGTTTGAATGCATTGTTCTAGTTGGCTGGATTCCATTTACGGGAGAGGACATTATCATTTCACCCTTCATTACACTGTCAGTTTTCTCTTGCTTGCTGGGTGGATGTTTGAGGAGACATTTCAGTGTTTTAGAGAGAAAGTAAAAAATACAATCTTTATTTTTAATGCTGGAAGCTCTTGTACATTGTAGGTTTTTTGTTTGTACAAATCTAATTCATCATTGCCATTTGCTTTTCAGTGCCATAATGGGGAAGGGAGGAAATGAATTTAAATGGTGGAAAAGACTTTCCTTGCCCATTCTAGCCAATTTTCCATGTTTATATTAACTTCATTGCTAAGTGCATCTTATAGAGTATTCTGAAAAGTGTCCAATCCAGATCTTTCCAGAGAATAAACATGAAAAGATAATGTTAAAACTTGTTTTAGTTTTCCTGAGGAGGATATTGCAAAATCAATCTAAGACCAATGAACTAAATGATTGAATTATGAAAGAATAGTTGAAATATGAGAGTGATTTTGTGCAGTTGAAGTTAAAATTTAAGATCAGACCACTGGTGCATGAAGAGAGATGTCTCTGACAAGAGAAAAGCCATATTTTTCTGATTCACTTTGAAGTCTTAACTCCAAGCCATGCATTAAATTAACAATATTATCATAAAAATGAGGGTGCTAATTCTGTTCCATGCTGAAATTAGAAAAATGATTTTACAGAAGCCTAAGCCATGCATTAAATGAACACAGTATTAACTGGGCTGATATTATTAAATCAATTTAAATGCCTCCTGTAGCCCGTGTTTGTGCAGAGTTGAATAGAGAAGAGCATCATTTGTTAGTTCAACCCAGAACTTTCTGGTGCCCTGGTTTTAATTTGCAGAATTTTCTTTAGAACCGTTTCTCCAGTGCTTTGCCTGCTGTGGATTTGCTTTTTAAAGTAATCGATTCCGTATTAAAAGTATGAGGATGGTATTTTCTTTCGGTGCTCATTTTTTCTGTACTGCTAATTACGTCCAGTCGTGTTTCAAATTACACAAGAAGCTTTTGTAATGCAAAAGATCCCTGGGATGCCTTGTGTTGGTGAAAATATTGTGGATTCATCTGCTTCATTACATAAACTCTACACATTTTCATTCTAAAGGTTATTTAATCAAAAGTGCACCAATAAAACCATAAAAATATTTAATGGAGTTCCAGCAATTCTATATCAGATTCTTGCATTGTATGAGCATGCCAGTATTTTAATTCTATATATATATGTGTGTATATGCATATATATATTTTTGTGTGTGTGTGTGTGTGGAACTTAGGCTTCTCTAAAACGTTTATTACCTGTTTTTCAAAGAAGCTGGAGATTCTTATCATATTAGTTTATTTTTTTGTCTTTGTGTCAATATTTTTTTTCTTCTCTTGGCTTTGTTTCTAATCTTTTCCATCAGTGATCTTCAGTTTTGCCTTTCATTTCTTTGTTCTGGTTATTTATTTATTCAACAGATACTGTTTAGTGCTAAGAGTTAAGTACTGAGGCTGCTTTTGCAGATAAGGAAGACAAGTTGTCTTCCTGCATGGACTTTGAGGTTTTGTGTGTAAGTGTGTGCTCTGGATGTGGATGCAACCAGGAAGCAGGTGCTCACAGTTGTATGGACAGAGCAGTCTCAGAGAGGGTTGGGTCGGGGCGGGGAGGCTGAGAGAGCACAAAGCTGGAACATTCAGCCAACGGGGGGCTCAGTGATGGCTGCTTGGAAGAAGCGATGACGAAGTGAACACTTTAAGATAGGTAGGCATTAGCCAGGCATATGCAATGAGTTAGGGCAGGAGAAAGGAGAATAACAATTGAGGAGGAAAGTGCTATTTTCAGGTTGTAGTAAGTTCTCTCCCACCCTCAGGAAGTACAGGCCTGGCTGGCTTGACCGAAAGGAGTTCAGTGACTGGACATAGTGGAGTGGGGATGAATGTGGGAGGCAGAGAGAGTGGGTAGGTGGGGGTGATAGGGAAAAGAATGGTACTGGATTGAGAGGGGCGGTCCAGATCAAGCAAGTCTGGTCAGCCACGTAGAGGAACTGGTACATCCCCTGAAGGCAGCGGAAGACATGGAAGGAGACTCTGCTGCAGGGTGACGTGTCCACATGTTCCCTAAAGTCTCTCCCTTCTTCATGAGGTCTTTTCTCATTATCGTTAAAGGCAACTGTTGATCTTCTTTTGTTAGGCCTGAAAGCTGCATTGTTTTCATTAATCATGTCCAGCTTCCAACGTTAAGCAGGGTTCAGAATCCCCAGTATCATCCAGAGCCCAGTCAGCTGTCCTTTGCTCTCCAGTCTCTGGGCTGAGATTTACATGAACCAACATGTGACACTGTTCTACACCAATGCCGAAGCTTGCATGAATCTTGGTGGATGAGCCCAGCCCATTTGTTCTTTGTTTTTAGATTCTTCTCCCAAAAGTTCTGGCCGTTCATTGAATGAAACTTGGCTTTCCTCTTTTAGATCATCATTAAAATTCCCATTGAGGATTTTGCTGTGTCTTTTAAATGCGAGATGTTGGGAGTACTTCCAGAGATTGGGCAAAAGGAAAGAAAAGGCAGATGGTGATGTATTCCTTGCTGTCGGAGCCTAGAGTTTGGTGGTTGGCCTGAATAGCATGGGTTTCTCTTGAGGCTTTTTTTTTTTTTTTTTTTTGGATGGACCATGGCAGCATCACAAATAAGCACTTTTTTTAATCATGAAAAGGAAAAGCAAACATTATTGAGCACATTATTTTACTAATAAAAGTAAGAAAAAGTGGTCCATGATCACTCCACAGTGATGATCACATGCAAATTTAGCCAGTGTTTGATATCCCTGACACATGGTAGGTGCTTAGTTAATATTCAGGGAACAAACGAACAAAGGGTTTCATGGCAGATACCTTCCCGGCTGGTATTTGGCAGTAGGCTGGCAGCTCTGTCTTAGCTCCCTGTCTGCCAAAGACCCAGGTTATTGGGAGGGTTCAGAGTGTGGCCTGGGGTGGGGCAGTGTACAGCCACACAATGTGGTGGTTTCTGTCTCAGGTATTTAGAGAGTCACATGTGCCTACTGAAGCAGCCCTTCTCTCCAACGAATGCAGAGTCTGTGCTCTCTGCAGAGGTCAGGGGTACGTGAGCCCTGTTCCCAAGAGTAAGTCATGGCCATTGCCCCAACACCCCTTCCTACTTAGCAAGTACCAGCTGTCAGTCTTTCTGTGTAGCACACAGCACACTCAAATAAATATTTTCTTTCTTTCTTGTGCTCGTACACCCAGACACTTTCTTACATGTGGCTTCTCTGTTGACTCTTTATTGAACCATCTCATTTCATCCTCACGGTGAGTTTGTTAGGAAGATGCAGTTACAATCCCCATCCCCCCGATACGAACACTGACACCCAAAGAGTGGAAATGCTTTGGCCAAGGTCACACAGCTAGTGTGTGTCCGAGCCCAGATTTGAGCCCACCGTGTTTGCCACAGTTGCTTTAGCTCTACTGCTCTACACTTGTGTGAATCAGTGGAGAAGAGCCAACCAGCCAGGAGAAAGGGAGAAGGAAACTGACAGTGACTGAGGCCCTGAGTCTATGTGGTAGATTTTAAGTTCTTTAAAGGGTGAAAGTCCTTTGCCCATCTCCTCACCACATGTTTAGTGGGCTGGCTAGACTTGGTAGTGGGAGGGAGCAAAAGCAAATGGCAGAAGAACATTGCATCTGGCTAATGATGATGTGCATTGCATCCTTTTCTATTAGACCATTGATATCTGATTGTTTAAGTAGGGATGAAGGAGAGCTGAAGGAGGCCATTGTATCTTAGGACTGGAGGTGACCAGGTCTTCAGTTGTAAATTGACTTGGCCATCTCACATTGTTTCACAAAGTGGAAATCTAGGGGCCATCCATTAAAATGCAGAAGTGGAAAGGTTTCCAAAAGGAGAACTGCTGGGAGCCTGGGAGCAGTTCTACATGCAGGGCACCCTTGGTGTCCCCCTCTAGAGGAGTGCTGGGTAGCGTGGTGAGCATACACAGCCCATGGGCCTCTTCGGCACAGCTGCTTGGTGTGCACCATTCCCTCACACAGACAGCTGAGCCCCGTTCCCTTTGGTGATACAGTCCAGATTGCTCAGCATAGTTTTGTCCTGATGCAGTCAAGGGAAATTAGTTAACTGCAAGCTTGGATGATGCCACTAACAAGCTGGCGGGGGTTCAGAAGAGCAGATTCCTCCACTGTGGCCAGGGCTTGCACAGTGACGGCGAGCATGGTTTTGATTACTGCACATGTTCCTCCCTGATGAGGGCAAGAACTTCTTGGTCTTCTTTACTTGTAAGCCCCTCTCTGGTCCCCCACATATACAGGCCTTTACATAACAAAGCAGTTTCAGGTATTTTGCCTCATTGGATCCTCACAGGGGCCCGTGGAGGGTAAACAGAAGATGAATTAGTACCTTATGCATAAGATCTGGGATCACAGAGGTTTAGTGACTTCCCCAAGGCCACACACTGAGTGTATGGCAGAGGCAGGACTTGGACCCAAGTGTCCTGACTCCTACCTCAGAGTATAGAAGCCCAGGAATCAACATTGTGAATGTGTATCAGGTAGAATGTAGATAAAGTTTTAAAATTTACCTAGAAAATGGAGTTGGAAAGTTTTGGGCTGCAAGTTACAGAACAATTGAATAAAAGTTGCTTCAGTCTATAGGTGTTTCATAATCTCATGGAAGAAGCCTCAAGGAGGGCAGCTGCAGTTTGGTACAGTGGTTCAACAGTGTCAGCAAGGACCCACATTGGCTCTATCTTCCTGCTCTGTCTTCCTTGAGCCTCCATTCTTAACCTTGTCCACGTTTGCAACCTCATGGTTGCAAAATGGCTGCTGTAGCTCCACAATAGCATCTCAAGAGGGAAGGAAGGCAGTGGATGTAGAAGAGTTTTCCTTTAATGGCAAGAAAAAAATTTTCATTGAAACTGCCCAGAAAACTACCCCTTATGTTTCATTGGCTGGGAATGGATTACTTGACCACTCCCAGCTGCAAGACATGCTGTGAAAGCCTGTATCCAACAGAGGGGGGCCAAATAGCTGTAATTGCCTAAGACTGATTATGCTTCAAGAATGAAAGGAATTAAGCTTTAGGAATGGGCGTATTATCACCCTGAACCAAATCAGTCAGTGAGGGAGGTGGAGGAGAGGAAAAATGGCTGGGTTTTTTTTTTGTTTTTTTTTTTCCCCAGCAACTTCCAATGTCAGTTTTATATGCACTGAGAGTTTTGTTTATTTTATTTTATTTTGGCCACACTGTGAGGCTTGCAGGATCTTAGTTCCCCAACCAGGGTTTGAACCCGGGCCCTCAGCAGTGAAAATGTGGCGTCCTAACCACTGGACTGCCAGGGAATTCCCTGGACTGAGAATTTTGGAGAAGCATTTCTTCAGGTTAGACTGTGCAGTTGCTTCCTGGATCCTAAGATGACTTTCCATTTGTCAACAGCTGACTTCAGAATTGCATAAATCTGTTATTTCCTCCATGCCTCATCTCAGCTCTAAGTCCACTGAGCTATAATTTTTCTGATGGTTTTATGTGACTAAAAACAAAGATTAAAGAGGGAGCAAAAGTCAGATTGATAGGAAACATAAGCTTAGGGGCCAGAGAGGAGAAATTGGGGGCTCTGAGGTCCTGGGGTCAGTGGTTGGAAGGTCAAACTGCTTGGGTTTGAATCTGGACTCCACCCTATGTACTCCTCAGTGACTTTGGGCAAGTTGATCATCCTTACTCGGCCTCTGTTTTCCCATCTGTAAAGGGGGAGTGATTGGAAGTACTTACTACCTGAGGTTGAGGTATCCTGTGAATGAAGTCTATCTAGCCTGTGTCTAGATAAAGGAAATGCTCACTAACAGTTAGTTGCAAATATTAGTGTTATCACTACCCATACTTGCTATTAAGCATCTTGGTAGGTGAAACCTGATACATCTTAGTCACTGTTGCAGCAGCTGCCAGTCTGGTCCTCTGCAGTCTGTCCCTGCAGTGTGTCCAGAGTAGTTGTCCCAAGTTGATCTCTTTATTTCACCCACTCCCCTGCCCACAGCCTATGGTTCTCACTGCCTGTAGGCTTAAAGCCCAAACTTCTTAGCCAGACTTTGCTCACAGGCTGGCCCTGTGAGAGATGGTTTTGGTCCCTTCCCTCTGGAGCTCTAGGCTGGGCCTTTGGTCCCTAAAGTGGAAATGCCATGATACTCTCATTGAACAAATTGCTCCCCAGTACGTACTCTGGGTCCAGCCCTGTGCTTGTCACAGGGAATACACTGAGGAACCAGACATAGACCCTACTGATGTGGTCCCACATTGTGATGAAGGATCCAGGCACCAGGCAATTAAAATTTTGGAATAGATAGGAGTGGAGCCTCTCTTGCCACAGAGGCAGATTCCCAGAGGAGGCAGGAGTGAGGTGGCCCGGAGGATGAACAGGCGTCAGCTGGAGATACCAAAGGAGGGCTTCAGGCAGAAGGCCCAGTTGTGGAAGGCCTGAAGGAAAAGATGGGTCATCTCAGAGGACAGAAAGGGAATTAGGGCTGGCTGGTGCCGAGTTTATGAGGAGGGCTAATGAGTGAAGATGCTAGAAAGGTCAACAGGGCCGAGTGGCCAGAGCCCTGGCAAGCCCTGGGAAGGTTCCTCTGCAGAGCAGTGGGAAGCTCTGAATGACATTGACAAGAGGGGGCATGATTAGATTTGTGTTTGGGAGTGTCCC
The DNA here is from genome assembly GCF_025265405.1 of Mesoplodon densirostris. Classification (NCBI taxonomy): domain Eukaryota; kingdom Metazoa; phylum Chordata; class Mammalia; order Artiodactyla; family Ziphiidae; genus Mesoplodon; species Mesoplodon densirostris. The sequence goes on from NC_082670.1 coordinate 75,594,882, forward strand.
AATCTAGCTACAGTGCAGAGAACCATGCTTGATGAGAGAAATTAAAATAAGACCACTCAAAATTTCTCTTCCTAGCTGTGAGCTTTGGACAAAAACATGCTTTCATAATCTGGGTATTCTGGAATCAAAAATGATGGGAAAGGTCTTCCCTGGTGGCGCAGTGGTTGAGAGTCCGCCTGCCAATGCAGGGGACACGGGTTCGTGCCCTGGTCCAGGAAGATCCCACATGCTGCGGAGCGGCTGGGCCCGTGAACCATGGCCACTGAGCCTGCGCGTCCGGAGCCTGTGCTCTTCAATGAGAGAGGCCACAACAGTGAGAGACCCACGTATCACACACACACAAAAAAATGATGGGAAGGCTGGCATTGGCCTGTGTGGACAGTGGTGTCACTGGGCATGTGCAGTGCTCTGACCAACACCTGCAAAGGCTCTTATAGGGGAACTTCCAGGCCTCTCCTTTCCAACATTCTGTGCTCACTCATATGTGACCCACACATGGGTTCCTTAGCTCTATGAAACCAAAAGCAGAGCTGGAGCCCTATCCGCCCAAGTTTGGAGTGCTCTTTATTTATTTTGCCTCACCATGCGGCTTGTGGGATCTTAGTTCCCTGAGCTGGGATCGAACCTGTGCTCCCTGCAGTGGAAGCAGAGTTCTAACCACTGGACCACCAGGAAATTCTGTGGAATGCTCTTTAGATCTCAGCTGGACCATGCACTGTTAGCCATGCCCCAGGAGCCCCTCTGTTTTGAGTTACCCCTGAAGGATTATCAGTTAACTGTGTACACCCTGAACACTGCCATCTGCCAATATGTGCTCTACAAGTTTCCCCCTCAAACAAGAAATGAATAAAGTATGTCTTTGCACTTAAGCACAATTTTTTCGTAGGGGCACCGATTGAGAAAGTCACCTTATGTAAATGAATTGAGCCTGTGATCGTGCTGCTTTTTTGTTTGTGTGTGTGTGTGTGTATCCTTAAATTATTGTGTACCCTTCAAAGGCTTAATTAAGTGTTTCCTCTTGGCTGTTTTTACCTTTGCAGTATAACGAGGAGCTTCACTACGTGGAACCTTGCCTGAATGGAACGTTGGTGCAAGCTGACAGGACAAACAAGGAGGTAGGGCCTGCTGCTGGGCGGGTGCATCAGGGGTCATGGCACACCCATCTCCCTCACAGTGATCAATTACAGTAATTCTGTCCTAGTATTTAGAAACTCACGAAATGTACTGCCCTTTCATTTAGGGCCTTGGAACCCCAGTGTGTAGAACATTTATGAAGAGGCTCAAATAAAATCATGAAAGTAAAATACTTATATTGAGTTCAGATGCTCGCTAGTTCTGAAACAATCACATTGATTTTCTTTTTCTTTTGCTCTAAGCACATCCTGTTTTGTGCTTTTCACCCATATTGACACCATTGAAAGAATATGGCTCTTGCTGAAATTTCAAAGAAAATTGAACCCACTTGTTATATCTCTTCTTGCACTTAATAAAATTAATTAAATAACTGTTGGGGTAGATATTGGGGTAACTTGACTCCTGGATTAGAAGGTAAGCTTTACAAGGATAGGGACAGTGTCACTCTCTGCTGTATCCTTAATGCTCTGAGCATTGCCTGCTTCATAAATATATTGCCTAGAACAAAAGAAAGATATGTTAATGGAGGAACTTAGGAAATGGGATACAAGTTTCCTTTCCAGTTGGAGCATTCTTGGAAAATTTTCACAGTGGATTTCTATAAAATTCTGTTTTCCTTTGGCCACCCTTAAATCTGTCAGTACAACCATCACAGCCACCACCAGTCAGCCTACAGAGCCAAATGACAATTTAGGTTGAAAGTGTAGCTGTGGCTGCAACAATGTCACACGTCCTGGGACTCACAGCTATCATTACTCACATTGTTTTGTTGTACCTGCTATGTGAGTACAATAAAATAATGCTCCTCCCCTGGAGAGCAGATCCCCATGAGGTGACTGAGGACAATGGCCAAGGTAGCTCTCTGTGATGTACTATGCATGTGCTGGGAAGAACCTCTGGCCCAAGTGGGCAGGGAATCCCATTGGTGCTATCCTAGATGCAGGTGGTAGAAGTTTGGGCACCTCTGAGGGAGTGAACAATAGAGGATTGGGAGAAATGCACTAGAGCTGGAACACAGAGTGAGAAGGACAAATTATACCAGAGTTAATATCCAAACTTCAATCTGAGGGGGAAGCACCACTATAATCATCTTTGCTTTTAGGAGAGAGAAACAAGTACGTTATAGTTCAAAGAACAAGTGTATCCAGGGAATGTTTGTTCATGGTAATTTTTTCGGCCAAGGTAGGAAAAAAATAACAAACTTAGAGCCAGATTTCTCTAGGGACTTTCTCTTTGTTTGGCCATTGCCTGGCTCTAGAGTTCACCCCCTTCCCAATTTTGTAGCATTGGAATATCTCCCAGAGCCTTAAATAGGTGTCCAGTGATGGTGCTTACAACATTAAATAGAAAAGATGCTTAAAATGCTTCCTTCAGGTGGCTTCCCCAATGAACAAGGGCAGTGTGATATTTGGAGATATGAAGTCTAATGAATGAAAACATTGTTAGAGAAAGCGAGCTAAGAATTTATTTAAAATCTCCTTTGAACTTATGAATGTTGAAGATTGAAGTCGTTTTTATTAAAACCAATCCAGACTTTTTATTCTGCCAGTATGGAGTAGCCATATTTTAATCAGATCCCTCCCCTTACAACTGAAAAGTCCTGGACTTAACCCCACAAACGAGTATAGGAAGACCTGCAAGGTAGAAAGAAGGGGAACTGCCTAGACTTAAAGACATGGAGGTGAGTTCCCTGGGTTTTTTATTAATTCTCATAGAATCAATGTCTGTTCTATAATAGAATCTGTTCCCAAATAGAGCACTCCAGAAGCTTCCCACCTGGGCCAACAACAGGCATAGACAAAAACAAACAGAAAAACAAACTTCCAAGAAAAGCCTGTTTCCTTTAGTCAAAGGACCAGGAAAAGAATGGCCTAACAATAAAATCCTTTTGTGACAGTACCTTTCCTATTCCAGCCAAACACCAATAGAGCAACCAATAGACCAGCTGTCCACAGTTTCAGCAGGGCTAAACAGGAAGTTGATCTTCCACCCCACCCACAACCACTTGGCCCTTGTGCCACACCTCAACAGAGAGATTGACTACCAAGAAAACCAATTAAATAGGACCCAGAGTCTCACTGTATACAATCCAAAATGCCCAGAATGCAATTAAAAATTCCTTGTCATCCCAAGAACAAGAAAAGTCACAACATAAATGAAAAAGACAATCAACAGACGCCAATATTGACAGGAATCAGATGTTGAAATTAAAATTAAATTTAAAATTAAATTTTAAAAAATAATTTTTTAAAAATTAAATTTTTCAAAAGCAATTAGGAATTCTCTTTTTCATTTATTTTTCAAATAAATTAAAAAATATAAAATCTCGGTAAAGAAATAGAAGTTATAAAAAGAGCCAAGTGGAAATTATAGAACTGAAAAATACAGTCACCAAAATAAGAAGCTCACTGGATCAGCTCAATTGTAGAGTGGAGATGACAGCAGATAGAATTAGTAAACTTCAGGACAGATCAATAGAAATTATCCAGCCTGAGCAACAGAGAGAAAATAGATTGGAACAAAATGAATAGAGTCTCAGGGACATGTGGGACAGCAAAAGGGCTACTAGCATTCATGTCATAAAAGTCTCAGGAGATGAGACAGTGGGACTGGATAGATATTTGAGGATATATTGGCTGAAAACCTCCCCAAATTAGTGAAAGGCATAAACATGCATGTTCAAGAGGCTGAGTAAATTCCAAATAGGATAAATCCAAGTAAATCCATGGGAAGACATTATAATTAAATATAATTACACAAGGAAAAAAAGGTGATATCCACCACAGAGAAATGACACATTATTTAAAATACCAATTTGAATAACAGCAGATTTCTCATATGAAACAATGGAGACCAGAAGGAAGTGGTGTAGCATTTTTCAAGTACTGAAAGAAATGAACTGTCAACCTAGGATTCTATATTCAGTGAAAATACTCTTCATGAATGAAGGAGAAATAAAGACATGCTCAGAAGGAAAACTATGAGAATTTGTTGCCAGCAAACCTACCCTTAAAGAATGGTTAGAGAATTTCTCCAAACAGAAGGGAAATAACAGAAAAAGGCTTGAAACTTCAGAAAAGAAAGAATATAGGGGCTTCCCTGGTGGTCCAGCAGTTAAGACTCCACCCTCCCAGTGCCAGGGGCCCGCGTTCTATCCCTGGTCAGGAAACTAGATACAGCGCGTGCATGCCACAACTAAGAGCCTGCACATGGCAACGAATATCCCATGTGCTGCAACTAAGACCCGGTGCAGCCAAGTAAGTTAAAAAAAAAAAAAAGGAAAGAATATAGAAATGGTTAAATATAGAAGTAAGTATGATATAGTATCTTAATTCTCAGGAGATTTTTAAAAAATTTTATTGAAGTATAGCTGATTTACAACGTGTTAATTTCTGCTGTACAGCAAAGCGACTCATTTATACATATCAATGTATTCTTTTTCATATTCTTTTTCTTTTTCATACTCTTTTCCACTATGGTTTATCACAGGATATTAAATTATAGTTCCTTGAGCTATACAGTAGTACCTTGCTGTTTATCCATCCTATGTATCATAGTTTGCATCTACTAATCCCAAATTCCCCATCCTTCCCTCTCCCATACCTCCCCCCTTTGGTAACCACAAGTGTGTTCTCTATGTCTGTGACCCTGTTTTTGTTTCATAGATAAGTTCATTTGTGTCGTATTTTAGATTTCACATAAAAGTGGTATCATATACTATTTGTCTTTCTCCTTCTGACTTACTTCACTTATTATGATAATCTCTAGGTCCATCCATGTTGCTGCAAATACCATTATTTCATTCTTTTTAATGGCTGAGTAATATTCCAGTGTGTGTGTGTGTACCATATATATACCACATCTTTTTTTTTGAATTTTATTTTATGCTATTTTTTTATACAGCAGGTTCTTATTAGTTATCTATTTTACACATATTAGTGTATATTTGTCAATCCCAATCTCCCAGTTCATCCCACCACCACCACCCCCTGCTTTCCCCGCTTTGTATCCATATGTTTGTTCTCTACATCTGTGTCTCTATTTTTGCCTTGCAAACCAGTTCATTTGTACCATTTTTCTAGATTCCACATATATGTGTTAATATACGATATTTGTTCTTCTCTTTCTGACTTACTTCACTCTGTATGACAGACTCTAGGTCTATCCACGTCTCTGCAAGTGACCCAGTTTCATTCCTTTTTATGGTTGAGTAATAGTCCATTGTATATATGTACTACATCTTCTTTATCCATTTGTCTGTTGATGGGCATTTAGATTGCTTCCATGACCTGGCTATTGTAAATAGTGCTACAATGAACATTGGGGTGCATGTGTCTTTTTGAATTATGGTTCTCTCTGGGTATATGCCCAGTAGTGGGATTGCTGGGTCATATGGTAATTCTATTTTTAGTTTTTTTAAGGAACCTCCATACTGTTCTCCATAGTGGCTGTATCAGTTTACATTCCTACCGACAGTGCAAGAGGCATACCACATCTTCTTTATCCATTCATCTGTCAGTGGACATTTAGGTTGTTTCCATGTCTTGGCTATTGTAAATAGTGCTGCTATGAACATAGGGGTGCATGTATCTTTTCAAATTATAGTTTTGTCTGGGTATATGTCCAGGAGTGGGACTGCTGGATCATATGGCAACTCTATTTTTAGTTTTTTGAGGAACCTCCATACTATTTTACATAGTGGCTGCACCAGTTTACATTCCCACCAGCAGTGTAAGAGGGTTCCCTTGTCTCCACACCTCAGGAGATTCTTAAATCATATTTGATAGTTGAAACAAAAATTATAGCATCATCTGATGGTGCCCAATGTTTGTTGAGGAAATTCTTAAGACAATTATATTTGAAAGTGTGGAAGGTAAAGGGACCTAATTAGAAGTAAGATTTCTACATTTCACTGTAAGTGATAAACGCTAATACCAGTAGACTGTGATAAATTCCATTTATATTATAGTACCTAGAGCAACCATTAAGAAAACAATAAAAAGAGGAATACTTTAAAAGTAACTCACAGAAATGTAAGAAAAGAGAAATAGAAATGAGAAACAGAGGAAATGAACAGGAAAAAGAGATAAAGTGGCAGACTTAATCCCTAACATATCACTAATTATCTTAAACATAAGTGGTCTAGGCACACCAATTGAAAGATAGAGATTGGCCAAGTAGATTTTTTTTTTTTTTTTTTTTTTGCGGTATGCGGGCCTCTCACTGTTGTGGCCTCCCCCGTTGCGGAGTACAGGCTCCGGACGCGCAGGCTCCGGACGCGCAGGCTCAGCGGCCATGGCTCACGGGCCCAGCCGCTCCGCGGCATATGGGATCCTCCCAGACCGGGGCACGAACCCGTATCCCCTGCATCGGCAGGCGGACTCTCAACCACTTGCGCCACCAGGGAGGCCCGGCCAAGTAGATTTTTAAAAAATGACCCAACCATATGCTTACTACAAGAAATTTGCTTCTAATACAATGACATAGGTATGTTGAAAGTAAAAGGATGGGAAAAGATATACTATGCAAACATTAAAGTCATCTTCATGAGGTAAAGTCATCTTCAGAGCAAAGAAAGATACTAGAGACAAAGAGGGACAGTACATAATGATAAAAGGGTCAATCCACCAGGAAGAAATAACAATTCTAAATATGTTTGGACCAAACTACAGATCTTCAAAACACATGAAGCAAGAATTAAAAGAGTTGAGAGTAGTAATAGAAGAACTTAAGTTATAGTTGGGGACTTGTACACTTCACAGTCATGAATTGCTAGACTATTAAACTGAAAATCAGCAGGGATATGGAGGAACTGAACAACACCATCAACCAATAAGATACAGATACCATTCATAGAAGGCTTTACCCAATAACAGCAGAATATACATTCTTTTCAAGTACCCGTGGAACATTACCCAAGGTAAAACAGATCCTGGGTCATAATACAAACCTCAACAACTTTGAAAGAGTTAAAATGATAGAATATTTTTTATAATTATAATGGAATCAAATTAGAAATCATTAACATAAAGACATCAGAAGAATCTCTAAACATTTCGAAATTAAACAATATACTACTAAGTAATTCATGGGTCAAATAGGAAGTCTTAGAGGAAATTTTAAAAATATAAAAGTGAATGAAAATGAAAAGACAGTGTATCAAAATATGTGGGACAAAGCTATTACAGCATCCAGAGGGAAATTTATAGCACTGAATTCTTATATTAAAGAGGAAAGCCTCAAATTAATAATCTAACTTCCTACCAAAAGAAACTAGAAAAATGAGAGCAAAATAAACCCAAAGCAAACAGAAGGAAATAATAAAGAGCAGAAATTAATTACAAGCATACGTCATTTTATTTTGCTTCAGTTTATTGCACTTTGCAATAATATTGCATTTTTCACAAACTGAAGGTTTGTAGCAACCCTGCATCAAGAAAAATCTATTGCCACCATTTCCTCAACAGCATGTGCTCACTTCATGCCTCTGTATCACATTTTGGTAATTCTCACAATATTTCACACTTTTCCATTATTACTATATTTGTTATGGTGATCTGTGATCAGTCATCTTTGATGTTACTATTGTAATTGCTTTGGGATGCTACAACCTGGGCCCATGTAAGATGGCGAACTTAATCAATAAATGTTTTGTGATTTAATGCAATTCCTGTCAATTACAGCAAAGTTTTTATAGACATAGAGAAGAGTATTCTAAAGTTTACATAGAAAGGCACAGGGCCTAGAATATTAAACAATCTTGAAAAAGAAGGAAGTAGGAGGAATCAATTTACCCAATGTTAAGGCCTATTACATAGTTACAGTAATTAAAACAGTGTGGTATTGATGGAGGAGTAGACGTATAGATCAATGGAATAGAAGAAAGAACACGGAAATATACCCACACAAATATGCTCAACTGATTTTTTATGAGTGCAAAGACAATTCAATAGAGGATGATATCCTTTTCAACAAATAGTGCCAAAGCAATTAAACATCCATAAGGAAGAGGAAACAAAGAAATAAACAAAAATTTAACCTTGACTGAAACACTGAAACTTAAACAAAATTTAACTCAAATGGATCAAAAACTTAAATGTAAAATGTACAGCTGTGACACCCTTTGAAAAAAAATAAGAGAAAATCTTCAGAAAATCTAGGGCTAGACAAAGAGTTCTTAGGCTTGACACCAAAAGCTCAATCCATAAAAGGAAAATTCGATAAAATGGATCTCATTGAAATTAGAAAAAAACCCTTTTCTATGTGAAAGACCCTGCTGAAAGGATGAAAAAATGTGTGGTTTGCAAATATCTTCTCCCAAGATATAGTTTGGAACTAGCAATCTATATGAATATACTAACTATATGTAAACTACGTATAGATAGAGTACAAGTATATAAAGAATACATAAATAATGCCAACTCAAGAGTCCAAGCATAATTAGAAAATGGGCAAAAGACATGAAGAGACATTTTGTTGAAGAGGATATACAGGTGACAAGTGAGTTCATGAAAAGATATTCAACATCATTAACTAGGGAAATTGAAACCCCAATGAGATATCACTACACACCTATTGGAATGGCTAGAATAAAATAAATGAATAAATAATAAAAAACACCAAATGCTGGCTAGGATGTGGAAAAACTGGATCACTCATACTGTACACTGCTGAAAGGAACATAAAATGATACAACCACTTTGGGAAACATTTGGCTGTTTCTTATAAAACTAAACATGCAATTACGATGTGACCTAGCAATTGCACTCTTGGGCATTTATCTCAGATAGATGAAAACTTGTGTTCACACAAAAACCTGTTAGCAGCTTTATTTGTAGAAGCTAAAAACTGGAAACAACCCAGATATCCTTCAGTAGGTGAATAGTTAACAAGCTATGATATATCCATACCATGAAATACTACTTAGCAATTTAAAAAAAAGAGAACTATTCGTACCCACAATAACTTGGACAAATCTTTGAATATTTGGGGAATTATCCTGAGTGGAAAAAGCCAATCCCAAAATAATATATACTGCATGATTCCATTCTTATAACATTCTTGAAATGACAAAATTATGGAAGCGGAGAACAAATTAGCGGTTGCCAGGGGTTTGGGTTGGGAGTGGGGAGAGGTCAGTGGTTATAAAAGGGCAGCATGAGGGAACCTTGTTGTGATGGGATTGTTATGTATCTTGACTTTATCATTGTCAATACCTTGATTCTGATATTATATCACTATATACTATATAGATAGTGTATATATATATGTATCACTATATCCTGTAGTTTTGCATCATGTCAGTGGAAGAATACTAGGTAAAAGGTATAAGGCATTTCTCTGTGTTATTTCTGACAATTGCATGTGGATCTATACTTACCTCAAAATGAAGAGTTTAATTAGAAATATTATGAAGCATACAAGTTGATCTTAAAAAGGGGCTTTATCAAATTAGTGCAAGCAGTTGAACAATGTGTGTTAGGTTGCTTTAGTTGTCTTAAAAAAAGGTGCTGATTGTAGCTCAGTTTCTAATGGCAAGGGATTTCAGTGTTCTTACCTCAAATCTCAGAAGACAAAGCATTTATTTTTCATTGGAATCTTGGGATATTTTAAGCAAAGATGAGCTCTTTTGGCTAATTTCAACCAATTTCTATTTCTATCATCAAATAGATGTTAGGCCACATACATTAAGGACTCGCATCGTGGATGTGACACAGACTAGTAAATTCATAAAAAGCAAAATGATAATTTACATCACCTCACCTAACTGCAAAGTCCTGGGGTGGAGAAGTCTGCACCCAAGGCCTTGAACGTGGTGTCAGGAGTCATCCCCACTCCCTCCAGTGCCTCCCCATGTGACTTCTTATGGACTCTGATTCTGCAAGGTCAGGTGCACATTCTGGATCCATAATTGCATCTCCAGTGGCTGGAGCAGCCCAGCCAGCAGCCTGGTCCCAGTGTCTACAGCTGTGGCAAGGAGGCAGGCCTGTGTTGGACAGACCTGCTTGGTTTTCCAGAAGGAAAAGACTGGGCAACTAGGTCAGTACCTATGAGGTTGATGCTCAGTAGAAGCATGAACGAATGAATGAATGAATAGATAAGCCACCTGGGAGAGGATTCTGGTTGAAAAAAATTGTTTTTTCATCTCAGTAGAAGACCCACAAAACAATGAAAACAAAAGCATGAAATGCATTACATTTTAATATAATCAGGATAACCTGAACTCGATTGTGAGTGAAATTATCTGATTCCAGGGTTGATATTCCTCACTACTCTGTCTAGTTCAGTCCAGATCCCTTGAATGGCAGCTTTGAACCCATTTTCTCATGTTCTTTGTGAAATAGGAATGGGGATTATGACCTTCTGTATAAACCTGTGTACAACGGGCAGTGTGCATGCACGTTGATGCCAGCCTTCCACCCTGTGAGTTAAATAATTCTGACTAAAATGTGCCAAATCCTTTGGGATGTTTCATTCTTCACTCAAAATATCCATATATATCCTGACAAGTTCTCATGACAGCCAAATATCATGTCTTACTTACCTTTTCATCTTATGACGATTTCCCTGGTGGCCACTGTAATGCTACTTGCAGTTAATGAAAGGGTATGAAAGGGCTTCTAGAAGGTGACATCTGGGATTATTATGTCGTGTACGTTCAGTCCAATGACAGTTAACTCTGGTTTCCCAATATTTAGGTGACCTCCTGAAAAATCAAAACTGGATAATTTTAATTAAAACAGTTTGATAAAATGCATCTTAAAAATTTGAAAGAAGAGTGAGAGAATCTTGATGTCTTGAAATAAAAGAAAATGTTAGGGCAAAAACACTGGCCTTGAACAGACGAAATAGTCCTGTTTCACAGATTTCCTGTGATTTTGCTTGACATGGCCCATGACACATCATCCCTGAACAAGTGATCTTGAGATTCTATTAAGTTTTTGTTTTTGCCTTTCAAAGTATTGTTTACTGTCTAGAGAGAATTTTGCTTTGCTGCTTTATGTACCAAATAACGGAAATATTCTTTCTTTAAAGAAAGAGAAACCATGACAAATTGGTTGAGCCTGGAGTTTAAATATAGAATTCAAATGAGTAAACTCTTGTCCTAATCTAGTTCAGACCTCCTGAACCGTTCATCAGACCTTAAAATGAACCTCCTGTGGTCTCTCTTGGGGGAGGGAGGAAGATTAGTGATATGGTTTTTCTCTGGTTTTATAATGAAGATGTTCTGAAATCCACTGAATTTCATGGCTCTGTTCAAGATTCATTTTTATTTGCTGCAAAATCAACCAATCTTAGAAACCCATGTCACTCTCATCTTCCTCCACAGTTTTGATCTTTTCCCACAGGATCAGGAGACACTGAACTTCCGTGAATTAACAAAAATACACATCAGAGTTGCTGGATTTTCCCCAGTATTGTTTCTTCCAGCCTGAACTTTGTCAAAAGAGTCATCCTGGATTCTAAAACTTCCCACTTCCCATGGCTTTATGGGCATCCAGTGTACAGATGGGTATACATTGTACAGATTTGCCAGTGTTATGGGAGTGAGGGGTATATTATGAACTGTAAGCAGAAAGTAGCCCTCTGCACATTGGTGAATGTTGCCTGCCCAAACACCAAGGGAGACAAAATTGAAGAGAGAACAAACACTAACCCATTTTTATTCAATTCAAAATTAATAAAACATAGTAAGAATTGCATTGCTTTAAAAAATGTCACAGTACATTTAAAAATACAGAGAAAAATTTGGAATAACTTAAATGTAAATAAATTTTTCTAGATCCAAAATAACAGAGTGAGCTCTAAACAAGAATAAGGTGGGTTTACATATATTACCACAAAAGAGTGACAATGGTCTATAGTTAGGTGAACTAAAAACATGACGTTGTACATCAGATCTCTAGAACTTATCTTGGAATATTGAATTATTGGGCCCCTCCTTATTAAGGCTTCCATCATATGCCTCCTCTTTGCCTATCCATTCTCCTCTTTTGCTATTATGACATTTCCCCCCACCCCTGCCCTCCATCATCTTTCTCTCTCTCCCTCCTTCCTTCCCTCTTTCTTTCCTATTCCAGCCATATTAAAATTCCTATAGCCTAGAAGTCATCGTGCACCCTCTTGAAACCTTACATGTGTTCTGTTTTCCCTGTTTGGAACATACAACTTTTTTCCTTCCTATTCTCCCACATCTCTTTTGCCCAATTAACTTTTTCATCCTCTGATCTCAGATACAATAACAGTGCCCTCTGTTGTTTCCCCATGATTCCATGTGGCGATCTGGTTTCTCTCTGCCCTTCCCACTAGCCAGGGTCTCCTGGATCTGGTTTCTCTCTGCTGTTCCCACTAGCCAGGGTCTCCTGCCTGATTTTGTATTCACCACTGTTTCTACTGCATCCAGCATAGGGCCGGGCTGTGCATAAAGAGCACTGAATGGAGGAAAGAAAGAGCATGTCGGATCAAGTCAGTCTCCTGACCAGAGCCCTCCCAAGTTTTCCTATTCCACCTAGAATGAAACATAACCTTCTTTTCAGTGAGTGCAATGCCTGCCGACCACTCTACGCTCTTTCTTTATCCACTCTGGGCGTGGAGTTCGTTTCTTTGTCATCCTGCTCTACGCCATGCCCACTCCCACCTCCTGAGGGCCTCAGCACCAACTCCTCCTCCTGAAAGAAGTAGAAGCTTTCCTTTTTGGTCAGATCTCAGCCCAGAGGTCACCTTCCCTGACCCCTGCTCCATGCTACCCTGCTTTGACTCATGTGAACCCTTGTGACAGATATTCCTTTCTTTTTATTTACTTGTTCATTTGTCTGTCTCTCACCCACAACCTGAAAGATCTCTCTGTGGACACTCATACTCTGTGTTTTATCACTGCTGCCTCTCTTAGAAGGAGGCCTTGCCCATCAAAAGTGCTCAGATATTACTGACTAAATAGGTGAATGAATGGAGAAAGGAATATTCATTTTCTCGTCCTGCTATAGTTTAACATGAAATCTTAGGTCTTGAGAGTAAAAGAAAAAGCTAGAGGTAGGCAAACTGACAGTTGAAAAATGGGAGCTGATAGTCTGATTTTGGGCCGGGGGAAAGACCAAAACCGGTTTAGATAAAATAGCTGGGAGTACATAAGCAACATCAAGGATTTTGATAAAAGTTACAGCAATATATCTATATCTACCAGAGTTACTGTTCAGCATGACAATTTTGAGTTATTGGGGTGAATTTAATTTCAGATCAATAGTCTGTATTTTGGAGAGAGAAGAGTAATATTAGAGGTGGAAATGCCTAATGGTTAAGAACCAAATTAACATGGCTGTGAGTTTGGCCAAGGTGACCAGCTGTGGAGCAGTGTGTGTGTCACCTCACCTCTGTAAGCTGCCTTTTCCTTCCCATCCACAGGTGAGCATCCACTGTCCCCTTCCTTCCTGTACTGTCACATAGGACTCTGGGAAAGTTTGACGGGAGAATGGCATTAGGGCGTTTTGCAGGGCCAGCATCTTAACAAATTTGAGTAATTGATTATTCACTTAAGTAATAATAATAATTAATGATTTCTTAAGAAGTTTTTCTGCCCCAAATGTTAACATGTAGAAAGATAGAGTATATGAAGGCTAAACTGCAGTTCTCAGAACAAGCCACTTCCCAGAGCATCTCTCCTAGAGAGACCAGCCCTTCTGCATGAAGTTCTCATGTGCATATATATACCACCAAGCTATCCACCTTTTGACATTTTTAATGGAAACACTCAAACCATTAAGCTAGAATGTGCTGTCCATGATTTCACAAATATTTAGTTAACGATCATGGGAATTGTACCTTGCAATGTGGCACAGAAACAGTTCAGCACTTGGATGCACACATGTCCTGGGCCATCAGTAAATATAACAATCTTTGAGTAAAATGTGACTGACCCAGAGCATCTGGGCTACCCTAGAGACCACTTCAGGCACTTATAAAAACAGTACTGTCCGTGACTATAGTCTAGGTTTTTGGCCAGCATCTAATGTCCAAGAAACCCCTGTCTTACACTAAAACCCAAGTTATTTTTATGGCAGGTGTCACTGATGGGAAGACAGAAAAGAAAGTAGAAATGGCAAGAGGTCCTGCAGCACATTGTAAAATCCTGCCTTGTTGAGTGGCAGGTGCAGCCACCTTAGCTATTCTGCTGTAACCTTCTAGAACACTGTGAATGTCAGGGTAATGGGAACCCAGTCATGCCTCCCTCACACCTCGGTTGCGACTCCTTACTTTCCAAAGCCTTGTCGTCTCTCTCCTTTCATTGAATCATCACTAACTCTGGGAGAGGAAGTCACACCCTGCAATCTCATATTTTATATTGGATGAAATGAATCTAGGGTGACTTGATCAAAATAAAAAACTATTAGCAGCCTTATTAAATTGCTTTTTTTTTTTTTTTTCTTTTTTTGCGGTATGCGGGCCTCTCACTGTTGTGGCCTCTCCCGTTGCGGAGCACAGGCTCCGGACGCGCAGGCCCAGCGGCCATGGCTCACGGGCCCAGCCGCTCCGCGGCATATGGGATCCTCCCAGACCGGGGCACGAACCCGTATCCCCTGCATCGGCAGGCGGACTCTTAACCACTGCGCCACCAGGGAGGCCCTAAATTGCTATTTTTGTAGGTTAAAAAATGGTCTGATAGTTCAGCATTTCTCTTAGGTGTTATGGCCAGTCCCTGTTAATTGGGAGGCGACCTCAGGTGTAACACATTAGCCTGTATGCTCCCGATAGGTTGTACAGCTGATTCAATTAATCACTATTAAATGTATAAATTAACTGTACAGGAGCCTAAAAGCAAATAAAGTAACTAATTAATAAGAAAAAACCAAAAGCAACCTGGTCACCAGAACAATGGACTTTCATATGCAGATGACCGCAGCAGTGTGGGAAAGCAGCCCTTAGGTCTGCCCTCTAACTTCAATTATTTCTGAGGGATTAAACCTGTTACTTTTGCCAAACATGGTTAAGATGAGCTATGAGAAACCCCCTGAAGGTTTTAATGCCGCGTGACTTCACTCTGTGCTCATTCCTTAGGTCTGGGCCTGGATGCCAGACCATCCTAGGATTAATTAGCACACTGGCCACAGGGGCAGAGCCTGGGGACAGTAGGGAGCTGCCAGGGTCTCTGCCTCAGCTGCATCACTGAGCCTGGGGAGGATCACCCAGATGCCAGGCCCAGACCCTCTGCTCTGCCTGCCAAGGTCCTGGTGGTGTAAGCCAACTGGCACAGAGTGTGTGCAACCCTCGAGTTTGCGGCTAGTTAGTTGCGCGAAACACTTTCAGATCAGGGGTTGGCGCGGAAGGCATTTCTCAGGAAGGAGCTGTTGTCTGACCTGAACCTTGCCAGTTCTGCATTCTCAAGCAATGTCTGATACAGCCTGTCCCCTCCCTGGGGGAGTGAGGTACAATGGCACACTTGGGTCGAAGACCCAAAAACCAACAGAAGGAAGCTCCTGTAGCCTTGCTCCCTTTGCACATTGTTTGTGCCCTGTTGCTAATTGAAGATCAGTCTCCTCTCCATTAAACACGTTCAGTGCACAAAGCAGAAAGTATTTTCGCTTGTGTAGCTGCCTCTTCTTATCTTTAGAGAGAGAAGATGTTCTTCTATCTGTAATACTTAAAAGATTTGCTTTATGTCTAGTAGTTTTCTAGGGTATTTGCCTCAAACTCTTGCTGGGTTGAGCTGGATTGACCTCATTTAGCAGCTAGCTGGGTCTTGGAGGGGAGCATCTAGCACAAATCAGTGTGCCTTGGTTGAAACTGATATCTCATGATCATTCCACTAGGGTAGTTAGAAAGTTGCATGCCTGGCTTTTTCTCAAGGACTGGTTTGGTTTTGGGAACTACAGACTGCCGAGTACCCAAGATAATGGGGTATGCTGTGAGGCACTGAGGGAGCTGCCTCATGAATGGAGCCTCCTGCTGTACTTGTTTTTGGCTTTCCTTCCTTGCCAGCTGTACGAGCCTCCCATGCCATGGCTTCATCGCGTGTACATCTAATGAGCCGTGCATGGGAGCTGCAGGTCTTAGAAGGGGCAATTCACTGAGTGCAGCTCTGACCCAATGTCTGGAGCCCTCCCTGTCATTCTGCTCCCAGGATGCTGCACTGGACCTCCTTGCCCAGAGGTTTCTTCACTCATTTTTGTTGATAATCAAATGTTTATCTATCCATCTATCTATCTATCTATCTATATTTTTTGATGATGCCCAGATCATGTACCCAATGTCTTACAGTTGGATTTGTGTGATCCAGAGTAGCTGACCAAGACCACTCACTCACATTTTCATCATGGACATATCATGTTGGATGAGACTGGTCACATTTGGCTAAAAGCATTTTGACTTAAATCATTTCGAAATTCCCATTCTGGTCATCAGGTGGTGAATGATTAAAACTTGGCAGCTGGGTCTAAGAATCCCAAGGACAATATTAAACAATGTGTAGATTCCTAAGCTCATTGGAGATCTACTGGATTAGAATCTGTCAGCCTGGAGCCCCAGAATGTTTTTTAACAAGTTTCCAGGTACTTCTGTTGTGGTCCGTCCATGAACCTACTATTAGACATCATTGGGATCTAGTGCACCTCAAAACTTTTGCTCCAGTCACCCCACAGAAATTAGCGATTCTCCTTGGATTTTTTTGGATGTGGAAGCTTCATGAGCATGTACCTTCTGATCTCTCATTACTGTTTCCATTCCAAGCCTTGGGAGCCTGATTTAAATGTATGAGTTATTTTTGGAGTTAAAATATTAAATATTTTCATGGTTAGGAGATGCCTTCTAAAACTCTTCATTTTTCCTGATATTTGACACAAGCTAATTTTAATAGCTGGCTTATCAAACTAATAGCTGTGAAGGACTCCATGTACAGTTCCCAGTTAAGGATAAAATGCTGTGTTTTAGCCTTTCAGGACACTGGGAAATAAAACCAGGCATTGATGAACATGAGTAGACATTTATGTAGAGACAAAAGTCTGTGAATGGAGACAGTCTTCTAATACAATGCCAAGTTCCTGTCCGTGTGTCTGCCCCAAGCCAAGCTGACATCAGGACTGGCTAAATAATTTGCAGGCCTAGTGTAAAATGAAAATGAGGGGCCACTTGTCCAAAAATTAAGAATTGCAGGGTGGTGGCCACAGATCATTAAACCTGGGCCCTTCTAAACATGGGTTCCTGTGCGAAGCCAACCCTGGAATTGGTCTCATTTATTAGCTCTGAGAAATATTTCCTCTTTTTTTACCTGTTTATAAGATGGCTTCAAAAGAACATCTACATAATAATAATAAGAAAAGAGTTCTGAATTACTGTACAAAGTTTTGAGGTAGGTAGACTCAGTTTTAGGGTTCTTTTTTTTTTTTTGAACCAGTGTTAAATTCGTTTCTACTTCACTTGTGGTGATATGAAGGTTTATCTGACCACTAGAGGAGGTATATCTCTTCTTTACTACCACCCCAGAAGGAGCTTCCATTGGGATCTTTTAAAAAACACCAGCCCCATAATCTGAGATTTCAAGCTGGAGTTGAAGCAGTGCAGTGCCTGCTGTTGTTTAGACATTTGCATTGTCTGAAGTTGAAGGTTTTTGTGGGTGGTCCCCCTCTGTTCGGTGTCACTGTCAACAAACGTGTGGAAAGAAGAAATAAGCACAGATGAGGACAAGCTTCAATCAGCTCGGCCTTAATTAGCGAGTCGGTTGCATTTGTAGCACAGGCAGAATCAATTAGGGAGCTGGGCTAGGAGACAGCACTGGCCCTGCCATCCGCCCAGCCCGGAGGATGTAGGTAGGTGGCTCCACCGAAGAGGAGGAGATGCTGTCCCTGGCCTCCTCCTAAACAAGGCTCCAAGACTGCTTATTTCACCCAACTGTTTTTAGTTCTTTTATTTTCCAAGAATTCCTCCTATCTGCCAGGCTCTCTCTGCCTCATCTATCCACTCTCTTCCTTTCTTTCAAGGGCCTGCCCCTCTGAGGTGTCATTGTGTGGGTTTTTCTGGTTCCCTTGAAGGCAGGGACCATCTTTTCCACTGTCCCTACTGCTCCAGGTCAAGAGTCAAGCACCCAATGGGCACTTGATAGCATGTCTGACTGTCGTATGAAGCAACCTGGTATTTCTGCAAATTGAAAGGTGGCTTCACGGCTGATTCCCAAATTTGGAATTCTTCCACAAATGTGGACATGCTAAGAAGAGGGGGCTCATCTACAGCATTGAGGCTTTGTCTGTGTAATGATGCTTTCATTTTTAACATTTCTTATTATACAAAATAATAAAGAATGTTGATAGGCAAAAGGAAGGAAATTTAAAAAGTCACATATAATCTTACCAAAAAGAACCCACTATAATACCATTGTGTTTATCCTTAAGGCCGTTATATCAGATATATGTGCTTTAAAAAATGGTAGATTGTAACTTCTTTAAATGTCTTTTAAAATTAATAACAAGTTGTGATAACCCTTCTAGTCCCTGAAATATTCTTCTACAATATTTTAGCTGGCTACAGAGCATTTCATCCTCCTTATTTTTGAAAATATAGTTTGCTTTCCTTTTTTTTGCTTTTATAAATAATGCTGTAATAAGCATCTGTGTATAAATATTTCCATATTTGCTTGATTAATTCCCTATAATAAATTCATAGAATTGAACTTGGGTCCAATCATATTTAACTTTTGCATTCATATAAGGCTTTTTATATATTTTAGTTTGTCCATTGATTCAGCAAGTATTTGAGTGTCTACCTTGGGCTAGCTAGGCACCATAAGGGTGTTGGGGCCATAATGTGAGCAAGAGAAATGAAGTCCTTTCTCTCATGGAGATGCCAACTATAAATATACGTCTCTTCATAGCTGAAGTTTCCAGAGCTTGGCATTGTGTTTGGAATGAACTAAAGCTGTGACTTCTGTCTGGTCTCGTATACTACAGTTGATGAAAGCTCCTTCCTCCAAGAAGCAAACTTGAATCAAATCAAGGTTTTTATAAAGTTTATGAACTTGGACCTTCAGAAATGTCAGAAAGATGTGAAGAGTGAGGCCTGCCTGTTTACACACACACAATGGCATCTTGCCAGGCAAGACACAAAGCAAGTGCTTCTGTCCAAGTAGCATTTGGACTGTGGCTTTCCTCAGTCGCTGGAAGGTTCTCAGAGTTGGCTCCCTCAGAGGCCTCACAAGGAGGATGATGAACTGACAAGGCAGGGAGTCCTCCTGGACCCCACCTTGCCCTGCTGTGCAAAGCTTCTGTGGAGGCACCGGTTCCATTTCAGGTATTTCCAGATTGCAGAGAATAGCCAATTCTGTGCTCATCATCATCATTTTACATGGGATAGTTAGTGCTTCTGCCATTGAAATGAGGTTGTAGCTCAACTGACTACCTGGTATGAATTAATACTCATTGTTCACATCCAGGAGATCCATCTTGTCTCTAATCTGGGGCTAGTATTAAACAGCTGCTACCTCCAGACACTTCAATTTGTAATAGACACCGTTAAGGAGAAACGGAGACTGACTCAGACACGGTTCTATCAGGTCTGTACTTTCTCCCCCAAATTGCAAACATCTGGACCTGCCTCTTTAAAACCAGCTTTATTGGGCTATTGTGTTTTCACGTTTGAGAAACACAATCTCACAGTCTGCCTTCCCCACCGGAATCTAATGACAGTCTAATTCACTTTGAGGTAGTGGTGTCGCAAGATGTGTACAAGTGCTTCTCTCTGCAGCACGTAGAGGGGGAGCACACGTAGTGAGGAGATAAGAAACAAAGGGTAGCTTTCCCCAGGAAAGAAAAATCACAATATGTCCCGAAAGAGTTAGAGAAAGGGGTTTCTGGAAAATAGGTGGTCCAGGGGGTGGTTTGAGACCTAACAGAAAAGAAAGAGTGTACCCAAGACAGAAGAGAAGGTAATACTGATGACCACAGTATTTATTGGGTGCTTTATATACATCAGCCTCAGCTTAAGTACTCATGCCCTAGGTCTGTGACATATGTGCCCAAAAGATGGTGTAAAATTAAGCCAAGGGATTTCTCAAACTCCACTGGAGCATGGGAGAATTCTCCCAGGGTTGGGGGTAAAGGAGGGTTTGTTGTCAGGAGGAATTACGTCATGATGAAGAGTCCATATTTATGTGAAATCATCTCGTGGCCTAGTATCAGTCAGGTCAGAAGGCAGGAATGGAGATCCTCTGGGCCTCTTGACAAACAACCTGCTGCAGTTTGGGTTTGGAGCTTGTTGGTGATGGGACCATTGCAATGTGTGAAGGCTTTTTTGGAAATTTCCATGAGGAGTTTGGCGTCAGAATGAGACAGACATGATCACCGGGACACTGCTCCTCTATTCAGTCTGATTTTATATTGACATGAGCAGTATCCCTATTTTAGGAGAAGGCGAGTGGCACCATGTCTGTTACTCATAGAGCTGAAGATTGGAGAGCTTCCACAGAGCACTCATACCTCTAGTTCCTTAATTTTAGTTTGTCACCTGGTGGCCACAATACAAAGTAACCTAACAAAGCCAAGCATGTTTGATGAACACCTGCTCTCTAGCTATCTATCAGAATTCTGCACTCCCTGGGCACTGACAGATGCTAGGTGTGACCCAGGCAGAAAGAAACAGGGACCTGCACACTTCCCATATCTCCTTCACTCACATGCACAATCTTGTTCCATTGGATCTCATCAAAAAACATAGATTCAACAGTAAAATTATTAAGAATTTCAAGATAGTGACAGCGTAGCATTAAACCAAGCATGGGCCCTTTGAGCATGGGGCGCTGTGTGGCTGCATACGTCATGTACCCATGAAACCAGCCCTGCATGACATCCCTAGGGCTCTGTATGCTGCATCTTGTCAGGGATGTCGAGAGCTGCACCCTGTGTATTGGAAGGGGCCGATTGCATATGGGTTTAGATATGGGGCTCTGCACTTTGAAACCCACCTTCCTCTTACTTGCTCTGCCATCCTGGGCAAGTATTTCACCATTCTAAGCCTCCATTTGCCTACGTGTAAAATAGGAACCTAATAGTACCTTTTAGGGGTGTTTAGGAGGATCAAGTGAGTTTATGGATGAAAAATAGCCAGTGCCCAGCACACAGTTATCATCCGGCCAGTGCTGGCTGCCATTGGAGGAATTAGGTGAGGCAATTTCTGCAAGCCTTCCCATGGCTGCAGCAACCCTTGTCCAGATGTAATGGGCACAAAATTTGGGTCTGCTGAACTCAAGTGACCAGGATGGGCATCACTGATAGGTGGTTGTTAGCCTTTCCCCCAAGTAACCGCAGCCAGGACCACTAGCTCTCAATGACTCTGTGGATGGGGAATTGTTTTGTCTCCCGATGGCCACTTTTTATATTAATCCCCTGCTTTTAATTGGGAGGGCTCAAACATTCCATTATAATTACATAGGGAAAAACATGATTGCTATTATCACAGAGAGAGTTATCAGTATTGATTCAACTAAATCAAATGCTGGTGGAGGGAGAGGGTTGTTTCGCCAGGACCCTCCACTGGCCTGGATGTTGTGACTGTTTCACAGAGATAAGCGGCCTCACCGTGCCTGCTGGCATCAGGCATAGGCAGCCGTGGCGCTCATGCTGGTTCATCTCCCCAGGCTTTAAGCTGCACTAATTGCTTTGGAAGCGAGGCCTTCTTCTGAGCAGCAGCATATGCTACATGAGTGCCTAAAGCAAAGATAAAAAGCCAGCCGCCTCCTCCTTTATTGAAGTTTAATAATAAAATGGAACTGTCACCATTCCCAATAAATTGTTTATTTTAATTTAGAAAAATAATGGAACTGGCCACCTTCTGGCACACAGTTGTTGAGGACTGTTTTCCTGGCTTGGCTAATTCTGAACCTCCTGTTCTTTGGTAGCTTGCTCTGAAAGACACTGAGGCCTTGGTGTCAGTAAAATCAACCACGCGTCTCTCCATTTAATAAAACCTGGCCCTTAAAGGGTGAAATAAGTCATTTTTCAAGGTGGATTAGACTGTAAAGTTGTAAACCAGGAAGTTGACATAGGTGTTTAAGGTGTAAAGTTTTGCAGGATTTTTTTCAAATATTTCTTTTAACAAATATGAAATTAAAGTAGTCTCACATGTTTCTGTCAATGCAGTTCTTTTGGATGACTTTTCCTGTAATAATAGTGAGAGGTCAGCTTGATACCTCTTGCATTAAGAGGGAAAAGAAGGCATAGACGAAGGAAGTATCTTTACTGAGGCTTATAGAGGGGGTGAGTGGCAGAGTGGGAGTTGGAATTCAAGACATCTGGCTCCTGCTTGCTGCTTCTAAGGCACTGATGCTCTCACTTTTCTACCCAATACGCAGAAGCTTTCCCATCCCCATTTCATAGGGAGCAAAACTGAGGCCTGAATGCCAAAGCTACTTGCCTCGGGGTGTCATAGCCGATAAGTGGACTAGCCAGAACTAGGACTCAGTCTCTTGAATCCCAGTTCAGTTTTATTCTTGCGAAGCCCATGGGGTCTATATACCAGTTGCTAACATACAAGTATAATATGATTGCATTAAATATAAACATTTTTGACCTTACAGTAAGTAGCCACACCTGAGAATAGGAAAAGAAATCTGTATTGATAAGAAGGCTGCAGGGCAGTCAGCCAGGCCCCTTCATTCCCTTTCAGACACTGCCCTTGGAGTGCACACAATTAGAGTTCATCTTTAGCAAGTTACTCCAGGCCATGGGGAGCAAAAGCCATGGCTGTTCCATCCATGTGCCCCACGAGTGTGTTGTGTAGGAAGTGCCTGTCTTTGTCTGGCATGGGCACTCAAGACAATGTGCAAACCAGGTAATGCAATGACAGTGATTAAGAAGGGGAGGAGGGGGGCATAGATGAGATGAGAAGGATCATTGTAATGCAAGGGGGTCTTTGGGGAGGTATTGTCTCAGCCAGGGTTATTGTGATGGGCTTGGTCATCAAGGTCCTTTGGATTGAGTGGCCTGAATACAGCTAAATCTGGTCAGGCAAAGAAGCAAATTTATTGAC
Source organism: Mesoplodon densirostris (assembly GCF_025265405.1). Taxonomy (NCBI): domain Eukaryota; kingdom Metazoa; phylum Chordata; class Mammalia; order Artiodactyla; family Ziphiidae; genus Mesoplodon; species Mesoplodon densirostris. The sequence goes on from NC_082670.1 coordinate 75,618,015, forward strand.
TCGCTTACCTGAGAAAACTAAGCATGGCTGGATCTAGGGGCTCAAGCCATGCTGTTGTGACTCTCTCTCGCCCCCTTCCATTGTGGGCTCTGTTCTCCTTGGCTGTTACCTTTATTCAGATGAGCTCTTCCTGTGCAGTGGCTGCTGGCAGGACCAGCCTGCCTCCCTGACCTCTCAGTAATCTCAATGGAGAGAGAGTCTTCTTCCTCACGTTCCAGTAGAAGCCCAACTGTGGCCTCTGGGATGGAATTCACAGGCTGAACAGGGCTGATCAAAGGGCCCACCCCTTGATCTGGGAAGGAGAGAGAGAGATATTAGCCTCATCCAATTTATATAAATTATGGGGTGGCGGGGAAGAAGGAAAATCAGAAGAAGGGGAAAGGATGCTGGACAGGCAAAATCACACATAGCCACTGGCCTTAGAATTTCCTCTGACTCACCATTAGTCAAGAGGAAGGACCAGACTAGCCCTTGTGTCTCCAGGTCAGTATTATCCAATAGAACTTTATGCGATGATGGAGATATTCTTTAATCTTCACAGTCCAGTGCAGTGACCACCAACCATATGGGGCTCTTGAGCATTTGAAATGTGGCTTGTGTGATCAAGGAACTGAGTTTTTAATTTTAGGTAATTTTAATTAAATTTAATGTAAATAGCTACACGTAGCTCATGCCTACCATAATGGATGGAGCAGCTCTTAGTGGAGGTCATATTGCAGGAGATGGTTCCCTGGAAGGCAAGACCCCCTGTCCCCACTTTGGAGGAGAGTTGGGCTGACGGTTAAATGCAGAGCGTGGAAGACCGGGTTGATGAAGTTGAGTTGGTTTAGTTTGTGGACTAGGAGGAAAGGGAGTTTGGTTGTGAGGGAGAGGACAGGGAGGAAGAAATAAAGAGAGAAACTTTCATCTGTGACATCATTTGGAAACCTCTAACTTGAGGAAATATTTTCTCTGTCTCATATATGAACACAGTTTCTACCAGGGAGAAACAAAATCACAATTGACCTTGTTATAATAGCAAATTGAGGGGAATTCCATGACATGTTATTGCATTTTACTCTAAATGTCCAACAATAAAAGCAACCATTGCCTGAAGCAACATTCTGCACATGACATGCAGCTACACATGGAGTAAAAGAAAAATTGGTGTGTTATTAAAAAAAACTGTGTAAACTTGTGTGATTGAGCACAATTAAATGCAGTTGACAGAAATGACATCAAATGAATAGAACAAACTCGTCAAGGCAGGGTCCAGTCACTGGGATGTGAATCTGGGGCCGGTTAAAGACCAGACTCTCTGATGGGCCTGTCATCCTGCTCTGTATCCTGTAGGGTGTGTTGGGGCCACCCTGAGGTGGTCCTCGCCAAGCCTAAGTCCTCTTGGTGGTCACCACTCACCCACAAGTCAGGTTTTCAAGGGTGGAGGTTCTTGGAGAAGGTAGACTGATTTGCTCTGATCCCCTCTTGCCCACCTGCAGCGGGATGCGTGTGCTTCCTCAGATTCAGTCAACTTCCTAGGTTTGTCCACCGAGTGCTCATGGAGAACATGCCATGAGCTCAGCGTCCTGCTGGGCTTTAGGCATCGAGCAAGAAGAACATAGAAGCAGGAAATTTGGTGCCTGGATATGTGGTTTGCCTGGGTCCCTGGTCCTCAGCATGCCACTTGATAATCACCTGTAGACTCAGCTGCAGCCCAAGTGCAGGGATTAAGAGCAACTATACTGGAGACAAACTGGCCCATTGTATGTCAAGCTCATAGCCAGTGCCTGGCAGGCAGGCTATCCCCCCCACCCCCCACCAAAAAAAAGAGCAGCAGGTGTGTAGTAGAAAGAAGGAGGGCATTAGAGCAGCTGAAGCCAACCTGGGTAGAACCTGGGCCAGGCAGCTTGGAGGTATATGAATTTAGGCACTGTACTGGATCTCAGTCTTAGCATCTGCAGAGTAAGATGATGGAACTTCACAGGGTAGTTGTGAGGACCCAGTTGACTGGTGTTTGTTAGGAACCTAACACAGAGCAGGCTTCCAGAACCGGGGCTGCTCTGGTAAGCATGAGAGCATGGTTGCTGGAAGGGTTGGACCAGGGAAGAGGTCTTGTGGGTGGTATGAGTATCCCCAGGGTGATTTGCCAACTTCACATCCAGCCTTGATTCATGTTAGGCTTAGGTGTCATTAAAGCTGATCACCAGGGCTTCCCTGGTGGCACAGTGGTTAAGAATCTGCCTGCCAATGCAGGGGACATGGGTTCGAGCCCTGGTCCGGGAAGATCCCACATGTCACAGAGCAACTAAGCCCGTGTGCCACAACTACCGAGCCTGCACTCTAGAGCCCACGTGCCACAACTAGTGAAGCCCGCGCTCCTAGATCCTAGGCTCTGCAACAAGAGAAGCCACTGCAATGAGAAGCCCGTGCACCGTAACAAAGAGTAGCCCCCACTCGCCACAACTAGAGAAAGCCCATGTGCAGCAACGAAGACCCAACACAGCCAAAAATAATAAATAAATAAAATAAATTTATTAAAAAAAAAATAAAGCTGATCATCATAAGGATCCCACTCAAGCTTTCCAGTCCAGTTTGCCAGCAAACCTGCAGTCCATCCTGATGACCAGAAACCCCAGGCAGAACAGCATCTTAGAACCATCAGTCATGTCCTAGGATCAGTCTCTATGATGCTTCGATCACTTTTGGAGTCCTCAGGCAGACACATTATGAGTGGGTGTCACCATGTGGATGCTGATGGCACACGTGGAGCACTGTTGGGTCTCAGGCACAGTAGGAGAAAGGAAGCCATTCCTAGGCCAGGAAGTCACTGGCAAACCTTTACCACTAACCCAGCCCTCTTGCCCCTCTCCCTCCTAGTGACTTTTCCAGCCATTTTCCCAGCAGACAAGGGTATAGATGCCTTTGGAAAGAGAATAATTCATTTCAATAGAAAAGATACGGTTTTGGAATGTGTCAGTTGGAAAGTGATGCCAGATGCTGTGTTGCTGTGGACATAGGCTTTGGGCCAGTGACCATCATGTACATTCCTGTGTACCTGGGCATGTGCCTGGGCCTGCTCTTGCCTCTTTGTTGGGAAGCAGAAATGTTTGGGTTTCACAGTCACTTTCTTTGTCCCCTTTACTTTCCTGCTAATGCTGGGCTTCTGTGGAACCGACGTAGCAGGAGGGCCTGGGGCTGCTCCTGAAGAGGCTTCTTCCCATCTGCCTGTTCCTCAAAGCCCTATTTGTAGCCTGGATTTCCTTTCCATAGTCACAGTTCTCGTGTTGTGATCCAGTCTTTAGCCTTAGTCTTTGGCTCTTTGGAGGTGGCTATTGAGCACCTTCTGTGTATCAGAAATGTGGTAGATGTAGGGGACAATAGACAACCAGACATGCCATGTCTTAGGAACATCACAGTCTTAAGTGCAGAGAGAATCTAATCAGGTGATTACACACCTGAAGTGCTAAGTGCATGGTGGATCTGAGCCTAGTGTGCCAGCCTGGGCTTGCAAGGAAGCATTCCAAGCTCTCAGGTGGGTGTTCTGGGGAGGTTCCCAGGGCAGGAGGGGGTGATGTTCAAACTGAGACCCCAAAAGTAGGTAAGAGAGACCATCACGATGGGGAGGGGAGGGCAGAAAATGGATGGAGAGTGTGTTCCCAGTGGAGGGAGGGCCTGCATGGAGTCTTAAAAAATCATCAAGAGTGGGAAAATAGAGGGTGGGAGAGTGGAGAGTCATGGGAGATGAAACTGGAGAGAAAAGCAGGAATTTTCAACAAATTACATACTTTTCACCAAAATCTGAACTTCTTTTCCCCTAAAATGTAATCAAAGCTAAAAAAAATACACATGGAAGGTAAATTTTATATTGAATAAGTTCTTATGTTTTGAATTTGAAAGGCAGAAGCCAATTTACGACCATTTGGGTCTGAGAATCATTGGTTTTGCCTTGGCATGTGCTTGTTCATTCAAAGTTGGTGTTTCATATAACAGGACAGATGCTAATGGATTTTTTTGCTTTGTTGTTTCAGCACTTCAGGGAGCATCTAGACAAACTTTTTGCCAAAGGAATCGGAATGCTGGATATAGCTCTGAATGAGGCCTTCAACATTCTCAGTGATGTAAGCTCCTCTTTGATTTGCCTTTCTCTTCTCCAGGAGAATATATGGTATTTTTTTTTAAGTTGTGGACCAGCATTATTGTTAGCCCTGGCTGTCACTGAGCAGTATTCACAGGCATAGAGTGGGGGAAGGTTAGGCTGGCCATATGAGTGATCTGGGGAACCAGGGCCACCTGGTGAAGCCATACTCGTCCCCTGCTGGTGCAGTCTGGTCAGGGGACTCACCTGACACACTCATTGACTCCGGGGCTGCCAGTGTCTCAACACTAGAGCACCATCTAATGCAGATTTCTTTTCACCTGAGAAACTCTGTTTCTTCATGGAGTAGACTCACTTCTTACTGTGTCACACTCAGTCCCTGCCTGTGGCGCTGTTCAGAGGGAGAAGGGCTTCTCTGTATGGTGTGTTTAGGGAGTGCTACAAGCTCTACCTATCCCTCCCTCCAGCCCCCTGGAGATTCACAGTATGCAGTGCACGCTCAAGGCTTCAGTAAGTACTGCGAAAAAGAATCCCGCTTCACCTGCTGTCTCTCCCACTTCTTTGAACAAAGAATCCTTTTTTCAAGTAGCACCTGTTAACATCCTGTGAAATATGTTGGGGAAGCTTGGGTTGGTTATTCTGCCCCTTGAATGCAATTGTGTTAGGCTAGAACAACATGCAACTTTTGTGATCTTTTTAGTCTGGGAGGGCAGTAGGAAAAGGAATGACTATATTAATGCAGGTTCTGGATCATTTATTTAACTACTATATATTGCATGCTTTTTAGTGTCAGACACTGGGAATAGTACACCAGTGAACAGAATAGACAAAGGGTTTGCTTTAATGGACCTAACATCCTAGTGAAAAGGTCAGCAACCTATGGCCCAGGAGACAAATCAGCCTGCATCTTGTTTTTGTAAGTAATGTCTTATTGGAGCACAGCCATGCCCACCTGATTATGTATAGACTATGGCTGTTCTTGCACTACAATGGCAGAGTTGATTAGTTTCAATAGGTACCATGTGGCCTGTAAAACCTAAAACATTTACTATGTCGCCCTTTACAGAGGTTTGCTGACCCCAGTTCTAATGGGAAGAGACATATGAAGTGAGTAGTCTTAAGGAGAACAATAGCACCACTGTTTCAGTGTGATAGGACTTGCTTCTTTACACAGTGAGGTCAGGGAAGAGCTCTCTGATTATGTGATGTTGGAGTAGAGACCTGAAGGAAGTGAAGGAGCAGCCATATGGATATCTTGAGGAAGAAATTTCCAACAAGAGGAACAGTAAATGAAAAGGCCCTGAGGCAGGGGTGTTTGACATATTTACAATACAGCAAGGAGACCAGTGTGACAAGAGCAAAGTGGGGAAGAAAGAGTGTACTAAGAAATGAGATCACGGAGGTAGCAGGATCATGTGGACCTAATAGACACTAGTGAGGACTTTGGCTCTTGCTCTGCATAGGATGGAAAGTCACTGGAGTCTGAGCAGAGAATGACACAATCCAACTTGGATTTTAACAGTATCCGCTGGCTGCTGTATTGATAAACAAGGACAGTAGCCGGAAGGACATTATCTAAGTGACATATAATGGTGGCTTTGGATGAGGGAGGTAGCAGTTAAGATGTTAAGAAGCAGAAAAATAGAAACCACTCTAGGTATTTCAAACAGCAGAAGTTGTACTCAGAAAGTTGGTTGCACAGGGGATGGAAAAGCTGAGAAAGAAGAATAAAACAATCCATGGATTAGCACCAGCAGGAGGTAGCTCCCCTCTAGGGCAGGAAGGACAACAGGATGGAGGGATGCCATCAGAGCCTCCTCATTGTGGCTGTCCAGATGGGAATAAAACCATGGAGGGGGCTGCCCAGCACAAGCTGGAATCCTGGGGAGAAGGGCCTGTCCTGTGGAAGCTAGTGCCTTGGAGGAGAAGCTGCTATTGCTGGAAAATGCCCAGGCCCCCAAAGCAGAGAGAAAGGGAGAAATGACTTAGAAATACCTTGGCTTCTCCCTTGTGTCCTTCAGTGTTTGTTCTCCTTAAGATGAAACTTGTCAAAACTGTTGGAGAGCCTGGGAAATGTGGTTTTCAGGAAAAAAGCAAACAAGTGACAGCTATGTTGAGGTGTCACAGGAGCTGGGAGACCAGCTGGAGGCTCAGAGGCCTCACCTCCAGGTAGCTCTGTGGGTGGCCTGCTGTCAGTTTCCAGGTGGACATTCACCTAGCACTGCCCTTGTTTTGGTGGTCAGTTATGCCTGACTCCATAACTTGAGTTTTTCCCACTCAGCTACAATGGCCTCTCAAGCCAAAGGTAGGCCCTGATTCTACTCTTTTACCAATAATATCTACTCACACATAGAAGGCCATTTATGTCTCAGTCCTGAGCCAGTATCATGTACAAATGCAGAGGAGAGAAAAATAAGGAGGGAGGGTGTCATTTCAGCTTCCTTCATACAAATTGGAGGCCCTTCCTTCTCACCTCGCTCCAAAGTGCTGTTGGCTACAGATAATTAACATTTATGTACAACTCGGTGTTTGGGACAGCACATGCCTATTAACAGCATGTTAATAATTAATAAACATAACTGACCAGATTAAAGGACCAAGTTACATCTTTAAATTCTACTTTGAACCCTGGCTAGGCACCTTCTCAGGGCTGGGAGATGCGGAGCTCTTCATCTCAGCAGGCTTTTTCTAGGGGGTGATATTGAAAGGACTTGCCACATTTGGGAAACTGGCTCTCTTTATTTCAAAAACCTGGTGTCTAGTGCAGGGGGGTGGCTACTCTGAGCTGGGGAGTCCCTTGCTTGGAAATGTGCCCTGCAGATTTCTGTTTTTCCTGCTCTTTGGCAGAAGTGGTAAAGGAGTGGAGAGTTAGGAGACGCTTCTTGTGTTTAAATTTGTGGCTTCTGGAGTCAGGCAGGCTGGGCTGAGAAGCCTGACTCAGAGCTTGCTGTGTGACCTTGAAAAAAACTCTGCTCGGTTTTACCTTTATTTTCCTCATCTGTAAAATGGGGATAGGAATAGACCCAGAACTGGCCACTTAATTTGTGAAGCCCAGTGCAAACTGAAAATGCAGGCCCTTGTTCAAAAGTTAAAAAGAATTTTAGGAGAGTGACAGCAGAGTGTTCAACTAAGTGTGGGGCCCTGTACAGCTATGCACATCGCATACCATGAAGCTGGCCCTGCTGGATGGGGGCTGAGGATTCAGCATGAGGAAGTGGTGCCCTGCTCCCTTTCAGCAGTGCTGGGTTGGGTGGGAAGTGCCATCTCCGTGACCACAGAGACACTAGGCAACCTCAACTTTTGCTAGGTTGCCTGTGGTTTCTTGAAGCAGCTCCCACTCTTGATGCTTTGGTACTACTCCCTGCCCAAATCCTCAGGAATATCTGCTTCTCTTCATCTGACCCTTTCTTCTTTTCCTTGCCCTGACACCTTTTCTCTCCCTATCCCTTTCACTTATCATTTTGTTTTAAGACACTCCTAAATAAAGAAGATGTGGTACATATATACATGGAATATTACTCAGCCATTAAAAGGAATGAAATCGGGTCATTTGTAGAGACATGGATGGATCTAGAGACTGTCAAACAGAGTGAAGTAAGTCAGAAAGACAAAAACAAATATCGTATATTAATGCGTATATGTGGAACCTAGAAAAATGGTACAGATGAACCGGTTTGCAGGGCAGAAATAGAGACACAGATGTAGAGAACAAACGTATGGACACCAAGGGGGGAAAGTGGTGGGGAGGGGTTGGTGTGCTGAATTGGGAGATTGGGATTGACATATATACACTAATATGTATAAAATGGATAGCTAATAAGAACCTGTATAAAAAAATAAATAAAATTAAATTAAAAAAAAAAGACACTCCTAAGTCAGTGATCCCACTGCACACCCAGTGGAATGGTGGTCTGCCGCAAGGCTCCGACGTAGATGTTGTGGTCAAGGTGCAGGATGCCATCCTCCTTTTGGAGACTCACAATACACTTGTGCTACTAGAGGCCTTAGAAGTCCCACAGTGATCAGACCTTTTAAAGTGTGTTTGTACCAGCACTCAAACTTATTGACCCAGGAACTCTTTACATCATATTACAACCTCAGGATAGAATCTTGTAGAAGTCACAGCTTACCAAGCACACCTTCAGGCATAATAATATCTTTTTATCCTTTAAGAGGGTGTATTGCACTCCCAACACCTCTGATAGCCAGAGAAATCTCCAACACATGGTGGATTTTTTCCCTTGAAACCTGGTGAGAGAAGTATTTTTGAACCAGGGATACCTTCCACACACCTGCTTGCTCTGTCTTCACCTGTAAAACTCCTCTGGGATCTGGCCAGTCAGAAAGTCTGAGGGGTCGAGTGTAAATTCCAGAAAGCGAGAAATGGAAGGAACAAAAATGTTACAAAATGTCCCTGCTTGAGATTCGTTGACAGTTGGCACCATATTCTTTTGAGTGTACATTTATCCCAGAGAGAGAAACATTTCCATCCCATCCCTTGCCATTGGGCTTTTAAATAGCCGAGCACTTTGAAAAACAGAGATGGTTAATCTCCCATGAAAATGAAGCTTTAGCTATTTTCCACTTCATCAATATGACCTTTAGTGATATAATTTACTTCCTGTGTATTATGCCTGCCTTTGCAAGTCAGTATGAAATAAAAAGCTATTTCTTGAACACACAAATACACATTCTCTCTCTCTCTCTTTCTCTTACACACACACAATTTGAAATGACAATTATGGTTAGAGCTTAGAATGGTTCAGAGGTTACTATAACTAAATGAAGTTAATTCTGTTTTGCAATTACCTGCATTTCAGTTTCAGTATTTGCTCAGATGACTTAAAGGCTTTGAAAGGCGCATTCAAATAAACTTCTAAGACCCTTCTAGCTATTGATCTCTGCTGCATTCATTAGATTCCCTAAGAACACAGAGCCGGTTTGCTACAGTAGTTAGCATCTACCTTGTCATGTGACAACTGCAATTATATTTTTTGGCGATGAATACAATCTTTGCAGTGATTACCTTTTAAAAATTTTTCTTACCCAATTAAATAAAATTTGGTGACATTTCAAAGACTGTTAATCACAACCAAATGCTCTAAATGTCAGGATGCATTGAAATTTTCACTGCTAACTGATGAATCACTGAGCTAATTGTAGTTCATCATCAGGCCCTTGTCATTGTTATTATTATGGAAAACACTTCCATCGCTCTCGCTATTCAATAAAAATAAGTTCTAGACAAATATGAAGAGAAGAGATATTACTCATCAAAGCATTTGAATTTAATTGCATTCTTCAAAATTTTCCAACTGCAGATTGCTGCAGAGAAAACCAGGGACTCAGCCACAGAGGAAAGTAATGGTTTTGAGTATATAGCTCTGGGCAGCCCCTTCTTCCAGTCTGCAGTATTCAGATATCTTTATTTCCCTCTCTTTCTTGCCTTTTGTTTGGGAGAGTCTTTCCAGGATGTTTTCAAATGAGTTATATGAACAACAGTCCCGGGGTGTCCTGACTTTTTCCCTTCTGCAGCCTCTGTGACCAAATGCATACATCACTTGTATTCAGTGGCACGTCACTGGGTTTATCCAATGCCGTGAAGGCTGTGTTGTATTGCAGGCTCTCCACAACACCTCCAGAACGACCTGTTGTTAAGACAAGGCTGCAAAGCTGTTCTTTCTTATTGCACTATGTTGGTAGAATCTTAGTAGCATCTCAGAGAGGAAAGGACAAAGTCATTTATTGAGATTATGAAAGTCTAGTTGAGGTGGGTCTTCAAAGTGGAGGAGAGGAAAGAGGCTTCGTTGAGACGGGGTACGAATCCTAAATTATAGTTTAGGATTGGTGGATGCAGCAAGGGGAAGATTTTGAGGTCAGGATTTCAAAGAGTTTTAGGGTATAAATTGTCCTTTGATGCTTTCTGTTGAAGAGTTGATGGGTCTTTCAGGAAGTTCCTGGAATAAGCAATAAAGTTATTTGCAGTTTTCATCTTCCTGAGCAAGAGTTTTCTAGAATAGTAAGTTATGTCAATATAGACAGTACAATAGGAGTTACGTGGAAAGCTTTGTGGTCTGATGGCCTTAGTTCTCATGTATTTCTACCTACTGATACTGTATCATGGGCCCTGTCTGCTCATTAATTTAAGGGCATCTGTCCAGTCTGAGTTGCAGGAATGGCTGTCAGGGCCAAGACTAAAGTGAGGCACATTCCAAGGGCACAGAATTTAAGGAGCACTCACTCACTCTCAGGGTCGTGGCCTTGGTGACTGCCATGCCACCCTGGAACACTGGAAAGGATAAAGGGAGGAAGAGCAGGAGAAGGAAATGAACATTTGTGGAGCCATTGGATTGAGGAATGTCATCTCATCATTGGGACGCCATAAGTAGAATGTACCAAATCTGGGAGTAGATTCTGGAGCCGGACTGCGTGGGTTCACATCTCAGCTATGACAGATATTAGCTGTGTGATCTTGGGCAAGTTAGCTAATCTCTCTGTGCCTCTGTTCCTCACCTGTAAAATGGGGATAATCATAGTACTTATCTCAGAGGGTAGTAAAGATTAAGTAGGTTAATACTTGTAGCCCAGCATATAATGAACGTATAACCTGTGTTGTAACAACCATATAAGCATGTTATTGCCATCTTATAAATGGAGAAAAGGATATTCTAAAAAGAGACCTTTTCCTAGGCACCAATTTGTGGTGCTGAGATGGGTTTGAGTCTTTTCTGCTATACTTTGGTATTCCATGCATGTCTTGAGTTGGTTTTGCTTTGTCCTAATACAGCCATGAGGCAATTCATTCCATCCATCCATCCATCCATCCATCCATTCATCCAATCTTCTTTCAAGTTACTGCAACTTCAGACTCTTCATTAGTATTCTAAGTTCATGGAGACTGGGCATTACTCTTCACTGTGAGTGCTTTTTTAGCTCTGGTTCATCAGGAGCCAGCAGCAAGTCCAAGGGCTGCCTCCATCCTTCCCCTGTATCACGGTCAGCAGATTGAACATGCCTGTACGTTGTCACTCCATGCCTTTGTACATGCTCTTTGCTCTCTCTGAAAGGCCCTTACCCCAGATGCTCACCTCCTTCAGGTATTACTCAAATGTCACCTTCTCACTGAGATCTTCCCCTACTATTTTTCCTAAAGTTGGCCCTCTGCATTTTCTATACCCTTTCTTGCTTTTTTTTTTTAACTTAGCATCACCATTATACAACATACAACATAATTTACTTACAACATAATTTGCTTACTTACTTTGGTATCTCATCAAATAGAATACAAACTACACAAGCGAAGAGATTTTTGTGTTTCATCCTCAGTGCTGTGTGGGCACTTAGGAAATAATTTTAGAATAAATGAATAAACTTCACAGATTGTAGTGGTGGGAGTTTTCACTACTGAAGGTTAAAGTCATTTTGTGTATCCCCAATGTCATATAATTGTAGGGTTTTTAAAGGACATTGCTTTGAATTGTAGCATTAATAACATTCATTAAGGGGATTTTTCACCAGATTCAGGGGAAGGACAGGAGTCTCTGACAAACACAGCCTGGTCGCCCAAGCTACTACGCACAAAGGCTGGGCACTTTTGAAATGCTATGTAAAACTGAAAGTTGAAATTTAGAGTTTTGTACCCCAGTGGGCACAATCTTGGAATTTCAGCATGCTATACATACTACATAAATAAACAAATATATAATGTTACATGTTAACAAATATATGTTTAAAACAAACCCTAAAAATGGGGTTCTTACAGTATAGTCTGAATTGGCATGTTCCTGACTTTATTCTCTATGTGTACAAAACCTCCTTGATTTTATTACACAGCACAGTCTGCATCCATCAGACTCATTCAAACTAGACTCATTTAGATTTTTAAAGAGATGTTACCTGTCACATATTCTGCTGCCAGTAAATGTGTTTCTAAAAGGTTGCTGTGCCAACTCCTTTGGACTTGTATTCTGAAGTGTTATCCATGCTTGAAGATAAGAGAGGTTAACTGTCCTAGAATCTCACTTTCTGCCTTGTGTGTATTTCTAGGAAATCTCTTCTGTGGTTCATATTTAGTTCCAGGTTTTCAGAGCAAATACGGAAATCCGTAAGTGGGGAAGGGTTTATGCTGTAGGTTCTTTTTGGTGATGCAGAATGAGCTCTCATTTTAAGAGGCTTCCTAAGCCCAAGATCTCATGCTTCTGAAGTCTCATGGATATAGAGAGCCCTCTGATGAGTTTTTCAGTTTGAACTTATTTCTTTCCACAGTTCAATCACACTGGACAAGGGAGCATCTGCAGCCAGGCCATTATGCTCATCACTGATGGGGCAGTGGACACCTATGACACTATCTTTGCAAAATACAATTGGCCAGATCGAAAGGTAAGTCGACGTTGATGGCGTCCATGCAGTGCCATGTGTGGAGAATCTATATTGCATTGTAACCTCCAGATTGTCCATGGATAAGTACCCCATGTAGACTTAATCTCGTGATGACCTGTGGTTTCTCAGCCTTGTGTTTTCTGGTTGACCAAAACCGAATACTATGGCTTTTCTTGTTTTCAAAGTGAAACTTCTTTGGAAGAGAGAAGAAACCCATGAAGACACGTTCAGTGTGTTCAGTGAAAAGATTCGCTGTGAAGTATGCTTTTGTTCTTAATGGACAGTTCTTCTCTTTGTTTTTGTTTTCCATGGAGCCAGGGCTGCTTGCTGGACCCAGCATCTGGACCCATAGAATGGTGAAGGCAGCCATGGTGGCCCTGTAGCCATCTCCTTTATGTTTCCATGTTCCTATAGTTCCTTCCTGGGCCCTCATTACCATCCAGAATCTCCTTTCCATCCCCCAGTGCTATTCCTCGCTCTTGTCAAAGCTTGTTTGTTCTCTATTCAAATTCTTTCTTTGGTTTACAAGCTAACATTTATTTATCTGATAAACGCATATGTTAGGGTATCAGTGACAGATATCAAGTTTTTGGTGTCTTTTGAGTGCCTTAACCCAGAGTTCCTCAAGCTGTTAGCCAGTTTGAATTCCCTGTGGAGCTCTTTTAAATTGTGGATCCTATTGTACACTTAAACAGAATCAAAATCTCTGAGGGTGTGACCCAGGATTCTGTGTTTTTTTTTTTTGTTTTTTGTTTTTTGTGTTTTTTTTTGTGGGACGTGGGCCTCTCACTGCTGTGGCCTCTCCCGTTGCGGAGCACAGGCTCTGGACGCGCAGGCCCAGCGGCCATGGCTCACGGGAACAGCCGCTCCACGGTATGTGAGATCTTCCCAGACCGGGGCACGAACCCGTGTCCCCTGCAACGGCAGGCGGACTCTCAACCAGTGCGCCACCAGGGAAGCCCGGATTCTGTGTTTTTAATAAGTTCCTCAAGTGGGCACCAATCAGCAGATTGGCAGTTGGTGATCACTATCTCAACTAAATGGTGAAATATGAGCAAGAAAAAGAGGTGCATCAGAGAGGGTGTTATCCTGGGGGTATCACAAAAGCGCTTTCCTATCCTATGTGCCAGTGGCATTGCTCTGCCTGTCTCTGTTGGGGCATGAGGCTATCTAGACCAAGTCCATTCTGCTTCTTCAACTCTGTATGTTTAATTTCTGGGAATTGAACTAACCACACCCATGGCAAAAAGAAACAGAAGACAAATGAGAACTGTGCACTCAGCTGTATCCGGAAAGCATGTACCCTTGAGGCAGCATGAGTAGTCATTGCACATTCTTTCAGGCATTCTTGGTCCCCATGTGTCTCTGTTAACACAGGCATCTCACCTCACCAAGCATGATTCTGGTGCTTAAAGATACATATATATTTTGTACAGCATGGTCCCCAAATGGATGCCTCCTCTATTGCTCAACCTTAGAGAAAGCCACCATTTCTGAAGCTGGAGGGAAAACTAGCTGTGCTGGGCTTGCTGAGAGTAGGTGGGACTCTGGCATGGCACCTGCCTGAGGGAGATTCAGGAATGAGTTTGGCTGAATGCAGCTCCCACAATAAGCACTGACGTTAGAATCCAACCCTTGAATAAGATGGAAGTTCATTGTTGGACAAGGTGATTTTAAATGAGATATTTCAGGTGATGATTTCCAGGGACACGTAGAGGCCAGAGTTAATTCCTGATAAATATACGTGATGCAGAGTGGAGCATGCTGGCTATGCTTACACCCCCGCAGCACATAGCACAATGTTGGGTGCATGGCCACTACCTAATGCACAACCCTGAGGTATGGCTGAGTGACTGAGGGGCCTGGGGGGGAGGCCACAGCACTAGTAAACATGGGTAGGGCCATGGACATTTTGTGGTCAAATAAGATGTTCACAGATGCTGTGACATCTCACAGCATGTTGAAGGATATTTTACATTATTTAGGACCATCTTAAATAAAAGAAGGAAGTAAAAGGGGCTTTTAATAAGCAGCTGCATTAATACCAAATGTATTATCTTGTGAGACTCGTGTGGTGAATCATATGAATCCCTCTTGCTTGGTGATACTTGATGGATAGCTGTAGCCCAGGAATATTAGAATTTAAACATCCTTTCCTTACTTGCTGGGAGAGGCATAGGATGAAGGCTGCAAAGTCATAACTCTTCAGACAAAACACAAATTTCAACATATCTTTCCAAAGGAACAATATTGACTTCAGGCCAGGTGCTTTCTTGGATTAATTGGAACCAGGGTCCTGGAAATTTCAACATTACATGAAGCAGTTTGATCTACTTATAAAGTATTATCAAGCAGAAGCAGACTTTCTTTCTGTAGCAAGAGGGCCTTTATCTATGATTAGAAATTAATAGCAGGATCCCTCCCCTCCTGCTCCATTCTGGAGAGTTCCATGACATTCATATGCATATACATTCTCTTCTTGATGACTTCTCTGTGAAGGTGCAGGTAATAACTTTACATAAAACCCCAACGTGATTTAGCACTGTGTTAAAGAGAGATGCTGTGTCATGTCTAAGCTGTCATTTTTCTCTGTTGTTTTGAATGTTACTTAGTAGAGGGTTGGGTCATGCTGTCGTTGGCTATCTTCAAGATTATAGAAACCGGAAATGGAGAGAGTAAAATAATCTTAAGGCTGGAACCCGATTCCTATAAAACAGTGATTCTCAAACTTGAGTGAGGATGAGAATCATCTGGAGGGCTTGTTCCAACACAGATTGCTCACTCCACCTCCAGAGATTCTGATTCAGTAGGTCTGGTGGGGCCTGAGAATGTCCATTTCTAACAAATTCCCAGGTGATGTGGATGCTACTGGTGGGCGAACTGCACTTGGGAGCTACTGCCACAGAAATAGCCCAAGGAATAGGGTTTGGTTACTTGGTGGGCTCTGCCACTTCTGCTTCCCTCTGTTTACCTTTACGAGGGCCTGTTCCCTCAGTCAAATTCAGTGCACAGGCATGTGTTTCTTGGTTCATACTTTAAAAAATTGTCAATTACTGATCATGATTTTAAAATCTGGAGATAGAATATAAAATTTTAAAGTTTTAGTTTCATAAAGGGGTACACATGGCACTTTGGAGCCAGCATTCTCATATGGCAAAAAACGGCTGGAGCTGAGGAATGGCTGCTCCCTTAGATGGCAAATGCCTGCTCCTTTTGGCCGTGGCCTCCATCATGCTCCATTATTTCCTCTCAGCCCACTTCACTTAAATTCCTTACATACCCATAGGTGTAGGGTTCTGGACCACTGCTCTAGATTAACCCAGCCTCTAGGTATTTGTTCCTTTCTCTTAGGTCTGCCATAAGCTTTCCCTCTTCTCCAGCCAGATGCCGTCTTGTCTTTACCTGAGCCCTACACTTTACACTCCCTCAGAGCTGTATAAGAGAAGTGTATAACTTAATGTCCAATACTGTAATCACTTCTGGGCCTATTTTTCATCTTCACTGGTTTGGTGAGTTCTTGAGGACAGGTTCTGAATCTCTGACCAGTCCACCACCATGCACTCTATTGTGTCCCTGCTGAGAAGTACAGCATTGAGTCCTTAGGGTAGTCTCATGATTCCTGTCCACTGGTGTTTACACCCTGTATAAGCTCCTCACCTTGAGTGTAGTTTGCACCTGTGACTTGTTTCTAACCAATAGAATATGGTAAAGGTTAGAGAATCTTGCAGATGTAATCAAGGTCTCAAGTCAGCTGATTTTTAGCTAACTAAAAGCATATTATCAGGAGTGGGCTTTACTTAATTGAAAACCCTTGAAAGAGGGATTGGACACTCCCTGAAGCCAGGAGACTCTCCTTGCTGGTTTGATGATGTTAGCAGCTGTTTGGAGAATTCCATGTGGCAAGGAACTGGGGGCAGCCTGCCTCCAGCCAACAGCCAGAAAAAAGCTGGGCCCTCCATCTTATAGCCACAAGGAAATGAATCCTGTGAACGGCCTGAATGAGCTTGGAGGCAGATTCTTCCCCCATTGAGCCTCCAGTTGAAAACACAACCCAGTCAACACCTTGATTGCAGCTTTTTGAGACAATGAACAGAAGATTCAGCTAAGCTGTGCCCAGACTTCTGACCCACAGAAACTGTAAGATAACAAACGTGTGCTATTTTAAGCCACTGCATTTGTGGTCACTTTTTATGCAGCAATAGAAAGCTATCAATATTAGAAGAAACAAGGTAAAGGGAGAAAGGAAAGAGATGGTAGCAACGCCATGAAACATCTCCAAACTTAGTGGTTTAAAATAATAATCTATTATTTCTTGCAATTCTGTGGGTTAACTGGGGGGTTGGTTCTGCTCCCTGTAGTGTCCAGTGGGGTCACTGAGGAAGCTGTGTTCATGTGTGAGCTTGGCAGAGCTGCCTTGGTTCTCTTCCCTGAGGGCTCTCTTTCCATGCGGTGTCTAATCCTCCAGGTGACCCTGTGAGTCCTCTCTCTTTAGTACAGTAGCCTGGACTTCCTTACAGTATGGCAGTTGGGTTCCAAGAAAGGAAAGCAGAAGGAAATGGGGAGCAGGCCAGGGGAGCACTTGTGGGTATCATGTTTTAATGCTACCTAATCAGGGCCTTGTGCGAGGCAACTGCGTAATAAAACATAGAATGAGTTAGAAGAAGGAAGCCATTACTGGTGATTTAACTATGAGTCTGTGAAGGCGACATCATGATTGCCTATGCAGTGTGTCCCTTGCCAGCATGTTAGTGCTGGGAACAGAAATGAGGAGCTATTTATTCGTTTATTGGATGCCATTTACTTTTGCCTAATATACATTGGTTAGTGGCTTCATGGCAGCTTTACACACTTGGAATAATATATGAACTCCTTAGTATGAAAGGGACTCATTCCAGGATCTGCTTAAGAAATAAAGCTGCCTACATTTCTACATTTAAATTAGAAAAATGGCTATACCTGCCA
Source organism: Mesoplodon densirostris (assembly GCF_025265405.1). Lineage (NCBI taxonomy): Eukaryota > Metazoa > Chordata > Mammalia > Artiodactyla > Ziphiidae > Mesoplodon > Mesoplodon densirostris. The sequence continues at coordinate 75,635,431 of NC_082670.1, forward strand.
TTTATCTAGTTGCTCTTCCAAGTGAACTAAAAAAAAAAAAAGAGAGAGAGAAAGGTCACAGAATTATTAATCATTACCTCCCCTGATGTGTAAGACAGAGTGGATAAGTAAGAAAATGATAAGTTAGAGATTTTAAAAAGAGGTTGGCAAACTATGGCCTACTGCCTGCTTTGGGCAGTCCTTGAGCTAGGAATAATTTTTACTTTTTTTTTTTTTTTTTTTTTTGCCGTACGCGGGCCTCTCACTGTTGTGGCCTCTCCCGTTGTGGAGCACAGGCTCTGGACGCACAGGCTCAGCGGCCATGGCTCACGGGCCCAGCCACTCAACGGCATGTGGGATCTTCCCGGACCAGGGCACGAACCCGCATCCCCTGCATTGGCAGGCGGACTCTCAACCACTGCGCCACCAGGGAAGCCCTAATTTTTACATTTTTAAATGGGGGGGAAAAAAGAAACTAAAGGAGAAGAATATTTCATGACTTGTGAAAATTATATGACATTAAAATTTTACTGTCTGTAAACAAAGTATTATTGTAACACAGTTATACCCATTTGATTATATGTTGTCTGTTGCTAAATAGTTGAATATCTGTGACAGAGACCATCTGGCCCGCAAAGCCTGAAATATTCATTTTCTGGCCCTTTAAGAATATGTTTGCCACCCCCTGATCTAAAGGAATCTTTGAAGAAATTTAGACCAACCAGGGTATAGTTGAGAGTCACTGAGATGCCTTTAGAAATTTATGCATTGGCTGAATTCAACAGAAAATGGTAATGGTGAGTTCTTCCTGCCTTTCCATTGCTTTTGTTCTACTCAAATAAAGAGACGAACCACATGACGGGAGACTTGATGGCAAATACTTCTCCATGCTGTAGGTGTCTCTCCCCCATAAGTGGCGCGACCCTTTCTTTTTCTGTCATGAGTGAGTTGTGTCCTTCTGTGCGCCTGCCTGCTCCTTCAGGGCTGCCCAGGGCTGGGGCATAGTACTGGTGACCTGGTGGTCCAGAAGGAGAGCCAGCAGTAAGTACCCAGCCTGGGACTGCACCCCGTGCCCGGAATGTCAGATCTTCATAAATGTGAGATGTAACTGCACCTGGAACCCCGTTTTGGTGGTGACACGGCACGTGGCAGAGTCTCACAGCTTTTGATTTGCTGGAGCAAGAGGGAACACCCTGGAGAGAATCAGATTCCCTTTTTTTGCCAAGACCCAGGAAACCAGAGACTCCCTGAATCCAAATGAAATGGAATTCCTGGAATCCCTGTCACTGTGAGCTCAGAATTCACCCACTCATGGCTTCCTACCTCTTATTTTGCTCTGCGTTATTCTTCAGGGAGAGAGATTTGACTGCAGCTGACCACATCTTAAGTCACTTCTGCTGTAGGTAAACTGTGAAACCCTGCCTGGGTATGCAGTGTGGGTAATGACCCTTCTGTACCTGTTAGATGCCACTGTGTCTGTGCTTCATGTGGGTCTGTGATGAGAAACACAGGTTGGATTAGAATGCTCAGTTTACTTCCCCTCCCCAAGTCTCCATCAATAAGAGAAAGTTTTAAACCAATTTCCTGTACTTAAATATATAAAACAAAACTAATTCTTACTGAATGCTGACTGTCAGGCACCGTTCTGAATGTTTCTTTTGTATTTATTCTCACAGACACCCTATAAGGCAGGTACTATTATTATCCCTTTTTCACAATTGAGGGAAACTGAGGCAGCAAGAAGCTACATAATTGACTGAGGGTTCCATAACAGTGTTTGATGGAGTCAGGATGACAACCCAGCAGTTGAGTGCTCAGGCTGTGCCCTTAACCATGATGCACACTTCTTAAGGGCAAAAGCAAAACAAAATGGCCCTAGGTCAGAGAAAGAGCTGTCCATACTGAGAATGCTGTCATCAGGACAGTGAGTTTGTTTCCTTGGCCTTCCCACCTCCAAGTGCAGGAGAATCTGCAGAGTGTCAGAGATTTGGGGATCTCAGAACCCACTGGGGCTGCACGCAGAGAGTAAGAGGAAAGCCAGTGGTGCAGCCTTAGGACGAGGCTGTCTGGGTGCACCTAAATGATTTTCCTCTTCTAAAAGCACAGGGCAGCCTCAAAGGTGAATGCTATTTCAGTTGAGTGTTGTCTGTTTTATTATCCATTACCTCCCAAACAAAAGTGGAGGTGGTAGCTGTGAGGCCCCTCAAGAGACAACCAGGACTCAGGGGCCTTGGAAGACGCCTGGTGGGGCTACAAGGAGGGGTGGACACAAGCAGCTCTTGGTGTGGGGGTAAAGGGAAGCTCTTGATCATAGAATGGTTTGGGGACCTGGCTTTGGAGCACTTTTGGGAACTGTTGGGAATCTGTGTCCTTTGAACTGGTATCACATCGATCTCTAAGAAGGGGCTCTCTTGGGAGTTTTGCCCTAGGCCTTCCTCCCTTGGCACAATTTGGAAGCTAAAGCCTCAATCCTACCATGTCTTAGTGGCGTCAGAGGGACTGAAAGACTTAGTTCTGCCTCGGTAGCTCTGGGGTGATTTTGGAAAGCCCAGGAATCCCTCTCTTCTCATCTTTCTGGGGACAGGTGCCACTCTGGAGAGCAAAATTCCTGAGCTGAGTGAGGAGTGAGGGCTTATCTTTTTAAGAGCGCAACCTTTAAATAATCTTAAGTGATTTGGAAGGAATTTTTTGTTCTTTCTTTTTTCCTAAACTACATTATTCCCTTTGACATTCAAATGATTTTACAAAGCTTTTTTTTTTTTTTTTTTTTTTTTTTTTTTTAGCCTTCCTTTGAGCCGGTTGAGAGGAGAGGGATTTTCCCCAAGACCACAGGCAACTGGGAAAGGAGTTAAGTCCCACTGCTCATAGAGGAGGGATCTCGACATTCTCCTCCCACCCACCTGCACTCTGGCTCTGTCATTCCGCATCCCATAGAACCAGATTAAGGTGGGGGCTGAGGGTGGCAGAGGCTGTTGGAAGGGGATATAACGGGGAGTAGCCAAAATGGGGGGACAGTAATTCATTCATTCAACAGATTTTTATTGAAGGCCCTCTGTGTCCCAGGCCACTGTACCAGAGCCAAGGCATATGGGGCTGATGTGCCGGCTCCAAGGAGATGTCACAGAGCAGATAACATCACAGATAACAAGTGAGAAGACCAATAATTAGAAACTATGATAAATCTTCTGACGGAGACAAGGGCCAGAGACAGAGTAATGGGGTAGCCAGGGGAGCCCTCTCCAAGCAGAGTGCATGTGGGGAAAGGAGCTGAGCATGGAAGGGTGAAGGGAACGGTATTTTCAAAGGCCCTGAGGAGCAGAAGTTGGGTGTGTGTGAGGAGCTGGGTAAAGAGCCGCTGGCTGAGCCTGGTGGGCCGGGGGCAGTGACATGCGTGGTGGGGTACTAGTAGGACAGGCAGGGCCAGCACCTCTGGCCTTTGATGGGCACAGAAGGAGTTGGGATTGTGCTACAAGGCTAGTGGGGAGCCATGGAAGGCTCTTGAGCAGAGGCGAGGCACGAGCGGGTTGTCATCAGAAACTTTCTCTGGCTGATGTACAGGAGTCAGCCTACGAGGCATGGCCCTGGGCTGGGCGTGTGGTTTGGGTACTGGCTCTCCTCATCGTAAATAATTTCAATAGAGGGTGGTCTAGGTAGTAGACTTTTTAAACTTCCTATGAAAGTTCCCAGATGCGCCTATTTCTTACTGCTGTTTTACTTCAGGGCTCAGTCTGGTGGTCACATTTCTCTGTCCCCTTCCTCCCTCCCTCCCTCTCCCTCCCTAACTGAAGTCACCTTTGGTCTGAAAGTTTTGGGTGAGTTTGTGTCATTGCTGTATTTTCTCAAGGGTGATCGATCCTACAGCTGTCTTAGGAAAATAGCAGGAACATTCATTTCTCATGGTCAGTCAGTGGTATGACAGGAAAAGACATTTCCAGTCACCGTGGTAAGAGCTCACGCAGGCCCTCCTCACTGCTGAAGGGAGAGTCGAAACGGTTTGCTGCCTCCTGGTTTATTTTTAATTACTTCTGCTGCTATTAGACATCTTGTGACTCCAGCAAGAAGAACATGACGAGACAAGTTAGGAACGAAGCCTAGTGATGCGTGCCTGCTGCCAGCCATCTAAAAAGCACTTCCTGTTAGGGTCTCAGAAAAACTGCGTGGGCACCTGCCCCGCTGCCACCGGTGCTGTTCCTCTTGGTGGGCTCAGCATGGGGGCCTTGGCCTCCACCCAGGCTCCGCTGTCTTCCTAAGCCAGGCGGGAGACAGTGCACATTCCCAAGTAACTGCCACATCCTCCTGGAAATGGCTGTCCCTCCCTGCTCCCCGTGCTGGGTGCAGAGCCACAAACTTCACTTGCTTTTCTCATTTAATTCTTAGTTCTGCCCTGTGGGTAGACGCTCTTTATTACCACTCTCATGTCATAGCTGAGGGAACTCAGGCTCAGAGGGATTAAGCCACTAGCCCAGGAGCCCACCACTCTGAAGCTGCGGGGTCTTTGATCGTCATCCACATCAGACTGTTCACACCTGTGCCCAAAAACTGAGGCGTGCGTGGATGGGGGGACTTGCTAAAAATGTTTCCTAGGTTCCATTCTCTGCAGGCCTAGCCCTAGAACTGGCATTTTGATAGGTGTCTCATAGACCCTCCTCTGCTCAGGGAAGCTGGGGCCACTGAGAAATGCCAGTCGCCTGGGTTATGTGCCCCGTGGATCGGGCAGGGTCCAATCAGGAACAGAAATCCACTAGTTACTTAGCAAAGAGTATTTAATATTAAGAATCATTAAGCAGAAAGGGCAAACAGTCTAGGATATCATGGCAGTAGCAACTGCAGGAAAAAGCTGCCACCCCTGTGGCTGGTGGGGGAGGGCAGAAGAGGGGAGGGGAAGAGAAGGTCATTATTAAAACTTAGAAGCTGGGAGGAGAGGACTGAAAGCGCTAGGACCCAGACCTCTGAAGAGGACACACCAGCTCAAAGGTGCTGGGGTCTCTGAACCCAGAGGAGGGTCCTGTGCGGCCAGGATCCAGGCTCTTGAGGAGGGGGTCCTGGGGTCTCTGAGGGGGATGCAATGAAATGGATTCTGTGAGTGTTGGGAACACTGCAAACTGGATTCATTCACAGCTGTTGGAATGAACTGCCCCTGCCGGGGTGAAGAGGCCTCACTGGAGTGATGGTACTGGGGCCAGGAAGCCAAGAGGGAGCACTCGGAGGGAACAAGTCCCTTCTCCTTCCTTCATCCTTGCGGCCTCCCCAACACTGACCCTTTTGGCAGAGCCTCACTGGAAACAGCTGCCAAAGCGGAAATGTGGTTTGCAGAGCTCCAGCCCCAGTCTCACAGAGCCCAGAGAATTTGGTTGCGAGACGCATTAGCTTATTAACTGGCACACCCAGCAATAAGTGGAAGCTTGATGAATAAGTTCAACATCATTTGCAGGCTATTGACATGTCAAGTTCTTATTTTCTGCGTTTTTGTTTCTCTTAGACTACTGAATAGGGCCCTTGGGGAGTAGGCAGGGGTAGGGAAGCAGTGCTGCCTAAAGGAAAGAGGGAGGTATCTGGATGCTGACAAATCTGTTTCCCCCCCATCTGTGTAAAATGGAGGTAATTTCATGTGTCAATTCCTTGTAGTGTTGTTCAGAATTAAAGATGATGTGCTACTAAGCTCAGTGCTGGGCACAGAATGGGAAGACTGCATGATGCTATATCATCATTGTCACCATGATTGACAACCATTTACATTGTTAAAATCCCTCTGTTACAGCCAAAATGTAGTTGTACTGGATGAATTCAAGATGGTATAGCAATAATTTTTCAGATGTGGAAAATAGAAAGTATTCTTTTATCCTTGAATATGGATCACTCCTATGTGGTGTCTTGGTTGACTTATAAGAAGATTAAACTATTCAGCTGCATTTAAAAAAATATTTCCAGGCCTTTCATTTTACCTGTTTCCTGAATAAATATATATGTATATATGCAGTATCCATTTTACCTAAACTTCTGGCACTTATGAAAATATACTGAGATATATTTGACTGTTCAGTATTATTAATTAATGATATACAATAGCTAATGTTCTTCAGTACAGATGAGCAGGCTGTCTTGGTGAAACATAAAAAGGAGATTTGAAAAGTAGTGTTGTTTTATATTATTTGTCCCTTTTCTAGAGTGGCAGTCAAGGCCTAGACAGCCTGGGCGGGTGTCCAGGATATAGTGTTTCTGAGCTGGGTGACTTGGGGCAAGTGATTGACTCTCCTTGTGCTTAGTTTCCTCATCTAGGAAATAGGGGGCGCAAGCACCATGCCACCCTCACAGGGTTGTTGTGGGGACCAGATGAGTAGCGCCAGAGGCTAGCAAGTCCTCACTTGCCCCCTTCATAAAACTCCCCTCTAGGTGGTTTGGTGGGAAGGCCCCTGACAACTGTCTATGAGGCACTGAGGACTGTGAACTTGTTGGCCAGGTAAACAGAAGTCTCTTCCAACAGAGGCTCCTCACCTCAGGTAGCCAGAAGCTGGCCTCCTGGGGGAGCCTTGCTCAGGCTGAGCCCATCTTGCATGTTCGTCATCTCACCAGTGAGCTGTTGCCCCGTTTTCTGCATTTCCTTTGTAGGATGGGCCAAGGAGGGGGCTTAGCAGGCTTGAGAAGAGGGAAAGATGCCCTGGCGTGCTGGGAGTTAGGAGCACCCAGGCATGGAGGCCAGCATGCTTCTCCACCCCTGCCACTCTCATACATGCCCATAAATTGCAGTCAAACCACATCTCTTCTTAATTCTCAGGTAGATTGGTTTCATTGGAAGTAGGCATTCCAGAGCCTGTTATCTACACAGCAGCCAGACACTTTGGAAACCGGAGGCAGATTGTGCCAGTGAGCCTCCAAACCTCCACTAGCTCCCCACTCTGTGCCAAGTTTAAACCAAAGTCCCAAGAGAGTACCTCAAGGCCTGGTTTGATGGGTGTCCATTCATTCTGACCTCTGTTCCACTCTCTCCTCTCACAGCCCACTACTCTCAGGCCTTTGGACGTCTGCAATTCCTGTGCCCTCCACCTGGGGCACTCTGCCCCCAGATTTCCACATTGGCTCACTCCTCACTTTCATCATGTCCTTGCCCAGACACACCTTTTCAATGAGATTTACCCTGACTACTTGATTTAAAGTTACTCCGACAGACCTGACCTCTGGCAATCTTAGTTACTGCTTTCCTTTTGGTGATAGCCTTTTCATCTTGTAATGTATTAGATAAACATCACAAGAAAGTAACTGTGTTCATTGTCCCATCCATCAGAAGCAGAACTTGATCCCAAAAGCCCAACAGGAAGAATCCCCAGTCCCAAACCTGACCCTGAGCCTTGTACCTTCTGGTACATTTTGCTTGTTTCATGTTGATAGGTCTTCATCCCAGAGGAGCCCTTGGCATTTTTAGCTAACTTTATTGGTAGAGAAATCACCCTTATGCCTCATAAATGAAGCTCCTTCTTCCAGTGGATTTCGGGAAATCCAGTATTCTCCATAGGCTGACCCTTGCATTACCCCTTCAAACATCTGGGGATAAAACCTGAGGCTCCCAATGCCAAATAAGTTTGGCCATCGACCTATTATCCATCCGACTACCCTTACCTTAATGATTTCCATAAAAAGTACAACGGGAGGAGATTTATAGGGCTTAGCGAATATGTTCCGTCACTGCAGCCCTGCACTTTAGAAACTTCTCTCGGCTCAGAGCCTCCCATAGGAGCCTTTCCTCTCCCTCCCAGGGTCTTCACATTAAAGCTGCCTTTGGTCGTTGTTCACTGCTCCATATGTAATAACAGATTTGGTCCTATCCTCTTCACTCCTTGGAGAGTCCCATCTACAAAACAAAACAGCTGGTGGTGGTGACTGATGGGGGAGACTTGTATGAACTGCATGTTAACTGTCCAGCAGGAAGCCTGCTGCCTGATGTGCCTTATTAGAAAGCAAAGAGGCCCAAGTGGGGGCCCAATCGCATTGGAATGCCAACTGAACTGGAGATGTACAGGGAGAATTAGCTGCATGGCCCCGCAGCCTCCTGGGGCTACATTAGGTCCTGGAACAGATTTCCAAGGCGCTCTCTGTTTTGGAGAGGGTTAACCTGGCTATGGGCAGGGATTTGGAGCCTTTTGGGTTGGAGCCTGAATTTTTGGCACTCTCATCCTTGGTTCTATGAATCTGATCCTCAGAACTCATGGAAATGTTAGGGTTTTTAAGACTTGGATCATATTAATTTGCCTTCACATGATTTGTTTCTGTGCCTCAATGGGACAGAGACAAGAAGTGATGGTTTTAGAATTTTGAAGAAGACTTTTCCAGTTTATACTCCAAACGGAAGGATGTCTGTATGAGCCAAAGAGACACTTAACTGAAATGTGGGGTTTTTTCCCCACAGAATAATTGTCTCAACCCTCCTAAAAATACTGATCGTTTCTCTTCCTCTGGACTTAGGAAATGTCCTGTTACGTGCTTTTATCATTAAAAAAAAAAAAAAAAAGACTAAAAAAGGGGAACTAACCCTTCCAAAAAAAAAAAAATCCAGCTAGAGTAATCTTAAGGGATGGACAGTTGGCCCCCTGACATCAGGAGAAAGAGGTGGAGCTCTCTGAGCTAATTTATAAAACAGCCTTGTAGCTGTTGTAGCTCCTTCCCAGTTTTCTTGCAAGAACCATAAGAAAAGTCATGTGGTGGTACCTTGTGGTTAACAGAGGGAAATGGGACAGACTTCTCCAGGAAGGCAACAGTGTGAACGAGACAGGATCCCTGAAAAGACCTAGATGGGACCTGAGATGTGAGAATGCAAAAGTGTTTGAGAGGAGTCCTCCAGACCTTTCTGGAAGAATCCCCCTCTGTCCTTGCTGTGGCCATTGTCTTCACTGACTTAATTTAAAAACTGTAGCTGCAGCCAACCACCTTTTGTTCTCCCATTGACCTTGCAACCTGCTAGTTCATGGTGGGGAGCTCTGCGGGCCTCAGGGTCGTGAGCCCAAGAGGGGGTTAGGGACAGTGCAGGGCCTCCTGTTGTCCTCAGCCCAGCTGGGCCTAAGGGGCGATGGTGAATTGTCTACCCCTCCCATCACCCAGCTTCTCTGCATTCTCTGTTTGGTGACTTGGCCTTCGAGGTGCCAGAACTTTGATCAACCTGTGGCAGAAGGTTTGTGTGAAACCCTTCCTGGCTTCCTTTTTTTACAAACACAAATGGGATCTGGAATTGATCCCAGATAATACATCTGCCTCTTAATTTCACTTCAGAAGGACAGGATGACAAGAAAGGCGATGAAGACAACTAAATGCATTTATGATTTATGCCCCCTGTGATAAATCAATGGATGATTTCTCCCCCAAATGTGAACACTGCCTGGCTAACTCATACCAGCTGATGCATCTGTGAGACACATAAGGTAATGGTGGCTGAGCCCCCTCCTTCCCATGTGCACACCAGGCCTCGAACTCCATACCCCAAGGATGGGGATGTGGACCTGTGAGGGGGGGTCCTCTATACGCAGTTAGGAAGGTGCTGCTTCGCTGCCACCTTTTTTTCTCCCTGGGTCTGTGTTTCCCCTTCTTGTGGCCCTAATGGTACAGCTCTGTTCAGCCCGTCCTTGGTTCATCTCCAGCATTCCTTTCTGTACTGGCCTTTCGCTGTGGTGAGTTAGATTTTTCCATTTCCTAAAGGTGATTTGATCAGGCCAGTTCTCACTAGAGTCCCTCAAAGTGAGTGGGGAGAGTGGAAAATCACATTAACTCTTTCACTAACTCCATCTGCCTGCACTGAATCCCAGATGGCAAGGAGGTTCTGTGTTGAGGGCCAGTTCCAGGCCTTTGTAGGCAGCTCTCTGGAGTGCTAGCTTGGGAAGGGTTGCAAGCGCCCATCTGGCTGGAAAAGGGGCAGGGCCATGACCAGTGGGCAGTCTGCTGTGCACAAGAAGCCCAGTGGTGGCCCTCATGTGCCATGTCCGCCATCCCTTTCCTCTGTGGTTTCTTCATATCCCAAAGGCCTCACCTTGCCTCTCTGGACTTGGAAAGCCATATCTACATGTTCCAAAATAGACTGTCATTAGAAATTTTTAAGTCTATGGAACCATTTTAGGCTGTTTGGCAGTCACATAGCAGCTGGATGACTCACTTCCCCCCCCCCTTTTTTTTTTTTTTTAAAGCATCGTCTGAAGCTAATTTATCCAGGAGTAGCTTGGGCTTTGGGAGGAAAAGTCACATTTGTTTTATAAGTTACGTGCAAATGAAATGAGAGGTTGTGTCTCTCATTTTCCTCTTGTTGAAAATGTCTTTGTTACTCCATTTTTGCCTTTCTTGAGAAACACTCAGGATCGCCTTTTAAAGAGTTACATAACATTATTTTCCTTACCTTGCTTTCTGGAAAAAAAGTGCCAAAGCCATTTCCTGGGCCTAGACTGGGAGATGAGACCCCCTTTAGATGGGAAAAAGCAGAGCAAGAGGGTCCAGAGACTGGCGCTTTCTCCCGGAGGTCAGCAAGGTTGCTGAAGTTCCTTGTTGGAGTGAAAGCTCAGCATGGAGAGATGGCTGGAGATGGAGGTGCTGGCTGTGGGCTGGGAATTGTGAGGCTTCAGCTGGAGTCTCTGATGCTGGGACCAGATCTCCCTGCTTCTTACAAGCTATGTATAGAAAGGGGGAAAAAATGAGCCAGCTAGTACAGGTTGTTCATTTGATGTCTCTGCTTATACCTCACATTAACATTGCCCCAGCCAGAAATAATATACCTGCAGCTGTGTTTCTGTAGGACAACGGGGATATCTAATAATATATCGGACTAATCTAAGCTGCCTTTTCTCCGGCGGTGCCCCAAGGGGGAGATATATACTCTACCTTTACGTTATCCAGTGGTACTAATCAGAAACTATTGCTGTGGAAGCGGCTTGTCCTGTTCGGTCCTCTTCTAATAGGAAATCATAAATTAAAACAGAGTTTGATAGATTCTGCTTAATGCCAAAATGAAATCCTCACATATTTTGTTGGCTGTTACATAATCAGTGGACTTCTCAAAGGAGTTCTAATTATGCCTATGGAATAAGCTCAAGATAATGAAATGCATTCACCTCTCTGGCAAGCCGTCTGTCTCTTAGTACTGAGCTCTGAGTCAGTCCTCTGGGGTTCTCCTTCTAGCTCGACCAACGAAGCTTTATTTACAGCCACAGAACTTGGAAGTGAAATACAAACTTATTATTTTTTTAATTAATTAATTAATTTATTTATTTATTTTTGGCTGTGTTGGGTCTTGGTTTCTGTGCGAGGGCTTTCTCTAGTTGTGGCAAGCAGGGGCCACTCTTCATCGTGGTGCGCGGGCCTCTCACTATCGCGGCTTCTCTTGTTGCGGAGCACAGGCTCCAGACGCGCAGGCTCAGTAGTTGTGGCTCACGGGCTTAGTTGCTCCGCGGCATGTGGGATCTTCCCAGACCAGGGCTCGAACCTGTGTCTGCTGCATTAGCAGGCAGATTCTCAACCACTGCGCCACCAGGGAAGCCCCAAACTTATTTTATATGTACTTCTTTTCTATTCCCTCTAAGAAAATCAGTTTTCCTTAGCTTCATATACTGCGTAAAGAACCATGTGTAAAGTAGCTGTACTAATCCCAGAACATTAAGATTCTCCCCCCCAACCCCGCCCCAATGCCTTACTAAGTCTCATAATCTCACAAAACTGCCAGAGATAGGAAGAGAATAATGACAAGGCCAAAGGGAATAAGTTCTTTGACTCTGAATTTCATTATTTGTAACATTAATACTTAGTAAAAGAGTTGGAGAGATGGATGGATAGATGGGTGTGTGGGTGAGTGGATGGTTGGATGAGAGGGCAGACATGTATTTGAACAGATGCATGAATTTTTAATCAGAAAGGGATATAGATGGAAAAGAACTAACTCAGAAAAGTCTACCTTTGGATATATTATTGTGGATTTGATTGTTAGAGAAAATTATGAGGAAAAAGAGGGAATTTATTATTAATAATAAATTAGGTCTAATTAAAAAATAAAGTGGGTCAGTCAAACATAGAGTACCTTGAATTCCTATGCTTTTTTCATGCCGTGTCATTAGCATGTTACTGAGAGGGAAAAGACCCCAGTCTTTATTCTTCCTTCACAGAACAATATTAATAGTAATATTTAATCAAGCGTGAACAGCTTGCAGAGTCCAGGAGGCTGGGATCTACCAGCAGGAGTGCTTCTCGGGTGATTGGTCCAACACTGGGGATGGAGAACCATGAAGTCAGAGTGTGGATATGGCTCCGCCATTGTTCAAGGAGGCATCCTTGGCCTTTTGCTGTGTTTAATTACAGTGACAAAATCTCAGTCACTGTTTACACAGGCTTATTCCTCAGGTGTAGAAATGTACTCTGAGCTCACTCCTGGCATTTGCTTTGCAGCAAGGGGAATTCTTTGTCTTTTAGATTAAAAACAAAATCATTCTGTTTCTTCTGATGTTACAAAAGTAAATATCTTCCCCAAAGCTTCACAGATTGCTGTGGTGGTAAAGCAGTTTGCCACTTAAGCAACTTGACACAGGTGACGAGGACCCTGGAAGGGAAGCCATACCATTGATAAGGAACCACTCAATTGTGTGCTTGCTCTTAGCGTTCCTTCAAGACCGCCACCCTCACGTGGCCTGCAAGGCCCTGCAGGGTTCTGGCATTTAATCTCTCCCAGGCTTCACTGCAAACCTGGCCTTTTTCTGTGCCAAGATACCTCTCTCCGTCCCCCAGAGGGCATTTGCAGATGCTGCTCCACGCCTGGAGATCCTCCTGTTCATTACTCAAAAAAACACACACTTTTCAGATTTTAACTCTTGTCCCCCGTGCCCTGCCTAGATCATATTCTTTTCTCCTGCTTTCACGTGGGGCAGTATTCCTTTCCTTCTGAGCACTGATGTCTATTTCTTACATTCTCATCAGTGGAATTGTCTTACTGTTTGACCCCTTCATTAAACCGTATGCTCCACACAGTAGAGCAGGACCATCTTTATGGGCTTGCTACTGGCAGTTGCTCAGGGCTCCTCATTCAGAAGGGCTCTGTGCTTGGCTTTAATGCTCTGCTGTTGCCATCTTGAAATCCTTTATACTTTTTTGAACAATGGCCCTCACAATTTAATTTTGCAAATCATATGGTAGGTCCTGGGTTGGAGCCATGTGTTTCTATCAGATTTCCAGCATGTGGTATATGCTCAAGACATATTTTGTAAAAGAATGTTTCAGTGACAAAAGATGGTCTCCTCTCATTAGTGCCTGCAGTATAAAATGCTTAATACCTCATATCAAGTCAGGATGCTATATATTTCCTTGGCAGCTCACTACTTAATCTTATTCTTTTCATAAGTTTGGCAAATGCAACCAAAATTGAATTTAAAAGACATGCATATTTTGCTCTAAGAAAAAAATAATTGATTGTATAAAAGGAAGTATAAAAATGGGCTGGCCTGTTAATTTTTTGTTCTATATTTAGAACTGACAGGGTAATGTTTAGAGAGCCAAAATGCTAATGGTCTTGCAAAGAGTGCTGTAATAAGCTGGGGCAAACACTGCATTGGAGAAAATATCTTTCAAATGGTAGAGGAAGTTGAAACAGTGACTGGGGCTCCTCTGAAGTAAATATAACGCTTTCCCCTGTGCAAGGCCAAGGAAATCCTGAAATAACAAAATGTCCAGTTTGATCTTTGCATCACGTAGTTGGGGAAACCTTGCTCTCTCATACAGCAAGCTTGGCCAAATATCTGCTGAGGAGTTCATGGAGAAATGGCAGGTGTCACCGTTTTATACAGTGTGCCCATAAGTTTTCTGTCACTTGTCTGAGTTGGACACGTTTTCCCCATTCTCCCTTGCCCACCCCAAAGGTGACTGCTGCCGATTGCGGAGTTGGCAGGATTTTCCAGGCTGTGCTGGCACAAGCTGTTAATAAATTAGGGGCACAGAAGTGTGATGGCAAGGCATTTCCTCCTGGAGTTCATAGGCCTTCCAGAACATTTATGTCTCATTACAGCCCGTACAGTAGTTTATGCCCTAATAAATCAGAGAGGCTTTGCAGAGATGGGCTGGACCGTAATGAATCTTTCTGTTGGCATTTTCCCTTTACAGAAGTAAATAATGGAGCAAAACCGCCCCATCTGGCCACTCTGTTAAGAGAGAACTCATAGCAGGAGCTGTTTGCTCAAGCATGACAAAGGTCACTGCAGGTAGCAAGAGCAAGGGGTGGCAGCTAGGGCTGTGAGTGACAAGGTGGAATGAAGCCATTTATGAACCTTTATCACTGTGATTATAGGCATTAGCTGGACTGCCAGGGTCCTGTTCTCCCTTCCTATGATGGGCCTTGGGTCTTCACCGATTTTTCACATTTAATTTCCAGACCTGTTGGATGTTTTGCAAGCAGTACAAGTGGACGCACACCTGCAGCATGGCGTGTGGGCCCATTCACTTTGATTTACATTCTATTATCTTAATAAGGTACGCTTTCAGCTAACTGGAAATTGTTGCCAAGCAGAGGAAGGGGAGATCACCTTCTCTCTCCTTTCCTTCACCAATGCAAAGAGATGTGTGACGAAAGCCAAATAAATATGGAAATTATTATTAATTATGTGGTGATGGACAGAAATGCATTATTCTGGCTAGGAAATCAACTTGTCTCTAGTAGAGGTTTACCAGATGTATTTAAAAAAAAAAAAGGGTATGAGTCACATTAAAAACAGTGCCTAGAAATAAGTGATGAATTTGTTTTTGATGTTTGTGCATTTTTACAAGGGAACCCATCCTCCATTTTGGAAGTTAACAAATATTGATCATTTCCTTTGTTTCTAGTAACTGGAATCTGTTTTCATTGGAGGAAAATTTACATCTAGCTAAGTCAAAGACTTAACTTGTTTTTCCCTGCTTTTTTCCACCCTAGTTGGTCTGAGTTCCTGCCCTTTGCAGGGCGGTGGAGAAACTTTGAATGTGCCTGGGCTGCTTATTTGTGTTTACAGAGAGGTTTCTGGGAACCCTTGGAGGGGAGAGTATATCCAGCTATTTCTATTCCATAAAGACTTACCTGGTGCCTCTTCAGTTACCACTTTGCTACTGGGAAGGCAGAGGAGAAGCAAGTGAGGGAGCACGCAATTTATCAAAAGTGACAAGGGGAACGGAGCTCCTCCGTCAGCCTCAGCTCTCCTCATATGTACATAACACCTTCCTTCCAGTGTTTTCCCCAGCAGATGGCCAGGTGAGGTTCACGGACTCTGCACAGAAATACAGCTGCAAGGGGCAGGCACAGGGAATATTTTGGGCTCTCTCCCAGCAGAATTACGCAGCAGTCCATGGAGGGAGGGAGGAGGAGGCAAGGAGGCAAGGTCACTCCCTAGCTAAAGAAGTTCTGGAAATGTAGACTCAATGCCAAGTGCGGCTTGCAAATTGGGAGGTTGCCAAGGCCCAGCACCCCAAGACTCGGGGAGGAAGTCAAATCCTTGAGGAGTCAGTAATTGACCATGAGTGGGTCTGCCCATCTGCTCTGCTGTAATGACAAAGTTAGTGAGAATTGATGGGGTCACAGAAGGACATTAATGCATTGACTGAGATGACTGGGCTCTGCCAAGGGCTAAAAGAGTCTGCCCTTCAAAGGGAGCCTCCAGGTAAGCTGGAAGTTCTCTCATCGTCCTGCTTTATCAAGATCCCAGAAGCAAATGAGGCACCTGCTCTGTCTTTGACTTGGCTCTGGGGCTGCTGAGTCTGTATCAGGAGACCACATTTGGTACAGGATGTTGAACACACACAACTGTTTTTTTTTTAAGGTTTCCATTTGAAACCGCCTGAGCCATAGCAGGTAATTAGCACCTTTGCTGTTGGAACAAGTGGCACTTTTATTGGTTGGTTTCTTAATCAGGTTGACCAGTTGGTAGTTCTCGGTAAGAGAGTCTACAGAGAGAGAAGGGGTTGCTGTGCTTCCCTGGGGATGAAGCCAGGCTGAGAAAACACCCTGAGGGTCTCAGTTCAGTGCCCCACCCTTACTGCCATGTTCTAACTCTACCATGCAAGTTCTAACCCTGCAAAGGGCTTTTTCTTCCCCTGAGATCCTGGGCAGATCCCAAAACTTGATCATAGATCACATTTCTAGTCTCTAAAATGCACTGATGTGGACTCTGGCCTCATCTTAGAATAAAAATGAAAGATAAAAAGGGTTTGTTGGGAATAGTCTGTGCTATCCCAGACCTGAATATGTTGGTTTTGTAACTCAGCATCACATTTATGGCTCGGACACGACTGTGGAGGTGTCCTGGAGGTGACAGCTTAACATAGCCAAGATGCCAGCTAAGCCACTTTCAAACTGGGTGACCTTGTGCAAATGCGTAAGGCATTTGCGCCTGGTCTCTTGTGTGTGAATAAGGATGTTTGTGTTAACTCTCCCAGGGTTATTGTGAGGGTTAAAGCAGATGATGCATGTAAAGCCATAGCACGGTGGCCTGCATGAAGTAACTACTCAATAGATGATAACTGTGATGATGAGGAAAATGATGACAACATTGTTACTTTGGAAACCCAGAGGCCAAAGAACTGGACGCTAGTTTACAGGTGACAAATAGATTTAGTTTCAGATGCCATCTTCTGTGGTGTTGAGCAAGATTCCGAGACTGCCTATGGACTCAGTGAGAGAACACTGAAATCAGTTAGGGATATCTGCCTAATGAGAGATAGAATCAAGGGTGGTGGTGCTATCTCTGATGTTTCACTGCTGCCTTAAATAGCTGTGTAATTTGGGAATAAATTCACCTCTTTTGAATCTATTTTTTTAACCTATAACATAGGAAGGTTAGGCCAGATCAGTTTTCTTGGAAGTGTTCAGCTGAATGTTAGAAGATGTTGGGGGTAAAGGTAGAAAATATTGTTAGGGTAGGTTTTGGAAATGCTGTGTATAATTTAACAAATTGAGGCAGGTTTCTTTATTGCAGGACTTCTCAGAACCCTTAATCTGCTTGAAAACTCCAAAAAGGGACGTTCTTCCCAAACTTGCTGATCATGAATACATTTATTTTCATAGCCTCAGCAACTTGTGAGACTAGTGTTGCACAGAAGGGACTTTGAGAAATTAGATCATTCCCAAGGTCCATTCTTTCTCTCCAAAGTCTCGAAATCTGTCTCAAAAGCTCAGATAATTTAATGACTCCCTTTCCCCACAATGAACTTTTCACCTCTCATTGAAATGCAACTTCTTCTATAGAGCCACATTTAAATGATGTGGCTTCACACATCATTTAAATGTATGGAACACATTGGTTGGAACAACTTTGAAAAATACCAAAGGTAATGTTTGGTAAAACATTAATCCTTAACGTTTATAAACTCTTCATTCGGAATCTCAGCTTCAGTTGCAAATCATTCTGATGGATTTGGCTCACTCTGGCTAAAACACTTCTTTCTCAATGTTTAACCTTCCTGTTTGGACTGGTGTGCTCTGAGGACCTGTCTGCTGAGAGACACTGCACTCTCTCCTCTCCACCTTATATTCCATTTGCCTCCTCAACCTGTCTAGCCTGCCTAAGAGGCAAAGGAAGGCCCCAGTCTGTCTTTACACTTGACAGGCCAGCATCTATGTCTTCCATGGTTGGTGAGAAATAACAACAGAAGTGGCCAGGATGACACTGGAAATCTAAAGGTTTGTGTTGATTTCTCATTAATAAATAACTTTCACTTTTGTGTCATCCCCAAAGGTTGTTGAAACAATTTTTTGGTAGCAATAATGCCATGCGGTGACTTTGGGTAATTGGTCTCTTTTAGGAAGCAAAAGCTTAGAATGTGCTTGGAACATAGATATGGCCCCTGGTGTTCCTTTATTCTGCTGCATTATTTCCCCAAAGGGGTCTCACAGAGAACAGGGCCCTTTCATTCATTCATTCCTTTGTTCACAAGTAAAAGAGGAAAAGGGAATGTTGGAGGTTAGGAAAGTTAGGGGGATGGAATTTTGATGAAAGAAATAAGGGAGCTCTTGTCTCTGGAAAGTTGGGCAAAGAACTGACCAGGAGAAAAGTAGGATATCCATCAATGGGGAGGACCCACTTGAGATTTTTAATGATCAATTTAAAGTGGAACTGATCAACACAGTTATGTGTTTTTCTCCAGATGTGTTTAGCTGCTTGCTTAGCAACACAGAGGAGGTAGAAATTTGGATTTAGTCAGGGTCAGGGTACAAGTTGGATGGAAGGAGAGTTAATGGAACTGAGAGTGGATTCAAAGGGAATGAGCCTTGGAATCTCAGGTGGGTAAGGAAGGAAGTGAGGGTAACAGGCAGGTGTTAGACAATGGAGGATCAGCTATTTTGAGGTCCCAGTGGAGGGAGGTGAGCTGGTGGTCTGACAATTGAGTACAGAAAATTGAGATTTTGGAGGTAACTTGGTATTGACAATAATAAAGTATGGACAGTGACAATGATTTTTCATCAGACTAGATAGACCATTCATGTGCCCTCTTGTTGATGCCATCTCCTGACCTCCTGATCACTCATCAATACTTTAGCATTGGGCTCACTGCCTCTTTCTCCACCATCTTGTTGTCATTCTTTGACATAACATTGACACAGGTGGATCATCTGCCTTCTAAATTCCTGAACACCATCCCTCCCAAAGGTAGTCTCCTCTACCCACTTCAAACACCTACTCCCTTGTTTATATCTTAGACTTTGAATCATTTTTTTCTTTCTTCCATAGAACCCATTTAAAGGAACTGTGTTCCTTACACATAACAGGGCTGATTGAAGGAAAAGTAAATGGGGGTTTGGAATGGATGCATTGGTTTCATTGCCAACTTGTGCCTGAGTCTTGGCAGGACCTTGATAGATACTGACTCTATACCTAGGCACTGTTGGGTTGCTCTGTACCTCCTGCAGCAGGGTGTATGTTGTAGGGTGGTGAACAGGGGTGTGTGCTGGTCCCTACATGCTGGACTGTTCGCAGAACAGAGGAGTTCAGATAAATGAGCCAGATGGACGGAATCTGGGAAAATGACTTGCTGCTTCATCTTGGTATCTAGGTCATTGGGATGGCCCTTCCCATGGGCTGGAAGGAGTTCCAGCGAGCACAGACCCAACCTTCTTTCTCCAAGGAGAACTCCTGACATTCTGTTAGCCAAAGAAGGTCAGAGGAGCGCTGCCAGCTGCCTGCCAAAGAGAGGGCAGAGTGGACTAACTGAAACTAAAAATAAACCTTGACTGGAATTGCTCTTGTAGGTGGAGGGAAGATAGACTGGCCAGAGCTAAGAATTTTGAGGCCATCTCCGTTGCATTTAACTTTGATCCCTAAAATGATTGAGGTAGAGGAATTGTTTTTGGCATCAGGTAGGTAGTCTGATGTCCATACTGGGTTAGTGCTGGTTCAGCACATTTAGGGAGCTGGTACTTATGGAATTTTTTTTTCTTTTTTAAACTCAAATGATGTGTGGTATTTGAGAGTCAGAAAGGAGTTGATATATGCATATATCATATATATATATATATATATATATATATATATATATATGCCCTTGAGCACAGCCCCCTGGTTAAATAAATAGATGTGGTCCCAAGAACATAACTTACCCAATTTACTTTAGAAGCTTGTGTTTTCTTTTCTGTACCCCAAATTGTATAACTTTACATGCTAAACTTAAAACTGTTGAAATTTTGGATGCTCTTGAATGGAAAATAGTAACAGTACTTGTTATCATGACCCTTACGGCCATTTGCTAGAAGGTAAACTCAGCTGGCTTATTTTATACAAGGAAGCCTAAGTTTGGTAGTTCTACAAGAGGGAAAAATACAAAGGAAAGGCAGACCTGGGCATATGTGATATCTTCCAAGTTTTCTCTTTTCCATGGCCAAGGGCTGTAAATGGCAAGATTAATTTGACATTTGAACTAAGAAAAAAAATTAGCTCTCATCACCTGAGCTTACAAATGGTTATCTTCAATAAAAAGTATTGGCCTCTATTTCAAGACAAATGAAAATTGACAAATATAAATTCTCTTCAAATAAGCATCAGAGTTTAACATAACTTCAAAAGTGATGTGTTCATTATGGATTGTGTAGTATGACTAGATGAAAATTCAATTAATGGTTGAAACAATTATAGTAATGGTATTTGAAGAATTGTCTTTTGTAGCCAAAGTACTTTCTTTTATACTCTTCTGTCCCAGAAATATGTTGTAAATGATGTTTTATTTTATGAAATACTATAGTTTTTATCCCAGTAGATTCATTATTTGGGTGGGAAAAAAGTCAAATCTCCGAACCAAAGAGAATATTGGAATTGTGTTGTAATGTCCATACGGGTAGAGCTTGATTGATTAAGCCTTGGAGGAGGGGAGAGAAAAGAGAAGAATTTTAGTCTTAAAAATATATGTTCAAAAAAAATGAAGGCCAAGGTTCAACTCCTCCACAGTTTTAGCAACTTAGGAAGTTTTGTTTTATCTGTATCAATTTAAATCACTTGATTTTATAACTCAAATTCTTAGACTGGAAAGTTGTATGCTTTGATTTTTTTTTTTTTTTTTTTTTGTGGTATGCAGGCCTCTCACTGTTGTGGCCTCTCCTATTGCGGAGCACAGGCTCCGGACGCGCAGGCTCAGTGGCCATGGCTCACGGGCCCAGCCGCTCCGTGGTGTGTGGGATCTTCCCGGACCGGGGCACGAACCCGTGTCCCCTGCATTGACAGGCGGACTCTCAACCACTGCGCCACCAGGGAAGCCCGCTTTGATATTTTTATTTCAACTAACAGTAAGGGTCTTTTAAAGCAACATTTTCATGGTTAATCAAAATGACTCTGTTAACTTTGGAGTTACAACTAAAGAGTGGTGAGAAAGAGATAAGAGCTAGGAAAGGGAGCAACAGCGACTTTTAAAATTTTTCACATACACAAAAAAATAAAAGTTTGTCATAACAACAAAACAAATACATGTTCATCAGAGACAGAGAAAGAGCAGTGGGCCACAGTATTTAGAAGTGAAAGTTGAGTTACCTTTAGAATCTTCACTGATAAATTTGTGATGAGAGAAAGAAATGAAGCAAGAGGTGAAAATTTCACAGAATTTTTCAGAAAAATGATGATTTAAGAAAAAGAAGGAGTAGATGCAGGTGGCTATAGATAGGCCTTATTTTTTTTTATTTTTATTTTTTGGTACGCAGGCCTCTCACTGCTGTGGCCTCTCCCGTTGCGGAGCACGGGCTCCAGACGCGCAGGCTCAGAGGCCATGGCTCACGGGCCCAGCCGCTCCGCGGCATGTGGGATCTTCCCAGACCGGGGCACGAACCCGTGTCCCCTGCATCGGCAGGCGGACTCTCAACCACTGCGCCACCAGGGAAGCCCCGATAGGCCTTATTTTTGAAGACTTCTACTGAATATGATAATCTGAATCTGAGGGATCTGAAAAAGGGTCTAGGGACTTAGATCAGTGGGGAGGGAGGGGCCTAGGACAGTAGGTTTTCTCCCATTTCAGACGAGCCCTTCTAATTTGGCTAGAGGTTTCTAAGAGTGAAGTGGTCTGGCCATGGCAGAAGTTAAAGTGCCTTCTCTAAGATTCAGTGACTGTGTGATTTCAGGTTTGCTGTTTGTGTAGAATAAGGAGGCAAGAAGGGAGACTGCCAGTTGAAGAATTCAAGAAAAAGAGATTTTAATAAGACAGGAGGGACATAGAGGAAATCCCAGAACTCCAATGGAGGGAAAAGAACAAAATTAAAAGTAGATGAACAAGTTAATTAACTGCATAGTCATTTCTGCATTGGGGAAAATTTGCTTTTTCTTCACATTTAAAATTATAAATGATGATGTTTCCCGCAGTCTACAGAGAATTGAAGGCAAAGACACTGACATTATGATCAGATGGGGAAAACATACAGTGGCAGCTCATGTAAGGGGCTGGATTGGAATCCTGAGGAAACTGGTTCCTAAACATAGGTATTCAAAATTCAAGTATAAGTCTCTTCTTAGTGGAGAGTGGCACAAGTCAGGATAAAAGATGCTTACATTTGGCCAGCCAGAAATACCAAGAGTTGAGAAGATGGGTAAAAAGGCTCAAGACTTACCTGCCAGTCATTCTCTGTAGAGAACCTCCTCAAGCTCTGTAGGGAAATCCCTTTGTCTGTGGGGTCCCCTCCACTTGAGCCCCATAGGTCCTTTTCTTAGCCTCCTTAATGCTCCCTTAAACCCCAAAATGGAAGTGGAGGGGCTTTGAGGCCCTTTGAATCCTCAAATATAAAAACTGCAAAATAATCAGACCTGCAAGGCTGCCAGAACTGGCCTGCTCTCAGCATATTCCTGGATATTGTTACATTCAGAGAGGCTTGTCTCTGCCTAGATCTTCTTAAAGTGCACTCCTCTTATCCTGCCTCAGATGCCAGGGAGAGAGGCTGAGGGAATAGGAAGTTCAGGGACTGTTGAGGCAGAGACTGAGGACTCCAAATCTGGAATGAGGAGTCTCTTTACATGCATCAATCCCAAGAGAGTTGGAGCAGCAAAGAGTCCAAGCCATGGTCAAGTCCCCTGTGGTTTCTCAAAACGTGTACCTCCAAATATTTGTTTAATGCCATACCCTCTGCCTAGGATGACCCCTAATCTCTCTCTCAAACACCTACTCATCCTACAAGTCCGCACTTAGAAAACTCTTGTTGTTGGCAGTTTGCTGACTTAAGAAATGGATTCAGGAGTCCATGTAATCCATTCCTTGAAAGTGTGCTTCATGGTGGGTTCAAGGTCAACAAAATGGGAGACATGCTCAGCACTGAGAAGGTAAGTTGGACTCAAAGGAGAAACCATTTTTCATTTTTAAATAAAATGGCAAATCTAATCTAACTACTTCCTGTAGTGAATAAAATAACCTTTTTGGCAATTGCCAAATTTGCAAGTTATTAGTTTTTATAATGCCCTGGGGAAATAATTGCTTGTCAGTTTGACCCAATTAAATTCTGGCCCCTTTATATGGATAGTCTTAATTTAAATTTTGAAACTTTAAAAATGCAGAATCAAATCTTTTATTGCCCGTCTGACCCTGAATCAGTGTGATAGATATGAGTGAAATTTTTTGTTGCTGTTAATTTAAATTCTAAAACCTATACCTTATGAATGCTTATAAAGGTAGGAAGAGATATTTTAGTTCTTCATCTTTCATGTAGGAACAAAAGATAGTTTTATCATGCAAATCACTTTTGTAAGGGTGGGTTGTAGGGCATGATTGGGGGAGGCTGGAATTGTAATATAGCCTCCTAATTCACTTAGAGGCTAAAAAATTGTTTACCAGGAAAAAAAGATCACCAGCTATATCCCTGGATCAAATGTGTAGATATCTTTCACAAAGGTATGCCTTCACACAATTGTGGAAAAGGAGAAGCTGATAATCTTGCCCAGCTCAACGAGGTTTCTCTTCATGTTAAGGTTTTGTTCTGTTGGCTACACAGATGTTATTAATTTTTCAGGTGTGTTTATATGTTTGCAAGTTTCTGAGGCTGTGCTGATGAATGGAGTTTTTATTGAATTTATATGTAGCTTTCAGATAGTAAAAATGTGCTTAGGCTTCTTCAACTTGCCCCCTACCCCCAATCTGGGTCTTATCTGAGGAAACTTATTCTACTGTCCTAGTATCCTTAACATTTCCCTGATCTGTGCCTCTATATGCTACTATAATTAAAACATTTGAAAAGGCAAAAATGACATTTGTGAGTTTAGTGGCAGGACCACGAGATGCTGGATTCACTCTTCATGGTTTTCCTCTTGGTTGGCAAAAACTGACCCAACAGAGTGGTCCTCAATGTGCATCTCATTATGCCATCTTCTACAGAAAAGAACATTTACTTCAAAATTGCAGTAAGGACCTTTGAATGCTTTGGATATTTGGGGGCGTTATAGCCATTTTGTTAAATCTTAAAAGTGGAATTATAATCAACAGGAGGTAGAGGTGAGAGAGCCCTTCCTCTGGGTAAATTACTCCCTCAGTGTGTAGTGAGCACTCCCTCCCTGTGTGCCAAAAGCTGTGGTGGCCACGAGGGCATAGGGCAACAGCCTAGGGGAGGTATAGGTGCCTCCAAGGGGGAGAGCTCTGCTGTCAAGAGAGAGAACATATCTTTTTTGTTTGCTTGTTTGATTATTATCTAATGGCTTCCCTCCCCCCCAAACCTTATAGCTATATGAAGTTCTTATTTGTGAAATTTACCCTTTGTGTTCTAGTTTATAAGACTATAGGGTCCTAGAAACTAAGTGACTTGTCCAGGGTTACAGCACTAATATATGGGGACTCAGAATTGAATCCACGTTGGCATGATTGCAAAGTGTTGTTTCTACTGTGTTGTGCTGCTTCCTTTTTGTCTTGTTTATACAAAACAACAACAACAACAAAACACACACACACACACACACACACACACACACACACACACACATCCCAAAACCCTAATCATATAATAAGGACAAAGAAACATATTTCAATATAAGATGAGAAGACAGTGGAGAAGCATAATTATATGTGTGGACCAAGAGTTCTTCTATGTTTTATGTTGTTAGAACTCTGAGAATGAAATCAATAAGGAATAAAATTAAAGAATTTTAAGTTCAAAAAACAAATGTTGTTAATGCACTCAGAATGGCCTTTAAATATGCCCTTTTTCATAAACATGTCTGGAAACCTGAAAAAGTAGATTTTTCTTCTTCTCACAAGGCTGTCAGTAGCAATTCTGAAGCAGCAGGATTAGGGAGGAGCCAGAGGTGACCAGCTGAGTTGTACACTGCTTGGGGAGACCAAGTTGAGAATAAATGTGTACTTACCGCCCCAAGACCTGCACAGCTTGGGGTCAACCCTGGTGACATCTTTGAAGCTGAGCTATTAATTTTAGCTTCCAAGTTGATTAAATTTATGACAAAGCAGTGCATTGAAAATATGAAAAGCGAAAATTGAATCCTGGTTACCTTGCAAAGGCAACTAGATAAAGGTTCTTACAAACAAACCAATATAGATTGTATCCTCTTCATTCGCACTCTTTCTGGAAAGTTTCTCTCTGACATGAATAAAAAGGAAAAAGAGAGAATTGGCAGTTCATTTCTGAAATGGAACACTCAGCATCAGATTTCTCAATGAGTTTCCTAGATGCCACCCACCTTCTCCTGCCTAAAGTTGCTGGATGATAACTTGTGTGAGAGGGGGGCTCCCCACAAGGTGGAGTTCTGAACCCTCTGTTCCCTTGGGTAAGGGCTCTTGGAAAGAGCTTCTCTGTGTCGACCAGCTTGCTAGGTCCCAAAATAAAAAACATAGAAACAGACACACAAACCAAAACCCTCCAGGTGGACATGGACAGCAGTATGAAGTACTGGTTATGAGCTTGGATTCAGAGTCCAGTGACCAGCATTCGAACCCAGACCTTGCTACTCAGTAACCCTGAGACCGTAGACAAGTTCTCCAGGAGGAATTTCTTCAACTGGAATGTGGAAATAACCAATACTTATCTCAACAGTGATGAGGATTAAAATAACGCACACAATGCACCTAGCATGGTGTTTGGAACGTGGAAAGCTCTCCCTCAATGATTTCTGACATTCTTCCTCTTCTCCCAATTTTATGACTACCACTACCATCAACATTTATTAGTTTCCTAGGCTGCTGTAACAAAATACCACAAACTAGGTGGCCTTAGACAACAGGAATTTATTCTCTCCGTTCTGGGGGCTAGAGGTCCCAAATCAAGGTATCAGCAAGACCATGCTGTCTCCAAAGGCTCTAGAGAAGACTCTGTTCCATACCTCCCTCTTAGCTTCTGGAAACTGCCAGCAATGCTTGGTGTTCTCGGGCTTGTGACAGCATAACTCCAATCTCCACCTCTGTCTTTACACGGCTGTCTTTCTTGTGTATGTCTGTGCCCAAATTTCCCTTTTCATTCACCTGTCATTGGACTAGGGGCCACCTTACTCCAGTGTGAATGCATCTTAACTTGATTACATCTGCAAAGACCCTGTTTCCAGCAAAGGCCAGGACTACAGGTACCAGGGTTTAGGACTTTAACATACCTTTTTGGGATATATAATTCAAAATACAATAAAGCATCTTTATCTTAGGCTTCATCCTGGATCTGGCACATCCTCAAAAGTCACCTGCTTTGAGAGCTGCTGTACCTTCTTCTCTTTGCCCATGAGTGGACCTTGCTGACGGTGTTAACATTTGCTTAGCAATTGCTTCATGAGACTTGTTCTGTCTTGTTTTCCCTTGATGCATTTTGTGGTTTGAGTAGATATTGTAGATATCTGATAAAACAGCAAGAGATACTATTACCTTCCTCATTTCCTGTGAGGCCCAGAAGACATCATGGAAAATTAAATACTGTTATTAAATGTTTGTCATGTTCAAAAAAATTTCCTCTGTGTTGAGAAGCTCTCAGCTGATCACAGAAATGGTGAGAGCAGTCCAGTGAGTCCAGTCTGATAAGGGTGAGCATTATCTAGATGGAGTGAATCTCAGCCAGATAAGAGGAGGGTCTGCAAAGTCACTTCATCCTTCAATCCCTTCTGTTTGCTGGCTGTGATGCATGCTCCCCATCTGCTTGGAGCACAGGAATCTGCAGCGATATCTATTCACCTTCAAATTCAGCAAGACAGGAAAGCCCTGATTTTGATTAAATGTCACCTTACGATTTATCAGCTCCTGCATGTGAGTCTGGGCAGCTGGGCCAAATGTGGAAAATGACAGTGTTCTGGAGCACAGAGGCATGTGGACTGCTCAGCAGCTGGCAGTGCAGAGGGATGGACTCTGGGAGGCTGAGAGGTCATGGACTGGCTCCAAAAAATGAGAAGAACTAAAACAACCAAAGTGAACAAGCAAGCAAGCAAACAAACAAAATCCTTCAACTGAATGAATGAATCAGAGGTCCTCAAAGTTTTTCTGCAAAATGCCAGATAGTAAATGTTTTATGCTTTCCCGCCCATTACAGTCTGTGCTGCAGCTACTGAGCTCTGCTGTTTTATTCAGTAGCATGAAAGCAGCATAGATAATATATAAAGAAAAGGGTGTGGGTGTGGTGGTGTTCCAAGGAAACTTTATTTGCAAAAACAGGCAGTGGACCAGATTTGGCTTAAGGGCCATAGTTTGCCAACCCCTGGAATGAGTCAGTCAATTTGATTATTTTCCTTCTGATTTCTAGAAGCTATTTTCTGTATTTTCTTCTGTTGCCTAGAAACTTATTTCCTTCCTTTTTCTAGAAGCTATACAGCGATTAAGAGCTGAATTCTAGAGAAAGAACACCAGAGTTCAAATCCCACTGTTGCTGTTAACTAGAAAAGTAATTGTAAGCTCTGTTTTCTCCTCTGGTAAAATAATATAATACATATAAAATGCTTAGCATGGTGGCTGACTTGTAACAACTACCTAATAATTGTTGGCAGTTAACTATGACTACAAACAATCGCAGAATGACTTCTTGTTTGTCAAGGCCACCCCTCTGGATTATTTTGTGTTTTGTGGGGTTGTTTCGGTTGCTGTCACCTGATTATTTCCTCCAGCCCCGCAGGTGAAAATCACCACACTCTCTTCTGTGCTTTCATGCTATAATTATCACCTTGCCTGGGCATGCTTGTAGTCTGTGGGATGCTGGAGGTCAGGGTGAGCCCTCGTGTCTCTGTGTCCCACTGCAGCACCTGCCCCAAGTAGTGATCAGCAGGTACTTGCTGAATGACCTGTCTGTTACAGCAACACTTCTTACTAAGGTGTTGTGAATTGTTTCTATTTCTCATAGCAGGGCTATATGAATTCAAATCAGGAAATAGAGCAATCTCCCTATCTAGCTAGACAGGGTTTGCCAAAATACAACCTATGGGCCAAATCTGGCCTGCCACCTGTTCTTGTGAATAAAAATTTTATTAGATACAGCCATTCTCATTCATTTACACATTGTCTATGGTTGCTTTTTCACAAAGCAGCTTAGTTAAGTAGTTGGGACAGAGACTATATGGCCCAACAGGCCTGAAATATTTACAGAGAAAGTTTGTTGACTTCAGGCTAACCCTTCCTTAGTACCCTAACACTTGCCATTAAACTGTAGGTTCAGACGTAGTACTTCAGACTCTGTGCACAGAGATAT
Organism: Mesoplodon densirostris; assembly: GCF_025265405.1. Taxonomy (NCBI): domain Eukaryota; kingdom Metazoa; phylum Chordata; class Mammalia; order Artiodactyla; family Ziphiidae; genus Mesoplodon; species Mesoplodon densirostris. The sequence goes on from NC_082670.1 coordinate 75,663,470, forward strand.
AAAGTTGTCTGCCTATCTCAAGATTCATGGTCAAGTGTTAAAGTAATAGACTGAATCTACAGACCAACAGGGGATAGAAGAAAGATTTAATTACTGGGTTTGGGTTTAAATGTCTTCCCAATTTACATTGTATTGGGTTTTGGACACACTAAAATTTAAGCTTAATATTTGGCTGCCATTCCCAAATTGTATGCCAGGGCACCCGAGGGCATGGCAGCAAAGTCCCAGGAGCTCTGCAGGTTATTTTAAATTTCCAAGGGAAGCACAGGAACATTCAACATTGACATTGCATGAATTACTAGCTTCAGTGGATCACACTACTTTCCTTTCAGTGATGTGACATCTTTGTGAGGATGGGTTTTTGGCAGTTGCTGTGGCTGAAAAAGCAAGTACCACGTGAAAATCAATGTGGAAAAGGAAATGAGGGTGTTAATACCCAGTCTGATTTCAAGACTTGCAAATTTGTGCCTGGTCCATCAGGTGTAAATATATAGTTGTTGAAGAATGATATAAAATATTATTATTTTTTCAAATGTCTATTAAGTTGTTAGGACATAGCCCTGAGACCTCACTTAATAAATGAAAATATTAGAATTTTTTTCTGGCGTAGGCTTATGGTGAATTGAGAAAGTTTTGGAACCTCTGATCTATGGTCTTTATAGATGCCAGGAAGAAGCACTCAGTATATTCTGATATTCAAGTGGGACTTTTCTTTTTCTTGGGAAAACAACTTCCAAGTTTTTTCCTTTAAGGAAATGGAAACTCTGGTAGATAGAAGGGAAAACAGGAAAGAGATCATCTTAAAACTAGCTGGTAACTATATCCAAAAATTTTGGAAAGAATTATTTAAACCAAAAGGAATCACCTTGATTCAGCTTCTTCAATAAATAATAATTTAATGCTTACTATGTGTTGGAGACATGACACTGAGCAGAAAGATGTGTGCTTACTGGAGTCACTGTAGGAATCATTTTCACAAAGCAACTTGGCTTCCTAAACGCTGTGAGTCTCTCCCATACCCCATACCTGGCTGAATTTGATTTTCAAGGAGGTATTTGGAGGAGTGCTTTGCAATCTTCTCCTCCGTAGAAATCATACTGGTGTTAGATACACACAATCACTAGAAAAACTTCATTACTGAGAATGATTCTTCTGTCTACAGGCACCCTTTGTCTCTACACCTTGTCCAACAGCTATTTTTTTAACCCATGAGAAAAACCCTGTGAATTCTTTGTCTTTGCATTGCCATTAACTAGAATGTTCTCACTTAATGATATGCGTGGATTTCCCTCCTAGTTTTATTATCTTCCATGTTGTATAAGCAAATTCTGATGTTTCATATTTTCTTATTATTTATAAGAATCACCCTGGCCTTTATAAACAGAAGACAAGGGCTAGCGGATAAATCCTTATTAATGGCAGATATGGCTCTTTGTCCCCAAGCACAGAGTTCTTATTCCTTACTTTCTATTAATTGGTCAGATATTCATTATAAATATCCTACGTCTTCCAAATTGCCTGCTGAGGCTAAGCCCAAATAGAAGCCATTTGTAACCGTAAAGAGCCCTTAATTTATTTCCTTCTTTCTTCCCTCTTTTACATACTCATTTTTTATTTGTTACCTATTTCACTTTCTCCTTTCCTTCTTCCCTTTTGCTTCTTTCCTGTGGATGTTGAGGAAAGACAGGAAGGAGAGAGGGAGGAGATATGGGAAGAAGGAAAGAGGAAGAAAGAAGGCAGTTTGCACAGCTGTTAAGAGCACCAAGTTTGGATTCAGTGAGGTTTATATTTGTATCTATTTTCTCCCACTTGGCTGCATACACTGTACTTCTCTAGACCTCAGTTTTCAGCCTGCATTATATTGACAGTAGAATGGGCTCTAAGGATTGTTGTAAAGACTGAATGAGGTAACAGACATAAAGCACGTGACATGGCTCCTGACACAGAGAAGGCACTCAGAAGTTATAGCTGCTCTTACTCATGCTAATAATTGTAGTGATAGTTGCTAAACCATGCAGTCAATTTGCTGTCTTTCTCTTGCTTCTCTTAGCAGCAGCATTTGACACAGTTGCTCTCTCCCCCTCCTTGAGGTATTTTCTTTATTTGGCTGCCAGGACACTCAGGTCTCTTGGTTTTCCTCCTCTCCTCAGCCTCTCCTTCTCAGTCCCCTTTTCTGGTGCATTATTTATCAGGGCATGATGGAACAATTTTGTGTCATTTGGCTCTTTTGTTTTGCTTTTTCATTTACACTGTGTCTAGAATAGAATCCCTGGAAGGATTTTGGCTAGTCTTCTGGAGAAAGCTACCTTTTAGGAGTAATATAGCAAAGCCCAATTCATTTGAGGACCTGTCCTTCTTTCTCACCCTGTGATTGATTCTATTTCATGGTATTGTGTTGCCTACAAATGACAAGAAAGTATAAAGTTTGTGAATTAAGCTTTTCCCTATTTTTATGATGTGTTTAAAGATGACTTTACAAGTACTATAACCCTCTACCCTAATGGGTTGGGCTCTGCCAGTTCTTAGGAAGAGAGACTGGATTCCAACCATGCAAAGCCGTCTGCAGCCCTGTGATGGCTTCCCCTGAAGGAAAGAAAATGAAGCCACATCACGGAGCGTTACAAGGCTTTGAAATACTCATGAATAAACGTCAGGCCACAGATATGGCCTCCCTCTCAGCTAAAAGTGTGGTCCCACCTTGGGCTGACTCTTCTGCCCTCCTTCCTGGGGTATCCTGTCGAGATTTCAGAGCTGCTGGGTGACTTTCCGAGGGCTCTAAGATGCTACACAAGTAGTGCGATGGTATAATCAACAAAAGAGCATATTTGGGGGGTTCACTAATTAGCTTCCAGTCACACACGGCAGGATTGTTGAGTTCAGTGAGAAGGGGAAGAAAGAGGGGCATGTGATGGAGACCTGGCCGTGTTCCACCTGCCCGGCCAGGAAGAGGTTATCAGAACCCCAAAGGAAGGTGCTGAAAGTACATTCCCAGCAGAGGGCTTAGAAAGAAAAGTAATTATACTAATCTCTAGCTCAAAGTCCTTAGTTTATTAACATGAAAGTGAGCGAATGGTGAATTCCTTCAGACCCCTGTGGCATGGAGAAGGGGCAGCTCTAGGGTGTGTGGGAGTGGGGGTGGGGTGTTGCTGCCTTTGTGTGTAGGACAGTTTTAAATTTATTCACTGTGTGCTTTTTAGTAAAATGGTCATGTAGGCAGGAGTTTCTTTTAAGTCTCAAGAGCTGATTCTTGGGTGAGACTTCAGTAGAGGTCTCTATCAATCTTTCTGTATCTTTTAATTTTGACTCTGTATAGCCAGCCCACAAGCTGCCACCATGCCGTTCATCACAAGCAGCTGATAACTGGTTAAATTAGTAACATTAAGTTCTGCCCATCCTGTGGTCAGATTTGTTTACCTTCTCTGCCTTTAAGAATTCCTTTTAAGCCAGGTCCGCCTGGTGAGAGCGTTTCAGGAGAGGACGCCTCACTTGTCTGCTCTTCCTTGTCCTGCTGCACCTGCACTGCCAGCACCACCTGCAGACGGAGCAGGGGGCGTGAACAGCTGTGCCAGTGGCAGGCCCGGGTGCGGCGCTGCAAGCTCATAAGCTCCCTGCTTTCTTTCTACCTTGGTCAGGGTCAGATGACTCTCCAGATAGTAGTTAGAACTGAGCTTGCATTTCAGCTGTGCCTACTACCAGAATTTCTTAGAAACTCCCAGGTCTCAGCTCTCTGAATACAATGCATCAACAAGCAAGATGGAGTTCAGCTCAGTTACCTGTTCCAGATCACCAACAAGCAGGATGGACTACAGCCCAATTACCAGGTTCTTTCATTCTGCAGGCAGATTTGCATGTCTCTAGCAGCCCTTTTGGAAAGAGTTACTCTTATTCCACAGATGTCTCTGCTTGGCCAAACCTGTTCAACGCTAAGGCAGTTATCTGTCATCCTCTGCTGAGACTTTACCCAGCAAGGGCCTGAAGGACAAAGCCTTTGAAGTTTTGCTCCCACAAATGAAATTGCCAATTCTTTTTAATTAAGGCTTATAGGTTGGACCGTTGTCTACTAGATACCTGGATTTCATAGACCAGTAAAATGTAAAGAGAAAGATTGGCAGTGTTTTATTTTGCTTGGTCAGAATGTTAAGAAAAACAAAACAGAACAACCATTGTCTATTATCTATCATCTCATAGAAGAATGGACGTTTTAGTACTAAAATGTAGGCAGGACATTGTCTCAGGATAAAAGACAGTTCTTTGAATGAAATACATTCAACCTTATGGAAAACTCTGTACGCTCTTGCTATTTTCTTCCCTTCCCTTGGAATGGTGAAGATGTCTTCTCGTAGACTGGCTGCCCTGTCTGTTGCCTTTTGGTGGCTGTAGGACCAGTTAGGAGAGGATTCTGTCGGCCTACTGCTCAGATCTTATGACGAGGCTGCTGGGGG